>NC_136918.1:138717387-139409887 GCF_949752795.1 Hyperoodon ampullatus
CCCAGCCTACCTGTGGGATAATAATTGATTGTTTGTTTTTGTGGCAGGCTTGCCTGGTCTAGGTTCTCTTAGGACTGTGTCAGGAGAGTCCAGGGGAATACAGCAGCCTGTGAATTTGTTTCCACGTATCGTGTGCTCAACTTTTAATTACCTGTGTCAGTGGTGAGCACCATTAGAACAAATTTTTCCCCTGGTTTGGGGGATGCTAGGGCTATTGATTGCCATACACCTGACAGGTACAAAGCAGCATCTCAGCAGTTTTCCTTTGAATTGATTTCTGAAGAGCTGATCCATTGGACAGGCTCTTTGCAGGAATTCAGAGATTACTTTTGCAACTTATGGTTCTCAATTGATGAAAATCTCATATGTAAAAATAAGTATGAAAGGTTGTTTCCATTGCTTTACAAAAAGATTTACTTAAGATTTTCTCTTGAAACAGACTTTTAGATATTCATTTTAATCACTATTATATTTTATACCGTTTATTGTACAACAGTTGTGTTGAGTGTCATACCCTTGTTTGCAGTTTGAAAGGTTTTTAATATTATTGAACATCCTAAAGTTCTTATTTAAAGAACTATCAGATAAGTTGAAAGATACAAACATTAGGATATGAATGCATCCTTTAAACCTCACTTATTATCTTCTCGTAGGAGGAGAGACTTCAGCATGCAAACCTTCATCTGTTCGGCTTGCACCGTCATTTTCATTCCATGCTGCTGGCCTTCAGATGGCTGGACAGATGCCCCATTCACATCAGTACAGTGACCGTCGCCAGCCAAACATAAGTGACCAACAGGTTTCTGCCTTATCTTATTCTGACCAGATTCAGCAGCCTCTAACTAACCAGGTAAGTTTATGACGTATCAGAAATGATTTGTTGGAATGGTAATTTATTCATTAAAATGGTAAAATAGTAAATAGGCAGAATGCCTTAATGGTTTTCAGTTTACATGTCACATGGGATTCCGGGTGGACAGAATATGATATTAAGGAGTTTGCGTTTAAAAGTTTGTTGGGGTTTTTTGTTTGTTTGTTTCTATGTATTTCACTTTAATTAGAAGAACACTTATAAACATAACCACAATCTCTCATTCTGTGATGGGGGAAAAGTTACTTCTAAAGAATATTAGTTAAAATAAAAAAACTTAAACCTTATTTTTATGGGAAGGCGGTTAAGTAGAAAAATATAAGTTATAGGAAAACAAGTCAGATTCCATTATAGGAAACTTAAAGAGGTGATTTTACTGTTATAAACTACTTTAGTACACATTTATAAAAATAAATATGAAACTCCTTAAAATTAAAAAGAAAAAAATGTAAATTAACCATGCTGCTCATTCTAATATTCAGACTAGAGATTCAGCAATTTCCATAAGATGGATAGTGTAAAGTGAATAAATGCTGAAATCTCTTGATATACATACACATATGCATGTGTGTATTTTTAATATCTTCCTGAATTAACTGTATCCACCATCTTGACTTTTGATTTCGGGAGGTTTTTTTGTTTTGTTTTGTTTTTACTAGCTATAGTTGTGGTAAAGTTTCTCCACTGAGACTGTGTGTGATGAGTGCTGAAAATGGCTATTTTTCCATGTACTCAGGAATTTGGTTTGTCACTGTTTAGGTCTTTCAGTATGAACAAAAACTTAGAAAATTTCAAAGTATTTCTTATACTGGATTATTTGAAGGAAATGTGTTTTCTCTAATTCAATAATACCTGGTTTTAATGAGCTATTGGCTACAGTTAAGTAACATCATTATTTGAGGACACCCTTGTATGTATTATAATAAGATCTTGTGAATAGTTGAACTGACTTTACATTTATAAAATTATATAGCATGTGAATAACATTCACAGTTAAATAGTAAGATAAATTATGACAGGACATAAGAATTTGTCTTATGCAGTAAATGAGAAGTTGTATGTTTGAGAATTGGAGCAGTTGGTCAGAATTGGAAAGTGTTTAATTGTGTACCAGAAGAAAATTCTCTGGACATCCAAAACGTAGTAATAGCACAGTCTTTGCACTGGACTTTTAAGAAACAAAGTATGTTTGGATTCATTTTCCCGCTTGTTCAAAAGCAGCCTATCAGGTAGGGTGTCTGTTTTTAGTCTGTTTTTACAGCTGAAGGGATTGAGCTCCCATTTGTGACTTCTCCAAATATGTAGGCAGTAGACTCTGGGGCCCAGCCCAGGCTTCTTTCTTCTTAGATACAGTGCTTTTCAGTTCTAACACCTGGCATCTAAGGAGGGCTAGGAAAAAAATCCAGTCCTTTCAAGTTATTTTATGTTTGTATTATTGTTGTAGGTAATTTAGTTAGCAAAGTACCTATTTTTAGATACAACTAACATCTTATTTGAGGGCTGTTTTCAAATAAGAGATAAGTTACTTAGTATTTCCATTGTAAGCTGTAAAATATTTTAAAAGATTCATATGATGTAAAAAGACTGTCTTTTAAGTAATAGTATTCAGCCAGATACTTCTGCCAAACTCCAGAAATTTTGGAACCTAATAAGGCAGTCAGATTAAAAGCTTACTTATAACTGAAGTGTAAAGCACTGAAACTGTGCACTGATGTGGCGTGGTCTGCCGGTCATAAGACATGGGCTCCAGGTCTTGACTCATGATCTGGTTGTGTGACTTGAGTCAGGTCACATGGACCCTTCTCTCTGTTGCTTGAATGTAAGATTGGGACCTTAGACTAGACCCTCCAGAAGAGTACTCTCTAGCTCTAAACTTCTGTAATTTCATTATTCAGTTTCCATAATCATCCTATCAGTGCCTTTTAAGTAAGGTTTATTGTACAAGTAAATTGAAAGGAGATAATGTTTTATTTCTGGTAGTTGATCTTTCTTGTGTGAGTGTGTTTCATGTGAGTTTAAATAGTTTTGTTCAAAAAATAAATGCAGTAAAAGTAAATGTAGAAAAGTACGATTGATGTTCAGAATGCTGAGTCCCTCTGGGCTGTTACAGTTTTCACAGTACCTGTCATGGTTCTTAAGCTATGTACTCTGGATATGTGTTACATATGCTATTCAGCTTTATTAATAGCTCTCAAAATAGCAAGAATGGCAGGACATGGTGTTTCTCATTCTCCACTGTATATATGAAAATATGAGGTAAACATAAATAAAACGGGTGGAATAGGTATTATTAAACTAGAAAACAATTTTTGAATAAAGTCCTGGTACTTAACACTATGGAATCTTTTCAAGAAAAGATTGTTTTAGCTCTTGTAACTTCTCTAAGCAGGAGGTGTGAACTACTGCCTTTTTTTTTTTTCCTTTTCTTTCTCTCTCTCTTTTTTTTTTTTTTTTTTTTTTTTTGGCTTTGTGATCTGTGTCATCATCACACAGAAAGGTCAAGAGATAGGAGCATGGGGGATGTGACTTTGTTTGGCTCCCGGAGCCTGAAGGCTGAGGCGGCAGCAACTTTGCCTTTTCAGCCAGGGCGTTGGGGGCGGTGTGGAGGCCGTGGTGGGTCTGGCTACCTGTAGTGTGGCTCAGGGAGCCCCTGGGTCCTCTGAACACTGTGGGACTTCTGCCCGGCTGCGGAAGGGAAGGAGGGAGCTTGCTACATTACATTCTTCTGACTGTGTGACCATAAGAAGTTGGAAGTGGACAAAGCGTCAAATGCTTAGGGCTGGCTTGAGTCTTAGTATATAGATTTGTAACTGAGTGTGTATTTGGACAAGTTAATTTTCTAATTCTGGATTGGTGCTTATGGCACCACAGTAATGAAAAACAGAAAGTTTGGTTGCCTAACATGAAATCACAATGAAAGTTTGTGAAGGAAGGGTTGTTTAGTTTGTCGAAGTTAATGTGTTCTTTCCATATATTTTGAGTGCCTAGCCTGCACAGGGCACTATTTGAAGCACTGAAATACAGCCTGATCTAAAGGCCAGTTTTTTGTGGGTGGAATTCATCTGGTTTATATATACAGATGCCCCTGAAATAGTAACTTCTGTTGCCAGAAGAATATAAGAAAAGTAATGTATTTAGAATTAGCTAACTGATTTGGCCTTTTAGGCAGCTTGGCTAATTGTGGAAGAGGTTAGTTAGCAATATTGTGTGACATGCCAAGGCCATAGCACACACTCATATATTGAGTGCAGAAAAAGATTGTTAGGCAAAATTACATTCATATCCAATTTCATGCATGTCCTATATACATTTAATTTTTTTTTTGATTGTGGGATTTTGGTGTTTTAAGTGAGCATAATTACTCATGGAAAGATGTAGTCACTAGTCACATTTTTTCCAATGTTTGAAATACCAGTGGAATTGTAAGTGGGCAAGTTAAAAAAGCATATTTACAGTTTTGAACATAATTAATTGTAACAAATGTTTATTTTATTGGTATTTATTATGTATGACTCAATTATTTTGTCCAACAAATAGCCTAAAAATGATTGAACAAGAGGATAGACTAGAGACCTAAAATTAACAGGGAGCTCCTGGCCCAGTGCTGTGGTTCAGATCATAGGCTTAGGTGGGAGACTGCCTCAGTTCTCATCTCTGTTATTTACTGGCTCTAAGACCTTGGTCAAGTAACTTTACATCAGAGACTCAGATTTCTCATTTGTAAAATAGTGACAGGAACTTACGTTACTTATTCTCATGAGATTGTTGAGAGGATTACATGAGAGAGTAAACATCTGCGTACTCAAAGCATAGCGTATAGCAAATATTTGCTGCTATAATCATTATTTTATTATTAACTACTTAAGGAATTCAGTTGTTTCTAGCAATAGTTATACCTTCTATCAACTCTTGTGACAAAGGTAAAGAAGTATTTCACTGGTTCAGATTTCACGAAACCTCACAGTGAGGCTACACCCCAATAGTCCAAGAAGGGTCTTGCCAAGTACGTTACCTGCTTGAAAACGGTCAGGGTCTTAAAAAATAAAAAAAGGAAATACATTAAGGGAAACCTCTTTCATTACCTTAAATGCTTATAGCTTTCATTCACATAAAAGTGTTTGACATGCTTATTACTGATATTGTCTAGTCATTAAGTCTCCAAGAACAGGTATAAGAACCAAATATTCTGTGAACCTAACTGTACCTGTTCATATTTAGAAAAATAAAACTATATGTATTTAATAAATTAATTCAGATGATCTTATTAAGTCTTACTATATTTTCAGACAAATAGTTATAATCATTGAAGGGTTTTTTCCCCTTAAACCTTATTTGGAACTTTAGGAAGGAGAGGATCATGGGAAGAGGTAATAATTATTAACTTAATACAGTAATTCAGTGAATTTACCATCCGGATAACAACTTTTTAGAGTTTGAGTATAGATTCAGAAGAAACTAATGTTAATACCAGTTTAAGGGGAAGTGCAGGGTCGGAACAGTTCTTGGAGCTGAGTTGCTGTTCCCAGGTTATAATCCTCAAATTTGGCTCAAGTTTCCACTTCTTTCATAGAACAAAGAGAGGGAGAGAGAGTACAGCTAGGTAACTGCTCTGATCCCACCATCTTTTCATACCTCAGGGATGGGGATTCTTTTCTGTTCTGTCCTTACAACCCTTCTGTCTTCTTTTTTTGTCACTGTGGGTTAACTTGGTTAATTTTCCCAAGACTCCAGACATTTCTGTGAGGCCTTAGTGTGATGTCTTTTCTGTCTCTCTGCCCCCCAGATTGACTGACCACAGTGCCTTTGGAAGGGGCTGCATCAGGGGCTTCTGGCTCAGTTGTTTTGCTGGTGTAAATGTCTGCAGGAGAGCTAGACAGGAGCCCAAGGATGACTAGCGGTAGTGACTGAAGGTACCTTGATGTCATTAATTGGTTTTGAGGATCTGTTGGTTGCAAGAAGCCCCTCTGGGAACTCCTTTGCTGAGGCTTGAGGAGTGGGGCGAGAACAGCCATCCAGGATCATTAGTGTGCTAGTTGCAGCATTCCTGGGCGTATTTATGTTTGGAGGACGTTTGTGTTTCCTGCTTTATCCCCCGTCTAGCAGGAAGCTCACAGTTGAACCCTGACTGCTTATTGGACGATGAAAGAGACATGGGTTAGTTTTGGGGTGGGAGTATGGTTGAAATGAATTTTTTAAAAGAAGAAAGTTTCATTAGCATTAAGGTGTTCTCTGGAACTTATTTGTGGTCAGCTCCTAGTGTAATCATAGGTAGGGTATTATGGCTTCACTTGTTTATTCAACAAATATTTATTAAATACCTACTGTGTTTCAGGCACTGTGCCTGCTATGTTTTAGGCAAAGGGAATACAACATTGAAGAAAAGAATCCCTGCCCCATATGGAGTTTTCCTTGTAGTGGAAGGAGAAGGAGAAAAAACTAAAACCAGTAAATGAGTAAATATATATCAGTATGTCAGGTGCTGAAAAGTGCTGCTGGCTGGGGGCACAGGGAATGTGAAGGGTGAGATCGGATGTGTTAAGGTGGAGGGCATGTTTTACTCAGTCATGTTAAAGAAGTGAGTGAAGATTTCAGCCTTGCTTAAAGGCAGGTGCTGGTCAGAGGGCAGGGTCTGGGGGTGTTAGGAGCTGTAGTTCTGCAGCACCAAGCTCCATCTCTGCTCCATGAGCAGCTTGCTTCGTGGTACCAACTGGGTCTTAAACTCCTGTATTAGGAAGCTGAAAGGTGGGTTAGTCTTCATCTGCCTGTTGTGATCCAGGTCAGGCTTTAGGAATAATTTAGAAGAAATTTTTCCCTAGGCTAATTGTATGGTGGAGAAGCCCTCTTGGGCAGCATCATGCATGTCTCCTGGACCAGGGGTGTATCTGTAATCCTCTTGTTGAATTTGGGGAACAAAACTGAAGGCTTGGTAACTGGGCATATTATCTTCTAATTTCGTTTATTTGTTCCAGTGGTTGTCTTCAGTGGATTCCGGATGAAAGAGATGACCGAGAGAGCATGTATACTATTCTAATGTAGATGTCTTTTATTTTTTTTTCTTTTTAAAATACGTATACACAGGTTACAGAAGAGGGAATTCATACCAGTACAGTATAGTTAAAGTACTAGTCTTTTCTGTCTATTTAAGGTGATGCCTGATATTGTCATGTTACAGAGGCGGATGCCCCAAACCTTCCGTGATCCAGCTACTGCTCCCCTGAGAAAACTTTCTGTTGACTTGATCAAAACATATAAGCATATTAATGAGGTAAGACTATCGATTTGTTATAACAGCATCTGTTTTGCAATAGAGCAGGGAAAAAAGTTATTTTGTAGCATATTTAAACATACTGAAATTATCTTTAACTCCCAAGGATTGTCATATTGATGATTACCATGAAGACTGGTAAGTTAGTGATTTATAGATAATAAAATTATAATTGTGTAAAACAAATAAGATATAGTAACAAGGACTGCAAAAAGTTAAGATAATTGTGGAAAACTTCCCCTCTTTTTAAAGTTATATTTAATATATGCTGAGTTGTCATTTCTATAATAATCTCGTCTCCAAAACTTCAGGGGAAAGGAAGGTAATAATGATAATATAAAAGTATGAAAATGTTACAGAATTTTGCTTAAATTTTTACATATCTGTTTCTACTTTTACCATGGATGTCAGGAAGTTGTGAGATGTATTTAATGCCCAGTTAACAGGCATTTGGTCTAGTCTCTCTGATCCATCTATATTTATGTGGTTTAAAGTTTTCTTTTTAAATTAATGTGTGTTCTTTTATCTGTATCTTTTTCATTGTAAGATATCTGAAGGCCTTTTTGGTGGAAGTAAGTAGGATAAAAAACGTGGACAGCCCTTTGAACTACTCACCTTTCAACTTGACTCTTTGCTTTCAAAAATTATTTTTCTGGTGTCTTAGACCTTTGGCTTGGTTGTTACTTGCTTCTGACCCCAACTCTAGCTCTGTAATGAATTATTAAATGAGCTTTTTTGGAGAAGGGTGGACACGCCTGTGCTTTCTTTCCTCTTCCAGTGGGGGCCTACATCCTTTCACATTAAAGACTTATCTTCTACCAGCTTTAGAGCCATTTAACTAAAAAGATGTTCTTATGTGTGTATAAATTTTTATAGCAGTTTGATGCTGTTTAATGCCAGTATTATATTATTGTGGCAATGCGGCAGGATAAAATTGAAGTGAGCTCAATGAGGTGCATTTCTAAGTTGGATTTTGTATACAATTTATATGTTATAAAAGATGTACCAAACTAGCTTTTGGTCATCTGAAAATATCTGATAAATTGTTGTTAACAATTGATTAATGTCAGTTTGTTAATATCTGATAAATCGTTAAACTGTTAACAGTAGCTTTGTTAAAGCTTGTTTTTAACTGTTTTGCTACCTTGTAAACTAGTTTTTCTGATGTTGCTCTGTGCAATGTAATTTATAATTTCCTCAAAGTTAGTTACCGATTACCTGGACTGTTGCCTAGTCCACCTATTATTTTTTACTAGTCTTAGAAACTATTTTATAAGAAAAACAGATACAAGGAAAATAACTCAATCTGTGACCAACCACAAGGTTTACGGCCTTTAGTGTGGGGGGAGGGGGCATGGCTGTTTTTCATTAATATGTTATTACAGGCTTAAGAACTAAGCATGTCTCAGAGGCCCTTTTTATATTAGCAAAACATCAGTTCATATATTATATTATACATTTAAACTTTCATTTTTAAAATCTTTTGCTTTAGGATCAAATATAAAGTTGGGATTGACTAGAAGGGGGCATGAGGGAACTCGAATATAAGGAGGATGAAAATGTTCTTTATTTTGTTTAGCATATGTTGATTACATCAGCATATACATTTTCCCCAAAGTCCTTCATATTATATACTTTTTTTTGAATTTTTGAATTTTATTTTTTTTTTATACAGCAGGTTCTTATTAGTCATCAATTTTATACACATCAGTGTATACATGTCAATCCCAATCGCCCAGTTCAGCACACCACCACCCCACCACCACTTTCCCCCCTTGGTGTCCATACGTTTGTTCTCTACATCTGTGTCTCAGTTTCTGCCCTGCAAACTGGTTCATCTGTACCATTTTTCTAGGTTCCACAAATACGCGTTAATATACAGTATTTGTTTTTCTCCTTCTGTCTTTCTTCACCCTGCGTGACAGTCTCTAGGTCCATCTACGTCCCTACAAATGACCCAATTTCGTTCCTTTTTATGGCTGAGTAATATTCCATTGTATATACGTGCCACGTTGTCTTTATCCATTCGTCTGTCGATGGGCATTTAGGTTGCTTCCATGACCTGGCTGTTGTAAATAGTGCTGCAGTGAACATTGGGGTGCATGTGTCTTTTTGAATTATGGTTTTCTCTGGGTATATGCCCAGTAGTGGGATTGCTGGGTCATATGGTAGTTCTATTCTTAGTTTTTTTAAGGAACCTCCATACTGTCCTCCATAGTGGCTGTATCAGTTTACATTCCCACCAACAGTGCAAGAGGGTTCCCTTTTTTCCACACCCGCTCCAGCATTTGCTGTTTGTAGATTTTGCTGATGATGGCCGTTTTGATGATGCTGCGAGGTGATACCTCATTGTGGTTTTGATTTGCATTTCTCTAAGATCTATACCATCTCACTTTATATAAATTATACTTTAGTTTAGAAAATAAATATGAATCAGGTCCTGTTACTCTTCTTGAGTGGGAGACTTTGGCGTGGTCATGTAACATCTCCTATTTAAAAAATGTATAAACAGTATACTTCTAAAGTGAATTTTACTGTAGATATTTTTCATTTGTTATATATCAGTGTTATTCTGTAACTCCAATAGCAACTATAGAAAATTCTTTATTTCATTTTTGTGTGTGTTATAAAGAATAAAAATTCATCAGTTTCCTACTGATAGCAGATGTGTCTTGTATGTACTCGATATATGGTGCCCTCACTGCTCCCCATCCCCAATGATTTTTAATTGCACAGCTAACACTGTATTTTCTCATTTCAGGTTTACTATGCAAAAAAGAAGCGAAGACACCAGCAGGGCCAGGGAGACGATTCTAGTCATAAGAAGGAGCGGAAGGTTTACAATGATGGTTATGATGATGATAACTATGATTATATTGTAAAAAACGGAGAAAAGTGGATGGATCGTTACGAAATTGACTCCTTGATAGGCAAAGGTTCCTTTGGACAGGTAATTTAATGGAAGGTGCTGAATTTCATAAATTAGAAAGAACTTCTTAGTGAATCATGTTACTCTATCCTTTTCTCAGTAGTACACTTTTAATATTTGTAAATAGATCTAAACAACGGATATGTAAGTATTTGGATTATTATAGTTTTCTCTAAAGGTAAGAAAACTTCATCAGCTATAAAAACTCCATTAGACTTTAAAAAAAAAAAAACTTCCTATAGCTATCAAGTAGTTATTTTACTAAGTGGTTGATTTTAATCACTAATAGACAGTATTGCCTCTTTCATATGGGGTTTTTAGTCTCTGGATGGTTCTTAGTTATGTATGATAGAGATAATTACCTTCCTGTCTGATACTCCTCCTCAAAGAGAAAAAAAATTACCATTTTCAGCTGGCACAGCAGGTGTCCTCTCGCTTCTTTGGAGACTTGGGACACCAGGGGCTGTGCCCTGAGTTTGTCCTCAGCTCCTCTTCTAGCTCCATCCGGCCTCTAAGTGGGCAGAGGGTCTCCAGGGTCTCCTCCTAAGTCCTCACGGCATCAGCGTTGCTAATACTGTGATTGGCATTGTTCCCATGGGTAGGATTGTTCGGGCCGCTTCTACCCGGAGGAGCGAGGGAGGAACTCCAGTGCACCTGGTTTTTCTCTTCGTTCCTGGCCTCTTCTCTCCACCCACAGCTCTCTTCTCCTCGCTTGCCCACCCTATCCCAGTACAAAGCACAAACCCTAACTACGTTAGCCTCTTACATCAGCTGTGCCCAGACGAAGAGCTGTCAGACCTTCCTCCTTGCGCTTTTAAAAAGCTTTTCTCTGGCTGTGGATCCCCCAGCTGTTCCCACGTGTAAATCTCCCTATCTTATCTCATCAAGTCACAGAGCCTTTCTGTTTGAGGTATGATTTACTGTTAATCCCAGCCTCCTTTGCCTCGTAGCTTTTGTGCGGCGAGTCAGTTACTATAATAACTTCTAATCCAAATACTTCTTTTGACTTGGACAATATTTTGGATTTTGGTGGTGGTTTTTGGTTTTTCTAAAACTATGGAACCTGCATACACTCTTACTTACCTGTTCCTGCCCTGAGCGAAAGCAAAGTGTGCCTCTTTTCAACCTGTGAGGAAAAATTCATCATGTGTCAGTCTAATCACACTTAGGACAAAAAGTATACTACAGGCCATTATCAGCTACAGCTCTAGACCCAGACAGATGAAGCTATTAAACCTACAGGGAAATATGAACAAGCTTCTCAGGAGACCCCTAACTCTGGTGAGGCTCTCCCAGGCCCTGGTGTCCCATGTATAATATGTCTGCCCCGTCCATGATTTCACAGAATTTTTGTAATTATACGTAATTCAGGGCCTTTCCCCTTGATTTGTAACCTCTTTTTCTCCAGAGTCAGGGGATTCTCAGTGTGTGAGGAGTCCTTCTTTAAGAAAGTATTCCTTTTTGTCAGAAGCAGCTTCTGCTTCTCTTTCAGAGCTTTTTAAGGAAAGGCAGTTCTGAGGCCTCCCTCTTAAATTAAGTAAGGCTGTGAACACCCTGGATAGAGTGATTGTCGTCTCCACCTTCAAAAGTACACCAGCGTTTAGGCAGTTGCTCTCAACAGGACACTTTTCAAACTTCTGTGATGTCCACCACGAAAACTGTGGCTATACGGCCTGTTCTCTAAACTTAGTTTTCCTTAAATACTGTCTTTGAGCTCACCGTGATCTTTCCCCCTCCCTTTTAATTTTCTCATACTCTGATTCCTAAGAGCAAGTCAGCATAGTAAACCTGTGAAAACATAGGCCTATTTGACATCTAAATCCATTTTACCAGATCAGACTGACTGATGCCTTTCTCCTAGGGTGAGGTGTGTTCAGGGTCAGGACCTGTCACTCACCAGATAAAGTCCTCCTTACCGAGTTGGTCAGATGTCCTCTAAATCCTCTGCCAGATCCTTGTCAAAGAAGCGGCTCCTTCATTTCTTAAGCCAGTGGTCATCAATCCTGATTGCACTTTGAAATTTTCCAGGGAGCTTTGGGGATTGGGGGTGTGGTGGGGAGGGGAGGATGGATACTTAGGTTCCAACCAATTAAACCAGAATCTCTGTGACTGGATTCTGGGCATTGGTATTTTTGAAAACACCCTACTGAATGTGTGATATTCAGGGTTGCAAATCATTGCTTTAGCATTGAGCAAGTTAACTATTTGCTAAGTCAGTAAATAGTTGAGTCCATGTTAGTGGCCTTTGTCCTGGAGACCATTAGGATCTGGGCACTGAACTGCAACTCTTGGTGCAGTCAATACGGTCAGTGAAACAGAAGAATATCAGAAGCACTTGGTCAGATGTTTACATGGGTCGCCTCTGATTTAAAAGACAATAGATAGTATTTTTTTAGAATTGGGTGAAACCAGAGATACTGCACTTTTCATTCCAAGTTTGATTTCAGCTGAACGATTTATGATCTATGATTGACAATAACCTCGACTGATGTGATCTTGGACCATGCGTTCCGTTCTCTTCCTCTAATCCAGTGGTACTCAGCCAACACATTGGAATCACTTGGAGTTCTACCTGCATCTCTGTACTTTCTGAACATGCTAGAAAATGTATCTAAAACTATTATCTATTCAGACTATATGTACTATTATAAATATAATAATATTTAATCACTTATAGCGGTTTCTGATTTGTAGAGATATAGTTTTATCTGTGTATTTCCTAATTTTTGTATAAATTTATTAATAGTGTGAAACTTGTTTTAAATGAGTAAAATTTTAAATGAGAGGTGTGCATGGTGATTTGCACATGAATGTTTCAGTTTCCTTCTCATTTTAAAACTCAAAATCCCCTAATTATAGCATTTTAAACTTTTTTCCTGGTTATTTGTTTTTGATATTTTTTTTATTGAATAAGTGTAAACTAATTCTTCTGGTATATGCCTAAGTTTTTATCTGTGAAAATCTAAGTTACATTTAGAAAGTTATCTACATTTTTCAGATGACTTACAGCCTTTTAAGTATCTCACACATATGCTTGGGATTTAAACCAGGTTTTTCTCTTATTAAAAGAATAGTTAGAAGAATTGTTTTATAATGTTATTTAGTAAGAAAGGTAAAAAACCCCAAAGCACTTGTCAAGATTCATAATTTATTTCTGAAGGAGGAAAATAGTTAATCTGATTTTAAGAAAGTTATCTATTTTGTGGATGTTTAGAAATACTGTAAGGATGCAGAAGAAATCCATTTAAAAAATGACTTAAAGTGACAATAAACTAGTAAATGGATGCTATTGAATGGAAACGAATAGGATCTCTTTTAATTAAGAAGGTCAGAAAAAGGGGAATTAGATAAATGTACAATTAAGCCGAACTGTAAACTTGTTAAATTGTTCATTAATGAAATGGGTATCATCTGTCTTTTTTCTCTTTTAGGTTGTAAAGGCATATGATCGTGTGGAGCAAGAATGGGTCGCCATTAAAATAATAAAGAACAAGAAGGCTTTTCTGAATCAAGCCCAGATAGAAGTGCGACTTCTTGAGCTCATGAACAAACATGACACTGAAATGAAATACTACATAGGTAAACAAACAAACAGGCAAAGAAAGCAGTGTGCCCTAACCCAGACCACAAATTTGAGTTAATTGTTATTTTTGTATGAATATATGTTGATTTTATCTTAAAGTGATTGGGTAAAAATTCCGTTATGTTGGAGGGCATAGATTTATATACGTTACTTGATCTGGCAGTAATATTTTAAATCTTTGGGAATGTGCATTCTAGGTGGTATATTACAAAAACAAATGAGAATAGTGTCTTTTTGGGGTTTTTTTGTTTTTGAAACTTAGAAGCGTCATTTGTTTGCTTTAATGGTGCATGTTTATCTAGAGAGTCCACTTTGTTTTAACTTTAACCATTTCTAATATAGCTCAGAAATTAGAAGTGAGCTAATATGTTGTTAATGGTTACAGAACCATTTTTGGAATGTCTGAGCCAAGATCTCAGGTTCTTCCTCGAGAAATAATAGCCAACATTTCTTGAACTCCTACCATATTCCTGTGCTTTTCTTCCATCATCTGTAATCATAGCAGTCCTGAAAGGAAGGTGTTAAATCCTTATATTACAGGTAGTTTGTACAAAGAGTAACATACCCAAGGTCCTAGGGCTCTTGGAGCTAGGGTCTGAACCTACCTCTGCCTAACTCCAGAGCTTGTGTTTATTTCATTGTCATATGGTGTTTCTTCTGAATACAAAAAGAGGAGACAGAAGAATTATGAAAATAGTTAAGTCTAGGGCCAACTGATACATGGATAAAACATCTTCTGATTATACATTCTTTAATACTACTCTTAATCAACTCTAAGACACCAACATTTTATGTGCCACCAAGAAATAAATTGCTGCCAACCGTAAAAACAAGATGATGTCAATTTTAAGATAGAGACCTTAGGATCAATTAATTACAGACTTTTTTATAGGCATGTATTAGCAACTCACATTCAGAAATGCTAACTTTACCTGAAAAACATATGAGGTTAAGTTTTATTAGTAAACTCCTTTTTAAGAAATGAGGGGAGGGCTTCCCTGGTGGCACAGTGGTTGAGAATCTGCCTGCCAGTGCAGGGGACCCGGGTTCGAGCCCTGGTCTGGGAAGATCCCACATGCCGCGGAGCAACTAAGCCCATGTGCCAAAACTACTGAGCCTGTGCTCTAGAGCCCGTGAGTCACAACTACTGAGCCCGCATGCTGCAACTGCTGAAGCACGTGTGCCTAGGGCCCGTGCTCTGCAGCAAGAGAAGCCACAGTAATGAGAAGCCCGTGCATCACAACAAAGGGTGGCCCCTGCTCTCCACAACTAGAGAAAAATCCCACGCGCAGCAACGAAGACCCAACACAACCAAAAATAAATAAAATACATAAATTTATTTAAAAAAAAAAAGAAATGAGGGGAGGGCATTATGGTTCTTTAGTCCCCCCAAAATAACAAACAAAAAAATTGATGTTTAAAGGTGTAAGGTTCACATATTCAGATTAGATTTCATTTGTGAAGCATCCTTCATTCCTCATTGTTGCAATAAAATGAGCTTATACTATTAATTATTCTTCCTTAGTGCCTTCTCTGTAGATACCTGATATAACCCACAGTAATAACATTTGTATTTCAAGTCTTTTCACACTTACTGCATGTTTGCTGTTCACTTTCAGTTACAACTTAGTGTAAGGTGAGCACATTTCCATTCAAGGGGCTGAGGAGGCCAAGAAGGACTTTCTAAGGATGCTTGACTTACAGTCTCTAAACATACGTCCCTTTTTCTTCTTTCTCACTCTTGTTTTATTTTGAATTTTTGCTTAAGTAGTAGAGAAAATGTTGATAGCATTACTACAACAATTTATTTCTGCCTTGTTGAAAGAAAACACAAAATGTTAGCTACTTGGTTATGTTATAATAATGGCTGTCATTTTTGTTTTTGATAAACTGACTTTAATGATCATTAATTGCATCAGTTATTACAGATATTCTTTTGGATGAGTTTTTTTTTTTTTAAAGGTTCTTACTTAGGAAGAAGGTGAATTCATGCACAGTGTCTTAAGAAACTGAGTTTCTATATTGGAAAACAAGCAAAAAGGACTTTCGATTTAGACACAGCCATGGCAGTAGAGTTGATACATTAAATTTAAGGTGTCTGGAAGTTGTATTGCTCTTTTATAGCGTAAATAACTTAATTTTGAAGTGATTTGATCAATATAATTTCGTCTCATGAGTTGTATAGTCTTTAAGTCTTTGAACTTCTAAACACTCCTACTTTTTTACCACATAGCATGATTTCTTATCTGGATTGTTTGGTACCTGCCATGGTCTAGTTAAAAGAACAGTCAGTTCAAGTGTAGGACAAAGTCTTGCCAACCGTCCGTTCTCCCCAAAGTTCAGTTGAAAAAAACTGAACATATATACTTGTGTTTGAGCTTTCTTTGACAATGTCTTTAGTGCTCAGCACATTATAGATACTTAGTAAATGCATGATGAATTAGTGGAATTGAGTGGATTGAGCTTCCATTGGAAGAACATTCTAATCACAGCTTCTTAGAGGGATTGTCATAATCACGTTTGAATTCTGACATCAGTTACCTTTTGCATTCCTTTTGCGGCTGCTGCTTAACCAGGTCAAAACTTGTTTGGACCATGTCTCTGGGGTGTCTTATGTCACATGGAGCTATGTTCTTAATTTTAAACCTATGAACTCAGTGATTAAGAGCAGATGTTATACATTCTTACGTAACTGTTGGTGAGAGTTGAGTTGTACTATGGACTCCTATAGAGCCATGTAGTAGTTGTATTGTGTTATTTATCCTAATTTTAGATCACGTGTATCAGGAATGATCTAAAAGCAATATTGACATGCACTGCTTCCAGGGAGACAGTTCAGGGCTACTACCAGGACAACACAATGTATCCCCTTTCTCAGGGACCAGACATTGAATACTGTCCTGGTTATCCCAGATAAATCTGTAGAGAAACCTCTGTTTTAAATGATACTAAAAGACCAAAATGAAGGTAGGTAGCCTTGGCAAATGGTTGTTTTATGTCATTCCCGTTGAGTTATAGGTGCTCAGTTTGGTGTGTGTAAGAATTTTTATACTGAAGCGCAGTTCTTTACTTTATTGAATGACTTCATCTGATGTGAAGTCAGTGTTAATACTTAGAGCACAGCTTTTCGAAGCAGTTTGTCAACTATTAAGCCTCTTTAGAGGATCAGTAGTGATACCAAGTAATGTATTCTATTAGTCTTTCCCCGTTCATAAGCCTACTCATAATTTCTTGTGATCGAGCTTTATTTTGAAGTTCTCCCAAACCTTCAGTCTTGGACAGGATGTCCCACGTACCAGTTTGATGAACATAATCAGATGCCTTGATTATGAACGCTAGTACCTTACAGTGTGATTCTCGAGCCTTTGCTGTATTTGCCCAAAAGAAAAAAAAATCTGTCTTCCTTTGACAGTAGTTTCAGAAAATTACTAGTGAAATCTAAGGCTCAGCAAAGCGGATTGTGTATATGTGTCAAAGCCTTCCCAGAGAGGGCTGCCACGTACAACATCGTCACAAGCTGGACATCCCAGTGGGTGGAGCTTAGATGAAATTGTGAGGTAGGGCTTTCAGGGAGTACAGTGTGTTTTCTCTTACCAGTGACGATAAAATTATCAAAGTATTCTCAGTACTCTGTCAGTTTGCTACTTGCGTTTTCATACCTGACTTAATTTTTTTTTAAGCAAGGCATTTTGGTGGTGCTTCTTGCATTATATTGCATATTGGCAGGCACTATACACTAATATATTAATTCAGCAGATGAACAATTTAGATATTCTTAACTGATTAAAGAATGTGCTGTTTAGTGCAGAGTGCTGATCTCCAGATTTTAACTTGATTTTCACTCTGCATTTGACATTGTCATGTTACAGATTGTTGGAGAGTTCATATGCATGTTATTCTCATTTTATTGGTATGCATAATTTAAAATGAAACTTTTTTCTCTTTCAGTGCATTTAAAACGCCACTTTATGTTTCGAAACCACCTCTGTTTAGTTTTTGAAATGCTGTCCTACAACCTCTATGACTTGTTGAGGAACACCAATTTTCGAGGTGTCTCTTTGAACCTAACACGAAAGTTTGCACAGCAAATGTGCACTGCACTGCTTTTCCTTGCGACTCCAGAACTTAGTATCATTCACTGTGACCTAAAACCTGAGAATATCCTTCTTTGTAACCCCAAACGCAGTGCAATCAAGATTGTTGACTTTGGCAGTTCTTGTCAGTTGGGGCAGAGGGTAAGTATATTTCAGGACTTGTGAATTAAAATTAGAATTAGTTAAAACAGTGTAAGTAGATATTTGAAATGTTATTAATCTGTATACGATTTGGAGGTAATTACAGGATGGTTATCTTTAAAATGCAGCACTTGAATCACCTTGTGTTGATACCTATTTTGGGAAATACCTTTTAAAATGCAAATAGTAAACTTTGAATTAGAAGGTATTAGTTTTTTAAAGTTTATCTTAAAAAATTATGTGTATGCTAAAAGTCTAAGAGAAAAGAGGGGTTGGATATATTAAATATTAGGTGATTTGTTGTAACTGTATTTCCCAGATAGAGGTCCTTAGTGTAAATTTGGGGAAATTCCAATAATAGAACATTGACTCCTTGCTGTAAAATATTTCTCTAAATATAGGTCGAGATAAATGTTTTTTCTCAAAAGCTGATGGGTAAAAAAAAATGCAGGTAATTTTACACTACACACAGTGATACAGTGTAAATTACTAGGTTGATAGACATACTAGTTTTGATAAATAAGTTTAAATCTTTTTTTTGTTTTATAAATTATGACACCGAACTAGTTTTCTTTAGAGTGCTAAAAACAGACATGTCCATAGCAATAAATATATTTAGGTTTAGCTGATTTTAGGAAAGCAAATTTTTCCTATGGATCTTTCTAGCATTATGAAAGCTACTCTAACAGTGTTTTGCATATAAAATAGAAGTTATAGGATGTTCTCTTCTTGAAACCACCTAGGGTCACCATTTGATAATACTTTATTCATTTAAAATGTTGTTCCTATTTACTTGTACGTATTGAAACTGCATTTCTTTAAAAAAAAAGGTAAAAACATAACTAACATGGAGATATTCCTATTTCATATTGGCTTTCAATTTCTTGTTTTTCCAAATTAGTGAAATATCCTATTCAACTTTATTCCAGCTTTTAAATACAGTAGGTTAATTTAATCATGAAGGTTTATGGTCAGTTAACAAGATTGTCTTTTTGTTATTTTCTGCAAATTATCTTATGGTAGCAATGCTACATTGAAATAATTTTTAAAAATGGAAGGAATAGGAAACAAAGTTTGCAGTTTCGGATGCCCCTGAAAATCAAAAGATGCTCATAGTTGTTAATAGTGCTAAAGTATATTGTAAATGGAAAATATGTGCCCATCTTGAGAGTCACTTGAATAGATTTTAGACTTGTAAAATTTTTTCCTATTTAAACCAAATCATATATGCCACCGTGATATCAAGCACTACTGTCTCTCTCCAGCCAAAGTGAAACAGCTATACCTTTAGCTCAGTGAGTTTTTAACTCTGTGAGTGTATCAGAATCCCATGGGAAGTTATTTCCAAAACAGACATGCAGTGGCCCTATTCTAGGTCTGCTGGCTCAGTGTTAGAAGGTGGCGGGGCAAGTATGTTTCAAAAAAAGTTTCTCAGGCGATCCTGGCGCCCAGGCTTGTAGATAACCCAACTGCTGCTTTAAGCAGCTGGATAGGTAGGTGACAAACTTCCTTTCTCAGTAGTCTCAGTAGTAGCGAGTCTTTGGGGCTTCGCGATGCCATTGGCTTATAAAAACTTGGAAATGTAATACTTCTTCCTGGTCCCTTTCAGTTAGACTTTCTTCACTCTGAGCAGGCCTTAAGGTTGGGCTGACCTGCTTGTGGAGGCATGGGATGGTTCTCAGATTTGGCTGGAGTTGTGGAGGTCACAGAAGCTTTCGTGAGAAGCGGCTCCATGCTGCTGGCTGCCTCGTTTGAGTGTTAAGTTAGGAAGTTTGGGTAGGAGGATTTTGTTTGTTTCTCTCCCTTTTTTAAGTAAAACTACCTTTGCTTTTGTAATATTTCTAGATATAAATTTTAAATGGCCAGGTGAAATGAATTGGTCTCTGAAGACATCTCAGATTACTTCATCGAAAATAATCCATTTCAAGATTTCTTTTTCTAAGAAGTCTTAGAATGAGATGGAGGAGGACAGGGTAGAGAAGTGATTAGTCAGAAATGACTCTCAATTGAATCTTTATGTGGCAGTGTTTCTAGATTTATCTGTGAGACTAGTACAGTACAGATGTCTGAAATTTCAATTACATTGTACTGAGTTTGAGTCTTTCTTAATACTTTGAATTAACCTGAAAAAAGTTTTTCTGGTTAATTTAGATACAATTTAGCTGTTAAATTAATGGTAAACCAAGTACCAGCCATAGCAGGAAAGAATAATTAATAGGGAGATAAATTGTTCTCAATAATTTCTTCTAATAAGGCATAATTCTTTAAGATATATCTTGGTTACCGGTTAGGATTGAACTAAATGAAAGGGCTTGAATTATTTATATATATATATATATTTTTTTTTTCTTTGCATTTCACAGTCAGATTTACCACTCCCTTGAAACGTTTAGTTCTTTAAACAGTATTCATAGTCTAATGTTGAAATCAGTAAATGGAACTCTAATAACCCAGTTATTTTTTGCTGTTAATATTAGACTTGTGTTCTTAATTCATTGTTGACCACAGTTAAAACTTATTTTGGAATTAATACTATTTTGAAATATATTTCAGATATACCAATATATTCAGAGTCGCTTTTATCGGTCTCCAGAGGTGCTACTGGGAATGCCTTATGACCTTGCTATCGACATGTGGTCCCTTGGGTGTATTTTGGTTGAAATGCACACTGGAGAACCTCTGTTCAGTGGAGCCAATGAGGTATATGATGGATCGCTTTAAAAATTCTGTTTTTGTTTTCAGTCTCTGACAGTATAATCTGAAAGTTGTTTTTAGGAAAAGATGTCTATTTACCAACTTTAATCATTCAAGTGTTAGGTCAGTTTTGAACTTATTTTATCCATTTCTTTTTTTTTTTTCAATTATGTACGGTGAGTTTAGAATTATGAGATGGGAAGCGAGATCTTTCAATCTGCCAGTGGAGGAGAGCAATAAATTAGATTAGAAAATGTTAAGTATTTTGGTATAAATTTTGCAGATTATAAGAACAGAAAAAGATGATAATGAAGAAATGAGGACCACCCTAAAAACAGTGTAAACGTGACTGTAAATTTTGAGAGTATGATTTGAAATTAAAGTAAATGATGACTAGTAGGGTTGATGAATATTTGATCTGAATAATTCAGGGTAAATTAGGACTATAGAATTTTAGAGTGAGTCCACAAGTGTTCATTCTGTGTTCTTAGAAGATTTTTGAAGGTCAGAGGCAGTGCCTGGGAGGAGGGAGGGCAAGGGAGAGGGAGGCCAAGCTCCCTTACAGTCAGAGGAATGGGCTTTGATTGGTTTTAAGACTCTTTGCTTGTGGGATCCTGTTGTGTTTTGTTTTTTAAAGAAAAGTTAACCCTTGCAGATCGTGATCAGTCCATTCATTTATACGTGAGAAAAGAAAGACTAATGAAATTTCATGACTTGAACTGGGTTCTACAACTGTCAATAAATAGTGTCAGAAACATGTCCCTTCCTCCTTCCTTTTAATTCACTTCACTCTAGCCAGTGAGCTGCTCTTTGGCAGAGCTGCCATAAGTGTGTCTTTGGTTTTCTTTTAATAATAAATAATATAAAGGTAATAGTACCTTTTTCGTGGGCTTAAACAGTATTAGGAGCATCTGAAACTTCAGTGGCTTCCATCTCACGCATGGTGAAAGCCAGAGTCCCTTCGAGTAGCTTGAAAATCCCTTACTCCCTCTGTTTCCTGTTCTCTCTCCACCTCTCCCTGCTGTCCCGCCCCGCCCCCACCCCGCCTACAGCGTATCCCGGCCCAGCACACACAGCTCTCTCTCAGGTCCCTACGACGCACAGGCCTGTATCAGGGCCCTCGCGCTCATTCTTTCCTCCATGCCTGGAGTGCTCTTGCTCCCGCCCTCGCGGCCTTCATGTTTTTGCTCTCATGTCATCTTCTCACTCTCCATCCCCTTTTAATTTTCTCCATGGTTCTTAGTGGTCATCTGATATGTATTTGCTTATTATGTAGTTGCTTCTTGGTGATCTCTTCCTCTACAACACAAACTTTGGGGCAGGGATTTTTGTTTTGTTTATCGTTGTGTTCTGGTGGGCATGGTTTCCAGCATATAGTAGACGCTCAGTATTTGAGTGAATTAATCTGCACTTTAAAAAAATACTTTTATTGGGTCCACACTTTTAAGCTTTTGGGGTTTTTTTTTCTCTGTGTGTGTGATTATTTAACTAAAATTCTCCCAAAACTTAAACTTTAAAACTCCCTCCAATCATTTCCTTACTCTCCATTGTATCCATGACCACCTGCCATCCCATGGATGTACGTGTTTGCTTAACTGTGTGCCCTCCCCTCTGTGGAGTGTGGGGCTCAAGGCAGGCAGGAACTTGGTCTCTTTTGTTCATTATTCTATGCTTACTGCCCCGAGGAGTGCCCAGCACACAGGAGATGCTCGATTGATTGATTTCTAATTTATGAATGAATGAATGAATGAATTGATGAGCACAGATAGGATGTCCTACAGTAGAAATTACAGGTGTTTTGTTTTTATTTTTAATACAGGTAGATCAGATGAATAAAATAGTGGAAGTTCTGGGTATTCCACCTGCTCATATTCTTGACCAAGCACCAAAAGCAAGAAAGTTCTTTGAGAAGTTGCCAGATGGCACTTGGAACTTAAAGAAGACCAAAGATGGAAAACGGGTAAAATAGGGAAATAATGTTTTGGAGCCTTTGGTATTTCTTTTCCTGAGCTGTCTTTATGTAGCGCTTTTCGAATTTACTTGAAATCAGTGTTGCTGAAGTCAGTTATTAACAGCAGTTCCACTGATAACTTAGGTATGTATTTTCTTCATAAGTTGGTTATAGAGTTTGACCTGAACTATCTGTATGGACCAGTGTTTGCTTAGCTCTTTAAGGCTTCATTTTGAAACTATATGTCTGCCTTTTGAGGTAGCTGATCAAATCACCATGCCTTGTTTCCACAGTAGAGTTAGTAAGTTTGACCTTTGTTTCTCATAGTTTGAGTATATAGTGAAGTCACAGTTAACAATACTGCAGCTGTGAACAGTGTAAGTCATAATTGCAGTAAATGGCTCTTTTTTTTTTTTTTTAAGTTCAGATGAGAGAAAAGGATTCTTGACTTAAGCAGTTTGTGACAAGAATATGAACTGACTAAATGGTCCCTTGAGAGATTTCAGATTCCTAGCTTGGGTAACAGGAGTTTCACATCTCCAAAATCTTTAAAATTTAAGTGAGGTTTTAACATGTTAGGTACGTTTTAGTAATTTTCTTTTATCTGAGAACTTTTTTCAGAGACCTAAACTGTGTCAGTTTAATAGAGTAAATGATAACAGTTTTGCATCTTGATTTACATCTTTGTTTTATGTATCTGAAAATAATCATATGTTTTGTAATTTAGCTTGTTTCTAGTATAAGATGAAAATAATCTATAAATATGTGATTGTATGTGATACATATACCAGATACCTTGTGATTGTAGTTTTTGCATTTTCAACACTTAAGAGATTTTATTTTTGCTACACTTTTTATTTTGCCCTTGCGTTTTAGCGATGCTGCCACCAGGTGTCATTTCCAGTGAACTGAAGATGATGCTTATGTGCTGTAATTCACCTTCAGCTATGGAATCTTAACTTTTAATATCAAATGGGTTTTTTTTAAGAATATTAAGAAAAAATATATATATATAATTATCTTTCACAACTGATTTGTAACTTACTGCATTCTGCCTTATTCTCTGAAGTTCCAGGCATTGTAATATCCGGCAGCTAAATTATGCCTACTCCCCATAAGGAAGGGATGGAAAATACCAAGCAGACATCCTGAATCCTTTTGCCTTTGTCCACAAAACTTTATCAGTCATGGCCCCTTTTCCCGTTGAACCAAAACACAGCCTAGGAGTCCTTAGCTTCTGCAGCATTCAAGGTTGCTCCTACCAGTTGATTTTAATTAGCATGGAGGATGTGAAGCCTTCTTTATGTTTTTATCTCTCTGCAGTACAGGCTACCACTTCTTTTTCCACTTTGAAGTTTTTTTCTTCTTCTGCTGCTGCTGCTGTTTTTTTCCTTTTTCTAAATGAAACATTCATCTCATTCCATTTCCCTAATCTCTGCCTTATAAAACCACAGTTAAGTCACAATGAATTGTAACCTATCATTTCTCCAAAATTCAGGCATAATTATTTTAAATTGTTTAGGGGGGACATTTCAGAAAAGAGTAGTTAAATCTTTCCCCTTAAAATTGAAAGTGAGTATCTTGACCTACATTTAATACATATTAATTAACCATAGATTATTTGAGATTTTCTTTAGCTGCAATTAAGCAACTGACTTAAGAAACTTTATTTTTAAAAGTATAAGATAATTACTTCTCTTTAAATAGAAATAAATTTTCAGCAACAAAAAAATCAAATTCATAACCAAATGGTTACATTGTAACAATGCACTAGGGATTTTAACCATAAGTATAAACAGGTGTGCATGCACTATCATTGGATATATTTGTTTGCTTTATTTCCTTAGTGATTTTATTTTTACTTGTAATTTCTCATTTTATGTTTCAAGGACCCATTTTAGCTTCCTAGTAATGAAATCCATACCTCCTATCTATTTTTTTCCTTTGGTGGGGAAAGGGGATGAAGAATTAAGAGTATAAACGATGCTGTTTTATTGAAGTATAATTTGTATACAGTAAGATGAGTATTTTAAGTGTTCTAACTTTTTAACTTTTAAATACAACAGTATATATCCACTACCTAAAACAAGGCATAGAGTACTTCCACCACCTCTTATATCCTTTTCTGTCATCTCACCCTCAGTTTCTGATTTCTGTCATCATAGGTTAGTTTTGACTATTCATAGGAAAAATTCATGTAAGTGGGATCTGTATAGTTTTTATTACTTTGTTTCTTTCACTTAACAGACATTGTTTTTGGAGATTCATCCATATTGTGTCTCAGAAGTTACTCCATTTTATTGCTTCATAGTATTTCATTGAATGGAAATACTGTATTTATATTTACCTGTCAGTGGATGTTTGGGTTGTTTCCAGTTTAGGACTATTATGAATAAGGCTACTGGGAACATTCTTGTATCAGCTTTTGTACACTTAAATTTTCAATTCTCTGGGTTCACTACTTAGAAGTAGAATTACCAGATCATAGGGTGTATGTGTGTTTACCTTCATAAGAAAAGAGCAAACAGTTTCCCACAGTTTTATCATTTTGCATCCCCACAGGGTATGAAAGTTCCAGTTGCATGACATCCTCACCATTTGATGTGGTTGGTCTTTTTGATTTTAGCCATTCTAATGGCTATATAGTGGTTTTCATTTGCATTTCCCCATGACTGATGATAGTGACCACCTTTTCATGTGCTCATTAGCCATTCATGTATCTTCTTTTGTGATAGTCTTTCCAGTCTTTTGCCTGTTTGTTATTGGGATGTTTAACTGTTGAGCTGTAGGAGTTCTTTTTTTTAACATGTAATGGATATAAGTCCTTTGTCACATATATGTCAGTATTTATTCTCAGACTGTGGCTCACCTATTTCTTTTCTTAGTAGTAGTTTTTAATGAGCAGGAGATTTAATCTCTTTTTTTATGAATAGTGTTTTTTGTATTCTAAGAAATCTTTACCTTCCTCAAGTTTATGAAGATACTCTCCTTTAAAAGTTTTTTTTAATTGAAGTATATGTAGTTGATTTACAATGTTGTATTAGTTTCAGATGCACAGCATAGTAATTCAGTTATACATACATATATATATTCTTTTTCAGATTCTTTTCCCTTCTAGGTTATTGCAAAGTATCTAGTATGTCCCTGTTGGTTATCTGTTTTATATATACTAGTGTGTATATGTTAATCCCAAACTCCTAATTTATCCCTCCCCCATCCCTTTCCCCTTCAGGAACCATAAATTTGTTTTCTATGTCTGTAGGTCTGTTTCTGTTCTGAAAGTAAGTTCATTTGCATCTTTCTTTTCTTTTCCTTTTTTTTTTTTTAGATTCCACATATAAGTGATCTATTTTTCTTTGGCTTATTTCACTTAGTATGATAATCTCTAGGTCCATTCATGTTGCTGCAGATGGCATTATTTCATTCTTTTCTATGGCTGAGTAATATTTCGCTGTATATATATATATACACAAACACCCCACATCTTCTTTATCCACTCATCTGTCGATGGACATTTAGGTTGCTTCCATGTCTTGGCTATTGTATTGGGTTGGCCAAAAAGTTCAGGTTTTTCTGCAAGATGTTACGGGAAAACCCGAACGAACTTATTGGCCAACCCAATAAATAGTCCTGCAGTGAACATCGGGGTGCTTGTATCTTTCCAAATTAGTTTTCTCTGGATATATGTCCAGGAGTCAGATTGCAGGATCATATGGTAACTCTATTTTTAGTTTTTAAGGAACCTCCATACTGTTCTCCATAGTGGTTGTACCAATTTACATTCCCACCAACAGTGCAGGAGGGTTCCCTTTTCACCACACCCTCTCCAGCATTTATTATTTATAGACTTTTCCATAATGGCCATTCTGACTGGTGTGAGGTGATACCTCATTGTAGTTTTGATTTGCGTTTCTCTAATAATCAGCGATGTTGAGCATCTTTTCATGTGCCTGTTGGCCTTATCTTTCTTCGAGAATCTTTACATCCTTACTTTGTGTCCGTCTGTGTATATTTGTTTTATCAATAACTGAGAGGAGTGCTCATCTTTAGTGATGATACTGGATTTGTCTTAATCTCCTTTAGTTGCTTTATGTTTTTTGAAGCTCTCTTAATAGGTATACCTATTTAGTATTGTTAGGACTTGGTGATAAATTCAGTCTTTCATTACCATGAAATATTCCTCTTTATCTCTAATAATATTTTTGTCTTTAAGTCTACTTTGTCTAATATTACTCTAGCTATACTGGCTTTTTAATTCTTAACATTTTTATAGTGTTGTTTTTTTACCCCTTTACTGTAGTAAACCTGTTCATACTTTTGTATGTAAAGTATGACTTTTGTATACAAAATGTAGTTGAGTCATCCTTTTTAATCTAGTCAAATAGTATCTTTCTTTCCCAATGAATATTTAACCTATTTATTCAGGGGTTTGGGTTTTAGACTTTTGCCTTATTTGTATTCTATTTATTTTATCTGTTCTTTGTTTCCTGTTCCTTCTTTACTGCCTTCTTTTGAGTTGAGTACTTTTTGGTATTTTATTTCACCTTTTCTTAAGTGATTGCTTAGCTATTCTTCTGTGTGTAATTTTTAGTATTGCTTTTACTATATGCATATTTAACTTACCAGTTGAACTTAACAAAATGTTATGTCACTTGATAAACCGTGTGATAACCACGTGCTTTTATCTAACCACTTCCGTCTCTTGTCGTCATATATCACTTACACATATGTTATAACCCTCACAACACATTGACTACTTAAATTAAAAACCATTTTTAAAAGAGATTTAAAAACACATAAAAAATAAAGAAAATAAAAAGTTCTTTTCGGGAATTCCCTGGTGGTCCAGTGGTTAGGACTTGGAGCTTTCACTGCTGTGGCCCTGAGTTCAGTCCCTGGTTGGGGAACTAAGATCCTGCAAGCCCAAAAGAAAAAAAAATTCTTTTCTTTTTACCCATAGAATTTTTCATTTCTTTTTGCAGTTCCTGACTTCAGTCTTGTATTAAGTTCCTTCAGCTTGAAGAACTTCCTTTAACTTTTTATTTTATAGTGAATAACTTCTGCTGATAAATTCTCTCAGCAGTTGTTTATCTGAAAATATCTTTATTCACCTTCGTTTTTGGGAAGATATTTTCCATGGATATGGAAATTTCAAATTGATATAGAATTTTAGGTTTACGTTTCAGCAAAAGAAAATGAAGTTGTTTAAATATGTTAATGGCATTGTTTTCTGTATTACATTGTTTCTGAAGAAAAGTCAGTGGTTTTTCTAAACATTGTTTCCTTTATGAAATATTTCTCTCTCTTCCCCCTGGCTGATTTTGATGCTTTTTTATTATTATTATAATTTAAGATGTTTTTATTTGATTCTCACAATAAGAAGATGACGATAGGTAGTAATAATAGATATTCTTAGTTCCATTTCCACACATCAGAAAACTGAGATTCAAGAGTGTTAAATAAATTCTTTGGCGACCACAGCAAGGAATGTGGTAGGGCTAGAAAGCAAGCTCAGGTCTTCTCAAGCTGCGCTTAGCATGCTCTCACGCTGAGAAAGAGAACTTGGGGATATAACAAAGAAGGAAAATGCCTTTAGCACAGGGATCTTCTGTGGAAGAGAAGAGTAAAGAAGCAAGCAATTTGGGTGATGCACTCAAACATGACATATAAAAGCTGGTATGAATTTTGTAGATCTTTTTGTTCAATCTCTTTTTTTTAATGTTTGATTTTTCAGCAGTTTGACTATTAGGTTCTTATGTATAGTTTTCCTTGTATTTATTTTCCATGGAGTTTGCTGAGTTTGTTAGGTCTGTGGGTTAATCTCTTTCATCAATTTTTGAAAGTGCTCAGACATCATCCTTTCAAATATTTGTTCTGCTTCACTCTCTCTTCTCCTGCTAATTATTCAATTAAATATATGTTATAGTGCTTACTATTAGAGGTCTCTGGTTTATTCATTTTGTTTTCTTTTTGTGTGTTAGTTTAGATAATTTCTTTGCTCTGTCTTTCTAGTTCACTAATTGTTTTTCTTCTGTTGAGCCCAGTCTGCTGTTAAAACCATTAAATGGATTCTCTGCATTTTTTTAGTTCTAGTGTTTTCACTTGATTTATCTTTTTAAAAAAAAATAGTTTTAAGTAACACCCCCCCCCAGTCTATCCACACGTTACCTAACTTTTGAACTAAATTCTTTTTATCATAGTTATTTTTTAAAAATTAATTAATTAATTTTGGCTGCGTTGGGTCTTTGTTGCTGTGTGCGGGCTTTCTCTGGTCGTGGTGAGTGGGGGCTACTCCTTGTCGCAGTGCGTGGGTTTCTCGTTGCGGTGGCTTCTCTTGTTGCGGAGCACGGGCTCTAGGCGTGTGGGCTGTAGGCGCATGGGCTTCAGTAGCTGTGGCACATGGGCGCAGTAGTTGTGGCTCATGGGCTCTAGAGTGCAGGCTCAGTAGTTGTGGCGCACAGACTTAGTTGCTCCACGGCATGTGGGATCTTCCTGGACCAGGGCTCAAACCCGTGTCCCCTGCGTTGGCAGGTGGATTCTCAACCACTGCGCCACCAGGGAAGCCCCATAGTTATTTTAAAATACCTGTCTGTCAGTTTCAACATTTGGGTCATTTATATGTGTGAGTTTTCTACTATTTTTTTCACTTGATAATGGGCCCTTTTTGTTTGTTTCATGTGTCTGTAATTTTTTATATGTATTTTGGACTTGCTGTATTTAAGAACAGTTGAGGTGGAAGTAAGTCTTATTTCCCTTTAGAAAGAGGCATGCTGCTTACTCTGTCAGGCTACTAGTGTGATGAGACTGAGTCAGTTTCATTTGTAATTTAGCTGAATCTGGGCTTTGTTTTGTTTGTTTGCTTGACTTAGTTTCTATTTTCCACTGTCTTCCTAGGTTTTAAGCGGTGTTTGGTAACTGGAGAGATCTTTTATGCATTGTTGCCCAGCCAGCAACCCGCTGCTAACTCTTGGTGCCTCGGGGTGATCTGTGTACATACTGCTGCTCTGGCCCCAGCTCTGCAGCGCCCTGGGGGACCCTCCCTGGGTCGTCTGCCTGTCCCATCCTGTGGCCCAGCCACACGTGGCTGTTAGAAGTTGGTTGGGAGTTGGGCTGGACTCTTCTTAGTCACATCTGTGGCGTTTACTCCTTCTCCCACCATAAGTCTCTTCTTTCCTAGGGAAGACTCTTCATTTTCTAGAATTTAGTTAATCTGGTTTCTTTAGTCCTCAGCTCTCTGATAGGTTTTTAAAAAGCAGTGATTTTGTTGTTTGCCTGCCTGGCTTGTTCTTGATTTTAGAGTAAGAGTGATGGTCTCTTGCGAATTTCTACATTGTACCTAGAAGCAAAAATCCAGTGATACTGTTCTGAATAAATTCAGTATTCATAGGTATTTTAAGGGGATTTTACTGTTATCTGTTAAAATGAGTTCCCAGAAAATCTCAGCACATGTTAAGGCAACTTATTATTAAACGTATTTTCTATCAGTAAAATGAGGCATAAATAATTTACTTCTGATTTTTTTTATCTGCATATGAGCAGGTAGGGTTAGACCCATGATTCTTTATTAGGAGTGACCTTTAAAGCTTTAATGAGCCACTGTTACTGAGTAAGTGCCCCTGAGTCCACAGGTGTATTGGGCAGAAAAGAGGTTCACAACCACTGGTCGGCACGCTTTCTCTGTAAAGGGCCCCATGGTGAAGGTGTCAGCTTTGTGGGCTTCTGTTGAGTATTCTTACTTGGTTTTGTTTGTTTTTACAATCTTTAAAAATATAAAAACCATTCATAGTGGAGGCTATATAAAAACAGGTTCTGAGCCAGGCCATAGTTTGCTGATCTCTGGGCTAGATGATCTTTATAGTCATTTCTGGTCTCAAAATTGAATTTCTGCTAACTACAGTGTGTTCAGAATAGTATGTGTGAAAATACAGAGGCTCTAACTGTAAAGCATTCTTTTTAGTAAAGGCCTCAACATTATCATACATGTAAGCATATTTGACATTATGTAGGCTTTTACATATTCCATCAGATTTAGAGAAAGCCTTTTATCTTTTTTCTCTTTAGGAGTATAAACCACCAGGAACCCGCAAACTTCATAATATTCTCGGAGTAGAAACAGGAGGACCTGGTGGGCGTCGTGCTGGGGAATCGGGTCATACAGTAGCTGACTACTTGAAGTTCAAAGACCTCATTTTAAGGATGCTTGATTATGACCCCAAAACTCGAATTCAACCTTACTATGCCCTGCAGCACAGTTTTTTCAAGAAAACAGCTGATGAAGGTACAAATACAAGTAATAGTGTATCCACGAGTCCTGCCATGGAGCAGTCACAGTCTTCGGGCACCACCTCCAGTACATCTTCAAGCTCAGGTCTGTTCTCTTGATATTATATTAGGCTTTGAAAAGTTTCCTCTTTTCTTTACAAAGTGGGGGTTATTTTAAAGTTTTTGAAAGTTTGTTAATGGGTGGGAGGAATTATTTTTCCCAAACCTATTCTTTGTGGCTAGTAAAAAAATTCACCTCCCCCAAAGCTCTAATACTTAATTATGTATATAATAAATTCTGCTTGGAAACAATACTCCTTATTAGCCAAATTTTTAAATTGTTTTTAAAATGGAAATACTTGGTTCACATGCTTGAGTTTTCCCCTGACTTAACCAAACTTGGTCATATTTTAGTTCAGTGGTTGATGTGAAAGAACATAGAGAATGGGAAGCCTTCCTGGTATACTTTCAGGTTAATACAGATTTTTTTTGGTGACTCACTTCCCATTTTAATGTCATAGTTTTAGGATATATACTTGAAAATAATTAACTTTACACTCACAAGCTGTACCGTGTTGTGATACTTCAGGTGGATCATCGGGGACGAGCAACAGTGGGAGAGCCAGGTCGGACCCAACGCACCAGCATCGGCACAGCGGTGGGCACTTCACGGCTGCTGTCCAGGCCATGGACTGTGAGACACACAGTCCCCAGGTGAGCGGTCACACAGCCCTTCGTTCACGCCCTCCACTGTGCCCAGGGGTACCAGTGTTGGATGCCAAGTGTTTTTAGAATGATAACGTCGTTTACTCTAAAAGGTTCATAGCTTCCTTGGTTGTAAGGAATTCTAACTTACACATTCTTGCAACTTTTTCCCTCCGTGTTTAGAAATAGCTACCGTTTATTGAGTGCATACCAGCAGTTGCTCCAGGTGTTTGTTTATCTTGTCTACTCTGGCAGCATTTTGAGCCTTGCCCTGTTTGGATTTTCATTTTACTTTGGGAACTGTGACTTCAAGGTTTAGGGAACTTTCCGAGGTGCGTGATCTTAATTACTACACTCCACTGCCTCTCGTGATCTGCTATCACTGATGGTCCTAGATTCTGAATCAGTTTGTGGTTTGATTTTCACCTCCATTTTTTGTTTTGAAGGTTTTTTGTTAAAGAGGATCTAATTAAGTAAATTTTTTTAAGGGGTGAAGCAGATGATGGTAGTCAAAATATTTATTAAACACTCTTTGTAAAATAATAAGTTAATTCATACTGAGTACTGCATTATGTTTACCATGAGAGGCAAGTATATTATCTAATGAGAAATAAAATGGAAGCTGATGAATATCACTGCCCATTCTTGGGACTGGGGCAGCTGAGTGCTGGTGGAGAAAGGCATACCTGTAGATGCATCGTTAGCCCTGTTAATGCGTAGTCACCAGCATCTGCTTGGGCAAGCTTACATGTTTCTCAGGTCATCTCATCGTGCTCCCATTCTCTTTAGTAATGGCTTCAGCCTCTTCTACTCTTGCTGGAAACCTTTGCCTCCCCTCCTCTGCTCTCCCTCACTCCTCGCTGTGTAAGGGAGCGCCTCACTGCGTGTCACCAGCCACCTCGCCCCGCCGCCGTGTGTGCTTGTCCCCTTTCTCCCGCCCCTTGTCAGCAGGGGCAGCAGCTCCTTCCTGGGGCCAGCCACCTCGGGCCCTGCCCCTCTCCTCCCACCTGCACAGGACTTGGTTGGCCCTGTTCAGCCACTGGCCCCATGTCCTCTGCCCGCCTTCTCCCCGTCAGCACCTGGTCATCCCCAGCTCTCTCCCATCGGAAGCAAAACCTTTCCCTGGCCCTTGTCTTCCTCGCCCCACATTTCTGCTACTATTACTTCACCCTTTAAGAAGTCTTCAGCTGCTCCAGTTGGGCTGCTTCCCAACTCAGGAAACTGTTCCTGTGGAGTCACAGTGGTCATTACTGAGGAGCCCGGCGGACACTCAGTCACTTGTCTCTCTCTGGTCCTCACTCACATTGACACAGCCCTGGCCTCTCTGTGCTTTTTTTTTTTTTTTTTTTTTTTGCGGTATGCGGTCCTCTCACTGTTGTGGCCTCTCCCGTTGCGGAGCACAGGCTCCGGACGTGCAGGCTCAGCGGCCATGGCTCACGGGCCCAGCCGCTCCGCGGCATGTGGGATCTTCCCGGACCGGGGCACGAACCCGTGTCCCCTGTATCGGCAGGCGGACTCTCAACCACTGCGCCACCAGGGAAGCCCCTCTCCATGCTTTTGTAGCACTCTCCTCTGCCTTCCCGGACAGGATGGCCCTCATACCAGCCCACCCCCTTCCTTCACTGTCTCCTTTTCGGATTCTCTTCTCCCCCTTGGCCATGTAAACGTGGGTGGTCTATGCCCTGTCTCTCACCTTAAACACTTCCTGGTGACCTCACCTGCTCTTACCAATGACTGCAGCTACCATCTCGATGTCGGTCACTTTACGTCTTTATTTCTGATCTAGACTTCACTCTTGAGCCCCACGCCTTTATTTCTAATCATTTACTATAAATACCGCTTTGGAAGTCCCTACAGCATGACACTACAGATGCATCCTATAAACCGATGTCATCATTTTCTCCTCCGCCACAGCTCATCTCCTTTTATCTGTATCAATACAAGTGGCCCTGAATTTACCCATTTGCTCAGGTCGTACACCTGGCACCTGGGGAGTTCATTCTTGACTCCTCTCTCCCTCACCCCCCACCTTGAATCCAATGGTAAATAGTATGGATTCTGAATATCCTACATATGTGTCTGTTCTCTCTACTTCACCCCCTTGGTACAATCATCTCTAGCTTATCTTGCTATAAAGATTATTCCAACTGGACTTCCAGCGTCCAGTTTCATTCACCAGTCCACCTCTGTTCTCTTCTCTGCAGCCAAGTGAATGTTCAGTAGAGCAGTCTGATCCAGCTTTTTCCCCTACTTTCAACCAGTTTCTGGCTTTCCCTTGTACGTAAAAAAAATTGCGACTTCTTACAAAGGATTCGGTGATTTCTGTCATCTGGCCCCTACCCAGGCATCTTTCCTCCTCTTCATTCATTCTGGTCTTCCTGGAATTTTTTTTTTTTTCATTTTTCAGACTATATACCATGTTCCCTTTCACATTTCTCACACTGACCGTGCTCAGCCTGGAATAAGCTTTTCCTCCATCTTTGCTTTGGTAACTACTGTATATCCTTCAGGTCTTAAATATCACTGCCAGAGGCTTTCCCTAATTCTTTAGAATGACCTTCCTTCTTCCATCCCTTACTCCCAGTTTCTAAATTAATGTTATTAGTTTTATGTAGTCTTTCTGCGATGTTTTATACATATGCAAGCAAATACAAATGAATATCCTTCACCTAACCTTTGTACACAAATGGTAGCATACCGTGCACACTGTTTCACATCTTGTTTTTTTATTTTAACATGTTTTACATATATTTTTAAATATATATTATGGAGCTCTTTCTGTATCACATAGGGAGCTTTTTCATTCTTTTTCTTTTGTTTTTAACAGTCACACAGTATTCCATTGTTTAGATATTCCAAGTCATTGCAGTAGTTCCCTATTAATGGACATTTTGCTTATTTCCAGTCTTTTTTACTACTGCAAATAATGCTATAATAAATAACCCTATATATAAATCATCCACACACATGCAGTTTATATGTGATATGAGTTCCTGGATGTGAAATTGCTGGGTCAGAGAGTAATGTGGTTTGTCATTTTGATAGCTGTTGTCAAATTGCTCTCCATATAGTTTTACCAGTTTAGCCTCCCACTAACAGAGTTCGGAGAAGCAGTCAGTGTGATCACCTTTGGATCAGTCTGAACTGAAAAACCTGGTATTGGACAGAATATAGTTACATTTTGCTTATTCCTTCTTTCCATGAATTTAAGTAGCTTCATAGTTTAAGAGCCATTAGTATTTTCTGAGAACTTTCTGCCTATTTTTCTACTGGATTATTTTCAATAGTATTTCTTGAATTTTGATTCCGAGACCACCTTTGTTGAGTGGTCTTAATGATCTGTGCTAGCCACCGGTGATAAAGACACAGGCTTTGCCTTCCTAGAGCTTACTGTGACACAGAAAATAAATAAAACGAGTCAAATGAATAGAAATTGCAAGTACTATTAACTGTTAAAAAGAAAACAGGATAATGTAATAGAGAATAGTGATTTGTTGGGTGGGAGGTATTAATTCAGATAGGCCAAGCTGATAACAGGTTAGACCCCCCAAAATGTGGTAGCTTAAAGAATGTGAAGTGTCTTTTTTATGTAATAGTCCAGAGTGGGTATTCAGGTTAGAGGCGTGGCTCTCTCCCACATCCTGGGTTCCTACCATCTTATGACTGCCCCATCCCCAAGGGCCTAGTTGTCTGCTGCATCTGGCAGGCAGAAGGACTTGGGATGTATTTTGTGGGCCAGATCTGGCTGTGACATAGGAACCTTCATTCATATTCCATTGACTAAAACAGTCATGTGGCCATGTCTAAGTACAGGGGAGGCTGGGGAGTAAGCGTAGTGCAGCCTTGTGCTCAGGAGGAAGAGTATGTTTTTTGAGGACAGTTTGGAACCTCTGCCACAGAAGTTGGGGGAGCATTAGCCAGAGTGGTGAGGGAAGAAGACTCTGGAACTGAAATGATGAGAAAGAATCATCCAAGCAGAAATTAGAAATCAGAGCATTCTAGGCAGAAGGGAACAGTAAGTACAGACCCCCTGAGGCTTTTGAAAGATGTTGACTAGGTAGAGGAATAGAAGGAAGATCCTGTGTAGTAGGAACTTAGGCAGCAAGAGGAAGGATGGCTAGAGGAGAAGGTTGGAGAAATGAACACTGGCCAGATTGTTTATGGACTTTGGATTATTTTGTTTATCCATTCATCCATCAATGGACACTTAGGTTGTTTCCATATTTTGGCTATTGTAAATAATGCTGAAGTGAATGAACATGGGGGTACATACATCTTTTCAAGATACTGTTGTTGTTTTCTTCATATAGATACCCAGAAGTGGAATTGCAGGGTCATATGGTAGTTCTGTTTTTAATTTTTTGAAGGACCTCCTCCATACTGTTTTCCATAGTGGCTGCACTAATTTATATTCCCACCAAGCAGTGCACGAGGGTTCCCTTTTTTCCACATCCTCACCAACACTTACTATTTGTTGTCTTTTTTGATAATAGCCATTCTCATGGGTGTGAAGTGATATCTCATTGTGGTTTTGATTTGAATTTCCCTGATGGTTCATGATGTTGAGCTTCTTTTCCTGTACCTATTGGCCATCTGTATGTCTTCTTTGGAAACATGTCTAGTCAGATCTTCTGCCCATTTTTCAATCACATTGTTTGGATTTTTGCTGTTGAGTTTTATCAGTTCTTTATATATTTTGGATATTAGCCTGTTATCAGATAATATGATTGACAAATATTTTCTCCCATTCAGTAAGTTGTCTTTTCATTTTGTTGATGGTTTCCTTTACTGGGCAGTAGCTTTTTAGCATGATGTCGTCCCATTTATTTATTTTTGCTTTTGTTGCTTTTGCTTTGGTGTCTGATTCAAAAAATCATCACCAAGACCTGTGTCAAGGAGCTTATTACTGCCTATGTTTTCTTCTAGGAGTTTTTTTTTTTTTTTTTTTTTTTTTTTTTGTGGTATGCGGGCCTCTCACTGTTGTGGCCTCTCCCGTTGCGGAGCACAGGCTCCGGATGCGCAGGCTCAGCAGCCATGGCTCACGGGCCCAGCCGCTCCGCGGCATATGGGATCCTCCCAGACCGGGGCACGAACCCGTATCCCCTGCATCGGCAGGCGGACTCTCAACCACTGCGCCACCAGGGAGGCCCCTTCTAGGAGTTTTATGGTTTCAGGTCTTACATTCAAGTCTTTAATCCATTTTGAGTTAATTTTTGTGTTTGGTGTAAGATAGTGTGGTTGAGTTTCATTCTTTGGTATGTGGCTATCTACTTTTCCCAACACCATTTATTGAAGAGACTGTCCTTTCTCCATTGTATATTCTTGGTTCCTTTGTCATAAATTAATTGACCATATATGCGTAGATTTATTTCTGGGCTCTCTCTTCCATTCCATTGATCTATGTGCCTGTTTTTATGTCAGTACCATACTGTTTTTTTTGTGTGTGTGTGTGGTACATGGGCCTCTCACTGTTGTGGCCTCTCCCGTTGTGGAGCACAGGCTCCGGATGTGCAGGCTCAGTGGCCATGGCTCATGGGCCCAGCCGCTCCACGGCATGTGGGATCTTCCCGGACCGGGGCACAAACCCATGTCCCCTGCATCGGCAGCAGGACTTTCAACCACTGCGCCACCAGGGAAGCCCTACCATACTGTTTTAATTGCTATAGTTTTGTAGTATAGTTAGATACCAGGGAGCATGATGCCTCTATCTTTGTTCTTCTTTCTCAAGATTGCTTTTGCTATTTGGGTTTCTTTGTGGATTACAAATTTTAGGATTATTATTATTTTTTTGGGGGGGAAAATGACATTGTAATTTTGTGGGGGATTGCACTGAATCTGGAGATTGCTTTGGGTAGTTGGGACATTTTAACAACATTGATTCTTACATTCTTTCAGTCTGTGAGCATGGACTATCTTTCCATTTATTCGTGTCTTCTTCTTTCAGACCTCCTTCTTCTACAGGTCTTTTACCTCCTTGGTTAAAGTTATTTCTTGATATTTTATTCTTTTTGATACAGTTGTACATGGGATTGTTTTCTTTTTCTGTTTCATTATTAGTGTACAGAAATGCAGTTGATTTTTGTGTATTGATTTTATATCCTGCAACCTTATTGAATTCATTTATTAGTTCTAACAGTTTCCTAACGGAGTCTTTAGGGTTTTCCATATATAATGTTATGTCATCTGCAGGTAGTGACCATTTTACTTCTTTATTTCCAATGTGGATGACTTTTTTCTTGCCTAATTTGGATTTGTGTTTTAAAAAGACTGTTCTTGCTACCCTTTGGAGAATGGTTTGGAAGAAGGCAAGGATGGAAGATGGGAGTTGATTTAGGAGGCTGTTGTATTAGTCTAAGCAAGAGATGATAGTGACCTAGGATAGAGTAGTCATGGTGGAGATGGAGAAAAGAGGCCAGATTTGGGTTCTGTTTTGGAGGTAGCTTTAGTAGTACTTGCTGATGGTTTGGATGGAGGAATGGTTGAGCAGCTAGATGGGTACTAGTGGTTCTATTAAAACAGGAAAGATTGGAGAGAGGAGGAGCTTTAGGGGGAAAGTAAAGAATGCCTTTTGGATCTGTCAGAAATATTTACTTTCTGGCCCTTTGCAGAAGAAGTTTGCTGACCCCTGGCATAAACAGTGCTCCCAAGGAAAGAAAGTGGCAAGTAAAATATATGAGTATGGGTGTAACTTGCTAAAAATTGAAGCTTTCATGATAAAATATTTTTCACTCTTGAACACATTTGGAAGTTTGTGTTAAAGAACTGTCTAACACATTAAAGTTTCAAAACCCTCTCTCTAACTAATGTAAATGCTAGTGTTATAACTTTTTATTGAAGATTAAAGCTTGGAAACGGTACTCTTAATAAATCGTTTTAAAATCTGTTCTTACAGGTGCGTCAGCAATTTCCTGCTCCCATTGGTTGGTCAGGCACTGAAGCTCCTACACAAGTCACTGTTGAAACTCATCCTGTTCAAGAAACAACCTTTCATGTAGCCCCTCAGCAGAATGCATTGCATCATCACCATGGAAACAGTTCCCATCACCATCACCACCACCACCATCACCACCACCACCATGGACAACAAGCCTTGGGTAACCGGACCAGGCCAAGGGTCTACAATTCTCCAACAAATAGCTCCTCTACCCAGGATTCTATGGAGGTTGGCCATAGTCACCACTCCATGACATCCCTGTCTTCCTCAACTACTTCTTCCTCCACATCTTCCTCCTCTACTGGTAATCAAGGCAATCAAGCCTACCAGAATCGCCCAGTGGCTGCTAATACCTTGGACTTTGGACAGAATGGAGCTATGGACGTTAATTTAACCGTCTACTCCAATCCCCGCCAAGAGACTGGCATAGCTGGACATCCAACATACCAATTTTCTGCTAATACAGGTCCTGCACATTACATGACTGAAGGACATCTGACAATGAGGCAAGGGGCTGATAGAGAAGAGTCCCCCATGACAGGAGTTTGTGTGCAACAGAGTCCTGTAGCTAGCTCGTGACTAAATTGAAACTTGAGTTTGTTTCTTGTGTGTTTTTATAGAAGTGGTGTTTTTTTCCAAAAAACAAAGTGCAAAGCTGCTTGAATCAGAAGGAGATTAACACACTGAACCGCTACAAGAGGGCAAAGCTGACTTTTTTTTTTTTTTAACTTGAAAAGATTGCAAAGGGACAATGAAGTTTTTAAAAGAGCCATGTCCAAACCCATCTTCACGGATAGCTCAGAGGTGTCCTCTTTTTGCCTCCCCCATTTTAACTCGCCACATCCCAGTCATAGTGGGGTTTTTGTCTTTCTCTTCCACAGAAGTTGTTGTTCAGATGTTGGTCTTAATCATTTGCCAACTAATTTTAAAATAAAAGGCACTGCACATAATTTGCATAAAGGGCCCCATGAGGGTGTTTTTCCTTCCATTTTTGTTTTTCCTTTTTTCCTTCCCGTTTTTGTTTTGTTTTCATTTTGTTTAGGGTGGGGGGTGGGGAATTTGGGTTTTTAAGTCCTCTAAACACACTTGGGCACGGAAATGCAGTACTGTAAGGAAGAGGGACCTCCAGCTCACACAAACATCACCTTCATCTGTGTGGAAGGGACGGTTGTATTGGAGTTTGTAAGGCACAGTAAGCATGCTGAGTGGCGGGCTCAGAGCTCTCCTGTCTGAACCTACTGAGGAGCAAAGCAGCAGTTGCCTGGGACCCTGTGGGTCTCCCGTTGTTGAGGCCACAGTGAGATAGTGATGGAACGTGACTGGTCTCCTAACCAAGGTGCACTGAGAAGCAATCAACGGGTCAGTTGTGGCCAGTCCCGGGGAGGTCTGAGTGGTGGTCTTTGGGATAACCTTTGGCCTTATGGATTTGGACTCGAAATTAGAAGAGCCTACCATTTCAGATGCAATCACTTTTGGACATGCTTTTGCAGACAGTCCTTAATGCTGAAAACACAGAGAATGGGTAATTCAAGAGGCCTTTCTTTTAAAATAGACTTTTGTGACCCACTAATTGTAAGGTATTGCAAGGTCACTTTGCGTGTGTCATAAAGTTGACTTCCTTATTGGTTGAAGGTCACAGAAGTAGTGGTTTGCTTTGATGGAAATAGCTACAGCTGTGTCCCTTCCTGCTTTTTACTTTTTCTTTTGCTTTTTCTCGGCACGTGGTATCTCCACCATTTCTTCTGCACAAAGATGTCTTCTGTTCATCCTGAACATTTTTAAAAAAAAAAATGCAGAATTTTATGTGACTGCTTTTTTGCCTCACAATTATGCTGTGAATTTTACAAAAATTTATTTTCTTTTTTGATAATTTATTGTACCAAAGCTGTTTTTATAGCACATAGATGTCTGTAACCAATAATGTAGCAGTTCTGCACTTTGACACAAGGTGTAACTAGACCATTTTTAAATGTCAGTTGAAAATTATGGCTGTACTATTGCTTAAACAAAACTGGAACTGTTGTTGAATCCATAGCCAATACATTTACAGCAATCTGTGTACTGAACATAATAGATTGACATCTAACTCAAGATTACAACAGCTGTTACATCCTAAATGTGTTCAGGCTTCTGAAGGTAAAGGGACACTGGATCCAGAAGCTGTGGAACCAGCAGTTGATTCTTGTATTCCTGATTAACCTATTTGTAAACTTGAAAGCAAGACCTTGATTGCACCAACAGGTCCAAAATATGAGCACGAGTAAAGCAAAACTTTGATACATGACCTGAAAGGAACAGGCTGGTGTTTAACAGGTGCCTAGTTTTGAGATTATGCTGCCTTAATGTAACACAGTCTGGCAGTTGCTAAATTTGTGTTCCCATTTTAAATTGACCAATTTTATGGTGTTAAACTTTTGAGCGGTTGAGTTGGGAGAATGAAGATTAAGGAATTTACCTGTCCGGGATCAAAGAAGCCTAGAAAAGAAGCAGTAATCTACCTCTGCCGATAACCCTGTTCAAAACGACTCAGCAGAAGCACCACATTACTTTTTATTGGTCAATTCCATGTGGCTGACTAGATCAAGTTTTTCTGAACAAGAGCAGGTTTTTATATGTAAACAGTGACAGAAGAAAAAAGGCTTTAAACTATGTGAATGGAAACTTGGGAATATCAATTTTTATAAACCACAAAAATTTTTTTGGTTGTTAATCAGGAAATCCATATTTATTTTGTAATTAAATGTCAAGCCTGTGGATGGATTTTTGAACTCGGTAGTTCATAAAGTTTACAGTGAATAAAAGGACGTCATCTTGAGTCTAGCAATATCAAAAGGAATTCAGTAGTTACTGCTGTTTAGGAATATAAGGTGAAGATACATGGGTCAGGTCATTTTTTTCTGTGCTGGTTGCCACATCTTAGCAAGCACCAAAAAACGAAAGCAGTTTTTAAACCGCTATTTACATAAAGGAAGTCATAAAATCCAATGCTTCTGCATACTGTGTTATGTTACAGTCCAGTTTTGTGTGCTTTACTACACGGTTTGGTTACAGGACTTCTGTGCATTGTAAACATAAACAGCATGGAAAAGGTTAAATACCTGTGTGCAGATTGTAAGATCTGGTCCGGACTTGCTGTGTATATTGTAACGTTAAATGAAAAAGAACCCCCCTTTGTATTATAGTCATGCGGTCTTATGTATGATAAACAGTTGAATAATTTGTCCTCAGACTCTTTACTATGCTTTTTTAAAATTAATTTAAGAAAAATGTAAACATAGTTGAAATCTTTCTATGCAATTAACCTGGTCCAGGTAATGGTCTGGTAGGTATACTGACTATAAGTTTAGTCAAATGTGTAGAAAGGAAAACAGTAGTTACATCAACGTAGGCTTCAGAAATCTTGGAAAGTAAACATTGGAGGTTTAACAGACCATTTTGATTTTTTTAAATTGTTTCTTTACTTGATATTCACAGTTTCTCTTTGATTCAAAGTGCTCATAGTCCGTAATGTTTAGGATGGATGTGAGAGTTAGATGATTTTCTCTAGGATTTGACCTGCTTGGAAGCAAGAGGAAATACAAATAATATCGTTCCTCTTTCCCCAGATCCTTGATGGGGGCCTGTCAGGGACTTGATACAAGAAAGTCTAGAATTCCTGCCACAGTGAATTAATCCTAACCTAAAGTCTCCTGTTTTTTTTTAATAAGTTAGCCTGTATACATTAGTATACATTAAGGTGGCTTTCAGAAGGCAAAAAACTTACTGTAAATTTAAATGTGATTTTGTAAAGTTCAGATTGTCTACATAAAGTGCACTTACCACATGTATGAAAGAAACTTCCTTTAGTGTTTTTCTTAGGATAATGAGCATTTTATAGGTAAGTGGCACATTTTGTATATCAGACTCCAAAAAACTTAGGCTTATTTTTATTAATGAATATTAGAACTATTGATACATGTGAAAAATCATTAAGGCTACAATAACTATGTAAGGCCCACAAGATGACTACTCTGTTTGCTACTGTATCGTCTTTCCCAGCTCCTGTGTTGTTAAACTTACTGTTACAATAAGTCTTATAATAAGGCAATACAGTGATGAGATAGTAAAGGCTACATTTCTTCTAGATCAGTTCCCCGGTTTCCTTTCGGCCTGCCTTTGCTTCGTGAGCTCTCAGAATACAAGTTCAGTACTCATTTTTATATCCATTTTTGTAGTGGTGACCAAAGCTAACATCAGGCGGTTCATTCCAGATACAGAACTTGGTCTTAGTGCCATATATGAAAAAAAAGTTTGAAATTTTAAGATTAGGGTTAGGAGAAAAACCGATAGGTATACGGAGTCTATTCAGATTTCTTAGAATCCTTGGGATTGCTCGACATGGGGGAAGCCTTTGGTGTCAGGAAGTGCAGAGTAGAAGGTCTCATTTTCTTAACCATGGATCTCCTTCCCTAGACTTGTTTCCTAGGGTGAAAACATACATCAAGTAGTTTTTAGTACAAAGAACAAGAAAACCCTAAGAACATAGCTTAACTGTATCCCTCATCCTCCCTTGTAATGCACAGCGGTAACCTGGCTCCCCGGCCCCGAGAACCATCACCTGGGCTTTCACACTCTAGTAGTCATTCCTATATCCCTGTGTTTAAAGCACTCGTTATTTTTTTGTGGAAGACTCATTTAGGACAGTAAGTGGTCTTGTCGGTTTGTGCGTTTTTCTTTCTCTTTGGCACTATGTACAGCCAAGGTCCCTGGTTTCAGCTGCTCACAGGAAAACATAAAAGACCTAAGGTGTTCTTGCATCGTAATTTTTGGGGATACCGTTCACTTTAACACAGAGGGCCCGAGGTATTTGTCGTCAGTTTTCTTACCTGAGATCTTCAAAGACGAAAGTATTTCTCCAACTAAAACACAATGATTTAAATGTGTACCAGATAACTAGGTAGAGCCCCACAGGTTTCAGTATCAGCTTCTTTACATGAGTATGGGTTTTTTTTGTGTGTTTTTTTTTTTGTTTGTTTTTTGTGGTACGGGGGCCTCTCACTGTTGCGGCCTCTCCCGTTGCGGAGCACAGGCTCCGGACGTGCAGGCTCAGCGGCCATGGCTCATGGGCCCAGCTGCTCCACGGCATGTGGGATCTTCCTGGACCAGGGCACGAACCCGTGTCCCCTGCATCGGCAGGCGGACTCTCAGACACTGCGCCACCAGGGAAGCCCAAAACACAGGGTTTTTGTTTCGTTTTTTACATAATTTCACACCTTGAGGGTATGACCTTTTATGAAAGAGAGCGGTGGGAATGACTAAGTTTCAGTCTTGGCATGTCATGAATTTCCTGCTATCTGCAGCAGGACTTGGGGACGCTGCTTCCGAGCAGCGAGGAGGGAAGATGAATCTTCAGTTCGCTTCCTTGTGCCTTAACTGGATGTCATTGTCCAGTCTCAGCTGGGCTCTGAAGGAACAGGGGTACTGCGGTAGGAATCTTGTTGGCTGGTAACACGCAGTTTAAATGTGCCGCAGGAAAAATGGGTGACAAAGCTCCTGGTGAAGGATGGAGGAGGTGGGCCGTAAGTGAGCGCACACCCGTTCCGGATGAAGGTGGCGCCCCCTTGGGTGATGCAGGCTCAGGTGTGGTCAACCGTGTGCTCTCAGATCTAGAAAGATACTTGAGGATTTTTCAGGTTGCAACATGTAGAAAGGCCATGTAGGAATTATATACATTTGTCTGTTTTAAAGACCACAGTTTATTTAAATTACTTCTGTAAAATTGTATTTTATTGTAAATTTTACTCCCAATATTTACTCATTAATCACTATAGTTGCCTCAGGTCTTTAGCTGAAGCTGCAGTCAAAGGGGAGGAAACAGAGCCAATAGAGGGGCAGGCCCTGGGTGTGTGGCGGTTCTTCCTCAGGCAGGGCCAGTGACACCAGCCGAGCAGCTGGGCCCAGGGCTGGGGCCCAGGGAGGTCTGTCAAGAAGGAACAGCTTTGCCAGGAGAGTGTTGAATTGGTTAAAATAGAGCCCAGGGTGGTGAGTTGGTGAGTCACCCTTGACTCACTGTTGCATAGGAATGCAATAGCAGGCTGGGTGAGGATGGGGCTTGTCAACTCCCTGGACACTAAGATGACTCCTGATGGTGTCAAAGGATTATTTATGTTTTTAAAGATCTAAAGCACGATGTAGTGAAATAGTGACCCTAAGGAGAAAGTCTTTTCACGTACATCGCGGGCAAGCCCCAGTCTGTTGAAGAGGTGACGTGACACACGGGATCCTGAGCTGGGTGAAGTAGTTGACTTCAGGCACTGCTCCATTAATTGCCCAGCAAATCCGTAAGCAAGATCTAGGGGAAAGAAATGGTGTGTTTGGTGAACCCTAGGTGGTCTTACCAAACTGTTAAATCTGTGCTCATCAATTTAAAACGAGTTTTCAACCCTGCCACACATCTGACTCACCCATAGAACTTTATAAAATCACAAATGGGCTGATCATGCTCCCAGAATTTTTGATTCAGAGAGTTGGGAGTGAGGCCTGGGTCTCTGCTTTTTAAGGCTTTACAGGTGACTGTGCCTTTGTATAGGATGACTCGGAGGGCCCAGAGATGAGCTTGGCTAACCGGACAGGAGTCTGAAGAATGTTTTAAAATAGTTTCATTATTGAAGTGTATATAATTAAATATATATCAATGGGTAATTAAAATTCACAACTTAGCCTGCATTATAAAATAATATAAACCTCTAAGAAAGGCAAAAATAGCAGATGTAAGTGTGTAAACCTTTCACAGTTTGTTTCTTGTCATCTTCCCTTTTGGAAGGGGTTGGTGTGACATCTTATCAGTAGCTCTCAGATGTCCCATGAGAATGGCACGTGTTAAGTTTATTTCCCAGAGATGGGGCTGGGCCGTGCTGCTTCACACCTCAGTCTCGCGTGGTCTTTGTTTGTCCAGTGGCGGATTCTCCAGGGCATGAGCCACCTGGTCTGAGCGTGCAGACATTCCGGAGGGCTCCACAGTGCAGTGGCCGCGGTTTTCAACTCTAGAATCAGGTTCAAATCCTTGCTATCTGTGCTCTTATCCTGGGCAAGTTGTTTTACTTCTCTAAGCCTCACTTTCCTTTTTTTTTTGTTTTTGGTAAAATGGGAATAACTGTAGTATCCACTCTGGGATTTTATGCAGGCTTCACTGAGATAATGTACATAAGAATCTTAGCACAATGTAGGAAGTGCTCAATAAATATAATTTGTAACTAGAGAGCTTGAGTCCACAGTATGAATGGATCTACTTCTATATAAATTTAACAAACATCCTATGGGAAACTGAGTAGTGTTCTCTATGAATGATTAAATAGGATTATTTTCCAGTTTACTTTTATTTCTGGAGTCTGTAACTGGATGTTATTCCTTTACTACTTGATTTTGCTACTGCACAGTACCTACATCTATTTTAGAATTTTGAAGTTGTGTGTTTTGTAGTTTGCTTTGATATAATGTGTGATATTTAAATGTTTTATAAAGGATTTTTCTCTGTAACTTAAAGGAAGCTGTTTGGAGGCCTAACTATGGAAAGGGCCCATTTTTTAACAAGCACTGTCATTCAACCTGGCCGTCATGTGTCCGCTGGCCTCTCCCCACATCCCTTTTCCCACCTGAAGGCAAATCTTACATGTTTAGCCTTCAGAGATTTGACTTAGGGAGAAAGGGGGATAAGTAAAAAATCAGTTCCCAAGTTCATAAACAGCGATATAATTGGGGAAGCTTTCAGAACTTAGTTATAACCTACGTTAAAAGCTTTAAGGAGCTAGCTGCTGCTCGGTTATTTTGTTTTTATTCTTTATTTTGTTCATATGTTAGAGGACTCTGTACCTCCACCAGCCTGGGGGCCCGTAATGTGACCCCTTTTCTCTTCCTCCTTTCCTCAGAGCAAGCATGAGGACAGAAACGTCTTAAGACGGAAAGTCTGTTCCTTCGAGTTAGAACATATGTGTGTGGTTGACGTTACCGCCCAGGAGCACGTGCATCACATGGCCTGTGGCTGCAGCTGGATGGAGCTGACGATGGACCTAATAACGGATTTAAATGTTTCCCTGAGGTAGATAAAATGCTTTGGGGAGACATGAGTTCCCCATGATCCTAAATTTCACATACAATGGACAGCCTTCTCGTTGTAAACCGAACTGGGCTGCTTTTGTGCCTCTTAATAGCTCTCCGTCTTTCCCTGACCTGCTGGCACATCTCTGCCCCATGGACATGCCTTTGGCGTGAGGGCCTGGCCAGCAGGAGCCCTGGTGCTGACTGCACACCTCAGATCAGAGTAGGATGGGGGTGAATCTAACTAAGACTGCTGTCAGACCTGAGAGATGCTCTGCCGTTTGCAGGGGGGCTCACACGGCCTTCATCACCACCACTCTCTGACTCAGTACGACTGTCACCCAGGTCCTGCCCCCGGCGTGGGGAGGTGGGCGCTGCTGAGACCGTGGACACTTTTCTGAAGGTGCCTCCTTCCTGCCCACGTGTAAGGGCAATGATTTCACATCTGTACTGGTCCAGGAGGAGTCAAGTTAGGGCTTGTCCCGTGAGGCGTCCCCTGTAGTCACCAGCTGCGGTCCTTCTCCGCAGCTCAGCTTGCTCTGGGGGTGAGGGCCCTGCCTGGCTTTCACTAGGAGCGGGGCGCTAGCGGTGACTCCCCTCACTGGTCAGATAAAACCGGAGTGAACTTGAAACATCTCCCCTGCTGCCTGCAGAAGACACTCCGAATCAAAGAAAGCAGTCAGTACTAACCCTGGAAGTAGAATTTATAAATGGAAAGTCCTACTCTGAAGTAAAGTGTCTTACTAGCTGGAGGGAGCGGGTATGTCTTGAGGCAGGTGACATGAGGACTACCTGAGAGAAATGTGTCATGACCACCTGTCATGTGCAAGGCACTTGACTACGTCCTAGGGGTGACGCCAAGTCCATCACTGTTCCTGGGGGTGGGACTCAACTCCAGTTGAGCTGAGTGTTAATTAGGGTCAGGGTGTGAACAGGGACCCTCTTCTGGTCCAGGGACTGGAGGGGGTTAGGCTCCCTGAGGGTTAGGCTGCTAACCTAATGGGTGAATGGGAGTTAGCCAGGTGGTGGTGGGAATGTTCTAGAATCTCGAAGAAAGAGTATGTTCAGAGCCTGATGAAATGAGGAAGTGAGAGGCCTTGCAGGTATCTGTTCCTAAGTGGATGGAGTCCAGAGCCGCTTAGGAAGGAGAGCTGGCAGGCCTGGGGTGTGGATCAGACAGAGTGAGGGGCGGGGCGGGGGTGCGCGGGCGGGAGTGGAGGCGCTGGCCTGAGCAGCTTGGTGGCGGCCGTGCTGTCACTGGTATCGGGAGCCTTTGAGGTAGAGCAGGTCTCCTACACCGTCTCCCTGCAGTTCAGGACTTTGAGTGCTAAGGGCTTCCAGGACATTTAAGTGGGCATGTCAAGTAGATTGTTTGATATAAAAGGACAGGTTGAAGGGGTGAAGGTGAGGCCTGGGGCGGTAGATTTTGGTCCTTCTGTAAGCAGGTGATGGTAGCTGAGATGACGTAAGGGAGGTGGGGGGAGAGTCCGGGCACTTTCACCAGAGAAACGGGTACGCTCGGAAAAGTAAGAGCCCACGCCTGCCTTGAGCCTTCGGCTGATTTAGGACTAGCGAGGGCAGAGAGGTCATCTAGGCCCTCGCCACCTGGCGCAGTCTGGGGACTTGCAGCATCAGCATCGCCCATTCTGCCTGTTAGAAACGCAGATCCTCAGGCCCGGCCCAGACCTACTCAGAACCTGCGTATTAACAAGGGCTGTGCACGTGCAAGGGTGAGAATCACTGGGTGAGGTAGAAACCTTGGAGGAAACCTAAGAGTTGAAGCAGCTTGTTCAAGATGCCACACCTGACCAGTGACAGCCTCCAACTTCCAGCCCAGGCTCTGGCCACCACAATGACCTCGACTTTTGGGGATCACATAGCACAACCTGCAGCCGGACGATCCCTTCAGCTGCCGTGACCACCCGAAGCGGAGTTACCGGTGAGACTAATATCAATTCATGTAGACTCTTGGCATATGGGCTGAGTGAGCTTGGTGATTCTGGAAGGACTGCGTTGTTCTCATGAACCACGACAGGCATGGCTTTCCTGAACCTGGAAATGTGGAACACGTTTATCTCTGGTTGTCTTTTCATTTAACTATGTAACTAAAATAGCTCCCGGGAGACTCTGAGGAGTGAACGCGGAGACTCTGCTGCTTCCCCTTCTCCTCCTCTAAATGCTGTCCCTTGTCCCCGTTCCTGTCTCCCAGGGTCATTTTTGTTCCTTCTGGTTTCCAGTGTCCAGCATTCTTCTTCCGGCTTCACCTCTTCCCTGGCGGTGTTTCAGGCTGGCATCTGGGGTGTCGTGTGACAAAGTCGGGTGCCCTTCACCGAGCCTGTTTCTCCCACGTGGCGGCCATAGGCCCCTCTTGTCTTTCCCACCTGTCCTCCAAGTCCAGACAAATTGTGCAAATCCAGATTGTTAATTCAGGCCCCCAGCCCATGCCTCTGGAGGCTCTTGAGGACTCTCTGAACAAAGGTAAAAATAGAGTTGTAAATGGAAGAAAAAATAAGGAGATTCCTTCTGTTTTAGTGATGATCAGGGAAGCCTTCCCTTTTTTCTTCTCTCTGAAGCATTTCAGCTTGCTCGCTCCTCGCTGCTGTTACTCACGTTTGCCCACATGCGGCTGGCAGCAAGCCCTCAGCACATCTTTCCAGGGCGGTGGGCCCCTCAGGAACAGGAGACTCCGGAAAAGCAGGGATGACTTTGGCCTCTGCTTCCTGTCTGTCGCCAAAGATTAGGTGTTGGCAAATTACAGCCACCCTCCTGCTTTGGTATGGCCCGCCCAGCTAAGAGTGGTTTTTATATTTTAAATGGTTGAAAAACATCAAATGAATAACATTTCATGTTGTGAAAATTATATGAAATTTAAATTTCAGTACCCATAAATGAAGTCTTATTGGAACACCACCACATTTTAAAATTTGCATATTGCCTGTGGTTGCTTTTTGCTACACTGGCAGCGTCGAGGAGTTGCCACAGAGAGCATGCGTGGCACGCTCATTTTGCTCTGCTGTTTGGTGCCCTACACGTGGCAGTGACAGTTATAAATCAACAGTATTTTCAGTGCTGCATATTTTACCAGGCCACGCATTTATTTTTTATTACCAGTGTGGTCATTATGTCAAAACAAGAGAAGGGGAAAGTGGATTTCAAATATCACAGCTTTGATGGAGTATGGGTTATTTTGTTCCTGAATTAGGTGACAACATGCAATGATATGGTAGCTGTCACATTACAAAGAATACAATATATGTTGGCATTACCAGTCTAAACATCCAACAAATGACTTCTAACTCACCAGAAAGCAATGGTCAGGAAAACTTAAAATTGAATATCTAATCACAGAATTCCTTTACAGAAATAAAAATTGAAAAGGAGGCTGCAACCAAAGTCAGTTTCTGATTGGCTCATTTATTAGGCAAGCAAGGAAAGCCACTTACCTATGGTGGGTTAATTCAATCGTGTGTGATGCAGCAGCTGAAGAAACACCACCAGAGAAAGTAAGCCTGTTTAGAACTACCAGCCTTTCGATGATAACAGTTGCTCCAAAATTTTGCAGACAACAGGAGTAACATCAATAGTCAATTAAAAAAGAAAGCAAATGATTTTGAGTGTTTTTCTGTGACTCTTTGTACAAGAGTTGATGTATGTTAGCTTACTTGAGGAGCCTGTGCTAAGTTGGAAATTAGCCTTTGTGCACACCCTGTGGTGTAACAACTACAGGCAAAACTATTTTCAAAGTTGAGAAACTGAGTACAACCTGAAGTGGAATCTGCTAAGATGTGCTACAACTGATGGTGGAAAAAATATGTGAAGAGTAGAAAAAGGATTAACAGGACAAACTTACAATGCTTGTGATAATATAAGGTGTTAAAGTGTAGGGTTATTTGTTGTATTATTTAAATCAATGGATATGTTGTGGAAAATATTTGAATCATGTGTTATTGAACCAATATTGTCAACAGTGAACTTTAGTTGCTGTTGTGGACTTACCTGGCAACAGTTCCATGAATTCTTGTCAGAAATAGTAGCTGAAAGTCCTGACCTGGTCTATAACACAGCAGTTCAATGGTTCAGTAGTCGTAAAGTTTATTTCAATTTTTGACCTCAGGACCAAGACTGAAACTTTTCTGAATAAGAAGAACTGCTCTCAACCACTATTGTCAAATATTGACCAGCTTTGGAAATTAGCTTTTGCTGCAGATTGATAATGTTTCTTAATGAATTCTATCTAAAATCACAAGGGAAAACTGTTTATACATGGAATTCACACTATGGTAAAGTCATTTCAACAAGAACTAATGTTGTTGGGATCACAACTAATGTTAACATGTTGTCAAAAGTTGAAACAAGAAGCAGGAGTTCCATTATTCCCACACACGTTTGCAGCAGGTATATTATCTGAGCTCATACTACAGTTCCAGGAGCCGTTTTTAGACCTTAATGTAAACCCAAAAGAAATGTGCACATGTCAAAATCCATTAACTGCAATTGAGGAGCTTCCACATAACCTTCAATTGAAGTGATTAAACTGCTAAAAAGCAAACATCAAGAGAAAAATCTAATAGAATTCTATAAATGTCTTTCTTTCTTTTCTGTCTTTTTTTTTTTTTGCCACTCTGCGCAGCATGTAGGATCTTAGTTCCCCAACCAAGGATCTAATCCATGTCCCCTACACTGGAAACGTGGAGTCCTAACCACTGGACCACCAGGGAATTCCCTATAAATGTCTTTCAAGTGATAAATATGTGCAGTTAAAAATTTTGTGCTCATCGACTGATATCAGTATTGGGAAGTACCTATCTGTGGGAAGACATTTTCAAACATGAAATATGTAAAACCTCATTACTAATCAGCATTAACATATAAAGGTGTGCAATTAATTTTGATACTGATGACTAGCTTTGAACTTCAATTAAGTGAAATATTATCCCCCCCAAAGAATTCAAATTATTCTTATTACTAGACCTGTATTACACAAAAATTATACTCAATCATTATTATATTTGGCTTTCACCAATTAAATTTTTTTTGTTTATTATATAAATTCCTACACAATATCCTAGAGTTTTGCCTCTTGGCCCAGAAAATCTAAGACATTTAATATCTGGCCTCTTAAAAAGTCTGCCTTCGGGACTTCTCTGGTGGTGCAGTGCTAAAGAATCCACCTGCCAATGCAGGGGACATGGGCTCGAGCCCTGGTCTGGGAAGATCCCACATTCTGCGGAGCAACTAAGCCCATGCACCACAACTACTGAGCCTGTGTTCCAGAGCCCACGAGCCACAACTACTGAGCCCACACGCCTAGAGCTCATGCTCTGTAACAAGAGAAGCCACCACAATGAGAAGCCCACGCACCACAATGAAGAGTATACCCCACACGCCGCAACTAGAGAAAGCCCACACGCAGCAACAAAGACCAATGCAGCCATAAATAAATAAATAAATAAATAAAAATCTGCCTTCTCCTACAATAGATGGAGCAAAGAAAGAGTAAGTGGATTCAGTCTCCAGATGAGTACACCAAAAGGCGAGTTTGGGACGGGGGTCCAGGACCCTCTGGCCCTACCCCCAGAAACAATCTCTGCTCTCCAAAGAGTCTTTGGGCCATGGTCTGTTGGTACAGAACCAGGCCATGATGCAGAGAACCACCAACGGGACAGCCCCGTGTCCAGCAGCAAGGAGTGATAGACCAGTTTGTGGCTCAAAGCTTGTCTGCTGACAAGGTCTGTCCTCGGATGCCTGACCTCCACTTATCAGTTTGCCTGTGCAAAGGTGTTGAAAGGTTTACCTTTTCCTCCTAATGCCAGCCAGTTTTCTGGTTCTCTGCAGACTTCAACCGGGTGTCCAACAGTTCAATTCAATTCTGACACTGTCTACCTGGAGTTAGCATCAGATTCTGCATGTAAAAGGGTTCAGTCCTGCAAGACTGCCCCCCTTCAGATGCCAACCACAAGTTCTCAGACTCCTGTGCTTCTGATCGACCAGGGTACTCAACTTCTCTGGGTCTCAGTTTCTTCATCTGTAAAATGGGGATGAGACTATTACCCACCCTGTAGGTTATTGTGGGATTAAATACATTTATATTATATTATAAATAATCTTAGAACGGTGCCTGGCACATAGCAGAGCTTAGTAACTGTCAGTTCTTATTAGTTGTTCTAGCTGCCCAGAAGGTAAGGACTATTACCTGCAGCTCAGTAACTGGCCTAAGGTCACAGAGCTATTAATTTTGGAGTCAGTTTTCAAGCCTAGGTTTTCAGACTGAGCGAGTTCACTCACCATGACCCCAAACCGCCTCCCATCCAAGCCTCCACCCCGACTCCAGCTGTGTCTCTTGCCTCCTATGCCCCCGGTCCATCACTTACCTGATAGCATTCTCACAGACAAACATTGACCTCCTCCCTTTAAAATCCTACCCCATCACTGCCAGGATATAATTTAAGGTTCTAGAAAATTCATTCAAGAGCTGACACCCACCTGCCTCACTGAGCCACAGTCTCCTGTGTTCCAGCTTCACCAGCCTCTCAGATGTGCCTGCATCAGCCTTTGCTCCCAGCCTGATCTTCTGTGATGCCTTCCTGGTCCCCACCAGTGCCCCCTCCCTCCATGACCCAGGGTCCTGCCTGTGTTCCACGGCTCCTGTGTGCAGCCCCAGACATCGACCAATGTGTCAAAGTTAACAGTGTCTCTCTGGCCAGCACCTGGAGGGCAGGGCCTGCTTCTCCTTCCTCCTCTGTCTCCAATGCTTGGGGTAACGTCAATACAGGATGCAGGATGCATGTGGAGTAAAAGAATGAATGGGAGCATTTGCTTCCTGGAAAGGAAGAGAATATGGCCAGACCCGTTAAGTCTCTTTCCAAAAGCTTTTTGAAGTTTGTGTGTTTGGGACTCCCTGAAGCAGGAAGTTGCTCACAGAATCACGGATGGAGAGACACCATGTCTCACTCTTGTACCTGGCAGAACATTCTCAGGCCAGAGAGAGGAATCAGCTACCTCTACCCCTCTGGCTTTAGGAAAACAGAGGGCTGCTACACCTCCATTCATGGTGTTGACTGAAAGAAAAACACACAATGTAAGAATTATGAGTTAAGTTTTATTCAAGGATCTTACTGAGGACTATAGCCCAGGAAACAGCCTCTCAGTAGCTCTGAGGGGACTGCTCCAAAGAGGTGGGGGGAGAACCAGAATATACATGATTTTTGGCTCAGGAATACGTGCAGTCAAGCACAGATCTTGGTAAAACACTACTGCTAGTCACAAGGAATAGGTATCTCAGTTAATGATTTTAGTGCTTTTCTATGTAGGGGAAGATGCAAGAATTTGGGTTCGTTAAAGTTCTTCCTGAGATATACATCCATCTATCTGAGGGGTATGTTTTTTCCAAAGCACAGAGTGCCTCTTCCTGTTTTCTGTCCTGAATTTCTTTCAGGGTGAACTGCAGGTCCGGACGGCAGTGACTAAGGACTTAACCCTTGTAGAACTGAATGGTGGGTACCATTCTTTGTTTTACAGTGGATACCACCCTGGGGCAGATTCTTTTTGTTTCGTTTGCACAGATCGGAAGCTTGGGGCTGGGGGCCATCGAAGGCTCCTTTGTGCATCCAGCATCCAGGCTGAGCAGGGCTGGGTGGGGCTGGAGTGAGGGTGACATGCCAGCTATCAAGAGGCCAGGGTAGGGGTGCAGGTGGCTTGAAGGGGGCTGGAACAGGCATTGGACCACAACCAAAGACCGAGAAATGGGTGAAGGAAAACAAAAAAAAATAGGTAAGAATTGCACCAAGGGAATTTTGTTTTTTGAACCTGAAGACAATTTTTTTTAAATAGACAAGTTTATTTGGGTCTCTGAGTATTTAATAAATGGTTATATGTTTCATAAGCCTAAATTGCAAAAAAATCTGTGGTGATGGAAAGTCTGGGCTTGAGAAGTGTGCCCGTCTGGGTCCCAGGTGATACTCTTCCTTTGAGAGACATGGGACAGAAGCCCAATGTCACCACATAGACCAGAGTCACAAGAGTAGCATCAGGGTTTTATAAGATGAAAATAAACCCTATTCAAGATTAGATGTATAAACCTCGGGTTGGGAGGTGACAGCAAGGGTTAACATACTGTCAAAGGAAACGTCTTGGACCTTAAAACTACCTCTGGAGCATTGACGGCTCAGTCTTTCTAGAAAGGCCCACGGCTGCAGGGGACCAGCTAACTGCCCATCTGTGATGCTTCTGGTCAAGCTGAGTGGTGACTTTTGCCCTGGAAAGGGTGAGTCTGCATCTTCTTTCCTTTCTCGGACTAACTTTCAACCCTGAGAAAGGGTTTGTTCTTGTGTGACCAAGTTCTCCCAAGACACAGCAGCCTTGGGATGAAAGAGGAACGGTGGTGAGAAGACAGAATCTCTCCAGTTCCGCCCCGCCCCGCCCTTCCCTGTCCACGCCCAGCCCCAGCTCTCCCCAGGACCTGTGGAGCGTGATGTCACAGTCCTCCTGCTGCTGGAATGGCCCGTCTCCAGGCGTCCTGGGCTAATCTCCAGCGGGCCCTGAGAGCACTGTCTGCCCATCCCTTCCCTGGCGGCCTGGTCTCAGCTCTGCAGAGCTGAGAAAGTGGGGCAGCCCTTTCACCCCAGTGCTCATTTTCCCAGGACTGCCCTGGGCCCCCAGTGCTGGGGGGCTGGGAAAGCTCTGGGCACGCCCCACTGCAGGACTCCTTCCAGACAATTCCACTGGTTTGTTGTCCTCAGATCTGGCTTCTGGGCCTCTATGTCCTTGGGAGGAATTATTTCCTCGTTGCCTTTTGCAAACCCCCCCACCTCCGGCAGCAGCCCTGGCTGGCGTTCGGGGCCGCGGCAATCCTTAGGTACTAAGCCACATCAGGCACAGCTGACTGTGAATGTCCACTGGTTAGAGTTTGATTTGGGTACCATTTGGGGCATTTTCTAGAATGATATTTTTTATGACAAAATTCCAACTATAGTTTCTAACTGCGGTAAGGACAAAAAGGCAATGAGCTTCCCAAACTAGAAGCATTCAGAGACTTTTTGAGTTTCTATGATAATATGCCAAAAATCACTTCAACTTACCTTTTTTTTTTTGCTGAAAACATGATATTTCTCCCAAATTACTTCAGTAATTTGCATCTCTAAAAAAAATGACAATTTCCTGCTTAACCAAGCAAAATTAACAGTAATTCCTTACTATCATCCAATATCAGGTCCACAGTCAAATTTCCCGATTGTCCCCCAAATATATTGCACTGCTGATTTGTTCAAACTAGGATTCAATCAAGGTCCAGACATTGCATTTAGTTGTTGTGTTTCTTAAATCTCCTTAGATCCAGAAGTTTGTTCTCTATATTTTGGGTGATAGAACAGTTTTCCCCACTCTAATATGTTTAATAGTTTCATTTTTTACATTTAAATCTTTGATCCATTTATAATTTATTCTATTGTATCTTGTGAGGCAAGGATTCGATTTTGTATTTCCCCAAATGGCTATGTGGGTGTTTCAACACCTTTTATTAAAAAGTCCATCTTTCTCCCATTAATTAAATATTTCACATGTATCCTTTGTCATATGTTACCTGTCATAATTGCTCGGGTCTTTCGTACCTTCTAACGTGTTGCATAGGGTGTAAGCCTACCCATATGCCACAAGCACACTGTTTTCACTGCAGAGGTTCTGTGGCACATTTTAGTGTCTGGCAGGCCAGTACCCCCAATTTATCACTCTTTTCCTCACAGTTTTCCCAGTTATTCTTGCTGGTTTATTTTTTTCCATATGACTTTTCAAATAAATATATCTAATTTCAGAAGAAAATTCTGTGAATGATGAATTGACTTGGGAAGAATTGATTCCCTTTGATGTTGAGTCATCTTATCCAAGAACATGGTCTGTCTTTTCATTGGTTAAATCCACTTTCGTGTTTTTCAGGAGTGTTTTAAAATTTTCTCATAAAAGTTTTACACAATTCTTTTAAATTTTATGCGGAGGTATTTTTCCTTTTTTGTTTGTACTGTAAGTGGGATTTTTCTCTTCCCTTATATCTTCTAATTGGTTATTATATGAATATAGGAAGGCTATTTATTTATGGTATTTTAATGTTAATTTTATATTCTTACTAAATTCTCTCTTTTTTTTTTAGTATATTGTCCATGGACTCTTTTGTATTTTTCTAGTATGTAGTAAAATCATCTGCAAACAGGGATATTTTATATTTTCCTTCCAGTGATTATCATTTTGTTGTTCTCTTATCTAGTGACATTAGCTAATAATTCCAGTGCAGTTATTGGAGTGGTAGAAAACATAGTGGGCCTCCTTGTCTTACTCCTGACTTTCTTTATAATTTGTACAGTTGTACCAGTTATCTTTTGATTAGTGTTTTCATAATATATCTTTTACTATCCTTTTACTTTCAGCCTTTCTGTATCCTTTTGTTTTCTGTCTTTTGTCAACAGCATAGAGTCAAACTGGACATATTTTTATCCACTCTGAAAGTCTTTTTGTTTTTAATTGGACTTTCAATTCACTTAGATTTAATATAATTGCTGATGTATTTGGAATTGTACATTGATTCCATATTAATTATACGTTAGATTTTAGATTTAATATAAGAATATATTTGGAATTATACATTATTTGGAATTATATTACCTACTCTTTTTGTCCCCAGTGATTTCTATTTCTATGTCATTTTCTTCTTCTTTTGGGTTGATAGTATATTTTTCAATTATCATTCTATTTTCCCCATTAGTCTGGAAGTTATCCAACACTCCACTTGTCTTTTAGTGGTAACCATAGAGATTAAAAAGTGTGACACTCATTTATCTAAGGTTACTATTATAAAACCACTTCACCCTCTTTCTAGACAATGCAAGGATCTTAGAATATTTTTAACTGTACATACTTCTCAATTTACATGATATGATTATCATATCTGAACTCTGTCTATTTTTAGCCCACAGTAGATTTTATTGCTTTCTATGAAGTCAGCAGTCGGTAGGATTTACCCACAGTAAGATTTACACTTTTTCATACTCTTTATTCCTTCCAGCAGCACTAATTCATACTGAGCGAATTAAATGACTAATATGAGGTCAAGTGTTTATTTCCTTTTGTAAGGAGGGAAAATGAAGCTTCTTAGTTCCAGTCTAACCGCCCCCTCATTTGCCAAGTTGCCAAGGTCCTAGCTGCATTCAGCATAAACTCTCAGCAACAGCCCCGGGGTATGGATGGATACATTTAAAGCGTGTGGGACCTCCCTGGTGGTCCAGTGGTAAAGACTCCATGCTCCCAATGCAGGGGGCGTGGGTTCTACCCCTGGCTAGGGAACTAAGATCCTGCATGCCTCACAGCGTGGCCAAAGGTTAAAAAAAAATAAGTGTACAGTGTGATTAGTTTCAACGTATGTATACACATGTGTAACCACCACCGTTGTCGGATAACAGTTCCGTCTCCTCCAAAACCCCAATTCCCAGCGTGAATCCTCCTTCCGTCGGCCTCAACCGCTGATTTGCCCAGAGCGTTCTGATCTTCCTGTGCTACACGGCTGCTTCCCACTAGCTATCTATTTTACGTTTAGTAGTGTATATATGTCCATGCCTCTCTCTCGCTTTGTCCCAGCTTACCCTTCCCCCTCCCCATATCCTCAAGTCCATTCTCTAGTAGGTCTGTGTCTTTATTCCTGTCTTACCCTTAGGTTCTTCACGACATTTTTTTTTCTTAGATTCCATATATATGTGTTAGCATACGGTATTTGTCTTTCTCTTTCTGACTTACTTCACTCTGTATGACAGACTCTAGGTCCTATGGATGGAATTTAAGAAGGGACAAAGGAAGTTCTCTTCAGTGGAAAAGGTTTCCTGACGCGTGCGTGTTCTCAGTCTCAGGGGCTGACATATGTAGTTATTTTAACACAACATGGACACAGTTTGAGGATTTACAGGATCAGAGGAGGAACAAAGTGGGTAACAGAGGATATAACACTTAAGAAGGATTTTGAATGAGAAACGAGTTTGTTCAGGGGACAAGGAAGTCTCCTTTTGGACTTCTGACCTCCAGAACCATAAGACGATCCACCTGTGTTTGTTAAAGCCAGTGAAGTTGAGGTCATATGTTACAGTAGTCACAGGAGCCCATGCAGGCCAAGTAGATCAGGTTGGTGGTGCCTCAAGTCTGAGGGAAAGATGGAGGCGGGGAGGCAGACAGGGGTTTGGGGCAAGACCAAGGGGCTTACGTGACAGGGTGGCAGTGACTCCCGTTTTGGGATCATCACGCTGGCAGGAGGGTTTGGAGGCAGGCAGCGAGGGGGTGTGCTCTTAGTTCTACTCAGATGACGTTTTCATCTCGGTGGCCCCACTCTTGAGGACAGCCTCTCAGGGGACGTGTTAGTGGGTATCGCTGTCACGGTACGCAAGAGGTCACATGAGTTTTTTTCTGTTTCAGGGTTTCTGCCAAGTTTCTCTTGACCTCCGCCTTTGACAGGCCGGTTGATTCATTCAGGCGTCACGAGGCAGAAGAGCTGTGGGCAAGAGGGAGCTCCAGGTGAGTCAGGCGTCCAGGTGGAGAGGATTCAGGTGGAGGGTGACGCCGGGAACAGCAGCGGCCACGCAGGAGGGACTGAGGGGCCCCGAGACACATCATCTGTGACACTTGCTGCCCATCTTGGTCGGAAGGCCATGCCTGGCTCCTCTGGGGGCTGTTCTTTGGCCGTCACCTCTGCTGTCGTCCAGGGTTTCTGTGCATGGAAACCCCTTTACTGAGGTAGCCCAGGGGATCTTGTGACCAAAAGAGCTGAAAACATTCTGATTATCATTAGTTATTATTGTTATAATAATCATTATATGTAAATCTCTCATCTAAAGTTCATCTGACCCAGTTTAATTAATTCCAGGATTCAGGTCAACGCATGGTTATTTTTGTGTTTGCTCAAAAGGGTGTTTCTTGCAGACGGCAAGCAACATGAGTGTTTGCTATTTGGTGACAAATGGAGCTCAATTAAAAGCCCTGTCACTTTCAGGAGTGGCTGTTTTGCACAAGGGTCATTCGCCCAGTCGTGGTGGACAAGGACCCACGCTTGTTAAGAGGTTGCTGTCTTTAAGCGAAGCCGAATTCCCATTACGCTCCCCTGTGCGTGGTGAGATCTGAGTCCACCGGACACGAGGCGCTCCCACCCCACCCCTCCTGACGCCCTCCAGGCAGCCTTGGTGACAGCCGGGCACTGAGACGGGTGCAGCGGTGTCCTTGTAGGTTCTGAAGCACGTGGTGGGGAAACTGAGCCTGTGCCGCCCAGACCTTCAGATTCTCTTGATAGATGAGAAGGGAAAAGCATTTATAAGATAACACATTAGGATTTCTGTGTTGCCATCTGTGATCTGTTAGATGATCAAGAATGTACATTTCCTTTCCTCCCAATGCGTTTCTGGGTGTCTTTTGAGAAAATGCAAGAATTGAGGATTTTGTGTCAAAATTAAAATCAGTGAAATTCATGGTAAAGCCAAATTACACCTCAAAAAAGCTATTAAAATGTATTATATTATATATTAACACTTCCATTACCCTCAAAATTTCCCTCTTGCCCATTTGCCCATTTTGTGGCCATCAAGAGTAGTTAGAACTGGGGGGTGGAGGTGAACAGGGGGGAGAAGCTGAAGGCACAGGAAGGGGCTGTGGGTGGGGACAGTTTGCTCATGCGTACGGTCTGAGGGTCCCCGTGCGGGCAGGATGTTTCCACGGGCAGCCTGAGGTTCTGTCTTGTCATCCTGAGTACCTGGGAGGGAAGCTGAGAAACAAACAGGCAAAACAAGGTTAACCAAGCTCTTCCATGTCAGTGGACAAAGTCGTGGGACCTCATTCTTACTAAGTGTTTCTGTCATCAGTGTTGCCCTGGGTGCACTGTGAATGCAGAGGTGTGTGTAAAGACCTCCTCTCTGGTCCTCTAAACTGGACTCTCCTGTAGAGCCTGTAGTCTATCACCTCCCCACCCTGTGCTCGGGATGCTGGGGGGACCGAGAATCCTTCCCAAAGACTCATTGACTTGTTGCCTTTGGTTCAACACAGACCAGACTTGCAGCCAGTTTGCCTTTGAAGGGAAGGTGAAGACGTGGCTTCAGGAGTTTGCTGAGCAATGACAAGGCTGTTAGAAAGGGGACACTGAGAAATTGAGTTCATTGAGATTGGCTTTTTATTGGCTTCCTTACTCAAAAGTATTAGCCATTTATGATTTCAGGGTAATAATTTTGTTTAGTACAGCAAACAATGATTTAGTGCCTACTGCCATATGTCTTTGAGTGTCAGATGTTGTCAATGGTAAGATGGACGGTTCATTTATAACAGCCATGCGGGAAGAATGAGAGGAAACACCATGACATAAAGGGACCCACTGATTGTGGGATTTGTTCTAATATTTGAATCATTGTAATGCAAATAAATAGTGTGCTTTTTTCAAACTGAGGGAAAAAGTCAAGTGTGACGAGGGGAAAAAACATTAAGACGAGCAATAAAAATAAGGATCCTTGGTATTAAGAACCCTTCCTTCATTTGATGTTATGTGTTAGGTAGACTCTGGTAGGTTACAAGTCAATGTAAACCTAAGATGGTTTGGAGTTTCCTTCAGGCATTGGCGTTTCTTGTAGGGGAAGGGTGCCCAGGTGCCTCAAATGCACAGCCAGGCATGGGAGCTGCAACATGCATAATATTAATTAGAGTTCAATATTTATTTATAGTCTTTATTTTTAGGTAAAATTTATATAGAGTGAAATGCACAAATATTAAATGCGTATTTAATGAGTTTTGACAAATGCATACAACTGTGTAAGCAAACATCTGTCAAGTTATGGAAATCACCATCACTCCAGAAAGGTCCCTGATTACCCCTTCTAATCAATCCCCACCTACAATACTCAGAGGTAACTATTGTTGTGATATTTCACTACAGATTAACTTTACTTCTTCTGAAACCTCATATAGTAGAATAATACAGTATATATTGAATACTTTCTTTTAATTAAATTTTCTTTCACTCAACATAATACATTTTAATAGCTTTTTTGAGGTGTAATTTGGCTTTACCATGAATTTCGCTGATTTTAACTGCCTAGTTTGATGAGTCAGTACATTCAGAAGCCAGCTTTTAGAACACTTCCATTACCCCCAAAAGTTCCCTCTTGCCCGTTTGCGATCCATCCCTACTTTCATTCCAGGCAACCATTGGTCTGCCTTCTGTCTCTATGAGTTGTATAGACATATGTGTCTGGATTCTTCCATTTAAGTTTTTTTTTTTTTAAGATTGACGTATCTCTTTTTTTTTAACATGACTTCAAATGTGTATACATAGCTATATTTTATTTTTTATTTTGGTATATGTCTTTTATTTATCTATTTTTTATGGAAGTATAGTTGATTTATAATATTGTGTTAATTTCAGGTGTACAGCATAGTGATTCAGTATTTTTGCAGATTATACTCCACTTTAGGTTATTACAAGGTAATGGGTATAATTCCTTGTGCTACACAGTATATCTTTGTTGTTTAACGTCTTAAGTGGTTTTAATGTCCATTTATGTTGTTACACATATCAGTAGTTTATTCTTTTTTATTGCTAAGTTGTATTCTATTTATAGATATACCAAATTTTATTTGTTGCTTCATCAGTTGATGGATTTGGCCATCATGAATGCTGCTGTGAATGTTTGTGTGCAAGTCTTTGTGTGGACATATATTTTCATTTCTCATAGGAAATGGAGTACAATTACTAGGTCATATGATAAATGTTTGTTTAACATTTCAGGAAATTGCCAGGTGGTTTTCGAAAGTGGCAGTACCATTTTACTTTCCCACCAGCAATATATGAGTGTTCCAGTTTCTTCACATCCTCACTAATGTTTGGAATGTTCAGTCCTTTGATTTTAGCTATTCTACTAGGCATATAATAGTATTTCATTGTTTTTTTGTTCATTTGTTTGTTTTTGGCTGTGCCATGTGGCATGTGGGATCTTAGTTCCCTGACCAGGGATCGAACCCATTACCCCTGAAGTGGAAACGTGGAGTCTTAACCACTGGACTGCCAGAGAAGTCCCTCATTGTGGTTTTAATTTTCACTTCCCTGATGACTAATGATGTGGAACAACTTTTCAAGTGCTTACTTGTTATTTGTATACCTTCTTTAGTGCAGTGTCTATTAAAATATTGTGTTTTTTTTATTGGGTTGTTTGTTTTCTCATTACTGAGCTCTAAGAGTTAGTTGTGTGTTCTAGATATGTCTTATTGGTTCCACCAGGTGGATATATGATTCACCAGTAATTAACTGCTAAGTCAGACAAAGTACAGCACATTCTAAAGAGAGAAAATGAAACTCAGAGTCTCAGTAACAACATGAACAACATCCAGCAAACAATAAAAAATTACGAGGCATCCAAAAAAGGCAGGAGGGACTTCCCTGGTGGTCCAGTGGCTAAGACTCCATGCTCCCAATGCAGGGGGCCCAGGTTCGATCCCTAGTCTGGGAACTAGATCCCACATACCACAACTAAGAGTTTGCATGCCTGAACTAAAAGATCCTGCATGCCGCAACTAAAAAAGATCCCACATGCTGCAACTAAAAAAGATCCCACGTGCCACAACTAAAGATCCTATATATTACAACTAAGACCCAGTGTAGCCAAATAAATAAATAAATATTAACAAAAGCCCAAATACAAATATTTTTTAAAACCAGGAAAATATGATCCATACCTAAGAGGAAAAACTGTACAAGAGAAATAGAAGATGAAGGGGTTTTTTTGGCCATGCCACAGGGCTTGTGATATCTTAGTTTCTTGACCAGAAATTGAACCTGTGCCTCCTGCAATAGAAGCTCAGAGTCCTAACCACTGGACCACCAGGGAAGTCCCCACATTTTCCAGTCTTGATGAGAAATATCCTACCAAAAAGTTCAACAAAACCTAAGTAGGATAAACACAAAGAAAAACCACATCTACACAAAGAAAAACCACATCTAGGTTTACCATATTTAAATTGCTAAAAATCAAAGATGGAGAGAAAAATATTAAAAATAGCTACAAAAACTCCTCATATTACATACACAGGAACAATAAGAATGATTCTGACTTCTCATTAGAAACAATGTGAGGCAGCATAATGGCACATTTTTTTTAAGTGCTAAAAGGCAAAATTGTGAATCTAGAGTCCCATTTTCAGAGAAAATAGCCTTTAAAAATAAAAATGGGGCTTCCCTGGTGGCGCAGTTGTTGAGAATCTGCCTGCCAATGCAGGGGACATGGGTTCGAGCCCTGGTCTGGGAAGATCCCACATGCCGTGGAGCAACTGGGCCCGTGAGCCACAACTACTGAGCCTGCACGTCTGGAGCCTGTGCTCTGCAACAAGAGAGGCTGCGATAGTGAGAGACCTGCGCACTGCAATGAAGAGTGGCCCCCGCTCACCGCAACCAGAGAAAGCTCTCACACAGAAACAAAAACCCAACACAGCCAAAATTAATAAATAAAAATTAAAAAAAAAGAAATGATTCATATTCAGAAACAAAAGAGTTAGGAAAATTTGTAGACAGCATGCTTGCTCTACAAGAAATGTTAAAGAAAATTCTTTAGGCTCAAGGGAAATTGTACTGAAGGAAATTTGAATTAACACACAAAAATGAAAAGTACAAGAATGGTGAATATGGGAAAAGTATAAAATATTTTCCCCATTTCCTAATTTCTTTGAAAGCCAATTTGCTTAAAAGTAACAATGTTAACATCTTGTAGGGCTTATAACAAATGTGGATGTAAAATTTCTGAAACAGTATGACACGAAGGGAAGGAGAAAATGTAAGTGTACTTTTTTTTTTTTTTTTTTTTTTTTTTGCAGTACGCGGGCCTCTCACTGTTGTGGCCTCTCCCGTTGTGGAGCACAGGCTCTGGACGCGCAGGCTCAGCAGCCATGGCTCACGGGCCCAGCTGCTCCGTGGCATGTGGGATCTTCCCGGACTGGGGTACGAACCCGTGTCCCCTGCACCAGCAGGTGGACTCTCAACCACTGCGCCACCAGGGAAGCCCGTTAAGTGTACTTTTGTAAATTTCTTGTATTATATCAGAAGTAGTATAATATTAATTCACGTAGATTATGATAAGTTAAGGATGTATATCATAATTCTACAGCAACCATTGAAGCATCTAATTCATGAACAGCTAAATATGCGTAGAAGAGAAAAAATGAAGCAAGAAAACATACTTGATTAATAAAAAAGAGGGCAGAAAGAGGAAAAGGGAATAAAGAACATATAGGACAAATAGAACACAAAGAGCATTATAATAGATTTAAACCCAAACATTTCACTAATTACACTAAATATAAATGAAATAAAAATTCCATTTGAAAGGTAGAGATTGTTAGGCTAGATTAAAAAAAATAAGAGTCAGTGATAAACTGTTTATAGGAGACATGCTTTTATCATAAAGACAGAGTCAGGTTAAGAGTCAAATGAAAGAAAACGGTATAGCACACAAACAGTAACTACAGGAAAACCAGAATGGCTATATTAATAGTGGAGTACAAGACATAAAGAAATATTAACACAAATGATGAGGAGGCGTTTTGTAATGATAAAGGGCACTACAATAAGAAGAGTTAACAATCCTAAAAATGTACATACCTAAGAATTGCTTCAGAGCATATGAAGCAAAACTCAATGAATTATAGGGAGGAATTTACAAATCTACAATTATAGTTGGAGATTTTAGAAATTTTCTTTCCATAATTGATACAACCAGTAGTCAAAAAATTTAGTAAAAGGGGCTTCCCTGGTGGCGCAGTGGTTGAGAGTCCACCTGCCGATGCAGGGGACACGGGTTCGTGCCCTGGTCCGGGAAGATCCCACATGCCGCGGAGCGGCTGGGCCCATGAGCCATGGCCGCTGAGCCTGTGCGTCCGGAGCCTGTGCTCCGCAATGGGAGAGGCCACAACAGTGAAAGACCCGTGTACAGAAAAAAAAAGAAAAAAATTTAGTAAAGGTAAAAAAGATTTAAATAATCCTTTTGATCCACTTAACCTGTTTATCATTAACAAAATTCTACACCTAACAAAAGCAAAACACTTCTTAGTTTTAAGTACATATTGAACAGTCACTAGAATAGACCACAGAATAAAACTCAACACTTTAAAAAGTATTGAAATAATACTTTCTGGTCTCAATAGGTTTAATTAAGAAATACTTAGAAAGTCCCTAAATATTTGAAAGCTAAGCAACATACTTTTAAATAACTCTTGGATAAAAGAAGAAATCAAAATAAAATTAGAAAGTATTTTAAAAATACTTTAAATAGGATTTTTAAATTTGTGAAATTCAGGTAAAGTAGTGCATAGAAGGAAACTTATGGCTTTAAGTACATATATTAGATAAGAAGAAAAAGTTTAACATCAATGATCCATAAAGCTAAAAGTGAAGAAAAAAATTAAATCCAAAAAAGTAAAAAGAAGGCAATATGAGCAGAAATTGGTGAAATGAAAAATGAAGAGACTGTACAGTAAATCAATAAAACAAAAAGTTGGCTCTTTGGAAAGATTAATAAAACTCATAAATGCCTCAAAAGACTGAAGAAAAAACCCACAAATTATTAACGTCAGGAATAAAAGAGAGGCATCACTATAGATTTGAAAGGCATGAAAATGATAAGGAAATATGAACAGCTTTCTGCTAATAAATTCAATAACTTAATTAAAATGGCCAAATTCTTGAAAGATGCAAATTTATAATAGTCAAAGAAAAATAAAGTCTGAATCACTCTATATCTGTTGAAGAAATTGAATTTGTAATTATGAACTTTCCCACAAAGAAACTCAAGGCCCAGATTGCTCACTTGTCAATGCTACCAAGTATTTAAGAAATAATAATGTACATCTTATGCAAGTTGCTTGGAAAATGGACAAGGAATCCCCTGACATCAAACCAGGCAAGAACATTTCAAGAAAAGAAAATTACAGAAGGTTGTCCTTTAAAACACAGATGTAAAAATTCTAACCAAGATATTGGCTATTAGAATCCAACAACATATAAAAAGGGTAATCATGACCAACTAAGATATATTCTAGGAATTCAAGGTCATCAAAACATTCCAATCAGGGACTTCCTTGGTGGTGCAGTGGTTAAGAATCTGCCTGCCAGTGCAGGGGACGCAGGTTCAAGCCCTGGTCGGGGAAGATCCCACATGCCGTGGAGCAACTAAGCCCGTGCGCCACAACTACTGAGCTTGCACTCTAGAGCCCGCGAGCCACAACTACTGAAGCCTGTGAGTCTAGAGCCCGTGCTCTGCAACAAGAGAAGCCACCGCAATGAGAAGCTTGCGCACCACAATGAAGAGTAGCCTCTGCTCGCCACAACTAGAGAAAGCCCGCACGCAGCAACAAAGACCCAACGCAGCCAAAAATAAAAATTAAAAAAAAGAAAGAAAAGGGGGCAAGATATTTGAACATATACTTCACAAAGGAAACATCAATTGCCAATAAGCTCATAAGAAAGTGTTCAGTATTCATCAGTAATATGCAAATTAAAATCATAATGAGGTACTCCTACGCCCCAGGAGAATGGCTAAAATTAAAGACCCAAAACACCAAATGCTTGTTCAGGACATGAAGTCGCCACAACTCTCATATGTTGTCATGAGCGTATAAAACGGTACAATCACTTTGGGAAAATGGAAGTTTCTCTTCAAGTGAAGCATTCACCTCCCCTATGACTAAGCATTTCCACTTGTTTACCCACAAGAAATAAAAACGTATGTCCACTAAAACAGTCGGGCAAGGATCTTCATAACAACTTTATTTCTACTAGTTAAAAACTGAAAACAACCTACATTTCCATCCCCAGGAGAGTGGATTGTGATGTATTTATATGATGGAATACTACTCAACTACAGAAAAGAACAAACTACTGATATATGAAACCGTATGCATTTAAGAACATTATGTTGAGTAAAACAAGCCAGATGCAAAAGAATACACACTATTTGGTCCTATAAATGATGTTCTAGGACATGACAGACTAGTCTATGCTGATAGAAACCACAACAGTGGTTTTCTCTGGGGCAGAAAGATTAACAGAAAGGACGTGAGTAAACTTTCTGTGGCGATGGAAATGCTCTGTATTACTACGGGGGCTAGAGTCACACGGGTTTATCCATCTGTCAAAACTTGTTGAATGGTATACTTAGGATCTGTTCATTCCACGTTATGTGAATTTTGCCTTAACAAAACAAAAAGAAAAGGAATAAAAGCTAAAGGAACAGACCTAACACATTTAAAAGAAGATGAAGGGTTAATTCCCAAATGTACAATCCTTGGCAAGGCCACCTTTGAGATGCAAGGGGTACCAAAAATGCTTTTCAAAAAGCATTACCACTGAATTATACAGTGATTATGGGAGGAAGCAGGAGTTCATTTGAGAAAAGATATAGGGCTGTGAGTAGTTTCTGAGAAAGATTTGCGGAAGTCAAAGGTCTACAGCCAACCACATTACGTTCACACTACTGACTTCAGACACGTAATAAAGTGATGGGAGTCTTCACATTACTTATATTTATTATAGAATTATCTAACACAACAAACGTAAAACATAACATGAATCTACCTAAACTAAACTTTTTTTTTTTTTTTTTTTTTTACCACACACCCTTTTCTTTGAGGCACGGTTAAGAATCCAAAGTAACTTAACCTTCAGGTGGGCGTTTATGGAGTCTCTTTCCAGGATGACTTTGTATCAGATTGGATGCTGGGGGTCGGATCCTGTCCCAGGACTCTCCTCAGAGATCCAGAGCTTCCAGCCAAAGAGTAGACCTACAAGTGTCCAGAGAGTACAGGGACCACCACAGCCTTCCTGCAGGGAAGCAAGTCCTGGGGGACTCTGAAAGCACAGATATTATATATTCAGTGAACCCCAATCTCTTGGTTGCAGGCATGATGCCTGCTGATTCTGGCCCTGCTTTCCCCAGCCATCTACTTGTAGAAGAGCCAATTACACGTCCTGATAGATGTGACTACCTTCCCTGGAAGAAGGCAGCTCTTGTAGTTGGTACCCCTCAGGAGCTGTGGCTGGGACTGAGATTTCAAGTCTCAACTCATACACACTCTACATCTGGAGTGACATCCTTGTGTTACTGTTTCACAATCAAACCGAGCAAAGATGCCGCAGCCATGGACGGCTCACCCTGAGAAGTGCTCCGAAAGGAGAAACCCTGGGCTGTGGCCAAAATTAAGGGAGGAAGGGCTTCCCTGGTGGCGCAGAGGTTGAGAGTCTGCCTGCTGATGCAGGGGACCTGGGTTCGTGCCCGGGTCTGGGAAGATCCCACATGCCGCGGAGCGGCTGGGTCTGTGAGTCATGGCCACTGAGCCTGCGCGTCCGGAGCCTGTGCTCCGCAAACGGGAGAGGCCACAAGGGTGAGAGGCCCGCGTACGCAAAAAAAGAAAAAAAAAATTAAGGGAGGAAAAGCATTATAAAAGGAAAACCAGTGGCCCAGGCTGTGAGGATGGCCTGGAGCTCCTGCAGGAAGGTGCCCTAAGAAACCAGGACCCGGCCTCTCACGCTGGGGTTTGCAACTTGGATGGCCCTCTGAGTGGTGTGTGTCCTGCCTGTTTTGCATTTCAGAGAGAAAGGAAGAGAATGAAATAGGCTTGGTCCACAGCAAATTCCAGGCCTATTTCTTCAGCTATCGCAGTGCAGGGGCTCCGGGTCCAGCAGTATTTTGAATGACAAGGGTGGGAAGTTGTGGGTAGTTGGGGGGATAAGAAAAGAGGGGCTTCTCCCATGGAGCTGGAGCCAAGAGTAAGGAGTCTTTGGGAAAAGCCTGTGCTATGTTCCAGGATACTCTATTGTTATTTTCTAATCTTTTAATCTCATAGCCTCTGGTTCACACACTTAATCTCATTAACCTTCAAAACAATCCGGGAGATAAGTCAGATAATTCCCGCTTTACAGAGGAGGGGCCCAGAGTGATGAAGTGGCTGGTCCCAGATCATACAGCCAAGGAGGACCGAGGCTCAACCCAGGTTGGGGAACTCCTCAGGAGTGCATTCTGGGGCTGCCCTGTGTTCTCTTAGAGCACACGGGGGCCCTGGCCTGACAAGGCCATTGATCTGGCGGGAGCTTCACGAACTACTCCAGCATGAATATCTTCCAGAAGGATTCTTCACTGAGCAATGAGGCAAGAAATTTATGGCTCTGCCTGATGAATGGGCCAGGCAGTTAAGAGTTCTTTGCCAAAAGCTATGAGCATAATTTAAAGGAACCAGGGCAGGAGGAAAGGCCTCATAACTCACAGCCTTTAAGGGCTCTTAGAACAAGAGACACGTTGGATCATTGAAAACATCTCTGCTCCTCGGGCCAAAAAAGATGGGTGTGTTTCTGGGTATTTCGGTCAAAGAACAGGGAGTCTGGATGAATATACATGGCAGGAAAAGTAAGGAAAATACTTGCAGGTCGTAAATTTCTGGCTGATATTTCCTCTGTTCTTTTCTGACCAGCTCGGTATTTATTCAACCACATGCTCGCTCTTCATGCCTCTCCCCACACCTTGTAAATGCCACCCTCTGAGTCGAGTAATTTTTCATTGAGTATAATTGAAATGCTGCCAGGAAAATGGGTTTGGGGATTGTGGAAACAGAGCTACAGAAGACAGAGTGGAAGAGTCCCGGTAATTCGAGTCCTGGCCCTTTTACTACGCGAGCTTGGAGAGGGCACTTCATCTCTCTGGGCCTCAGTTTCCTTTTCTGTAAAATGAAGAGTCTGGACCCATCATGCTCCCTAGTTTGAAAGTTCTGTGAATTTCTTGCAATCTTTGATCTCAAGTTCTAATTATTTATGGGCATTTCTTTCCTTTTTCCCCTCCCCGCCTGGACTCTGAGTGCTTTGGGCGAGCTGTCTTTTTCCCCCTTGGACCCCTCTCAGCCCCCGAGTGGCACACTGTCACCCAGTAACCCTCTGGTGTGAATGAAAGTGAGTGAATAATTGAAGATGGCTTCTACTCACTATTTGTCCTGAGGTCGGATGACTTTGAAACCGACAGAACGCATCTCGGTACTTAGTAGAGTGTAGGTTCCCCTGTCTCGGCGCAGAAAGAATTCAGTGTGAGGCAGAGTGACAGGTAGGAAAGAGTCTATTAACATAGGACACATGTGACAAATACAAGCGGCGGGCAAGAGGGTGCTGTGCCCGGGACATAGTGGGCCACAGTTTTATAATCCAAGGAAAAGTGGGGAGGGGCAGAAGACCATCTTCTTCCTCATTCTTTTTTTTTTTTTTTATACGCGGGCCTCTCACTGTGGTGGCCTCTCCCGTTGCGGAGCACAGGTTCCGGACGTGCAGGCTCAGCAGCCATGGCTCACGGGCCCAGCCGCTCCGCGGCATGTGGGATCCTCCCGGACCGGGGCACGAACCTGTGTCCCCTGCATCGACAGGCGGACTCTCAACCACTGCGCCACCAGGGAAGCCCGCCTTTCTCATTCTTGAGTAGACATCACGCTTCCAACATCAGCTCCTCCTCCACGTTGGGTGGGGGAGTTTTCTTGTCCCTGCGTGGTCAAACTGGGCCTATCATGACACTGTTCAAATTAGCAGAAGGGTGGTATATGCTAAAAATGGTCAATCATCTCAGCTTTTAGTCTAATGTCACTCTTTCCTGATATTTTTATTTTTAGTGTGCACAGAGGAACATGTCCTAGGAATCGTTGACTTACTGAGCTCACTGGGCAGGATGTGGGTCTCACGCCACCATTGTTTTATTGTTTTGGGGCATGTCTCATGCTTCTGCTGCGTGGTTTTGTTGCTAAGTGAGGCTGCTTGGTTTTGCGGTTAAACAAACCTGCTTTCTCGAGTGATCATTAACTTACAGGGTCTCCCATACTTTGTTCTCTATTTACAATCCCCTAGTGGGATTAACTATTTCATCACCTACTTTGTCCCTGTACTCTGTCCCTATCAACTTGATTTAGAGTTTTTCTTATAAAAAGTACATTATTTCTATTTGATACATTTTAATATGTGTGTTTCAAAATGCAGAGTTAGAAATACATTTCATTTTTGTAAGATACTATTATTTTAGAAGACTCATTAATTGAGTCTTTTCTATTGCAGACTTTAAATCAAAGCACCACGTTTTTCATGTTTTCTGGAAGATGCTGCTCCACAAATTTCATCGTGGCCACTGTCTCCTCTCTGCCCCAAATTGATCACGTGAATTATTGTTGAGCAATCATTCCCCCCGTCACTGTGGACACGATATACCCATTGATATTGGGTCTGACCAGGTTGGCTGGCTTTGGCAATGGAATGTTAGAAATGTGGTACAAGCAGAGGTATTTTTTTTAATACACCTTTATTGGAGTATAATTGCTTCACAATGCTGTGTTAGTTTCTGTTGTACAGCAAAGTGAATCAGCCATATATATACATATATCCCCATATCTCCTCCCTCTTGAGCCTCCCTCCCACCCTCCCTATCCCACCCCTCTAGGTGGTCACAAAGCACCAAGCTGATCTCCCTGTGCTATGCGGCTGCTTCCCACTAGCTATCTATTTTACATTTGGTAGTGTAAATATGTCCATGCCACTCTCTCACTTCGTCCCAGCTTACCCTCCCCAACCCCCACCATGTCCTCAAGTCCATTCTCTATGTCTATGTCTTTATTCCTGCCCTGCCACTAGATTCATCAGTACCATTTATTTTTTCAGATTCCATATATATGTGTTAGCATACGGTATTTGTTTTTCTCTTTCTGACTTACCTCACTCAGACCTAGGTCCATCCACCTCACTACAAATAACTCAATTTCGTTTCTTTTTATGGCGGAGTAATATTCCATTGTATATATGTGCCACATCTTCTTTATCCATTCATCTGTCAATGGACATTTAGGTTGCTTCCATGTCCTGGCTATTGTAGATAGAGGTGCAATGAACATAGTGGTACAAGACTCTTTTTGAATTATGGTTTTCTCAGGGTATATGCCCAGTAGTGGGATTGCTGGGTTATATGGTAGTTCTATTTTTAGTTTTTTAAAGAATCGCCATACTGTTCTCCACAGTGGGTGTATCAATTTACATTCCTCCCAACAGTGCAGGAGAGTTCCCTTTTCACCACACCCTCTCCAGCATTTATTGTTTCTAGATTTTTTAATGATGGCCATTCTGACCGGTGTGAGGTGATATCTCATTGTAGTTTTTATTTATTTATTTATTTAATTTTTGAATTTTATTTATTTTTTTATACAGCAGGTTCTTATTAGTCATCAATTTTATACACATCAGTGTACACATGTCAATCCCAATTGCCCAATTCAGCACACCACCATACCCATGCCCTCGTGGTTTTCCCCCTTGGTGTCCATACGTTTCTTCTCTACATCTGTGTCTCAACTTCAGCCCTGCAAACAGGTTCATCTGTACCATTTTTCTAGGTTCCATGTATGTGCGTTAATATACGATATTTGTTTTTCTCTTTCTGGCTTACTTCACTCTGTATGACAGTCTCTAGGTCCATCCACGTCTCAACAAATGACTCAATTTCATTCCTTTTTGTGGCTGAGTAATATTCCATTGTATATATGTACCACATCTTCTTTATCCATTCTTCTGTCGATGGGCATTTAGGTTGCTTCCATGACCAGGCTATGGTAAATAGTGCTGCAATGAACATTGGGGTGCATGTGTCTTTTTGAATTATGGTTTTCTCTGGGTATATGCCCAGTAGTGGGATTGCTGGATCATATGGTAATTCTATTCTTAGTTTTTTAAGGAACCTCCATACTGTTCTCCATAGTGCCTGTATCAATTTACATTCCTACCAACAGTGCAAGAGGGTTCCCTTTTCTCCACTATGTTGAATAATAGTGGTGAGAGTGGACATCCTTGTCTTGTTCCTGATCTTAGAGGAAATGCTTTTAGTTTTTCACCATTGAGAATGATGTTTGCTGTGGGTTTGTCGTATATGGCCTTTATTATGTTGAGGTAGGTTCCCTCTCTGCCCACTTTCTGGAGAGTTTTTATCATAAATGGGTGTTGAATTTTGTCAAAAGCTTTTTCTGCATCTATTGAGATGATCATGTGGTTTTTATTCCTTAATTTGTTAATATGGTGTATCATGTTGATTGATTTTTGTATATTGAAGAATCCTTGCATTTGTGGGATAAATCCCACTTGATCATGTTGTACGATCCTTTTAATATGTTGTTGGATTCTGTTTGCTAGTATTTTGTTCAGGATTTTTGCATCTATGTTCATCAGTGATATTGGTCTATAATTTTCTTTTTTTGTGATATCTTTTTCTGGTTTTGGTATCAGGGTGATTGTTGCTTTGTAGAACGAATTTGGGAGGGTTCCTCCCTCTGTAAGTTTTTGGAAGAGTTTGAGAAGGATGGGTGTTAGCTCTTCTCTTAATGTTTGATAGAATTCGCCTGTGAAGCCATCTGGTCCTGGACTTTTGTTTGTTGGAAGATTTTTAATTACAGTTTCAATTTCATTACTTGTGATAGGTCTGTTTGTATTTTCTAATTCTTCCTGTTTCAGTCTTGGAATATTGTACCTTTCCAAGAATTTGTCCATTTCTTCGTGGTTGTCCATTTTATTGGCACATAGTTCTTTGTAGTAGTCTCCTATAATCCTTTGTATGTCTGCAGTGTCAGTTTTGATTTCTCCTTTTTCATTTCTCATTTTACTGATTTGAGTCCTCTCCCTTTTTATCTTGATGAGTCTGGCTAAGGGTTTATCAATTTTATCTTCTCAAAGAACCAACTTTCAGTTTTATTGATCTCTGCTATTGTTTTCTTCATTTCTCTTTCATTTATTTCTACTCTTATCTTTATGATTTCTTTCCTTCTACTGTTTTGGGTTTTCTTTGTTCTTCTTTCTCTAGTTGCTTTGACTGTAGGGTTAGCTGGTTTATTTGAGATTTTTCTTGTTTTTTGAGGTGAGATTGAATTGCTATTCCCTCTTAGAACTGCTTTTGCTGCATCCCAAAAGTTTTGAGTCACTGTGTTTTCATTGTCATTTGTTTCTATGTATTTTTTAAATTTCTTCTTTGATTTCTTCAGCGATCTCTTGGTTATTTAGTAGCACACTGTTTAGCCTCCATGTATTTGTGTTTTTTACAGTTTATTTTTTCCTGTAATTGATTCCCAATCTCAAAGAGTTTTGGTCAAAAAAGATGCTTGATACGATTTCAATTTTCTTATATTTACTGAGGCTGGATTTGTGACCCAAGATGTGATCTATCCTGGAGAATGTTCTGTGTGCACTTGAGAAGAAAGTATATTCTGCCACTTTTGGGTGGAATGTCCTATAAATGTCAATTAAATCTATTTGGTCTATTGTGTTATTTAAAGCTTGTGTTTCCTTGTTTATATTCTGTCTGTATGATCTGTCCATTGGTGAAAGTGGGGTGTTAAAGTCCCTACTATTATTGTGTTACTGTCGATTTCCCCTTTCATGGTTGTTAGCATTTGCTTTATGTATTGAGGTGCTCCTATGTTGGGTGCATAAGCATTTATGCTTGCTATATCTTCTTCTTGGATTGATCCCTTGATCATTATGTAGTGTCCTCCCTTATCTCTTGTAACATTCTTTATTTTAAAGTCTATTTTATCTGATATGAGTATTGCTACTCCAGCTTTCTTTTGATTTCCAGTTTCATGGAATACCTTTTTCCATCCCCTCACTTCACTTTCAGTCTGTATGTGTCTCTAGGTCTGGAGTTGGTCTCTTGTAGACAGCATATATATGGGTCTTGTTTTTGTATCTCTTCAGCCAATCTGGGTGTTTTAGTTGGGGCATTTAACATTTACATTCAAGGTTATTATCGATATGCATGTTCCTATTACCATTTTCTTAATTGTTTTGGCTTTGTTTTTGTGGGTCTTTTTCTTCTCTTGTGTTTCCTGCCTAGAGAAGTTCCTTTAGCATTTGTTGTAAAGCTGTTATGGTGGTGCTGAATTCTCTTCGCTTTTGCTTGTTTGAAAAAGCTTTTGATTTCTCCATTGAATCTGAATGAGATCCTTGCTGGGTAGAGTAATCTTGGTTGTAGGTTTTTCTCTTTCATCACTTTAAGTATATCTGCTACTCCCTTCTGGCCTGCAGAGTTTCTGCTGAAAAATCAGCTGATAACCTTATGGGAATTCCTTTGTATGTTATTTTTTCTTTTCCCTTGCTGCTTTTAATATTTTTTCTTTGAATTTAATTTTTGTTAGTTTGATAAATATGTGCCTTGTTGTGTTTCTCCTAGGGTTTATCCTGTATGGGACTCTCTGCGTTTCCTGGACTTGGGTGACTATTTCCTTTCCTATGTTAGGGAATTTTTCCACTATAATCTCTTCAAATAATTTCTCAGACCCTTTCTTTTTCTCTTCTTCTTCTGGGACCCCTATAGTTCGAATGTTGATACATTTAGTGTTGTCCCAGAGGTCTCTGAGATTGTCTTCAATTCTTTTCATTCTTTTTTCTTTATTCTGCTCCTCAGCAGTTATTTCCACCATTCTTTCTTCCAGCTCACTTATTCGTTCTTCTGCCTCAGTTATTCTGTTATTGATTCCTTCTAGCATATTTTTCATTTCAGTTATTTTGTTGTTCATCTCTGTTTTTTTGTTCTTTAGTTCTTCTAGATCTTTGTTAAACATTTCGTGTACTTTCTCAATCTGTGCCTCCACTTTGTTTCTGAGATTCTGTATCACCTTTACTATCATTACTCTGAATTCGTTTCAGGTAGGTTGCCTATTTCCTCTTTATGTATTTGGTCTTCTAGGTTTTTACCTTGCTCCTTCATCTGTGACATATTTTTTTGCCGTCTCACGTTTTTTTTTTTTTTTGGTGGGTGGGATTGTGTTCCTGTCTTATTGGTTGTTTGGTTTGAGGCTTCCCTCACTGGAGTTTGTAGGCTGTTGGGTAGAGCTGGGTCTTGGTGCCGAGATGAGGACCTCTGGGAGACCTCACTCCGATGAATATTCCCTGGGGTCTGAGGTTCTCTGTTAGTCCAGTGGTTTGAACTCGGAGCTCCCACTGCAGGAGCTTCAGCCTGACCCCTGGCTCATGAACCAATATCCCACAAGCTGTGCAGGGTGGCAAAACAGAAAAAAAGAAAAAAAGCAATAAGAAAAAAAGGAGCAGAACAATAATAAAGAGGAAAAAATAAAATTAGAAAAGAAACTAACAGATGTGTTAGAAAGAATATAAAAATAAAAATATAGATGAAACAACAACTGGAAGGTAAAACAGAACCATAATAGTAAAAAGAGGAGAAAAGAAAAAAAAGGTGGAAAAGGCTTTGGCTGTGAGGGGGCGGGGCTTAGGAGGGGAAGGGTTTGGGCAGTGGGTGGGGCCTAAGCTTAGGACCCACAGGGCTGGAAAAGACCCTGTGGGGGTGGGGGCTGGGGCTTAGGCTCAACCCTACAGAAGGGGCCCAGGTGTGCCTCTGATCTCCAAGGGTGGGGGGACCCAGCCTGGGAGCCCACCAGGCTTCCCAGGCTCGAGTGGGCGAGGCATATGCCCTCTGCTCTTCTCCCACTCCTCTGGTCCTGGAGGGCCCCTCCCGCCTGCCTCTCCTCTTCTCTGCCAGCCTCCTTCCTATGCCCCCAGGACCAACATGGCCCAGTGTGGGCCTCTGAGGATGTAGGACCTGGCTCAAGAGCTGGGAAGGCTTCCCACACTGATTGAGTGGGGAAATGCTAGGCTCACTACCCCCAGATCCGAGCCCCCGAGGGTCCCTTCAGGCATGGGGACACCTCCCCCCACCCAGCCACCCCTCAGGGGCGCTGGTCCTGTCTGACATCCACTTCTCCTCCCCTCTCAGTCCCCCCACCTCTTACCCGATTGCTTGGGGGTTCCTCCCTTCTCCTTGGACATCGAGGTCCCCCGCCAGCATCCGGCAGGTGCCCTAGTTGTGGGGAGACCCAAACTCCATGTCTTCCCCTGCCACCATCTTGACTCCACCCCTTGCAAGCAGAGGTCTTGAATGTGTGCTTTTCCTCGCCTCTTGTGCTCCTGCTATTTATCATAAAAAGAACATGGGGAATAGACCAGAAGCCACACTGCAGCCTAGATCCACCAAAGTGCAATCAACCTGCCACAACATCTAAAAGTCAACAAGATACAGAGTGCTGGGGTTGTGTGTTAGGCAACGGCATTGCAGCGATAGGACCTCGATGACAGATTGATGTCATAATGGAGTAATTATAGCTCAGGCATACAGAAAGGAGTCAGCGGCCATGAGGATCTGGTCTCAGACACATCCTTGCACTCCTGGGAACTTGGACTTTCTGTGAACTGTACCAAACTCAAGGACACCATCAGTTATTTTTAAAACAACACCTGCCAACTGCAACCTTGTGGTCTCAAGGCTGTTCTCCCTTATAACTATGTAACCACCTTGGACCCCAACCAATCCTTCCTGCCAGCTTCCATTATAATTCTTGATAAACAACTCATGTAACTAACAGTGGCCTTGCAGTTTTTGCCTTTACAAGCTTTCTGCATTTTGTAGTCCTGTGGAACACAGTTCAGGTGCCCCTGGAGTCCGTGTCTCCTGGGTGCAATCCTAACAAACCCCAAATAAATACCTCTTTATTTCAATCAGGTCCCCATTTCTGAAATTTTGGTTAACAAACGATACTTCCAATTTCTAGTTTCGTCCTTGTATGGTTTACTTTCCCCCAGCTTCTCCATCATGCCTGTCTTTGTGCCTTTGGGGATAGAGCTAGAAGCCCTGCTTGGACGTCTACTTTTTGGTAGATACAGGTCCATCAAGCAGGTGACTTCTAGAGTTTCAAGCCTTCATTTTGAGAACTGAACTGAGTATCTCTGATTCTCTATCATTGTGTCCATATTTAATTTGTTGTTCTTTATTTACATTTGGAGTATAATATAAGGAAACTTTACATGATTCGCTAAATTTTCTTTAAAAATTAACACATTTTTTTTAAAATCACATTTTATGGAATCAGAATGTCCAGGTTCCTCCTCCTTATTTATTTATTTATTTTTTTGCGGTATGTGGGCCCCTCACTGCTGGGGCCCCTCCCGCTGTGGAGCACAGGTTCCAGATGCGCAGGCTCAACAACCATGGCTCACAGGCCCAGCCGCTCCGGGGCATGCGGGATCCTCCCAGACCGGGGCACGAACCCGCGTCCCCTGCACCGGTAGGCGGACCCTCAACCACTGCGCCACCAGGGAAGCCCTCCTCCTCCTTATTAAATCAATGGCTGAAATAAACATTTTAAATAGGATTTAAAAAAGTTAAAAATTAAACAAGACTTAAAATAAGGGTATTATTATTACTGAAATGAAGCAAAATTCACATTACATAAAATCAACCACTTTAAAGAAGGGCGTTAGTCTTCTTTTTCTTTAAGCCCCCTCCTTTCATGAACAGAACCCTTTGTTTCCCTCCCCATTCTTAGCCACATGATTTGAACAGGTTGAAACCCATCCCCAGCTCCAGGAAAGCATCCCTAAGTCAATCAGGGAATCCCAAGCCTCTGGCCGTCAATAACTAGTTCAAGGAAGGACACAGAAACTAGTCAGAGCCAAAGAGATGCAAAGAGATCTTCCTGGAGCTGGTGGGCTTGGAGACAGTCTCTCCTCAGTCTGTAAATCCACTAGGAGAGACCCTCTCTCTTCCACTGGATGGAACAGTATGAGGTAAGGATTAGAATTCCAGCAACTGCGTTTTTTTTGAAAAAGTTCTAATGTTTTATTCTTTTTACCTTTTCATCCACGAGTCTTAATCTACTCTAGTAAGTGGCCAGCCAGCTACTTCTTTCATCTTTTTTTTTTTTTTTTTTTGCGGTACGCGGGCCTCTCACTGTTGTGGCCTCTCCCATTGCGGAGCACAGGCTCCGGACGCGCAGGCTCAGCGGCCATGGCTCACGGGCCCAGCCGCTCCGTGGCATGTGGGATCCTCCCAGACCGGGGCACGAGCCCGCATCCCCTGCATCGGCAGGCGGACTCTCAACCACTGTGCCACCAGGGAAGCCCTTCTTTCATCTTAAATGTTATGGTAAAGTGTAATTCAGGCTATGCCAGAGTCAGAAGGGGAAGGAGGAGGAAGGAGCCCAGAGCAGTTAGAGAGAAAGGGGGTGGGGCTGAGGCAGAAGACTGGAAAAGAGAGGAGCTCCTGCATCCTCACTGTCCTTCTGCTCCTGGCCTGGGTTCCCTGGCTGGGGTGGGTCTAATAAGGACTCGTGTGTGTGTGTGTGTGGCGGGGAGGGTGGGGGCACGAATACTCCCCAACATCCATCAGTTCAATCAGTTTCTAATTGCACATACAGCATCCAAGGGTTCTGCACCCTTGGATTCAACCAACCGCAGATCAAAAATATTTGGAAAAAAATTCCAGAAAGTTACAAAGAGCAAAAGTTGAATTTGCCACACACCGGCAACTATGTACATAGCACTTATACTGTATTTACAACTATTTACATCGCGTTTACGTTGTACTCAGTTTTACAAGTAATCTAGAGCCGATTTAAAGTATATGGGAGGATATGTGTAGGTTACGTGCAAATACCATGCTGTTTTGTTTTGTATGAGACTTGAGCATCCTCGGGTTTTGGTATCCTGGGGGAGAGGTGTCATCCTAGAACCAATCCCCCTTGGACCCTGAGCGACGACTGTAATCTTGGAAGTAGTGGAGGAAAAGTGGAACTAACAAGCAATGAGGGGTTATTTATTTTTCATTTCTGCTTTTTTGCCTTTGCATCTTCAGGTGGGAGGTGAAGATGCTGGAAGTCATTGACTTTGACCCGTCTTACACTTCTTACCTTCTGCTCAGGCTTGGGGCATTTTCCTCACTTGTGAGATGAGTCTGTTTGACTAGGGTGGGTTATAATCCTCCTCTCCCACATCACAGTGCACCTGGGCTTGCTGCAGGTCTGATTTCTACTTTGGTCCACACGCATGAATCTATGGCTGTGGTCTGGGGACTCCTGGGTGTCCCCGAGATACTGCAGAGGGCCTGAAAGGTCAAAACTATTTTTCATGATGATCCTACCACGTTATTAGCTTTTGTTCATTCTCATGAATGTAATGTGGGGTTTTCCAGAGGTCACATGATGTGTGATATCCCAACAGATTGAACGTAGATGTGGACACGAGATTCCAGCTGACATTTAAGAGATTTGCAAAAATTTAAAAGAATGCCACTCTTCCAATGTTTTTCTTTTATGAAAATATAATTATTTTTCATAAAATGTTATTTCCATGAACATGTAATGGGCTTAATGTTTTAAAAATCTCTTAGTTCTAATGTGGTGAATATTAACAACTATTCTCCACATCAGCAAAAGCTCTTTGGGGTCCTTAAATGGAGGAGCTAAACCCAAAAGCCAGAGGACCGCTGCTCTAGGGTCAGAGTATCTACACTTCCTCACTACACGTCTGTGCTCAGCCTTGTGGGAATAAAAAGAGAAGGTTGCAGACGGGGCCCTTGGGCATTTTGCCTCTTCTCTGGACAAGGGTCTGAGCCGGTCTGCCCTGTGGGATTGCCCATCGTGGGTCTGCTCTCGTGGGCACTGAGCCTTTCCAGTGCTGGGCCTTCCAGACCACCTGCCTCCCACTCCGGCCCCAGAAGCATCCTGAGAACCTCAGGAGGAGTCATTTGCACTGAGAGACTGAATACAGCATGGAGAGACCATGTAGATATAAGTAGAACCTCTGCAGCTACAGGCCCAAAACGCCCAGGACTTGGTCAGTGACTGCCAACTTCCCTAAATTTTGCCCTGACTTCCAGCTCAGGACCAGCCAGAGAAAGCTAAACATGCGCTTTTCTTAACCAACCGCATAGGATGCCCACTTCTAGTCAGCTGCTTCCAGCTTCCCTGTGCCAGCAGCCTCCCATCAGGGCCCCCCTGAAGCCTCCCCTCTCGTTCATGCTAAAGCTTTCCCACTTCCTGCTTTGCTTGCCTTTGAGTCTCTGCCAGAGGCAAGTGTTATGGGTTGTGTCCCCAAGAAATTCACTTTTTTTTTTGCCCTGCCGCATGGCTTGTGGGATCTTAGTTCCCCGACCAGGGATTGAACCCCGGGCCCTCGACAATGAAAGTGCTGTGTCCTAACCACTGGACCGCCAGGGAAGTCTCAGAAATTCATATGTTGTAGTCCTGATGCTCAGCAGCTCAGAATGTGACCTTATTTGGAGATAGGATCATTGCAGATGCAATTAGTTAAGACGACATCACACTGGAACAGGGTGGGCCCCTAACACAATACGACTGGTGTCCTTAGAAAACAGAGACGTTTGGAAATGGATCTGCATAGAGCTCTGCACCGAGACCCGGGGATGCATATACTAGTCAAGGAGCACCAAAGGTTGCCAGCAAGCCACAGGAAGCCAGGAGAGACGCTTGGGGACCTTCTCCCTAACACCTTCAGAGGGAGCACGGCTCTTCTGATTCCATGCTTTCAGACTTCTGGCCTCTAGAACCGTGAGAGAACGCATTTCTGCTGTTTCAGACCCTCAGTGGTGGGTGCCTTGTTACAGGAGCCTTAGCAAATCAATACAGCTCCCTTGCTATAGCAAGCTGGGAAGAAACGAGAGCCTTTGCCTGCTGTCACTGGGTGGTCTTCATCTATTTCCACAGCACCATATCCCTGCTGGGAAGGACAGGTCTTCAGATGGAGTTAGCAGGACCCCAGACAGCCAGGCTTTCAAAGGGTCGAAGGCTGCTAGAAGCCGTTTCTCAGGCTAGGGGTACTGGGCCTTGACACAGCCCGGGGGATGACCTGAGACGGTCCCATAGGCTCCGGACTGACCATCAGTGCTCCTGTTCCATCACCTCTGTGGTTTGTTACCAAAGAACTTCCCATGAGACAGTGAGAGGCCTGGGCCTCGGCTCAGGGCAGCGGTAGGCTAGCTGCCCAGCTGGCTGCACCCCGATCCCAGGCCCCAGGTACTCACAAGACAGCTGGAGCCCTGGAATTCCATGCTGCTGTTTTACTCCCACTTTGTAAAGCATTTGGGCTCATTCAAAGGTGTCCGTTTGGCCTTCCATGTGCGTGGGGAACAAGGGTCTCTTGCCTCACATGGCACGCGGAGGCCGACTGGAAACAAGTTATTTTGAGACCAGAACAGTCTGTACGGATAACAGTAATAGTATTTTATTGCTGAAGTCGTGTGAGAAATGTTGGGCTTGGGGGGAGAAGAATGCAGATGAGTTTAAAAATAGAAGGCTGTAATTAGCCAAGCACGGATTCGTTCTGGAAGATATCGATTACTACGGCAACCACACATCCCACTTTCTCCAGGACAGCCTTCGTTCTGTGGAATTGGATTCTTTTCAGTTAAGGTGATCTGTTAAATGTCTAAATGCAGCTTACTGTTATGGAGTTGTACGACGTTACACACACGTGAATTCACAAATCCAAACAAACACGCTGCCGTGTCATCACTCAATTTCTTTTTTTTTGTTATGGAAATATAGGCATTGTAGCTGTGGTCTTTTCCTATAGGTTAAGAACTAGTTATAAAGCAGAAACTAATACACCATTGTGAAGCAATTATACTCCAATAAAGTTGTAAAAAAAAAAAAAAAGAACTAGTTACGAAGATAAGAATCCAGGAGGGCGTGTGTCAGATGTGGGGCTGCTGATAAGGTGTGAAGTGGGGAGTTAGGCTTAAACTTCTTGGTTGGAGAGCTGGATGTTTTTTATTGGACGTAAATCCAAGGGGCCAGTTTTCAAGTCTTTGCTCTGTTGTGAAAGTTGTGTCTCATGGAATTCCAGAGTGGTTCTGCAGGGGTGAACACGTGTGAGCTGCTCTGGGTGTGCTTACCCATGAAGTGACGGGCATGCGATGAATGGGATTTGCACGAATGCGTCCCTGCAAAGCCCAGAGCCCAGAGCTTGGGGCTAAAGAGACCAGAGCCCCTCGGGTGGCAGCAGCATGGGTGGGGTCACGCTATGGACAGGGCGTAGGAAATCATCTTTCCATTTCCTGCCTCGGTTCTCAGAGGAGGTGATGGCTGTGTTGTCCGGGGGTTGGAGGGGAATACAAGGCAGCAGGAGTCCAGGAGGCGAGGACACTGGGGGTGCGGGTGGGAGACACCTACTCTCCGCTGGTGGATGGTTGGTCATCTTAGCACCGGAAACCTCCATTTTGGAAACTTGCATGTTTGTTGCTATTTGTATTTTCAATAAGGATTCCCCTTAGGTTTCTGCAGTCTTAGTTATATTAACATTCTTTTGCAAATAGCAGCTAATTTTGGTTATCCTCAGGGAATAAGAGGAAAGAGGCTTTGATGTAGGACTGGAATTTTGATGGGCATCATGGAAATCAGAGTTAACAAAAACAACAACAGCACTCCAAGGGGAAAGTTAATCTTGGAGGGAAGAGCCTGGGAGCACTGGAGATGAGCTGAAAATGCACCTTTGTCTATGCGGGATCCCTCTCGAGTGCTCCTATGCTCGAATTTTCGAGGGGTTTTCACTTTGGTTTTACAAGGAAGCTGTTCTGTGTTCTGACTGTGTGCCGCCCTAGGAGATGGCATCTCAAAAAACTCACCTCCAACACTACTTTTGGTTTGTAAAACAGTAAAACCATCTCTCAACGTGTGCTTTGTGGATCAACAGCATGGGAAGCTCCCGGGGGCCTGTAACTGGCGGAATTCCAGCTTCCTCTTCAGACTCAACGTCTGAATCTGAATCTCTGGGTCTCTGGGCCTGGGGATGTGCATTTTCAGCTCACACCAAAGTTTAAGAACCTCTGCTGCAAAATCTCAGCAAGTCCAGCTGAACTCTGAACCTAGCCTGACCTCCGCAGCCCCTTAAAGGGGAGGATGCTTTCGGAGCGCCGAGGCCACGTGCCCCAATTCCTTCTGCCTAAGTGGTGTGGGCACGTGTGCGCCTTTGTAAGGCTAAGGCCTAGCCGAAAGAGAACAACAGGCAGACATGCCCTGGGTGGGACTCAGAAGACGTGCCGTTTCCAAAGAGAGCGACACTAAACCCCGCTGATGACTCTGTGTGTCTAGCCGTGTGCCTTATACAGAGCACGGAGGCCCCGGGGAAGGATCTACGCGGGGACAGACCGAGCGGCGCTCCTGAAGGCACCTTGTCCACAGTGTCACCATGTGTCTGCGTCTTTGTTTTTTTTTTTTGTTTTGTTTGTTTGTTTTGCGATACGCGGGCCTCTCACTGTTGTTGCCTCTCCCGCTGCGGAGCACAGGCTCCGGATGCGCAGGCTCAGCGGCCATGGCTCACGGGCCCAACCGCTCCGCGGCTTGTGGGATCTTCCCGGACCGGGGCACGAACCTGTGTCCCCTGCATTGGCAGGCGGACTCTCAACCACTGCGCCACCAGGGAAGCCCCTGCATCTGTCTTTGGAGAGCGCCCAGCCCGGTGTGGTGAACAGCTGATACATGCTTGTCACACGCAGAGCTGGGCAGCTGAGCCATCTTCACATGGGAGCAAACATCTGGAATGGTTTCTTGTGGCAGTGGGACCGTCGCTGGGCTTACCGACAGAGGCAGAGGAGACACCACAGAACCTCATTAGGTCCTGCAGGAGACCCGGCAGCGGTGCCAGGATACGGAAGTTGAGGTCAGTCCCATCCCCCCCAACTGCCCCTTCCCAGGTGTCACCTCCTTAGTCATATCTTGACTCCTCCCTCTGAAAGGGCACACCCTCTCTTCCCTCGCGCTGCTTTACGTTTCCTCAAAGTGTTCCTCCACACCCACCCGCATAAACGCACGTGCTCAGCATCACTCCCTCACTGGACGCTGGGCCCCGAGGGCAGGCTCCCAGGCTGTCCTGGTCATCACAGGATCCCCGGTGCCTAGAGTGCTCCTGGCGCGTGGAGGTGCTGGAACAGTGTTTGTTGAATGAATCAATGGTAGACAAGACGCTCAGAGGAAGAGCCGTGGGCTCCTTCTCGCCCCTCTGAGTGATAACCTGCCCACTGCAGCAGGAAATCTCCAAGTCAACGCTGCGAATGAAGCTGAGGAGTGTGAGTGTCTGGCAAAGCTGGCTGGATACGGCAGGGGTGTAAATCTGCAGTTGTGGATTGTACACTCCTAGGCCTCATCCTTGGGCAGAATCCCATCCATGTGGAACCCCAGGTGGTCTTGACAGTGTCCCCAACACACACGGCACTCACCCGCCCCTTGTACCTGCCATTCATCAGAAGGCTCCAATTCTTTAAGGCCAGCTCGAGGCCGGCCCTCCAGGGAGCACAGTTCCTTCTGACGTCACCAACCCATCCTGATCTTTGCTGACTCCCAGTGCCCATGGCCTTGGGGCCGTGTCGCCCAGGGCAGCTCTGCCTGGCTCTGGGTCTTGTGAGGTGAGAAGCAAGTGGGATTGATGGACCCCTGGGTGCAGGGTCTGGGCATCTTTTATCATTTAAAAAAATTTATTTTCTTTATTTTTTTTGCTGCATCGGGTCTTAGTTGGCGGCTCGCGGGCTCTCTCGTTGAGGTGCTTGAGCTCAGTAGCTGTGGCACGCGGGGGCTTACTTGCCCCGCAGCATGTGGGATCTTTGTTCCCCAACCAGGGATCGAACCCGCGTCCCCTGCATTGGAAGGTGGATTCTTTGCCACTGGACCACCAGGGAAGTCCCTGGGCATCTTTTAAAATCCCTCAGACCACCTTGTAGGTGTGGGGTCCCACAGAGGCTCACGTGGAGCCCCTGTTGGTTGTTTAATTGTTCATCCTCCATCCCTGGAGGTACCACAGTCCGTTTTCTCCCATCTTCCTCTCTTTAAGTGACTAGGATGTGAGGGACCCTTTGTTGAGCACAAGAAATGTTTATCAAACAGATGCACATAGCTGAAGAATTATCTAGAACTGAAAGGCACAGACGGTGAGGGCTGTCCCTCGAGCCAGTCCTTTCCCCTCATAGCCATGCTTCCCAGAAAACCATTTCACCCATTGAGCTGTTGCTTCTGGGCATTACCTCCTGTGTTAATTTCCTGTGGTTGCTTTAAAAACTACCACAAACTTAGTGGCGACAACACAAATCTGTTATCTTACAGTTCTGGAGGTCAGAAGTCTGCGATGAGTCTCACTGGGCAAACGTCAAGGTGTCGGCTGGGCTGTGTTCCTCCTGCAGAGGCCTCCTCACCTTTTCCAGCCTCGGGAGCCCGTCCACAGTCCTTGGAGTGTGGCCCTTCCTCCGACCCCACAGCCATGGTCACATCACTCTGACCTCTGCTTCCATGGTCTCACCTCATTCTTGATCCTCTCGCCTCCCTCGTCCATCTTTTAAGAACCCTTGTGGGGCTTCCCTGGTGGCGCAGTGGTTGAGAGTCCGCCTGCTGATGCAGGGGACATGGGTTCGTGCCCCGGTTTGGGAAGATTCCCACATGCCGCGGAGCGGCTGGGCCCGTGAGCCATGGCCGCTGAGCCTGCGCATCCGGAGCCTGTGCTCCGCAACGGGAGAGGCCACAGCAGTGAGAAGCCCGCGTACCACAAAAAAAAAAAAAAAAAAAAAAAAGAACCCTTGTGATTACACTGGGCCCACTGAGATGATCTGGGATCATCTCCCCATCTCAAGGTGGTGAATTCCATCACATCAGCAAAGTCCCTTTTATCACATAAGGCACCGTAGTCACAGGTTCCAGGATCTGGACGTCTTTGGGGACCATTACTCTGCTGATCACACGTCCATATGTGCTGATACTGTCACTTCCTGACACCCATCTTTTCCGCATTATCTGTTGATTTCTTATTACTGGACTGGAGGATTTCACTCTCAACATCTTTATTCACCTCCTCCCCTTATACTCTCAGTGTGTTATTCTGACAATATAACAACTGTTCCCTGCTGAGCCAACTCATATACTGTGATTTCATTTCCTTTCTTGTAGAGCATTTTCTCCCCTGGACTTCTACTTGCCTTGATCTCTGTCCTACAATTTAGTATGGTCATATTCCCGTGCTTTTCCCGGAACGCTCCCTGTGAGAGCCTTCTGACCTCAGGTCCCATAGGGTTTCTGGGCACCGCACAGCATGGTGGTTGGCTTTTAAGCATGTGCATTCTGAGAGAGAGACAGAGAGAGACACACACAGAGAGAAGGAGGAGAGAGGTGGGGAGAGAGGTGGGGGAGATGATGTGTCGGGGGGGATGGTGGAGAGAGAACACTGGGAAAAGTGGGAACACAAGGGGAACCCCCTGCCTTTGGACCAGGCCTTGAAGTCAGCAGTGTTGCTTCTGCTGCATTCTAGTCCTCACATTCTATTCCCAAAGACCCTCTGAGTTTCAAGGGGGGTAGGGGATAGACACCATCTCCTAAAAGGAGTATGCTACCTCCTGGAAGGATATGTGAGACCAGAAATATTACATTGACAATTTTGGAAAATATTAACCGACCATACAATGTAACACAATTGTTTTTTTTTTCTCAGACAAGAAATTTGTTCTCTAAGAGAGACTGGTGCCAGCTGAATAAAAAATATTTTTTATTCCACTCCACTTGCTTTGCACTGTACACCCAAAATACAGCTTCTATTTCCTTGTGTGCACAAACCACATTGTCATGAGCTTTTAAGAGAACTTTCTCTCATGCTATTTGCATCTCCTTTTTTTTTCATTTTATATAATCATTTTTCTTTGCTCACTGTTAGAAAAATTGCTTTTAAAATAAGTAATCATCTTCTTTCAAAGGATATATCCAGAAACAGTTGTACTTCCTAAAAGTCCTTCAGTAATTTGTTTTATCTGAGAAAATATAAGGTGTTTTGACAGATAGATATCTTTTGGGGGGGACTTTTTTTTAAATTCAAACAGTCACAAAAATTATCATCCTAATCAGTTCACTCAATCCTATGTAATTAATTTTTTTTTCATCTTGATCTTTTGTTAGCACTTTTATGAATTCATCAGTTTTCCATTAGAGTTCTGAAAATGCTTATTCATTCAGTTCAGCAGTATAGTCAGTTACCAGAAACCTGTAGTTGTCAGAGTCTTTTCCATGAATTCCTTGAAGATGAAGAAACACTTTTATAGGAACATTTTTGCAAAAGCATCAGAGTACACCCAGAACTGTCTGTAAATGACAAAAGACTTGAAAATGACCACGGTTAAAGATTTGATGAAAGTTCATAATAATGCAATTGACAAGGAAATTTAGTTATTTTTTTTTAAATTATTAATTAATTTATTTATTTATGGCTGTGTTGGGTCTTCGTTTCTGTGCGAGGGCTTTCCCCGGTTGCGGCAAGCGGGGGCCACTCTTCATCGCGGTGCGCGGGCCTCTCACTATCGCGGCCTCTCTTGTTGCGGAGCACAGGCTCCAGACACGCAGGCTCAGTAGTTGTGGCTCACGGGCCTAGTTGCTCCATGGCACGTGGGATCCTCCCAGACCAGGGCACGAACCCGTGTCCCCTGCATGGCAGGCGGACTCTCAACCACTACACCACCAGGGAAGCCCCGAAATTTAGTTATTTCTGAGATATACATTTTAAAGTAATAACTAGAATTATGACTTATAACATTATACCAGAACATATATTTTTAGAAATTTCATGTAATGTCTGAAACATTTATGTTAACATATTTCCATACAAATAACCCAAAGAAAGTTTAGTATTAGTTTTTTTTTGTTTGCTTTTTTTATACAGCAGGTTCTTATTAGTCATCAATTTTATACACATCAATGTATACATGTCAATCCCAATCGCCCAATTCAGCACACTACCATCCCCACCCCACCGCGGTTTTCCCCCCTTGGTGTCCATGTTTGTTCTCTACAGACAGATAGATTTTTGTTTCATGAGAAGGCTGATGTTAGGACAATGGCCATGCAAACTGTGACCGCACCCTGTCACACCCCCCACTCCCCCCCACCCCCCCGTCCCCAGCTTATTTCAAAAACAACTCTTTGGAAAATAATTTTAAGCAACAATATGATACAATTTTAATTACAATATGGTATATAACATTTGGGCCAGTTGACCCAAATCAACATTAAATTGAAACCTCCGATTATTTAGGCAAAAAGCAAACCTAATAAAATACGTATGGATTTCATGGTATGTAAAATATTAAAATCATCATGCCATAGCAAGCCGGGGATGCCTGCAAGCCCCTCTGTGATTATGTATTGTGAGTGCCCCTGAGGTCACTCACACAAGGAAGCCTTACTTCTTTGAGCCCTACTGATGCAGGGGCTGCTTGGACCTTGGTGACACCTCAGTGGCTTTTTTTATCTTAGGTCCTGATCACAGAGTAGATTGTGTTTGGTGCTTGGGGAGCCTCAGCCTGATCAATGACCTGTGCGACCCTCTGCCATGGAGGGTGTCCGAGTGTGTTTTCCACTCTAGGCTGCCTTGTATGGCGGTGCATGTCATGCACTGAGCAACTCCAGGGGCACCATTCCATCACAGTCATCTTAGGTCAGTTTTCTGGCAGCCAGCAGTATCTTGAGGAAGGGGTGCCTTTTCCTAATTCGTGCAGGGGTGCCTGCTGCCTGGGAGGCGAAGGAATACTGCGACTGGAATCAGTGAATTGCAGGATAACCCTACCTCTTCTGCTCCATGGCTGTGTGACTGTCCTCTGAGTACTAGTCTGCTCAGGTTGCCATGACAAAGTACCACAGACTGGGGGGCTTAAACAACAGACATGATTATTTTCTCACAGCCCTAGAGGCTAGAAGCCTGAAGATCGAGGTGTCAGCAGGGTTAGTTTCCTCTGAGGCCTCTCTCCTGGTTGTGTAGATGGCCATGTTCTCCAAATGTTCACATGGTCTTTCATCTGTGTCTTTCCTTTCCAGGTCCTAATCTCCTCAGGAAGACAAAGACTGGTCATATTGGATTAGGGCCTCTCCCTAATGACCTCATTTAACCGTAATTACCTCTCTAAAGACCCTCTCTCCAAATACGGGGGGTTAGAACAACATATGAATTTGTAGGGGGAAACAATTCAGCCTAGAACTCTGTGCCCCAGAGTCCTGATCTAGGGCTTGTAATGATAACCTTCTTAAAGGAAATTATGGGAAAGTACTTTGCAGACTGTAAAGTGCTGTGCAAATATGAAGTGTTGCTACCTCCTTTGTCCTCCTGACCTGTGCCTGGATCCCTGATGTGACTGCTTAGATCTTGAAGAACTACCAGGCAGAGTCCAGCCCCTAGAAGGTGGGAAGAGCCAATAGGGGTGGTGGGGCTGGGGCCCGAGGTGGTGGCTCCCTCTTCCTGCATCAGGGAACTCTCTTCCCTGCCACCCCAGCTGTGGATGCTGGTGCTTACTCAGGGGGTAGTCAGTGGGTACCTGCTCTGTGCCATGCCTCTGGTGGGGGGGGAGGGGGCAGTGTGGAGGAGGAGGAAAGGGAAGGGACGTCCTTACCAAGATGTAAAAGGCCCGAGAGTTCTGGTTGCACTGGCCTTCCACATAGTTAGAAGTGGTGGCGTCTTTGCTGGGGGACCAGCCAGTTACTGGCGACTGGCTCTGCCTTCCCTGAATCACATCAGATTCTGAGCAATATGAGCAAGCATTTGTCCGGGGAGGGGCGGGGGCAATGATGATGGATTTAGTTTCCTCTGGACCACTTGCTTTATTTATTTATTTATTTTTGCGGTACGTGGGCCTCTCACTGTTGTGGCCTCTCCCGTTGCGGAGCACAGGCTCCGGACACGCAGGCTCAGCGGCCATGGCTCCTGGGCCCAGCCGCTCCGCGGCATGTGGGATCTTCCCGGACCGGGGCACGAACCCGTGTCCCCTGCATCGGCAGGTGGACTCTCAACCACTGCGCCACCAGGGAAGCCCCTTTTGCTTCATTTTGATGATAACATTTCTCAAAATTTATGGAAGTGCTCTTGCTTTCTGAATCTACCCTTTATTTCTAGAAGAGTGAGGAAGGAATGTCAAATCTCTTCCTCAGATGATAAATGATAAAGCTCTTCCTCTGCAACCCTTCTGCAACCTCCACACTCTCAACCTGGGCTTTGAAATCAGGAGTCTGAGCAGATGAAGAGATAGGAGTCAAGAGCATGTCCAAACCGAATAATTTTTCCTGTTTTAATAATAATGTTTATCGCCTTGGGGTTCTTAGTTTCTTCTTTAGAGCCAACACAATTGATTCATCAATTTGTTTTCCTTTTTCCTTTGACTTCATGGCTCTTTCTCATTATTTCCTGAGTATGGCTTTGCTTTGCTTCCCGGAATGGGTAACAGAAATGGTTCTGATGAATCCTGGGCGAGGTCAGGTCTTACTCTCTGATGACACAGCTGCTCAGAGGCAAGTCTGGCCAGTAGAGAGCGCTGGGATTTCCTGTTCATGTCCCTGGTATGTGGCTACATGGGGCCATGAGCATTCAGTAGGCTCATGTGGTCTCAGGACCCCACAAAGGGAAGAAAAGCACCCCTCTAAGGCTTGGGGAGTATTAAATGAGTTGGAGAAACCAGGTCTTATAACTTTCTGAGTGATCCACACCAAGTGGAAAGAGCCCCTCTTATACTCTCTTCAGAGGCCCTAGTGGTGGGGGTGAGGAAGGAGCCTTCCCCCTTGTGTCCTCTCTTCCCTCTCCCTAGGAACCCAGCGCGTTAAGTTACCTCCTCTCCTATCAGGAAATCAGGGATTTAGTGTCTTTTATCTATTAAACAATCCAGAGAGGATGATTCTTAATCTCAGAGAATCGCTAATGGAATTTCAGGCATTTCCACGGAGTGTTTTAAATGGTAGGGCAGCCTCTGACTCAGCTGCAGGTGGCCGAAGTAGACTGGTTTGGCTCTCTGCCAGGTATCCTGGTGGGCCTGAGACAAATATTCATTTGACGTGAATGGGTTTAAGCTGGGACAGTGTTAATAACCCCTGAGGAGTTCGCTCAGAGAAGTGTATCTGAGGGAGGCCATCTTTCACTCTTGCCCATCTCCGTGGTTAACAAGTGGCCCCTCGTAGCCAGAGCGTTCTCGTTACAGCTGGAGTCCTGTGGGCCGCCTTCTTCCTCCAAGGCCCCGGGGCTGGAAGGCTGGCTCCAGGGGCGGCACCAAGCCAGAGGCATGTGAGGAGCTCTGGTGGGTACTGCTGACAGGCCGTCTTCTCCTGGGGACTGGAGGTTGGGTTTGGCAGCTGGCACATCTGGGGCCGGGGATCAAGCATGCAGCCCACTCCCTGATGAGTGCACAGGGGCACTGAGCCGAGCCTTTCCCCTCAGACCTCAAGGCCCACCTGCCGGCCTGAAGCTGGTCACTCACAAGCAGCTGAGATGCAAAGCCTGGCTTGGTGCAACCTTGGGCAAGCTCCTCAAACCTGTCTGAACTTCTTTCCTTATCTCTAAAATGGGGACGAAGCCCGCCCTGCAGGGTAGTTATAGGACAGGTGAGGTGATCTGGGGAGAAGCTGGAGCCTTTGTGGGATGCGCAGACACGAGCTGCTCTCACCACATCTTCTCAGATGGGGTTGACCCCGGATTTCCTTCTGGAACGTACTCCCATGTCTCAAGGTTTCCAGTGGGCGGAGGGTAGGTGGTGACAAAGATGTTTTAAAACGGGATCCTAAGTCCCCAGTGACACCCGTTAACCCAGCCACTACTTCCGGCCCCGGGAAGTGCAGGTCAAGGGCCTGGGGGAGGCGATTGACACCAGGGCGGCGTGCACCCCCGCGGAGCGCTGCTGTCCTGGCGGGGAGGGCGAGCCGGCTGCAGCTCCCTCCCACGCTCTCGCCCTTGCCCTCCCCTGGTGGGGCCCCCTGCACGCTACGCCGGAGCCCCGGAGCTTCGCAGCCACTATTCTGGGGTGTGGCTACAGGCGGCGCGGGACGGAGGAGACGACAGGCTGTCTGAATTGCTCTCCCGAGCAGACTCTCACCCTGGTGGTGCCAGCACCCTTTCGCCACGTTAGGCCGAGCTGCGAGGCGGAAGGCGGAAGAGGCTGCCCGCGGAAGGCGGAAGAGGCTGCCCCCGGCCGGAGGTCACGTGACCTGGAGCCCGCGGCACCGATTGGCCGGACTCTCCCGGGCCACGCCCCGAGGGCTGGGCCCTTCGCTCCCGGAGGAGGTGGGGCCGCCGGCGAAGTGGCGTACTCAGGTGCATGGGTGGGGACATTTGGGCTTCTCGGGTTCCGGCTCATGTCGGGATCTGTGCTGCTGCGTCTCTGGTGGCTGGACACATTAGCTGTGCTGAGCTTGGCGTCCTGCAGGGCAGCTCTCCGGAATGGGGCTCTCTAGAGACTGCTCCAGGGCTGCGCTAGGGAAAGCAAGCCCTCCACACGGGGTCACATCCTCGCCGTGCCCCTTGACGTGGTGCCCGAAGAAAGCCCTCACCGCCGTGAAGGAACTCTCCCAGGAAAAACCTTGCAGAGGCCATCTTCCCCTCCCCGCAGTATCCAAGCCTGGTCCCAACTTGCTTTTCACTCCTGTTCCCCGTGGGGAACGCAGATTGGACCTCAGGACACCCCGCCTTCCCCCCCCCGCCCCGGCTTCCCCAAGGTTGCTCTTCAGTGAGACGTGTACTGTGACTCACGGTTGCAGGCATTATTTCTCTCCGTCCTGGCAGAAGGTGGCAGGCTGCTGCTGGCTTCATTCCTGTGTCTGGCAAATCACAGATGTGATTTCTGAGTGAATTTACAGCGGAGCCTGCTGAGGAGTCCCACGAGCTCTGCCTGCATGACCAGTGGGTCTCCCTCTTCCACATCATCCTCCAGCTCGCTGCAGCGCCAAGCACGGTATAAGCACCGACTCAGGAGACCTGCAGAAAATAGGGAACCCTGCCCAGTGGGACTCACAGTCTGGAAAGGGAGAGAGAACAGGCCCTTCAATAATTATAGTGCAATATGCCACAGCTTCCACGGCCAAGTAGCCCCAGTTAGGCATTTATTTGTCAAATACAATGACCCTGTGAGTTAGATGTTACCTTCATCTCACCCAGGAGGACTCTGAGACTCAAGAAGTGAGACCTTGTGAAACCACTCTTGAGTTTTCTTCCCATTCATCAACTTCTAAGATATCACCTGTTTTAGTTTTAAATGGTTGAAGTCCTTTGCGGTCCCCTCCACTTTATAATCAATACCAATGTTTCCTCAAAACCAACAGGGGTTCTTAACCCCTATAGGACCCTTGTCTTCACTGACTTTTTTCTGAAGAAACTTAACTCCAGAACTTCTGATTGAGATCTAAGGATATCACAGTGGATACTTTATTCCATGGAACTCCAGGTTTTCAATGTGAGAGAAAAGGAAAGGGAGACAGGAGAGCAGACTACATTTTCCAATGACCTGTGGGAGGGTCCCTGACCCAGGAGACAGGGCCCAGGTGGCGTTTATGGGGGCGCACATATGGAAAAGGTGAGGGAGCTTCCATGGAGGAAGAGGAGAGAGAGAGAGAAATTTTAGAGTCTTTGCAATGTAAAGCACTGTGTTGCATCTTCAGAAATTCCTACAGAAGAGTCTACATTATTGTGCAAGACTTCTGGGGTTGATTTATTTTATTTTATATTTTGTTATTTTATCTAATTTATTTTTGCTTCAACTCGCAGAGGAAGACTTCAAGGCACTGCAGTTGTATTATGGCTATCTAAATTGATCAGAATATGAAAACACATTTAGGGACTTCCCTGGTGGTCCAGTGGTTAAGACTCTGTGCTTCCAATGCAGGGGATGCAGGTTCGATCCCTGGTCAGGGAGCTAAGATCCCACGTGCCTTGCAGCACAGCCCATAACAAAAACAAACAAAAACCCAAAATGTATTTAAATCGATCTCAAAACACTTGAGCAAATTTGATTTTCTTCCCAAAGTGAGGTACAGTTGAGTAGCCCTGGAAGGAAACTGAGCAATGATTCCGTCCTTCCCTAGATGTGGTCCAGGCCCCACCTGCATCAGAAGGTCAGTCCCTGGGCCACAGTAGGAGCTGCTGAATCGGACTCTCTGGGACAGAGTTTGGGAATCTGCAATTTTAATGAGCTCCCAGCAGCTGCAGAAGCACCGTAAAATTAGAGAACGATTTCTCTAGGCCACTCTTTTATCACGTGGTTTAGGACATGGAAGGTAGAAAGAAGGCTGAGACCATATTCGAGGCCCAGAGCTTTATTTCTAGTTGAATATAGCAAAAAAAAGAGAAAACAAACCCTAGTCTTTAATAATCTTTTATTTCTGTCATTGGTCAGTCTGTCCAGCAAAAGCTTTGGGGTGGAAAGTGCATGGAAGGAGGTCTTTGCACCACGTGGATTGGTGTAGGTCGTTTAAGCAAGTGTGAGAAAGCTCCCCGGGAGGTTCTGAAATGTCTTCCCCTAATTTGAGAATTAGACCCAAGATCCATACTACTCCAAGTCTGTTCCTTGGATGGTGTCACTGGGAACTTGGAAATGCAGAATCCCGGGCATCTGCCTTATAACAGGGTCCCCAGGTGGTCCACCTATCCCCAAAATTGGAGAAGTGCTGCTCTTGATAATAGTGTGAATGTGCAGGCTGGACACAGGGGCCAGAGGGAGAAGGACATCAAATTACTTTGGATAACAATTTGAGGAGAAAGAGCAGGAAGAATAACCTCTATTCAGTGCTACTTTGTGGAAGAGTTGTGAAGGGTTTGTTTCCATGAAAAAGTACGTCTTCCTAGGTCCCCTACAATTCATCCCGAGCTCCCCTAAGCCAGTCTACATCTCTTTGCCTCCTAATGTAGACCCTTTACCCTGGTCCCATATTTCTCCTCTCTTCCCTCCAGAACACATGCTCATACCTACCCAGCACCACATTTATGACCCGTCTTTCCATGACTTCTTCTTCTTCTTTTTTTTTTAAAAATGTGGCCTTATACCATTATGGTTAGATTTATTTATTTATTTATTTTAAAAACACCTTTATTAGAGTATAATTGCTTTACAATGTTGTGTTAGTTTCTGCTCTATAACAAAGTGAATGAGCTATATGTATACATATATCTCCATATCCCCTCCCTCTTGCGTCTCCCTCCCACCCTCCCTATCCCACCCCTCTACGTGGTCACAAAGCACTGAGCTGATCTCCCCGTGCAGTGCAGCTGCTTCCCACTAGCTATCTGTTTGACATTTGGTAGTGTATATATGTCAATGCTACTCTCTCACTTCGTCCCAGTTTACCATTCCCCCTCCCCGCGTCCTCAAGTTCATTCTCTACATCTGTGTCTTCATTCCTGTCCTGTCCCTAGGTTCATCAGAACCATTTTTTTTAAGATTACATATATATGTGTTACCATATGGTATTTGTTTTTCTCTTTCTGACTTAATTCACTCTGTATGACAGACTCTAGGTCCACCCACCTCACTACAAATAACTCAATTTCGTTTCTTTTAATGGTGGAGTAATATTCTATTGTATATATGTGCCACATTTTCTTTATCCATTCATCTGTCGATGGACACTTAGGTTGCTTCCATGTCCTGGTGATTGTAAATAGTGCTGCAATGAACATTGTGGTACATGACTCTTTTTGAATTATGGTTTACTCAGGGTGTATGCCCAGGAGTGGGATTGCTGGGTCGTATGGTAGTCCTCTTTTTAGTTCTTTAAGGAACCTCCATACTGTTATTCACAGTGGGTGTACCAGTTTACATTCCCACCAAGCGTGCAGGAAGGTTCCCTTTTTCCATACCCTCTCCAGCATTTATTGTTTGTAGATTTTTTGATGATGGCCATTCTGACTGGTGTGAGGTGATACTTCATTGTAGTTTTGATTTGCATTTCTCTAATGATTAGTGATATTGAGCATCCTTTCATGTGTTTGTTGGCAATCTGTATATCTTCTTTGGAGAAATGTCTATTTAGATCTTCTGGATTGGGTTGTTTGTTTTTTTGATATTGAGCTACATGAGCTGCTTGTACAGTTTGGAGATTAATTCTTTGTCAGTTGCTGTGTTTGCAAATATTTTCTCCCACTCTAAGGGTTGTCTTTCCGTCTTGTTTATGGTTTCCTTGGTTGTGCAAAAGCTTTTAAGTTTCATTAGGTTCCAATTGTTTATTTTTGTTTTTATTTCCATTTCTCTAGGAGGTGGGTCAAAAAGCATCTTGCTGTGATTTACATCAAAGAGTGTTCTTCCTATGTTTTCCTCTAAGAGTTTGATAGTGTCTGGCCTTACATTTATGTCTTGAATCCATTTTGAGTTTATTTTTGTGTACGGTGTTAGTGAGTGTTCTAATTTCATTCTTCTACATGTAGCTGTCCAGTTTTCCCAGCACCACTTATTGAAGAGGCTGTCTTTTCTCCATTGTATATTCTTGCCTTCTTTATCAAAGATAAGGTAACCATATTTGTGTGGGTTTATCTCTGGGATTTCTATCTTGTTCCATAGATCTATATTTCTGTTTTGTGCCAGTACCATACTGTCTCGATTACTGTAGCTTTGTAGTATAGTCTGCAGTCCGGGAACCTGATTCCTCCAGCTCTGTTTTTCTTTCTCAAGATTGCTATGGCTATTTGGGGTCTTTTGTATTTCCATACAAATTGTGAAATTTTTTGTTCTAGTTCTGTGAAAAATTCCATTGGTAGTTTGATAGGGATTGCACTGAATCTGTAGATTGCTTTGGGTAGTAGAGTCATTTTCACAATGTTGATTCTTCCATTCCAAGAACATGGTATATCTCTCGATCTGTTTGTATCATCTTTTATTTCTTTCATCCGTGTCTTATAGTTTTCTGCATACAGGTCTTTTGTCTCCTTAGGTAGGTTTATTCCTAGGCATTTAATTCTTTTTGTTGCAGTGGTAAATGGGAGTGTTTCCTTTTTCAGATTTTTCATCATTAGGTATAGGAATGCAGGAGATTTTTGTGCATTAATTTTGTATCCTGCTACTTTACCAAATTCATTGATTAGCTCTAGTAGTTTTCTGGTAGCATCTTTAGGATTCTCTATGTATAGTATCATGTCATCTGCAGACAGTGACAGCTTTACTTCTTCTTTTCTGATTTGGATTCATTCGATTTCTTTTTCTTCTCTGATTGCTGTGGCTAAAACTTCCAAAACTATGTTGAATAAGAGTGGTGAGAGTGGGCATCCTTGTCTTGTTCCTGATTTTAGAGGAAATGGTTTCAGTTTTTCACCATTAAGAACGATGTTGGCTGTGGGTTTGTCATATATGGCCTTTATTATGTTGAGAGAAGTTCCCTCTATGCCTACTTTCTGGAGAGCTTTTATTATAAATCGGTGTTGAATTTTGTTGAAAGCTTTTTCTTCATCTATTGAGATTGTCATATGGTTTTTATCCTTCTGTTTGTTAACATGGTGTATCACATTGATTGATTTGCATATATTGAAGAATCCTTCCATTCCTGGGATAAACCCCACTTGATCATGGCATATGATCCTTTTAATGTGCTGTTGGATTCTGTTTGCTAGTATTTTGTTGAGGATTTTTGCATCTATGTTCATCAGTGATATTAGCCTGTAGTTTTCTTTTTTTGTGACATCTTTGTCTGGTTTTGGTATCAGAGTGATGGTGGCCTTGTAGAAAGAGTTTGGGAGTGTTCCTCCCTCTGCCATATTTTGGAAGAGTTTGATAAGGGTAGGTGTTAGCTCTTCTCTGAATGTTTGATAGAATTCACCTGTGAAGCCATCTGGTCCTGGGCTTTTGTTTGTTGGAAGATTTTTAATCACAGTTTCAATTTCAGTGCTTGTGATTGGTCTGTTTATATTTTCTATTTCTTCCTGGTTCAGTCTCAGAAGGTTGTACTTTTCTAAGAATTTGTCCATTTCCCCCAGGTTGTCCATTTTATTGGCATATAGTTGCTTGTAGTAATCCCTCATGATTCTTTGTATTTCTGCAGTGTCAGTTATTAATTCTCCTTTCTCATTTCTAATTCTGTTGATTTGAGTCTTCTCTCTTTTTTTCTTGATGAGTTTGGCTAGTGGCTTATCAATTTTGTTTATCTTCTCAAAGAAACAGCTCTTAGTTTTATTGATCTTTGCTATTGTTTCTTCATTTCTTTTTCTTTTATTTCTGATCTTATCTTTATGATTTCTTTCCTTCTGCTAACTTTGAGGGTTTTTTGTTCTTTCTCTAATTGCTTTAGATGTAAGGTTAGGTTGTTTATTTGAGATGTTTCTTTTTTCTTGAGGTAGGATTGTTGCTATAAACTTCCCTCTTAGAACTACTTTTGCTGCATCCTGTAGGTTCTGGGTCATCGTATTTTCATTGTCATTTGTTTCTAGGTATTTTTTGATTTCCTCTTTGATTCCTTCAGTGGTCTCTTTGTTATTTGGTAGCATATTGTTTAACCTCCATGTGTTTTTATTTTTTACATTTTTTCCCCTATAATTGATATCTAGTCTCATAGCATTGTGGTCGGAAAAGATACTTGATATGATTTCAATTTTCTTAAATTTACCAAGGCTTGATTTGTGACCCAAGATATGATCTATCCTGGAGAATGTTGCATGAGCATTTGAGAAGAAAGTGTATTCTGTTGTTTTTGGATGGAATGTTGTATAAATCTCAATTAAATCCATTTTTTAAAATGTGTCATTGAAAGCTTGTGTTTCCTTATTTATTTTCATTTTGGATGACCTGGGAGGGGTATGGTAGTTATAACTGAAATGCAGGGCGAGCCTGCGGTGGCAGAGGCCGGCGTGACGTTGCACCAGCCTGAGGCATGCCGTGTGTTCTCCTGGGGAAGTTGTCCCTGGATCATGGGACTCTGGCAGTCGCAGGCTGCACAGGTTCCCGGGAGGTGTGTGGATAGTGGCCTGTGCTTGCACAGAGGATTCTTGGTGGCTGTTGCAGCAGCATTAGCGTTTCATGCCCGTCTCTGGGGTCTGAGCTGATAGCTGTGGCTCGCGCTCGTCTCTGGAGCTCGTTTAGGCGGTGCTCTGCCTTCTGTGGGCAGACGGAGAAGGAATCCCCTCTTCTCGAGCATCCCCAAACAATGGTCTCTTGCCTCTTAGGCAGTTCCAGACTTTTTCCTGGACTCCCTCCTGGCTAGCTGTGGTGCACTAGCCCCCTTCAGGATGTTTTCACATAGCCAACCCCAGTCCTCTCTCTGGGATCCGACCTCCAAAGCCCGAGCCTCAGCTCCCAGCCACCACCCCCCCAGCAGGTGAGCAGACAAGCCTCTCGGGCTGGTGAGTGCTGGTCAGCGCCCATCCTCTGTGAGGGAATCTCTCCGCTTTGCCCTCCGCACCCCTGTTGCACTCTTCTCTGTGGCTCTGAAGCTTCCCCCCCCGCCACTGTCTCCGCCCACGAAGGGGCTCCTAGTGTGTGGAAACCCTTCCTCCTTCACAGCTCCCTCCCAGAGGTGCAGGTCCCATCCCTATTGTTTTGTCTCTGTTTTTCGTTTTTTCTTTTGCCCTACCCAGGTATGTGGGGAGTTTCTTGCCTTTTGAGAAGTCTGAGGTCTTCTGCCAGCGTTCAGTAGGTGTTCTGTAGGAGTTGTTCCACATGTAGATGTATTTTTGATGTATCTGTGGGGAGGAAGGTGATCTCCACGTCTTACTCCTCCACTATCTTGAAGGTCCACCTCCATGACTTCTTGAGTCTCCTCCATGGGTACCTTCTGCATATTATTTCTCACATCATTTGAAAAATCCTGATAATTACTTTTTCCAGTTTTATTGAGAAATAATTGACATGCATCACTGTATAGGTTTAAGATGTACAACATAATGGTTTGATTTACACATATTGTGAAATGATTACCACAATATGTTTGGTTACCATTCATCATCTCATATAGATACAATAAAAAGAAAAGAAAAAAAACTTCCTTCTTGTGATGAGAACTCTTAGGATTGAATCTCTTAAAAACATTCAAATATACTATACATCAGTGTTAACTATAGTCACCATGCTGTACATTACATCCCTAGTACTTATTTCTCTTATAACTGGAAGTTTGTACTTCTCATTGACTTGAAAAAAACACACAGTGTGAGAGCTGTGAGTTTCAGTTGCAGGGGACTTACTGAGGACTAGAGCCCAGGAGACATCCTCTCAGATAGCTCTGAGGAAGTGCTCCAATGAGTTAGGGGGAGAGGTCAGTGTACACGTGATTTTGGCAAAGGGGTATGTGCACTCAAGCATAGACCTCAGTAGAAGCTTACTGCTCATCATGAGGGACAGATATCTCAGCTAATGATTTTAGTGCTTTTCTAAGTATGGGAAGAAGCAAGAATCCAGGTTCCTAAAAAGTTTCATCTGAAATATTTCTAACTCTCTAAGGGCCTGTTTTGCCTCATTCTTGATCTTCGCCCTGAATTCTATATATAGGTCAGCGACTGCAGTGACTAATAACTCAATCCTTGTAGAGCTGGATGGTGGGCAACATTCTTTGCTTTCCACTTTTGACCACCTTCCTCCAATTCCCTTTTCCCCACCCCTATTTTTCACTTCATTTTAATTTACTTCAGTAGTTCCCCCTTATGTGTGGTTTTGCTTTCTATGGTTTCAGTTAACTGAGGTCAACTGCGGTTCAAGAATATTAAATGGAAAATTCCAGAAATAAAAAATCCATAAGTTTTAAATTGTGCACCATTCTGAATAGCATGATGGAACCTCATGCCCTCCTGTTCCGTCCCTCCAGGACGTGATTCATCCTTTTCTCTAACATGTCCCACCCGTTAGTCACTTAGTAGTCCCCTTGGTTGTTAGATCACCTATAGCGGTATCACAGTGGTTGTGCTCTAGTAACCCTTATTTTACTTAATAATGACCCCAAGGCACAAGAGTAGTGATGCTGGCAATTAAGGTATTGTCTTACTGTACCTAATTTATAAAGTAAACTTTATCTTCAGCATGTATGTTTAGGAAAAATCACAGTATATATAGGATTTGGTACTATCCTCGGTTTCAGGCATCCACTGGGGGTCCTGGAATATATCCCCCAAGGATAAGTGGGGATGACTGCATGTATTAATTGGAAGGGCATACATGGGAACTTATCAGTATCCCATTCTGAATTGTTATTTGGTAGTTCTACGTGTTGAATCTCTCTTCTAAGTGACACTGGGAGCTACAATGACTGGACACCAGTTTTTTTCAAAATCTTTGAATATGCAAAACCTTGCCCATTCTTCTGAAGGTAACCAGTCAACAGCAGTGAATCCTTAGAGCTGAGTCAGATCTCGTGCTGTAGATCATACTTTTAGCATTTTAACTAAAATTGGCTTTAGGACTGAGGAATCTGATTATCTTCACTGTACAATGGAGGGGCAGGGTTTAAATCATTTGGCTAAAGCCACATGGTAACTTTGGAACTTAAGTGAGGGGCATAGGCAAAGCCACAGCATTGAATGGTAGTTATTGAGATGACACAAAATAGGAATAAATATAATAATGCAAAGAGAATTAGAATTCAAGTTTAAACATCCAACATCTGAGGAAAACCGTCAAGCCATTTGCATCATGAAAATGTGTTTCATGGTAAAATGCTATTTTACTGTCATTTTGAGTAAAACAGATAACAAAACAAAACCAGAGTTAAAAAGTTCAGAACGTTTTTTTTTTAAACTGAAGTATAGTTGATTTACAATGTTGTGTTAATTTCTGCTGTACAGCAAAGTGATTCAGTTATACATACATATATATTCTTTTTCATATTCTTTTCCATTATGGTTTCTCACAAGATATTGAATATAGTTCCTTGTGCTATGTAGTAGGACCTTGTTGTTTATCCATTCTATGTACAAGAGTTTGCATCTGCTGATCCTAACCTCCCACTCCATCCCTCAGCCATCCCCTCCCCCTCTTGGCAACCACAAGTTCATTCTCTATGTCTGTGAGTCGGCTTCTGTTTTGTAGATAAGTTCATTTGTGTCATATTTTAGATTCCACATATAAGTGATGTTATATGGTATTTGTCTTTCTCTTTCTGACTTACTTCACTTAGTATGATCACCTCTAGGTCCATCCATGTTGCTGCAAATCCATGCCCTGAGAATTTTGTTGTTATTATTGTGTTCTCAAATATTTTTGCCTGAAGAATTTTTCAGTCTAAGGACTTTTCTCCCCTAGAGGAATGGCTTTTCAGTCTTTCTGTTGAAATTACTCTCACATCTCTTCTGACAGAGTTGCAAACATGCCGACAACTCCCAAATGATCTGATATGGGATCCTTAATAGGCGTGGAGGTGTTCTCCAGACAAGAAGTCCTGCCCTCGCTGATGGTGCTGGTTCTGGATTAGAAAATCAGGTGGGAGTTTGTTTGACAGATCTGCCAGGAACTGCAGGATGACTTTCCTGATCTGGAAGAGTGAATCTCACATATTTTACCCATTTGCAGGTATTTAAAAATAGTTTTTGTAAGATGCAAACTTCACATGTACAGTATCTTGGGGGTTCTCCCATGTTTATTGCAAGAAGAGCTCAGTGGTGTTTATACTGAATTTTGGGTGCACTCTATGACCCCAGCCCCCTCACCTACCAACTTCTCTCTGGTTCTCAAACTCCACTCCCCTGGGACCCATGGTGCCGATGACTGACTGGTGTCCTTTAGGCTTCATGCTCCAGGACCCATTCCTCCCCCTGGGTCTTTGGCCAGAGTCTTTCTTCTGCTAAACCAAATCTGCCACTTCCTTCAAGATTCTGCTCAAGACTCTCTCTTCCGAGGAACCTTTCCTAAAAACCCGACTCCATATTTTCATCATTGGCCTACCCCGTGCCCTTGGTAAGAGGAAGTTTGACCAACGACTCTATGGCAATAGACATTTGCATTCACATAACTTTTCTCTTCTCTTGAATTATTTGCTTAAATTCCCAGGACTGAGTTTACTGGATCAAAGTAGACAGATATTTTTATGGCTGACAGAATTCATTCATTCAAACAATATTTGTTGAGCAGCTGTGGGGTGCCAGGACTGGGCCAGCAGCTGGTGGTGAAACAGCAAACTGTCAGCCTTCCTGGAACTTACCACCAGTAGAGGGAGAAGACCACAAACAAATAAACAAATAGATAGATAGACAGTCAGGTAGACGACCACCATAGAGAAAAACAATGCAGAGTAGGAGGCCTGGAAGTGCCTGGTTGGGGGATGGTGAGGAGGGCTAGGGAGTTGCTGTTTTACACAGGGAGGTCAGGAAAGACCTCCATGTTGAGGAGATATTTGAGTGGAGACCTGGAAGAGGAAAGTGAGTGAGCCATGCTGATAGATAAGGGAAGGACAACTCAGAGGAGCAGTAGGTGCAAATGTCTTGTGTGTCCCCTTCAGAGACTTCCATTAAGTACATGTTGGTACACTTGACGATGTCCCACCGCTCTCTTGACACGCTGTTCATTTTTTTAAAAATCCTTTTTTCTTTCTGCTGTGGACTGAAAGTTTGTTTTCGTCTCCCCCCACACAACCAAATTCATATGTTGAAGCCCTAATCCCTAGTGTGATGGTATTTGGAGGTAGAGCCTTTGGGAGGTGATTAGGCTTGGATGAGGTCATGGAGGTGGAGCCCCATGATGGGATTGGTGTCCTAATGAGGGGGTGAAGGGACCAGAGATTTCTCTCTCTCTCTGCCATGTGAGAACCAAGAAAAGAGAACTCATCAAGAACCCAAACATGCTGGCACCCTGATCTCGGACTTTCAGCCTCCATAACTGGGAGAGATGAATGTCTGTTGTTTGAACCACCCAGTCTTTGGTATTTGTTACAGCAGCTCGAGCTGACTAAGACACTTTCTCTTCCTCAGCCTGTGTAATCTCAACCAACCTGTCTTCAAATCTGCTGTTGAACCCCACTCTTCAATTTTTCTTTGCAATTACTGTACTGTTTAGCTCCAGAATTTATATTTGTTTATTTTAAAAAATAAGTCTCATCTCTTTAGCGATATTATCTGTTTAGTGGGACATAGTTCTCATGCTTTCTTTTTGTTCTCAGGCTTGGCCTCCTTTAGTTCTTTGAATCTATTTATAATAGCTGATTTAATGTCTTTATTTAGTAAGTTCAACATCTGGGCTTCCTCAGGGGCAGTTTCTGACAGCGTTTTTTTCCTGTGGGCCATATTTCCTGCATCTTTACAGGTCTAATAACGTTTTGGTTGCAAACCGGACATATTAAATAATATGCTGTGGAAACTCTGGAAATCACATCTCCCAGGCTCTGTTAGCAACAGCTGCTGTTTGTTTACGAACTTTCTGAACTAAATGTGTATAGTCTATTTTCTTCATCGTGTGTGGCCACTGGGATTTCAAGAGAAGTCACAGACAGGACAATAATGGCAGAGTCTGGGAATGGGGCTTTTTGGGGGAGCAACTTGCCCCAACTGCCCCAGCTGGGAAAAGGAAGATGGGCCCAGGGCAAGTGAAAATGCTACAAAGTTCACATTTCTTATCAAGATTTAGTCATTTTTCTTGAATAAATCTCCTCAAATTGTTGCAAGATTTTGGTCAATTTTCAGAGTACTGAAAAAGTTGCTTTTGACAATTTTCTGTTATTTGCAGCCAAACCTAATTTCAACATTTGCTTGAAACTTACTTTCACATCACTTACATTCAGGTTTGCAAAACTCTTTGCTCATCACTCAGTGGATTCCGTTTTTAATCCAACTCACCCACGTGCTGTCAGATGCTCCCTGGTCATTTCCTCTCTGTGGTAACTCTTGCCCCTCTAGGACACTGGCCTTTATCCCAAGCCTTTATCACATCTGGGCATTTTGCTTTCCATTTTCAACTGGGGCATGAGGACAGGAAGGGGCTGTTTTCTGATTATATAATCATCATGCTTTCCATGGCTAAGTGATTGGAGAATTGACTAAACTTTATATTCTGGGCTTCTAGGTCAGTTTTCTTGATACACCTTTTTAAAATTGAAGAACAGATACAATGAGCTAACACTTTATTGGGGGTATGTGTGTATGTGTGTGTGAAAATCCCTGAGAAGCCAGAAGTAGGGGTAATTGATTGAACAGAGAAGGAGGGAAAGCAGACAAGCAGGTGTATTACTTACCTGTCCCAGCCTCGCCAGACAGGCTGGCTGGTTGTTTGGTCCCATGCACTGTCTCCGGGCTGGCTGTATGAACATGCAGCTGCTCAGAACCATCCTTCAGGAGGGAGGCAGGTAGAATTCATCTACTGGATCCTCCTGTTCCATCTCCCATTGTCAAAGTTCCCTTCACAGAGATCAGCTTCCCACACTTCTGGGTCCTGCCACCTGCCCAGGAAGCCCCAGGGGTTGGAACCTCTCCTGGGCTACTGTCACACTTTCTCTGGTCAGCCTGTCTTATTTCTCTTAGGGAGCACATGTTTTTTGTTCCATCTTTACATGGGGCCCTTTGGCTTGGTGGTGGGACTACTATTACCTTCTGCTTCAGAAGTGGTCTTGGTGGGTGAAATGGTCCCAGGATGCTTCCCACTTGGGGATGCTGTCACTTTCATTAACATGACCAAAAACCCTTCCTTAAGGGGGAAAAATACAAATCATAAAAACAAACCCAACAAACGAAAAATAAGAGACATTGGTGACTTATTTAAAAGAACCAGGGGACTTCCCTGGCGGTCCAGTGGTTAAGTCTCCACACTTCCAATATAGGGGGCGTGGGTTTGACCCCTGTGGCTGGGGAACTAAATCCCACATGCCGCACATGGCGAAAAAAAAAAAAAAGAACCTGAAGGGTATGCCCTTGCATCCCCCAACCCCCACTGTCCAGGGAACGTGGCCAGTGCCCACAGAGACTGGCTAGTGCTCTGTGTGGGTGGAGCTAGATTTTCCGAGGCCTGAAGCTTGTATTATTGGAGGGTCCATTTTAATAACAAATAACATGAAATTATGAATATGGAGTTAGGTTTGATGGTGAATATTTATTTAGGAGAGAAAAAATCACCATCGATCATAAATTTAATAACACACCCATTAAAAAGTCCAGAAAAGTAACACACTATTTTATTAGTTACCTGCCTGAACCACCTCTTTTCCCCCTCTCTCTATATTTTGGGCTGCATATTCTTTGCTTTCTTCTTCATATGACAACGATTTTAAACTATATTTAAAAAGAGAGAATAGGGCTTCCCTGGTGGCGCAGTGGTTGGGAGTCCGCCTGCCGATGCAGGGGATATGGGTTCGTGCCCCGGTCTGGGAAGATCCCACATGCCGCGGAGCGGCTGGGCCCGTGAGCCATGGCCGCTGAGCCTGCGCGTCCGGAGCCTGTGCTCTGCAACGGGAGTGGCCATAACAGTGAGAGGCCCGCATACCGAAAAAAAAAAAAAAAAGAGAGAATAGGTTGGTCATTCGGTCTTTCCTCTGGCATCTGTGATCAATATTTGTTATTGATAGTTTGGCAAAGATTAATTAATTAATTACAACCTCACAACTAATTACTGGTAATATCATGTAAAGTTTTAGGATTGTTAAAATTGGGACCATCTCTATTGAGTTTCTGTCACCCGTGAGCTTTAAGACTGCAAGGCATTTCAACTTTCTTGTGTTTCACTATTCTTAAGTATTCTTTGAACCAATCCTCTTTAACCAGATGGTCATCAATGTCCTTGTTGTAGTGGTGTGTTAGGAGTTTTACGTTATCTTCATCAGTGTCACTACTCAGTGTCACAGAAGCAAAATATTGAAAACTTATTTCAGTCTGATCCTATGACTCACTTCTCATTATTAATTGGATACCACATCATTCAAGAAACAATTATTTCTATTAGAAATTTATGTCTTAATGATTGACTACTTTTAAGATCATCTAAACTTTTTCATTATTAACGTTCTCTCTTTGATAGCAGAATGATTTCTGTTGTTCATTTCTCATCTTTGTTGCTTTTTAATATTCTATACATTTTTTTTTTTTTTTTTTTTGCTGTACACAGGCCTCTCTGTTGTGGCCTCTCCCACTGTGGAGCACAGGCTCCGGACGCGCAGGCTCAGCAGCCATAGCTCACGGAACCAGCCGCTCCGCGGCATGTGGGATCCTCCCGGACTGGGGCATGACCCCGTGTCCCCTGCATCGGCAGGCGGACTCTCAACCACTGTGCCACCAGGGAAGCCCTCTCTCTTGAATCTTTAAAAACATATATTAAAGTCCTTAAAATATTGTTATATCCAAGTTACAAGGCTTGAATGAATTTATAGTAACATCTCTCTACAAATAGACTCTTCAAATAAAAATCCAGTTGATAATGTGTGCTTAAATTACTCAATCACTTGAACCTGAAAAAAAAAATACAATTACTGCAAAATATTACAGTAGTTAACAACTTTAGGTCTTATGAAGGCAGTTTTTTCTCCTATGAAATTAAAGAAATGAGATGCTCAAGGCAAGTATATTGTGATATTTGTGTCACCAAGCCAGGTGAATTGGAACAGAGGGCAGGAAGAGTGTTCCTGGAAATCATTTCTGCACTAGACTAGTTTTTCATTTTATTTCTCTGCTACAATTCCTTATATTTTCACGAATTTTGCCCATTTTTCACTCTAAAAATGTTAACATATATATTAATACATTTAAAGTCTTTATTTGCACATGACAGTTCTGGGTCATCCCTGGGTCTGTTTCTACTGACTATTTTTTCTATTTATGGGTCATATTTTCAGGTTTATTCACATGTGCTTTAGGTTTTTTTTCTTGTTGTTTGTTTGTTTTTTAATTAAATACTGCAGTTTGAGTATAACAGAGCAGTGAAAACAGACAGAAATTATAATATTTTCCAGGAAGTGCTTGCTCTTTTTTGAGTCAGGTATCTTGGTCTAGGATCTGGTCTCTTCAATCTAATCATTAGTTGAGTTGAATTAGCACTGGGGTTGTCACTCTGGTTAACTTAATTCACCTCTGTTCCTAAATATCTTGAGTGTGGGATTACACTCCTTCCAGCAGTGCTGTGAGATCTGATACCACAAAATTTCTCTTTCTTGTGTCATCTTCCTGGCCACCATTTACTCAGTAAATGTGATGTCTCACTCTGTGTTTGGGACTCCACCAGATTCAAGTCTACACCTCAGCTGTTAAACACTCAGTTTCTCCTTATCCCCCCAATTTTTCTCTACCTGTAGCAAACTTGCTTTTCTGCCCTTCCAGGCTCGCATACTTGACAACTTACCCCAGTAATGGAAGAGGCCATGTTCAACAAAGAAGGGCTTATCCCTCTCTGGATTTTAGTTTATTCAGACTTCTTTTGAATATACAACTCTTCAATGGTGTTAAAGAAAAATACAATTTCAAGCTTATCCAGTGCTTTCTCATAGCTATGGTGTAGTGGTGGTCTTTTGTGATCTTTTACATCTTAACCAGAAGTGGAACCTCTTCATTTTGTTTTGATTTTGGAAAATCTGCTCTTTTATATTTTGTTTCTTTTAAGCCATTATTTGTTTTGCTTATTGCTTTTGATGTCTCTTCTAATTTAGTTATTTTTTTCTGAAAAATTTTCCTTGTACTTCTAATCCTGTTCTGAGTTCTGTTACTTGTCCTTTCAAATCTTGTACTCCTAAATGTTTCTAGTTTTGATTTTTTACACTTTTTTTTTTTTTTAGCCACATGGCTCAGCTTGTGGGGTCTTAGTTCCCCTACAAGGGATTGAACCTGGGCCATCGCAGTGAAAGTGACAAGTCCTAACCACTGTACTGGCAGGGAATTCCCTAAATTACACTTTAACAACATCTATCATTTGCTTAGTTCCTCTCACCTCATTTCAAATATTAGGTTACATTTCCATCTGCATTGTGCAGCATAGCTTTCTGTTTTGCCCTCATTGCCTGTAGGGACAATATTATGTTCTTTGCCTCTTTCTTCTTATAACAACTTTATATTAGAATTGGCCATGATCCTTTTCTATTGTGTTTTGTTTTTTGTTTTTAAGTGAAATGAGTTTTTCTGTATTTATAGGAGTGAGGGATACAGCAAAATACGTTTTGTAGATTCCTGGCTCTAGTGCTCCCTCTTCTGCTGCTTTTGCCAAGTGACAAAAAATATTGTATTCAATATTTTCAGAGATCTGACTTTCTGATCCCCTCCCCCAATTTTTCCTGCACCATCTCTGTTCTCTGTACCCTTTATTCCTGATCTCTTCCTTGTGGAGTTTGTCTTGACAGGTAGCTTCCCTGTGCTATTTTTGAAGGCTTCCAGACTGCTCCTTCATGGTCAGAATGGTATGTCATGGTCCCCTTGTGCTCCCCTGTGAATTGGATGCTACCATTTTCAAATTGGACCTCTGTGCTGTCAGTGAATACAGGCGAGCAATGTTGTGGTTTTTCTGTTCTCTGTACTGTTGGAATCCCTTTCTTTCCTCCCACGCAGATCCTCATCCATACAGGTCTTGTAGCTGTTGGTGATTTACCCCACATGCTCATTCTGCAAGATTCATTGGAATACCTTGTTAATTATTTTGTTGTAGAAGTTCAGGGTCTTTGATTTTGAAACACTGGTTGCTTGGTCTGATTTGCTGGAGGAATTTGAAGAGATGAAAATATTATGCCTCACAATCTCCCCAGAATCCTTGTCATAATTATTTTCATATGATTCTAAAAGAAAAAAAAGATTTTACTGATGATTCACCTCTGATGCCAGTCAACTGGGATATTTCTAGAGAAGATGGTTCTGCTCTGGTTTGGTGGCTAAACAAGACAATGTCACCATCTATGACTGTTTTCACAGAATCCCACAAACTCTGATCTGATTCCTTCACACCTCGTATTTTCCCTGTTTTGGGCTGAATTGTGTTTCCCCTAGATTTATGTTTTGGCGTCCTAATCCCTGGTACCTCAAAATGTGACTGTATTTGGAGATAAGATCTTTAAAGAGGTCATTAAGTTTACATGAGGTTATACGAGTGGGCCCTAATCCAATAGGACTGCTGTCCTTATTAGAAGAGGAGACTCAGACACAGAGAAGTACAGAGGGCGACCATGTGAAGACACAAGGAGAAGGTGGCCGTCTACACACCAAGGAGAGAGGCCCTCAGAGGAAACCAACCCTGCTGACACCTTGATCTCAAACTTCTGGCTTCCAGACTGTGAGAGAATAAATCTATTTAAAGCCTCCCAGTCTGTGGTACTTTGCTATGGCAGCCCTAGTGTGATTCAACCCACTCCCCCCAACCCCGCCTCCGGCCCCCCAACAAACAAATGCACACACTGCTTGTGAGAATCTGTTCCCAGTTCACCACGTCTGGAGTGAAAAGACCATACCAGGACCTTATTTTCCCTCTTGTTATATAAGAATAGCTCCCTAGACCTTTTACTCCCTTAAAAAACTCATTTTGTGGGAAGAATAAGCTACAATATTTTTCATTTTATTTTGTGATCTTGGTTCAGGCAGAACTCGGAGGTGACTGACCTTTTGTCTGTTTTCTTATAATCTGTTCTCTTATAGCTGTACCTACAGATGTAAATTACACTAAATATATTCTCTGCCTTCTCTCTCTCAGACTTTTACTGCAGAGGCTTTCTGGAGAAGGAGTATGACAGAAAGAGGGCAAGCTTTGTTGGAAGAGAGAGGTGGGTTCAAACCTTCTGTCTGTTGCTCATGTGTGGGATATTGGGTGAGGCACCTAACATCTCAGAGCCTTTGCTTCGTCCTTTTGAAACTGAAATGATGCTCCTCCTTCAAGGACAGGCTCAAGGGTCACAGGAGACAAAGCTGTCATTTGCTTCCTGGCACATAACGGACACCAAATAAGTGCTATTTTCCATTTTTTTTTCTCTTCCTTCTCCCAACCACAGTTAGCCAGAAAAAAAAAATCATGGATCAAGGAAAATTTCAGTTAATTGAATATATGTTTAAATGTGCACAAATTAGCAACGTATTACTCCCTGCACTCCAAATGAGCTGTCATCATCGGGAGTCCAGAGGGGTGTTGCTTACAAACTCGGGAAGCACACCACGAACAGCTCTCTGAGCATGGTCCTCTCTGCAGAAACAGAGGCTGCTTCAAGGATTATCTATGTATCGTTTTTATTCAGCAACTGGCAAGCTGGTGTCCTACCTAGTGGTCAGCAGGAGGTAGCCCATTTTGAAAAGAGATGAGAAGACATTTCATATGATCTTCAGAAGTCTGAAGAACTATGAGTTCATCCTTTTCTCCCCATTTACAGAGGTCCAGGCAGTGTAAAGCCCCCTATGTGAGGGTGGCAGGGGGCATAGTACGTGTGCAGCTGCCGTGGCAACCGTGGGACTGATAAAAGAGGTCCTGCTCAAGAGAAAAAGAGTCACTACATTAAGAGGCACACTTTTGAATGGTTTTCTTAAAATATGAATGACTTCAAATACACAGAAAAGTTCATGACAAGCACAGCACATTTACCACCCAGCTCTAGCGAGTTCCAACATTTTGTCATACTTGGTTCCTATTTCTTTAAGAAGCAAACGAACACACATGCTGGCAAAGCTCCCAGTATATCCTTCCATGATCGCTTTCTTTTCCCCGTCCCTCACCCAGAGGGGAACTGTCATCTCGAATTTGGTGTTTACCTAGAATGGCATTTGAAAATTCTATTAACATCCTATATGTGAATCCCTATTTGTTTTTGTGTTGTAAGAAAGTATTTTTATGGATGTCATACTGTGTATATTTTTTCGATAACAAACAAATAATGCAATAAACTCTCTTGTGCCATTTTCCCTATGGAACTTCTGTAAGAGTTTTTCTATTCTTTTCCTAGAAATGGAACCGCTGGATTGAAGAGCAAGTCTTTTCTTTCCAGAGTGATTGTAGAAAATTACCCTTCAAATACCCATGTGTAAATTATCTCATGGCTTTATATCTGTACTGATACTGAAATTGTTAGGCTTCTGAATATTTTCCAATTGGGTGGTTATAAAATATTTCAGTGTTTTAATTTATCTTTCCTTAATTAGTATGTATATTGAGCATCATTTAAAAAAATTTTATTGAAAAATAGTTGATTTATAATGTTGTGTTAATTTCTGCTGTATAGCAAAGTGACTCAGTTATACATATAAATATTCTTTTCCACATTCTTTTCCATTATGGTTTATCACGGGTTATTGAATATAGTTCCCTGTCCTATACAGTAGGACATTGTTGTTTATCCATCCTATATATAAAAGTTTGCATCTGCTAATCATACTGGCCATCTTTTTATATATTTCTTGGTCTTGTATTTACCTCTTCAGGATGGGGGCTGGTTTCCAGAAAGATCATACCAGGAATAGAAGCCTGGAACTTTCAGCCTCACCCCCTCAACCTCTGGGGAGAGATGAGGAGCTGGAGGTCATCACCAATGACCAGTAATTTAATCAATCACATCTATGTAATGGAACTTCTATAAAAACTCCTGAACAATGGGATTCAGGGAGCTTCCACGTTGCTGAACACATCGAGGTGCTGGAGGGTGGCCTCCCTAGAGAAGGCATGGAAGTTCTATGTCCCACCCCCAACCACCATGCTTCTCTTCCATTTGGCCGTTGTTGAGTTGTATCCCCTATGATAAACTGGTAATAGTAAGTGAAGTGCTTTCCTGAAGTTCTGTGAGTTGTGCTAGAGGATTATCAAACCTGAGGAGGGGGTCTTGGGAATTTCTGATTTATAGCCGTTTGGTCAGAAGGTTGGGTGGCCCAGGATTTGTGAATGATGTCTGAAGGGAGGGCAGTCTTGAGGGACCGAATGACCCCTTTAACTGACTAACTCCAGGTAGAGAGTGTCAGAACTGAATTGAATTGCTGGCCACCCAGCTGGTGTTGGAGAGTTGGAGGAGTGGTGTTGGAAAAGATACCATATATTTGGTGTCAGGAGGAAAGAAATCTCTCAGGATTGTACATAATGTATGTGTGGTGCCATCATGGAGGGAGCAATTAACAAATTCATTCACTTATTCCACAAATATTTATTGCACAACTGCTTCACACCAGACACTGTTCCAGGCACTTGGGTGGTGAGTAAAATATAAAAAATCCCTGCCCACGTGGGACTAGATTCTAATAGGGAGCAAAGGAAAAAAAAGAAATCAACATGTAGCAGATCAGGAAGTGTATTAGTTTGCTAGGGCTGCCTTAACCAAATACACAGACTGGGCAGCTTAAACAATAGAAATGTACTGTCCCTCTGTTCTGGAGGCCGGAAGTCTGAGATCAAGGTGCCAGCAGGGTTGGTTCCTTCTGAGGCTGTGAAGGAGAATCTGCTCCAGGCTTCGTGGTCATTCTGTTTCATCGTTTTTACATCATCTTCCCTTTGTGTGTGTCTGTCTCTGCGTCCAAATTTCCCTTTTTCACAAGGACACAGTCATATGAGATTGGGACCCTAATGGTCTCATTTTAACTTGATTACTTCTGTGAAGTGTCTATCACCAAATAAGGTTCCGAGGTAAATGGGGGTTAGGATTCCAACATATTTTGCCGGGGAGGAGACAATTCCACCTCTAACAAATAGGTACTGGAGAATACAGAGGGCAGGATTGGGTAGGTTTGTATATAGAGAGTGGTCAAGGAGGGCTTCCCTTAGAAGGTGATGTCTGAGAAGAGACCTGAAAGATACTAGGGAACAAGTCCCACAGATGTCGGGCTGCTGAGGGAAGAGCTGCCAAGGCAGGTTGGTGGGGGGGGGCTCTGAGACCCTTGCTGAGGGTTTGAGAAGCAGCAAGCAGGCAAATGGGGCCAGGATGGAGCTGGTGGGGAGGGTCATGGAGGCATCTGCTCTAGTATGAAGGGCTGTATCAGTTTCCTGAGGCTGCTGTAATAAAAGATCACAAACCGGGTGGCTTAAAACAACAGCAATGTATTCTCTCACAGTTTTGGAGACTGGAAGTCTGAAATCAAGGTGTCACCAGGGCCATGTTCTCTCCCCTGGTGGTTGCCAGCCATCTTTGGCATTTCTTGGCTCACAGCAGCATAATTCTAACATCTTCCCACCTCCACTCCCCCCTCCCCCATCATCTCACGGCCATTATCTCTCTGTGTGTCTGGGTCATCGCTTGGTGTCCTTCTCTTTGCATCCCTGTCTCTGTGTCTCTTCTCCTCATCTTATAAAGACACCAGTCTTATTAGATGAAGAGCCCACCCTACTCCAGTATGACTTCACCCTAATGTACATCTTAATTTTATCTTTAAAGAGCCCATTTCCATATAAGGTCACTTTCACAGGTACCCAGGAGTTAAGGCTTCAACATACCTGTTGGGGGACACAATATAACCCACACAAGGACCTTGTACGTGAGGTGGGGTCACTAGACAGTAGGGGTTCCTGCGTGTCTGATACTCTGCTCAGGGCTCTTTGATGCATGGAAATAGCTGCATGGAATAGAGCATCTTTTTAACGACAAATCACTTGCCTACTTTCAGAAAAGCTAGGATGCAGCTTATAAAGGTCAATGCATAGGTAAAAGGACAGTTACAAAAGAAAGGAAAAATTTCTAATGACAAGACTGAGAAATAACTATATTCTGGCCCCAGGAATGCATCAAGAACTGAATTCACTGGCAGCAAAGGCAAAGGGGAGAAATTGGTTTAGTTCCATAAATGCCTTATTTTTAAATTACAACATAAAAGCCATAGGTTTGTGTGATGACAAAGGTCTGCAGCTACAGTTTGGCAAAGTCGGGGAAACCTCCCCAGCATCTGTTTCCTGTCCTGATCCTCTCTCACCTTTGCCCAGAAGTCAGCGTTTTGGGGACCAGCTGAGGGTGTGCAGCATCCTGTTTCGGGAAGCTGAAAGCATCGTATTATCTCTGAATCCAAGGAGGGCTTTCTTTGTGGAGAGTTGAGACCACACGCTTCCTAATGATTCAGTTGAACTCCGCGTTTGCATTTAGAAGTCCGAGAGGGAGAGACAGCTCATGGAATCAGTGGGTCGAGATTGTGCTGAATCGACCTCAAATCGCCCTTAAACTGACCAGTTACCTTACCTGCCCCCCATCTCTCCGCTCTGTGTCACCCCAAATCCTGCTTCTTTCTTCCCTCCCACATCCCGGTGAGTCCTCCTTCAGCACCTCCTGTGTACATCACTCCTTATCCTCCCCCAGCCACAGCCCCAAATCGCCCCTTGTGCCCGTTTCTGGATGACGGCACCAGCCTTGACTAGCCCCTCAGACCCCTCTGCTCTTAGAGGAATCTTCTGAAAACCTAGCACGCGCATGTCAGCCCTTCCATAAGAATGGCCAGTGGCCCCAACCCTTCAGCCTGGCCTCAGAGGGTAAGTGGAGGGTGGAGACACACAGCCCTGCATCCCCATATTGATGCTCTCTGAACCTCAGTGTACTTTAGCCAAGTTGGCTAAAGGTGTGGCTGGCGGGATCCTGCTGACTCAACCCTATAACGTCGGGTAAGGATGCCAAGTGTCTTGGGCGGCTTTGCTCTCCTCTCCCCTCCCACTGACACCGCAGTTCAAAGCTCAGGGAGCAGTCTTACTTCTCTCACTTTTAGGTTCTTAGGGGGTGCACCATCATGCCCTAGCCATGGTGTTGCGACGTTGCCAGGATTTGGGGTGTTGGGCAATCTGGATGGGACTCAGTGATGAAATGTTGAGCCCTTTGGTTCTCAGCTGCATGCTGTCTCATGCTCCACCCGCAGAGCTAGGGGTCCACCTTTCTGAGAAGAGAACTCTTCTAGAAAGCAGACGGTCGCTTCTTTTTTTGCTATAAGAGTCTCCGTTTTTAACCTAATATGCATAATCTTCTTATTTTAGGTGCTGAATTAGCTAACATGAGAGCAACTTTATGGAAGCAATGATAACTTTCAATTTTGCCCCAAATATTTGTTTCAGGGTGGTGAGAAGCGGTGGTGGGTTGCTAATGAAATCATTAGAAGCGGCTGCTTGAAGTTTCCTCAGTTTTAATAAAGCAGACATTCCTAATTAGGGGTGACAGATGAGGGTGACAGGCATTTAGACAGCCAGATCCACCTGAAACAATTATTTTACAGACAGATTATGGCCATTACAGCCTTCAAAGCTTCCAGAAATTTCTGTTAGCTCATGGGTCGTGGGTTCCTAGAAATCTAGTTTCAGACATCGGAGGGCTCTGAACATCCATGGGGAGGACACCCAGGATGCTTTGCGTGGATGCTGGATCTGGAGGTGGATAGCATGTTGGCTCCCCCTCTTGCTAGCTATGAAGCCAGGGCAGGTTACTGAAAGGTCCTGAGCCTCAGTTTCCTCATCTCTAAAATGGGGGTAATCAAACCTAGCTCATCAGGGGTTGTGGGGAATCTCATGAATTGATGTACGTGAAGCACTTAGCCCAGTGCCCAGTATTTGGAGGCCAAGTAGCTTCTATTTTTACTCTGTGGTCAGGTGCTCACAAGCAGAACTTTCCGTGTCGACCATGGTCACGTGGGCAGCCTGCTTTTCTTTGTTCAAATTCTTTCTTTGAAGGATGGATAAGAAAAAGGGCTTAAGACTCCAGACTTAGAGGAAGCTGCTTGCTCAAAGCAGGGCCTCCTGGAGACTGATGATATTACAGTCTGGAAAGGCTAGAAGGTCAGAGGGCGTGATTGGCTTTCTCTCTTTTTTTTTTTTTTTTTTTGAGGTACGCGGGCCTCTCACTGTTGTGGCCTCTCCCACTGCGGAGCACAGGCTCCGGACGCGCAGGCTCAGCGGCCATGGCTCACGGGCCCAGCCGCTCCGCGGCATGTGGGATCTTCCCGGACCGGGGCACAAACCCATGTGCCCTGCATCAGCAGGCGGACTCTCAACCACTGCGCCACCAGGGAAGCCCTGGTTTTCTCCTTTTGCATGTTCCAGGAGGGCCTATTTAGGCTCTGGGGATGTGTTCCCAAGTTTTTCAGGGTCAGGAAAAAAGTGAATTTGTAGCTGGGCAGTCTTCCTTCTCCATGCTGTGCAGTGCCGAGGTTGGCCCCTCAGGCTGGGACAGCGCCGGGGAGGACCAGGGAGATGACACCATCATGGTTTGACTTGGTCTCAATTGCTCGATGAGGGTAGAAGGATGGGTCGTGGAAGGCAGGTCCTGGCCTGGGATGGTAGCCATGGGTCACTCTCCCATCCCTTCTCTGGGGTTTCCTGCTTTGGTTCTCTTGGGTGGAAACTCCAGTAGGGAACTTGGATTTTTCCAGTGCAGTAACTTGAAAGGTAATTGATGATAATACTTCTTGACTGTAATTGTTGAATCCTGGTATGGTCCAGGCACTTAGCTAAGCTTTTGCTCAAAGTGACTCATCCGTCCTGGCAATACCACTCAAGATAGGTCCTGCTGGGCTTCCCTGGTGGCACAGTGGTTGAGAGTCCGCCTGCCGATGCAGGGGACACGGGTTCGTGCCCCGGTCTGGGAAGATCCCACATGCCGCGGAGCGGCTGGGGCCGTGAGCCATGGCCGCTGAGCCTGCGTGTCCGGAGCCTGTGCTCCGCAACGGGAGAGGCCACAACAGTGAGAGGCCCGCATACCGCAAAAAAAAGAAAAAGATAGGTCCTGCCGAGGGTACTGAGGCTCAGGGAGGTTGAGTGACTTGCCCAGAGATGCACAGACTATGGCAGATACACGCCTGAGTCCAGAGCAGGTGTATGTAAACACTGTGCTGCTCTGTCTTCCAGGGCTTTCTCCCATGGTCAATTCCCCCTGCAGCCTCTGTAAACTCAGAGCAGACACAGAGCTAGGCTTGCTTGCTGGGCTGTGAGCCCACCTGGACCTTGTGTTCAAGGAGCTGGCAAAGTCGACAGGCACAGGTAACGTAGAACAGCGTCATCCTGGGTGGGAGTGCGAGGTGCATGCGAGCGGGGTCGGTGGATTGATGGCAGGAGGCCTGGGTCCTGCTTCTGACTGTCACCACTGGAAAGGGGACATTCAGCCATCTGCAGCTTCTTCTGGCCTGAGGAATGGGACTATGTCCTTCTGATGTCAATCCTTACAATTCTAGGTCTCTGTGTGCTGTAGGATTTTAGGAAGAAAGGAAGCCATACGTGGCTAGATGGAGCCAGGGATGCACTGGTGCTCTCTGCCAAGCTGCAGGCTGCGTGATGTGCTTTCCAGACTGATCCGGGCTTTGTACTGCTCCCAGGTGAGCCCTGGCTTTGCCCTGCGTGAACCCTGGTACTTACCTGGTTGAGCCCTGGTCCCATGCCTTGCACTGTCCTTGGGGAATGTGTGCAAGCCTGGCATGTCCCAGTGCCACCTAAGCAGGTGAGTTGGTCCAGCAATCCCACAGAACCAGCCCTGGACGTCCAAGGTCACAGAGTCACAGAGTCTGGATGCCTTTGCCTCCCTCTTAGTGGAGCTGCTCCACTTGCCCTCCTTCCTCCTGGGAATGAAGAACTCCAGAGGGACCCCAGACTCCCTTCTCCCTTGTGGGACCCCCTGATATCAGTGGATGAGAAGGGGGGATTGCACCCCACAGAGACCCCCCCTAAGCCTGTGCTCTGACTTCATGCAGACAGACCGTGAACCCCAGAGGATGCGTTGTAGCCTGAAGGGAAGGCAAAACAAACCTCAACACTGTGTATTTTTCCTTTTAAAAAATGCACCAGGAAAGTGTAACTAAACACAGACATACAGGAAGAGCGAATACCGTTCCCCGGGCTCGCTTCTGTTCTTCCAGGATGCATTTCAGAGCGCAGTTGACCTTTCTAGTCATCTCATTATCTCCTCTGAAGGGTGACAGCCTGCAAAGTTTAGCGCCTTTTATCGGCTGAACGGTGGAGATTGCCAAGTGTTCTAGACGTGGTTTATGTTTAGACCGTGTTCCAAGTTATGCCAGACATCCCCTCCAGTGGATAACGGCAGGTCCCTGAATCCCTTGTCTCCCGTCCCTCCCTCTCCCCCTCCCTCTCTTCCCGCTGCCCTCTCCTAGTTAATAGAGGAGACTGCACCTGGGATGTCCTCCTCTCCTGGTGGCCATTGGGAATTCATATGTGTGTTTCAGCTCCTGCTCCCTTGTTAATGCCCTCTGCTTTGGTGACAGTAGCCTGGACAGTAAGAGAAAAGCCCCCTACCCCAGAGTCTGACAACTTGGGTTTGACCCTGGCATAGCCTTCAGCAAACCTCTAAGTGGACAGGTCACTTAACCCCTCTGAGCTCCCATCTCCTTGCTGTTCCATGAGGTACCAGTAGCTCCCACCCACTCGGGTGTTGTGGGCAGAAGAGAGACATTGTGTGCTCTTCCGTTCTTTTCCCATGAAACTTGAGGACAGGGCCTGTCATATAGAAAACAATCAAGGTGAACTGTCATTGTCGTGTCACTTCAGGGTGCCCCTGCAGTGTCTTCTTGGTGGAGCCCAGACACCGATCAAATCACTCCTGTTTAGATTGGAGAATCACAAACCTCAGGTCTCCCAAGATGAGGGAAAACATGAGGGGTTCCAGACCTGACAGCGTGGCTGCCTTTCCTTGTGTGTGTGGTTCTATTTCTGGATTTCCCTTTCTCTGCCGATTGGACACCTGGGGGCTGGGCTTTATATTCAGTTTCCTGCGCAGCTGTAGCAAGTTACCATGGACGGGGTGGCTTAAAACAACAGACCTGTATTATCTCACAGTTCTGGGGGCCAGAAGTCCGACATCAAGCTGTCGACAGGCCCCGGCTTCCTTTGAAGGCTCTAGGGGAGGATGCTTCTTGTCTTTTCCAGCCTCTGGTGGCTCCTGGCATTCCTTGGCTTGTGGCCGCATCACTCCAACTGCTATTTCTATCTTCACTTGGCCTTCACCTCTGTGTCTGCCTTTTCCTCTTTGTAGAAGGACACTAGCCATTGGATTGAGGGCCCGCCTTATGATCGCATCTTAACCTTAACTAATTATGTCTGCAAAGCGTCTATTTCCAAATAAGGTCACATTCTGAGTTTCCGGGTGGACATGAATTTCTGGGAAATACTATTCAAACTACTACAGGTATTAACATTGGGGTCAGCATGGGGTAGCCACACATTCATGCCCCGGTGGCCTGGAAGTTCCTTCCTCCAGGCCCTGAGACAGGCTGACCAGACTGTAGAATGTTCCTCTACTTTCTTTCTCCAGCACCCAAAGCAGCTCAGAAATTCCCTCTTGCTCTCCACTGGCATTTCCCTGACTCTTCTTGCAGACTTATCTTTTGAAATCGTCCTATTTTTCTGTCATCCCAAGTACCCTACAGTGAAACCAAAGCCATGTCTGAATGCTGTGGCTTCTGAGAGGGTAAATAATTTTTAAAAATGCTAAAATGTTTAAAAACAAAACATTTTACATTTGAAAAGAACACAGAGATAACCACAATCTATAAATCAAGAAATTGGTGGGACTGCAAAAACGCCCAAACCAAAGTCTGTCTGTTCTGCCCCCCTCAGCTCTGTTGTCTGTTTCTGCGCCCATCTTGGGCTTTGCGGGGATTTCATTCTGCTGGCTTTGTGCACACATAACAGACCTCCAGGTCTTGGCAGCCCTTAGAGAGCAGGTTCTGGCAGGCAATTATGGACAAGACTCCTTTCCTTTCAGGAACTAGTGGTATTTTGTTCGTATGCCCTTATGGGCTTATGAAGCACTTCAGTGCTTAGAGGCAGAATTTTGTCATCTCTTTGTGCACAGAGATGTTAGTTGCAAGTGGATGAGTGGCCTCTTTGGCCCATGGTGGGTGAAGGCACAGCCCAAGGTTTGGTTCTCCTCCAGTAGCTGGCGATATGGTTGTGGGGCAGGGTAGTGATGGGGGTGGTGTTTCCAGCTAGTTTGTTTCTCGTGCATCTTTGGCCCTGGCAGTCTCCCTCTAGCATTTCCTGGAGTGGACAAGACCCCAGAGACTGTTTGTTTGGATTCTGTTTGACATCAATTACCTTGGTCAAGCTGTGTCCTAGGGCCAGCAGGGCAGCTGTCTGACTGCATTTCTCATCTTGGGCTTCTCCCATCTAGGGCTTGTTAAGGCCCATTAGTCAGTCGTGCATCTCATACGAGTAAAGGTCTTTTTTTGTGTGTGTGATTCAGCTTAAGTTATATTAAAAAAATTTTAATTGAGCTATAGTTGATGTACAATATTTTGTGTTACAGGTGTACAATATAGTGACTCAAAAATTTTAAAGGTTATACTCCATTTATAGTTATTGTACAATATTAGCTATATTCCTTGAGTTGTACAATATACGCTTGTACGATATATCTAGCTTATTTTATACATAATAGTTTGTGCCTCCTAATCCCCTACCCCTACGTTGTCCCTCTCTCCTTCCCTCTCCCCACTGTAACCACTAGTTTGTTCTCTATGTCTGTGAATCTGCTTCTTTTTTGTCATAAAGATCATTTGATAAGGCAGCTCTTTGTGCTTCCAGCACAGGTAGAAACTCAGGAATGACATGAATAGAGGTCTTGGCTGTTGTGTTGTCATCAGAGAGCCACTATAATGCTCTCACAGGAATGTCATTAGTATGATAAGGTTCTATTTTTCTTGTTGCTATTTTTTCTTTCTTTTTTTTTTTTCTTGTGATAGAAGGAATGTGTGAATTATGGGGGAGGAAGTTAAGGAGGGCCTCAGTGCATGTTGTCTGGAAGGACGTGGAAGGGGGTGGGCACAGTGTCTAACCTGGGCTGAGGGAGTTAAGCCTCTCACTGGATCCTTCCAGTTCTAGTGTCGGGAGGATTTTAAGGCAATTGCAGTGCACTGCAATGCAGGCAGGCCGGGTTTTTCTACTACAAGGGCAATGGTAGTGAACTTGTCCCTCCCCTATGGTGGACTAGAGTCTCTGCCTCCTTGGATCTGGGGTTAGGGTGGGCACTGTGATTGTTTGGGCCAGCGGAGTGTGGTGACAAATGGCTCAGTTCCTGGTGAGACAGGCTGGGACCTGGGGCCCTTTACTGCAGGGCTTGCACCTGGACCAACGTCTCCTCCAGCAGTAGATACAAAGAAACTATAAGGGACTAAAAATAACTGTGTGCATGCACAGCTGGGGCAATGTATGAACAGTAAGATACAAAAAGGCCACAAACCAATTGCCGTTTCTGATGTGCCAGGAGCAAAAGCAGGGGACTGCGCATGATCCTTGCACACAGCACAACCCAGGCGGTGGGCAGTCCACCTAAGCCGTCCCTCTGGGCCCGACCCACTGATGCATCCCTACCTCCACCCCATTTAAGGAACCAGCTTCCCCACACTCGGGGAACGAGGAAGGGAACCTGCTACTTGTTTTCTCTCCCTCGCGCTGCAGCACGGAGTCCCAACAAAGCCTTGCCCGTGTTCCTAGTCTGGCCTCTGATCAATTTCTATTGGTTCAAGAATCCTAGAACCCTGGTCAGTAACATCAGTGCTGCCTTTCACTGAGCAGAGTGGGCTTCTTGCCTCCTGGAAGCGCTGTCCTGTGAGGAGTGGGACACCTGGAGACATCCACGCTGGGCAAAACCTGAGTCTGGTGGCTGTGAGCATCCTGGGCCATGAGCAGCCACGTGGAGACAGAACTGGGTGAGGAAACCAAGGCGCCCAGCTGACGGCTCATGGATCCGAGACACACCATCCCCGCACGTGCTCCCCCGCCCACAAAGCTGTGAGCAAAATAAATGGTTGTGTGAAGCCTCTATGGGTGGCTTCACGTGGAGCAACACATACCTGGGGCATTTTGTCAAGACAAGATTGGTCACCCAGCTGGGTCGGGGAGGAAGCTCTATGAAAAGTGGCCCAATAAACTGGTAGATAAAGATTTCAGCTGCTGTCTCAGGTGAAGGTGAAGAGAGGCATCTACTGGGGACCAGCGAGGGTGCACAATCACTGTGCAGTCCTGGATGAGGCCCCATCACCCCGCCTCTTGGTGGGGCAGGGCAGCTGGAACAGTAAACACACGCGATCCCCATGTCCCTTGTTCCATCACTTAGCAAGTGCCTACTGAGCTCACACCTGCTTGGTACACGAGACAGGAGGAGTCCACAGGTATGACTCTGGTCCCAAGAAATCCCTGCCTGTCCTCGGTGGGACGGAGTTCCTGCGGGGTCACTGTGGAGAGGGAGTGGGCTCGCTGGGAGTCTGGCCTCCTTGATTAGGCAGCTGACCAGTGTCCTCAGACCTGTTATGTCCTGGTCGGCCTGCCTCACCTCTGCCTGCTGACGCGGTACTGCTGGATGCCCTCCCTGAGGGCCAGTTTGGGGAGAGACCCAGCCAGGCGTGGCGTTAGTAGCAAGACCCTGATGAGGAGGTCACGGGCTCCCCATCAACTAGTTTCCTTCATCGTTAGCCAGCGTTGGGCCCCTGCTGGTCTTGGCTCCCTGGCTAACATTCTGCTGCTCCCTCCTGGCTCTAGCCTGATGACCCTGTCACTACGTGGGTAATGAGGGTTTGTCCTGGCTTCGCCGTGTATTCGCTGGGTCATCTCGGAATGTTTAACACATAATTGGCAGTATAGCTTTCTTTTTTTTTTTTTTTTTTTTTTTTGCAGTACGCGGGCCTCTCAGTTGTGGCCTCTCCCGTTGCGGAGCACAGGCTCCGGACGCACAGGCTCAGCGGCCATGGCTCACGGGCCCAGCCGCTCCACGGCATGTGGGATCCTCCCAAACCGGGGCATGAACCCGTGTCCCCTGCATCGGCAGGCGGACTCTCAAACACTGCGCCACCAGGGAAGCCCGGCAGTATAGCTTTCAATTCAATATTATCATTGTAGCTTGCCATGTCATTTTGGACTACGCGTTATAATCTTTGAGTCTCTGTTTTCTCAGCTAGAAAATGGACTAACATTACTGATTTTATAGGGCTATAAGCATATGGAATTCCTTGCACCTATATGTACATGTGCTAACAAGTGGTGGGTTTTTATTTTGTGGTTATGCCATCAAACAATCGGAGTCCAAAAAGGGAAGAATCATCGGCTTGCCTTGAGTCTATAAAAGTAGAGAAACCATGTTTTTTGAGACTAGCCTGTGGAAAAGAAGCTGGAATGGAGAGCTACAATGTATTGACAGTGACCTTCAGCAAGGCAGCCCTGTCACCTCTATACCAGCTCTGGTAGGGACAAGCTGTGTTTTGAGAAACTGGCCTTCTCATTTTCTCGTCTTTGGGATTCCTTGACGCTGGAGGGCAGAGAGGCGGAACCTGGTCTGCTCAAAGCATCTTTTGTGGATGGAATTGAACTCCCAAGTCCTCCTTCTAGAGATGACTTCAGGGCTTTGAGAAAAAGAAACATGATGTTGTGATTTAGGAAAACTGTAACTTGAGCAATTACTGAGAAGACCCCAAATAATGCATTTCTTTGTAAGAGAAGAAAGATCATATTATACAATCAAGGCATGTAAAATGATGTGTGCATTGTGTTGGTTAAAGAAGCCTAAGGTGAGCTTCGGGAAAGCATTAGCAGTGGGAGGTGCTGGCTGTTCTGCGTCCCACTGGATACAACGTCCATCCCTCCTGATGGGTCCTGCCAAGGGATGAATGAGAAACACTTACCTTTCTGTAGGATATCTATTGACCTTAGGTGGCTGAATTGTAGCCTACTTGCTGTAAATGCCCAGGTCACAGTGATGGACAATGATCAGACAAGAGGACCTCTTTTTTTTTGAATTGTATTTTATTTATTTTTAATACAGCAGGTTCTTATTAGTCATCAATTTTATACACATCAGTGTATACATGTCAATCCCAATCACCCAATTCAGCACACCACCATCCCCACCCCCCACAGCTTTCCCCCCTTGGTGTCCATACATTTGTTCTCTACCTCTGTGTCTCTATTTCTGCCCTGCAAACCGGTTCATCTGTACCATTTTTCTAGGTTCCACATACATGCGTTAATATGAAATTTGTTTTTCTCTTTCTGACTTACTTCACTCTGTATGACAGTCTTTATATCCACCCACGTCTCAACAAAAGACCCAATTGCGTTCCTTTTTATGGCTGAGTAATATTCCATTGTATATATGTACCACATCTTCTTTATCCATTCGTCTGTTGATGGGCATTTAGGTTGCTTCCATGACCTGGTTATTCTAAATAGTGCTGCAGTGAATATTGGGGTGCATGTGTCTTTTTGAATTATGGTTTTCTCTGGGTATATGCCCAGTAGTGGCATGGCTGGGTCGTATGGTAGTTCTATTTCTACTTTAGTTTTTTTTTTTTTTTTTTTACATCTTTATTGGAGTATAATTGCTTTACAATGGTGTGTTAGTTTCTGCTTTATAACAAAGTGAATCAGTTATACATATACGTCTGTTCCCATATCTCTTCCCTCTTGCATCTCCCTCCCTTCCACCCTCCCTATCCCACCCCTCTAGGTGGTCACAAAGCACCGAGCTGATCTCCCTGTGCTATGCGGCTGCTTCCCACTAGCTATCTATTTTATGTTCGGTAGTGTATATATGTCCATGCCACTCTCTCACTTTGTCACAGCTTACCCTTCCCCCTCCACATATCCTCAAGTCCATTCTCTAGTAGGTCTGTGTCTTTATTCCTGTCTTACCCCTAGGTTCTTCATGACATTTTTCTTCTTAAACTCCATATATATGTGTTAGCATACGGTATTTGTCTTTCTCTTTCTGACTTACTTCACTCTGTATGACAGACTCCAGGTCCATCCACCCCATTACAAATAGCTCAATTTCATTTCTTTTTATGGCTGAGTAATATTTCATTGTTTATATGTGCCACATCTTCTTTATCCATTCATCCGATGATGTACACTTAGGTTGTTTCCATCTCCAAGCTATTGTAAATAGAGCTGCAGTGAACATTTTGGTACATGACTCTTTTTGAATTATGGTTTTCTCAGGGTATATGCCCAGTAATGGGATTGATGGGTCGTATGGTAGTTCTATTTGTAGTTTTTAAAGGAACCTCCATACTGTTCTCCATAGTGGCTGTACCAATTCAGATTCCCACCAGCAGTGCAAGAGTGTTCCCTTTTCTCCACACCCTCTCCAGCATTTATTGTTTCTAGATTTTTTGATGATGGCCATTCTGACTGGTGTGAGATGATATCTCATTGTAGTTTTGATTTGCATTTCTCTAATGATTAATGATGTTGAGCATTCTTTCATGTGTTTGTTGGCAGTCTGTATATCTTCTTTGGAGAAATGTCTATTTATGTCTTCTGCCCATTTTTGGATTGGGTTGTTTGTTTTTTTGTTATTGAGCTGCATGAGCTGCTTGTAAATTTTGGAGATTAATCCTTTGTCAGTTGCTTCATTTGCAAATATTTTCTCCCATTCTGAGGGTTGTCTTTTGGTCTTGTTTATGGTTTCCTTTGCTGTGCAAAAGCTTTGAAGTTTCATTAGGTCCCATGTGTTTATTTTTGTTTTTATTTCCATTTCTCTAGGAGGTGGGTCAAAAAAGATCTTGCTATGATTTATGTCAAAGAGTGTTCTTCCTATGTTTTTCCCTAAGCGTTTTATAGTGTCCGATCTTACATTTAGGTCTCGAATCCATTTTGAGTATATTTTTGTGCATGGTGTTAGGGAGTGTTCTAAGTTCATTCTTTTACATTAGCTGTCCAGTTTTCCCAGCACCACTTATTGAAGAGACTGTCTTTTCTCCATTGTATATCCTTGCCTCCTTTGTCATAGATTAGTTGACCATAGGTGCATGGGTTTATCTAGGGCTTTCTGTCTTGTTCCATTGATCTATGTTTTCGTTTTTGTGTCAGTACCATATTGTCTTGATTACTGTAGCTTTGTAGTATAGTCTGAAGTCAGGGAGTCTGATTCCTCCAGCTCCGTTTTTTTCCCTCAAGAATGCTTTGACTATTTGGGGTCTTTTGTGTCTCCATACAAATTTTAAGATTTTTGTTCTAGTTCCATAAATATGCCATTGGTGATTTGATAGGGATTGCATTGAGTCTGTAGATTGCTTTGGGTAGTATAATCATTTTCATGATATTCATTCTTCCATTCCAAGAACATAGTATATCTCTCCATCTGTTGGTATCATGTTTAATTTCTTTCATCAGTGCCTTATAGTTTTCTGCATACAGGGCTTTTGTCTTCCTAGGTAGGTTTATTTCTAGGTATTTTATTCTTTTTGTTGCAATGGTAAATAGGAGTGTTTCCTTAATTTCTCTTTCAGATTTTTCATCATTAGTGTATAGGAATGCAAGAGATTTCTGTGCATTAATTTTGTATCCTGCAACCTTACCAAATTCATTGATTAGCTCTAGTAGTTTTCTGGTGGCATTTTTAGGATTCTCTATATATAGTATCATGTCATCTGCAAACAGTGACAGTTTTACTTCTTCTTTTCCAATTTGTATTCATTTTATTTCTTTTTCTTCACTGATTGCCGTGGCTAGGACTTCTAAAACTATATTGAATAATAGTGGTGAGAGTGGATATCCTTGTCTTGTTCCTGATCTTAGAGGAAATGCTTTCAGTTTTTCACCATTTAGAATGATGTTTGCTGTGGGTTTGTCATATATGGCCTTTATTATGTTGAGGTAGTTTCCCTCTCTGCCCACTTTCTGGAGAGTTTTTGTCATAAATGGGTGTTGAATTTTGTCAAAAGCTTTTTCTGCATCTACTGAGATGATCATATGGTTTTTATTCTTCAGTGTGTTAATATGGTGTATCACATTGATTGATTTGCCTATATTGAAGAATCCTTGCATCCCTGGGATAAATCCCACTTGATCATGGTGTATGATCCTTTTAATGTGTTGTTGGATTCTGTCTGCTAGTATTTTGTTGAGGATTTTTGCTTCTATATTCATCAGCGATATTGGTCTGTAATTTTCTTTTTTTGTAGTATCTTTGTCTGGTTTTGGTATCAGGGTGATGGTGGCCTTATAGAATGAGTTTGGGAGTGTTCCTTCCTCTGCAATTTTTTGGAAGAGTTTGAGAAGGATGGGTGTTAGCTCTTCTCTAAATGTTTGATAGAATTCACCTGTGAAGCCATCTGGTCCTGGACTTTTGTTTGTTGGAAGATTTTTAATCACAGTTTCAATTTCAGTACTTGTGATTGGTCTGTTTATATTTCCTATTTCTTCCTGGTTCAGTCTTGAAGGTTATACCTTTCTAAGAAGTTGTCCATTTCTTTCAGGTTGTCCATTTTATTGACATGGAGTTGCTTGTAGTAATGTCTTAGGATGCTTTGTATTTCTGCGGTGTCTCTTGTAACTTCTCCTTTTTCATTTCTAATTTTATTGATTTGAGTCCTCTCCCTCTTTTTCTTGATGAGTCTGGCTAACGGTTTATCAATTTTGTTTATCTTCTCAAAGAAACAGCTTTTAGTTTTATTGATCTTTGCTATTGTTTTCTTTGTTTCTATTTCATTTATTTCTGCTCTGATCTTTACAATTTCTTTCCTCCTGCTAATTTTGGGTTTTGTTTGTTCTTCTTTCTCTAGTTCCTTCAGGTGTAAGGTTAGATTGTTTATTTGAGATTTTTCTTGTTTCTTGAGGTAGGCTTGTATAGCTATAAACTTCCCTCTTAGAACCACTTTTCCTGCATCCCATAGGTTTTGGATCATCGTGTTTTCATTGTCATTTGTCTCTAGGTATTTTTTGATTTCCTCTTTGATTTCTTCAGTGATCTCTTAGTTATTTAGTAACGTATTGTTTAGCCTCCATGTGTTTGTGCTTTCTACATTTTTTTCCCTGTAATTAATTTCTAATCTCATAGCGTTTTGGTCAGAAAAGATGCTTGATATGATTTCAATTTTCTTAAATTTATTGAGGCTTGCTTTGTCACCCAAGATGTGATCTATCCTGGAGAATGTTCCATGCGCACTTGAGAAGAAAGTGTAATCTGCTCTTTTGGATGGAATGTCCTATAAATATCAATTAAATCTATCTGGTCTATTGTGTCATTTAAAGCTTATGTTTCCTTATTTATTTTCATTTTGGATGATCTGTCCACTGGTGTAAGTGAGGTGTTAAAGTCCCCCAACTATTATTGTGTTACTGTCGATTTCCTCTTTTATAGCTGTTAGCAGTTGCCTTATGTATTGAGGTGCTCCTATGTTGGGTGCATATATATTTATAATTGTTATATCTTCTTCTTGGATTGATCCCTTGATCATTATGTAGTGTCCTTCCTTGTCTCTTGTAACATTCTTTATTTTAAAGTCTATTTTATCTGACATGAGTATAGCTACTCCAGCTTTCTTTTGATTTCCATTTGCATGGAATATCTTTTTCCATCCCCTCACTTTCAGTCTGAATGTGTCCGTAGGTCTGAAGTGGGTCTCTTGTAGACAGCATATAGATGGGTCTTGTTTGTGTATCCATTCAGCAAGCCTGTGTCTTTTGGTTGGAGCATTTAATCCATTCACTTTTAAGGTAATTCTCGATATGTATGTTCCTCTGACCATTTTCTTAATTGTTTTGGGTTTGGTTTTGTAGCTCCTTTTTTTCTCTTGTGTTTCCCACTTAGAGAAGTTCCTTTAGCATGTGTTGTAGAGCTGGTGTGGTGGTGCTGAATTCTCTTAGCTTTTGCTTGTCTGTAAAGCTTTTGATTTCTCCATCGAATCTGAGTGAGATCCTTGCTGGGTAGAGTAATCTTGGTTGTAGGTTCTTCCCTTTCATCACTTTAAGTATATCATGCCACTCCCTTCTGTCTTGTAGAACGTCTGCTGAGAAACCAGCTGTTAACCTTATGGGAGTTCCCTTGTATATTATTTGTCATTTTTCCCTTGCTGCTTTCAATAATTTTTCTTTAAGTTTTGCCAATTTGATTACTATGTGTCTTGGCGTGTTTCTCCTTGGGTTTATCCTATATGGGACTTGCTGTGCTTCCTGGACTTGGGTGGCTATTTTCTTTCCCATGTTAGGGAAGTTTTCCACTATAATCTCTTCAAATATTTTCTCGGGTCCTTTCTCTCTCTCTTCTCCTTCTGGGACCCCTATAATGCGAATGTTGTTGTGTTTAATGTTGTCCCAGAGGTCTCTTAGGCTGTCTTCATTTCTTTTCATTCTTGTTTCTTTAGTCTGTTCTGCAGCAGTGAATTCCAGCATTCTGTCTTCCAGGTCACTTATCCGTTCTTCTGCCTCAGTTATTCTGCTATTGATTCCTTCTAGTGTAGTTTTCATTTCAGTTATTGTATTGTTTACCTCTGTTTTTTCTTTAATTCTTCTTCTAAGTCTTTGTTAAAGATTTCTTGCATTTTCTCGATCTTTGCCTCCATTCTTTTTCTGAGGTCCTGGATCATCTTCATTATCATTATCCTGAATTGTTTTTCTGGAAGGTTGCCTATCTCCACTTCATTTAGTTGTTTTTCTGGGGTTTTATCTGTTCCTTCATCTGGTACATAGCCCTCTGCCTTTTCATCTTTTCTATGTTTCTGTGAATGTGGTTTTTGTTCCACAGGCTTCAGGATTGTAGTTCTTCTTGCTTTTGCTCAAGAGGACCTCTTTTAAAAATGTAAACTAATGAATTTCACAGAAATTACACATTAGAGGGTGGTAGGATGTGAGCAGTGCAGCATGTTTTGTCAAAATATCAGATGATGTAATTTGGTAGGATAAACCATTTTACCATAGATGGAAGGAAGCACCAGATCATTCCTGGTTGGCAAAGAGTGAGATTTTCAAAATATACTGCAACTGTGAAAGCAATAATAGGAGTTTCTGTGGCTGCTGTAGTTGCCTGAATGGCAAATTATGATTGTGCTGCTCTTTCTACTCCATCCATCCAACCATCCATTCACCTACCCACCCATTTACCCATTCACTGACCCATCCATCTATGCATTCACTCATCCACCTATCCACTCACTCATCCACTTATCCATCCATACACCCACCCACCCACCCATCTACCCATCCATCCACACACTCAATCGTCCATCCAGCCACCCATCCACCTACTCATCCATCCATCCACCCACCCACCCACCCACCCATCTACCCATCCATTCACACACTCATGCATCCATCTAGCCACCCATCCACCTACTCATCCATCCATCCACCCACCCACCCACCCACCCATCTACCCATCCATCCACACACTCATGCATCCATCTAGCCACCCATCCACCTACTCATCCATCCATCCATCCAACAAAAAACACCAACTAAGTACCAAGCATTGTGGAAGGTGCTGGGGACAGATGATTGAGACACTATTTGGCTGTAAGAAGTTTGTTGTCTACTGGGGACGACAGACAGGAAGAGTTAGCATACAGTGCAGTGCCAGCTTATGAGCTCTGAAGATGGAAATTCGGAAGCCTGCTGTGGTTGGAGGAGTTAGGGAAGGATATCTGAGCTCCCCAGATGGCCCCAGATTCACATTCCAGGAAGAAAAAGCAATGTTTTCAAAGTCTAGGTGGTCTGGGAGGGCGTGCCCTGTTGGGGAATGTAGACATTTGATAAAGAGGGCTAGTGGGGTGGAATATTGGCCCATCCTTATAAGGCCCAGCATGAAGTTTGGAAAAGATGCTGCACAACAGTGATTATTAACCTGGGCTCCAAGGACAGGGGCCCAGGGCACTTGGGTTTGAGAGGCAGGACTCCTAAGCTCCACCCCTACTGCAACTGGGCAACTCATCTTTTATCTAATTCAGATAATGAGCTTCTGCTTGAGAGGTCTGTCAGAGAAAAGTTTCTGCAGCTTAGTTTGGAAAACACCAGAGTAGATGAGGGGGCTCCAGCTATGCCTGTGGCTGGGGAGTTACTTTAGACAATTGCTCCAGGGTAATGTGGAGGGTGGCTCCAGGGGAGTCAGCTAGAAGCAGGGACGGCGGCTCTTCTCTTGGGTACCTGAAGGGATGGAGACATACCCATGGGTTTCTTCTGACCCTGGTGAGTGCTAAGTGGGACAGATGTGTAAGGGACCAGGGAATGCAGAAGACGGGTTAGTAACTCTACCAGGTGCAACAGTGAGACTGGGGGGGAGGTCACACTAGGAAAAGTGGGATGAAATAGTGATGGTGTCCTGAGGGTTTTATTTCACATCCAGCAGGCTCTGGGAAATGATATAACCCAGGTATATTTTTATGCAACGTCTTCTGTTTGTTTTATAATGTGAGGGGACCAACGTGCCATTTGGAAACTCTGCTGGACCCAGGGGCTTCTTTCATGCCTCCCTAGAAGGGGCTGGGGGCCAAGACTCTCTGGAGTCATAGTTGAGGTGCTGGAGTTGGGCAAAGCCAACCCCATGCAAAATGGAACACTGAGAGCATGGAAAACTCTCTTAGGAACGTTTCTTCAGTTCATCGTTGGACTTTGCCTGGTATTGTTAAACTTCTCTAGTTAAGACATTTAGAGTTGTGACAAGCAGCTGTGAACTGCTCTGTGAGCCCTGAGGTCCCTCTCATCTTTTAAAGTTTCATGAGATGCAAACAGCAGATGGGTATAGAATGGGTCCTGCCTGGGTGGGCAGGTGTGGGAATGAGCAGGACCACCCCAATGCAGGGATCTGGCCATAGGCAGAGCGTGTGGACAGGTGGGTGGGGGAGGGGAAGGGGGAGAGAGACGGAGACGGAGAGCCAGAGAGAGAGAGAGGGAAAGGATTATTACAAACCCATGACACTGTCCTTGATTTATACGGGGGGAAGTCTGACCTCCTGGTGGTCCTGTGAAAGGATATGGCACTTCAAAAATGATTCATGTTCCCACATGCAGAAAAGGCTGACTTCTTTGGACACACACACACACACACAAAAGAAGAAACCAAGGACATATCAAATTTTTCTTTTATTGTTCCAGTCAAAAAAAAGAGGAACACCTCAATATGTAAACAGTTTCCCTAACACAGCAAGTTCTTAAAGATATATTTTTTTATTCTAAAAAAATTTGGCATTGTAGTGATTTCTCAATACATAATTTGTGCTTTCGCATTTTGCATGCTTTCGCCTCATTGTCCGTGCACAGATGTACTTGGAGTTGAGTTACAAAAGGACTGAAAGGTGGGTCAGGAGCCAAACCAGCACTTGAGCCCTACCTGGCTTTCCTTTCCAAAAAGGTTGGCAATACTGACTTCAGAAGCCAGTCTAATCACTTATCACGAGGAAAAGTCAGAAGCCTTGTTAGGATTTTTTGAAAGATGCATTTTCTTATTTTTTTTCTCTTTATCACTAAAGGATCGTTGGTTTTGCTCAAGTAAAACTTCATTTTTTGCATTGTATTGTTTAATATCTATAAATCTCTCTTGTAATAACCCTTGTTTTACGATTTTTCTGGACTTGTAATTTACAACTAAATGCTATTGAAATTCCACCAATGATTTATTCTGTTTCTACAGATTCATTGAATCATATCAAAGTGCTTGACAGATTTGTCAAGGACATTTTGCCTTTTTCTAGTGAAAGTTATTCTGTTAAAAAAATTCAATCCTAAAGCCTTAAGAGCTTTTTAAGCACGGTGGTGGGTTTATTAATAAATGCTGCTGTACTATTCTTTCTGTGGTCTTTGTTCCTTATCCTGGAATCCCATCTTCTACAATTTAGCACCAGTTTTCAAAATGCATATTTCATCAAATCTACAATAAGCCATCCCAACCCATCTAGCCTGGCCTAGGTACCATCTCCCAATCTTGCTTTGTGTATGCCTATCTTTGGACCCTCTCTCATGCTGGCTCCTCAAACTGAAAGGAAGGCGCTCCCTCCTGGATCTCTATCTTCCAAATCCCATTTAGTCTCAAGGAATGTCAGGACAAATATCCCTTCCTTTCCCAGGAAACCGCTCCTTATGGCTTACATGGAAACTGATCTGCTTTCTTTAAATTTCAGAACAGTTGATGTGCCTTCTCTATTAGGTTGTCCTATTCTTAAAACTAGAGTGTGTTAATTTCCCTCTTAGGCCTCAGTATCTTCATTTGTAAAGTGGGAGTCAGTATTTGCTCACCAGGCTTTTGTGTGGCTTGATGCACTCAGCACGTGTTGTCATGTGGTGAGAGCTGGTAGCCATGAAGTTGTAGGCTTGTTGAGGGCAGAGGAAGAAGTCAACATTTCTTAGTCTTCAGAGTAACTTGCCTAGGGCATCACCCACTGTACTACAAATTTTCATGGGCCAATACTCAGTCAAGCTCATGTAGATATAGAATAATAAAATATGGAGCATCAGCCAGCTTTCAGAATATTTTGAGTAGAGTTCTTTCTCTTTCTAGTTTTAGTCGGCAGTTTAGATCCCTGAGAATGGAAATACAAGTGCATGGCTGCTCCCAGCATTGGTGAACTTCGTGAGCCTTGAAAATGAAATATTTTATTTCTCTGTAGGAGAAATTTATCAAAACTCAAGTTCTTAAAAGAATTTCTGGGAACAACATTGAAGATCAAATATGTCTGTGCCTTGTCTCTTTTTAGAAGACCTGCATTCTCTAGGAATGGATACTGGACCTGGAACACCAACATGCACCCCAGTGACACCCCAGCTTGATGACCTGGTCCTGGGAGCGACCGTTCTTTGTTTTGTTTAAATAGCTCCTGACAGTTCTGTGTGATGGTAGGACTGAGGACTTCCAGGTCAAGAGAAACATGGATGTCTACAAACATGCAATGCTCAAACCAGATTAAGAATTACCCTGAATTTCACAGATTCAGGTTAAGACTATTGAAGTTTAGGCACTGCTTAGGACTTTTGAACTAGTGAACTTTCCAGAATAGTTTTCTTTCTATCGTAGGAAATGGCTCACATAACAACCTCATATTTTATAGGGCCATAGTAAATGTTTGGGGTCTTAGTATTGTGCTATTTTATTGGGAAAGACAAACATAATGAATTATCTTTCAATTAATAGTGGAAGAGAGTGATATGGTTGAAATAAAGCAGTTGAATGAAAATGTTATTATGGTGTAAACTTTTTGCCTCCTTAATTATGTTCTGCTTGGTTTAATATTAATTCTTTTTTTTGTTTTGGCTGGCCTGGGATCCCAGGTGCATGCTTCAGAAAAGGTAGAGTTGGATTCAGGTTAAAAATAAGTTGCCAATAACCTGCTGGAGCTGACTGAGCTGTTCATGGATGAACCTAAGATGTAGGCATGCACTTATTTTCTATCAAAGATGCTAAGCTTCCTTGGGGCTTTTTCTACTGCAGAGGAGAGTATAGTGCTTCTCTGGTAATACCTCATTTTTCTAGGAGATACCTAACTCACACTCACAACTTGTCTATTTGCTACAGGTTTAGTTGTGGTAAAAGAGAGGAGAGAAGGATGTGGTTGGCAAGGGGAAGCTAGAGACAAGCATATGGGTGATGATGAAATTTCACTGCTGTCAGCAAAGGAATCAGTGAAACTCTTAAAAGCAGCTAAGACTTAAAGCTAAGCCGTCTTGGGCTATTTAGTGTAAGGAAGGATGGTATAGACCAGATCTGATGGTGATGTAGACTGGAACAGATACTGAGTCATAGACACAGAGACTGTGGGATTCAAATACTTGCTGAAAAAGATGAAACTAACAGCAGACACATTTTTTTCCCTCAAGCTTACATGAAACATTCACCAAGATAAACCACATTCTGGACCATAAAACACACCTTAACAAACTTAAAAGAATAGAAGTCATGCCATGTCTGTTTTAGACTGCAGTGGAATTAAACTAGAAATCAATAACAGAAAGATAAATGAAATATCTCAAAGTACTTGGAGACTCAACAACACACATCTAAATAACACATAGGTTAAAGCAGAAATCTCAAGAGAATTAAAAAAATATTTTGAACTCAATGAAAATGGGAACACAACTTATCATAAATTGTGGGATGTGGTGAAAGCAGTGCTTAGAGGGATTTAGAAGGAAGAAATAAAATTGTCTTTCTTTGCAGATGACATAATTGTCTAAATTGTCTATGTAGAAAATCTGAAAGAATAAAGCAAAAACTCCTGGAACTAATAAGCCCTTATATCAAGGTTGCAGGATACAGGGTTAATTTACCAGAAGTTGATCACTTTCTTTCCTATATACCAGCAATGAACAAGTGGAATTTGAAATAAAAAACACACCACTATTTACATTAGCACTCCCCAATATGAAATACTTAAGCTTAAATCTAGCAAAATATGTATGAGGAAAACTACAAAACTCTGATGAGAGGTATCAAAGATGAACAAAATAAATGGAGAGATAGTCCATGTTCATGGATTGGAAGAGTCAATATTGCCAAGATGTCAGTTCTCCCTAAATTGAACTACAGACTCAATGCAATTCCAGTCAAAATCCCAGCAAGTTATTTTGTGGATATTGACAGACTGATTCTAAAGTTTATATGGAGAAACAGAAGACCCAGAATAGCCAACTCAATATTGAAGGAGAAAAACAAAGTTGGAGGACTGACACTACCTAATCTCAAGGCTTATTATAAAGCTACAGTAATTAAGATGGTGAGGTATTGGTGAAAGAACAGACAAACAGATCAATGGAACAGAATAGAGAGCCCAGAAATAGACCTGCATAAATAGTCAACTGAACTTTGACAAAGGAGCAAAGGCAATACAATGGAGCAAAGACAGTTATTTCAACAAATGGTGCTGGAAAAAATGGTACATTCATATTAAAAAAAATGAATCTAGGGGACTTCCCTGGTGGTCCAGTGGTTGAGACTCTGTGCTTCCAATGCAGGGCATGAGGGCTAGATCCCTGGTCAGGGAATTAAGATCCCACATGTGGCATGGCAAAAAAAAAAAAAAAAAAAAAAAAAAAAAAGAATCTAGATGCAGACTTTACACCTTTAACAAAAGTTAACTCAAAATGAATCATAGATTTATATGTAAAATGCAAAGCTAGAAAACTCCTAGAAGAGAACATATGAGAAAACCTAGATGACCTTGGGTATGGCAATGACTTTTAAAATACAACACCAAAGGCATATTTCATGAAGGAAAGAATTGATAAGCTGGTCTTCATTAAAATTAAAAATTTCTGCTCTGGGCTTCTCTGGTGGCGCAGTGGTTGAGAGTCCGCCTGCTGATGCAGGGGACACGGGTTCGTGCCCTGGTCTGGGAAGATCCCACATGCTGCGGAGCGCCTGGGCCCATGAGCCATGGCCGCTGAGCCTGCGCGTCCGGAGCCTGTGCTCCGCAATGGGAGAGGCCACAACTGAGAGGCCCGCGTAACGCAAAAAAAAAAAAAAAAAAAAAAAATTCTGCTCTGCAAAAGACACTGTCAACAGAATGAGAAGACAAATCACAGACTGGGAGAAAATATTTGCAAAAGACTCATCTGATAAAGGACTGTTATCATCCAAAATATATGAAGAACTCTTAAAACTCAACAATAAGAAAGTAACCTGATTAAAAAATGGGCAAAGTGATTAGGCCCATGCTGTGGTCGACTAATCTACGACAAAGGAGGCAAGAGTATACAATGGAGAAAAAAGACAGTCTCTTCAGTAAGTGGTGCTGGGAAAACTGGACAGCTACATGTAAAAGAATGAAATTAGAGGACTCTCTAACACCATACACAAAAATAAACTCAAAATGGATTAAAACCTAAATGTAAGGTTGGATACTATAAAACTCTTGGAGGAAAACATAGGCAGAACACTTTCTGACATAAATTAGAATAATGAAAATAAAAACAAAAATAAACAAATCAGACATAATTAAACTTAAAAGCTTTTGCACAGCAAGGAAAACCATCAACAAAACAAAAAGACAATTCACAGAATGGGAGAAAATATTTGCAAACAAAGTGACCACAAGGGGTTAATCTCCAAAGTATACAAACAGCTCATGCAGCTCAATAACAACAACAACAACAAAATAAACAATCCAATCAGAAAATGGGCGGAAGGTCTAAATAGACATTTCTCCAAAGAAGACATACAGATGGCCAAAAAGCACATGGAAAGATGCTCAACATCACTAATTATTAGAGAAATGCAAATCAAAACTACAATGAGGTATCACCTCACACTGGTCAGAATGGGCATTGTTAAAAAAATCTACAAATGGACTTCCCTGGTGGTGCAGTGGTTAAGAATCTGCCTGCCAATGCAGGGGACACGGGTTTGAGCCCTGGTCCTGGAGGATCCCACATTCTGCGGAGCAACTAAGCCCGGGTGCCACAACTGCTGAGTCTGTGTTCTAGAGCCCAAGAGCCACAACTACTGAGCCTGTGTGCTGCAACTGCTGGGGCCCGTGTGCCTGGAGCCCACGCTCAGCGGCAGGGAGAGGCCACCGCAATGAGAAGCCCGTGCACCACAAGGAAGAGTAGCTCCCACTCACCTCCACTAGAGAAAGCCTGTGCGCAACAATGGAGACCCAACTCAGCCAAAAATAAATAATAAATAAATAAATAAATAAATAAATTTATTTTAAAAAATTTACAAATGATAAATGCTGGAAAGGGTGTGGAGGAAAGGGAACCCTCCTACATTGTTGGTGGGAATGTATATTGGTACAGCCACTATAGAGAACAGTGTGGAGGTTCCTTAAAAAACTAAAAATAGAGCTACCATAGGTTCCAGCAATCCCACTCCTGGGCATATACCTGGAGAAAACCATAATTTGAAAAGATACATGCACTCCAATGTTCATTGCAGCACTGTTTACAATAGCTAGGACACTGAAGCAACCTAAATGTCCATTGACAGAGGAATGGATAATGAAGCTGTGGTACATGTATACAATGGAATATTACTCAGGCATAAAAAAGAATGAAATAATGCCATTTGCAGCAACACGGATGGACCTAGAGATTTTCATACTGAGTGAAGTAAGTCAGACAAAGACAAATATATGATATTGCTTATATGTGTAATCTAAAAAAATGGTACAAATGAGCTTATTTACAAAACAGAAATAGAGTCACAGATGTAGAAAACAATCTTATGGTTACCAGGGGGGAAAGTGGGGGGAGGGATAAATTGGGAGATTGGGACTGACACATACACACTATTATATATAAAATAGATAACTGATAAGGACCTACTATATAGCACAGGGAACTCTACTCAGTACTCTGTAATGACCTATATAGGCAAAGAATCTAAAAAAGAGTAGATATATGTATAACTGATTCACTTTGCTGTACAGCAGAAACTAACACAATATTGTAAAACAACTATGCCCCCCCAAAATTTAAAAAATGTGAGCAAAGACGTGAACAGACACCTCATCAAAGAAGAAGTACAGTGGCACATAAGCATATGAAAAGATGCTCCATATCTTATATCATCAGGGAAATGCAAATGAAAACAATGAGATATCAGTGCACCCCTATTAGAATGGCCAAAATCCAAAACACTGACAATTCCAGATGCTGGCAAGGATGTGGAGCAACAAGAATTATCATTCACTGTTGGTGGCCATGCAAAATGGTACAGCCACTTCTGAAGGCAGTTTGGCAGTTTCTTACAAAACTAAACATCGTTTTATCATATGATCCAGGCTTCATGTTCCTTGGTATTTACCCAAATGAAAAAAAATAAAACCTTGATGTCTACATAAAAAACCTGCACACAAATATCTATAGCAGCTTTATTCATCGTTGTCGAAACTTGGAAGCAACCAAGATGTCCTTTGGTACATGAATGGATAAATAAACTGTGGTACCTCCAGACAATGGAATAGTATTCAGCACTAAAAATAAATGAGCTACCAAGCCATGAAAAGATGTGGAGGAACTTAACATGTGTATTACTAAATGAAAGAAGCTAATCTGAAAAGGTTATATACTGTATGATTCCAACGATATGACCTTGTGGAAAAGGCAAAACTATGGACACAGTAAAAAGACTAGTGGTTGCTAAGGTTTAGGGGAAAGGAGAGATGGATAGGCAGAGCACAGAAGATGTTTAGGCAGTGAAACTATTCTGTATGATTCTACAATGGTGGATACATGTCGTTATACATCACACATTTGTCAAAACTCATAGAATGTACAACACCGCGAGTGAACCTTAATGTAAACTATGGACTTTAGGTGATAACAACAATCAAGATAGGTTCATCAATTGTAACAAATGTAGCCACTCTGATGGGGGATGTTGATAACATGGGAGATTGCACATGTGCAGGGACGGGGTGTATGGGAAGTCTCTATATTTTTCGCTCAGTTTTGCTGTGGACCTAAAACTGCTCTAAGAAAATAAGGTTTATTAATTTTTAAAAAGATGAGAAAACTGTTTCAAAGCAGTTCATTTATTTATCCAAGATCACACGGCCCATCTGAGGATGGAACCGGGACCAGAATCCCAGTCTCCTCAGACTGAATCCAGGTTTCCTACATACCAGTGAAAAAAAAAGGCTACTTTATGTATGACCCGTTGCCTGTGGCTTCAGGAAAGCTTATGGTACATTTCAGAAAGAATATCACAGTGATGGTGAGGGGTGTCTGGGGGGAAGTGATTATTATTGTTATGGCTTTGGCTTTCTGGAAATTCACTTATGTGGACCAGCTCATAATGGATTGGGAAGGATAAGTGTGTGTGTGTGTGTGTGCGCGTGCGCGCACGTGTGCATGTATATTTGTGTATATGTATGTATGTGTGTATGCATTTGTCAGTTGATGTGTTAGTTACAAAAGACTGGAAACTCCCACTGCATTGTGTATGTTTAGCGGAGTCTTTTAGAAAAGGAAGAAAAGCATATGAAGATACAAATAGAGAGGAACCACAGGAGAAGAGCCCACACGTCTTGTTGATCCCTGTTGTAATAGAATTAAAAAGTAAGATGGAAGTCAAGCTGCTCAGGTTGTGGAAAGTTCTCACTTATTCCCTAACACCCATCTGAACACGGCCAGCTGACCTGGTGAAATGCAAACTCTGGGATCTGATCTGGCCTGACTTGTACAGTGTGGGCATGACTTGGAGATTTGAATGTTAAGATCCTCTCTCTGAAAGCAGGCCATCATCTTGACTACCACCATGTCCAAAGTTTCCATGAGGTCGGTGTCCAGTGGGATTGTTGCTGAGACATTCCTGGTTAGCAGAGTTTATTCCAGCCTGATTCATGGGGCCAGACTGAATTGAACTCTAAAAGATACAGTGATAAATTCCACTTCACCTTTCATGCCAATGTCAAGGAGTTTTTCTCAGTTTCAAAGCCAGATGGAAAATGGCAAGTTCAAGGAGAAATAGTACTGGGGGGACTTTGCATCCTGGCAGCAAAAATGAATACCTCTGATTTGAAATTAGGGCTTCTAAAAGAATTTGTAAGTAAATTTTAAAAATCGCCTTTGTTTGTACTTGAGCTTATTATTGAAACACTAACTATTTATTGTGGACCAATCTTAATCTTTTAGGCAGAGATTAATAAGATGGCAGCTCTTTGAACATCTATTACATCAGATGATGTGAATTTAGTTTTGGTTTTGGAATCTTTTTTTTTTTTAAAGGCAAATGTGATTTTGGTGTGAGAGTGTGTGCATGGTGATGATGGCTTAAAGAATAGCTTTTTAAGGAGCAGTTTGGCCACCTACGTGCATGCCGTCCTAGGAGGAAGGGTAGGAATATCTCACACCTGGCATGCTGAATGAATACCTATTTGCCTGGGCACTGTCCCATGTGTCCTTGGTTTCCCCCAAGGCTATCTACAGGTGGAGCAGTCCTGGGGAGCCTCAGCCCCCTGGGGCCTCTGCAGGTTCTCATCAAAGACTCCATGGAGTGGTCGGTACCGATAGGCTATGGTTGCCATGGCAGCAGCCATGAATGTCCTGGGTAACCAGGCACCACATAGGTGCTGGATTTTTCCCCAGAGCACAGTCTGTGCAGATGGTGAGGGAGGAAAGACCACTTTGCACAGGCAGAGTTTGGGGTCATTGTTTCAGAATCCTGTACACGCTTGAGTTCACTGTTGTCCCTGCGTGGCTCTCATTTTAGATGCAGAATCATTGGGTGGAATAAAGATATTCAGGACTATCTTTGGCAAGCTGACTAACCTAGTCACAAGGACAAGAAGGTTTCCCTGGAAAAGTACAGCTGTCTCTTCCGCACAAGACTTCACTGATGTTCTATTCAGTTATGGGCTGATGTCAAAATGCCCAACCATCACTCGTGGGCTCTCAATAGCTCACGTTTATGTGGCAGGAGCAAAATATTCTACATTTTGGTCTCAGGTAGTCAGACCATGAACATAGTATATGCTCATTTAAAACTGGTGGTGGACAATGAAGTGGTAAGAGATAGGACTAGCCCCAATAATAGGTTTTCGGCTACTGCTCAAGAATGGAATGAACATTCAGAGGAAGGTGCCAGGAAAGATGACTGTTAGTGGTTAGCTGAGGGAGGAAATTCAGAAAGAGGAGCTGGATCGAAGGCTTGGATGACCACCTGAGATGACGTGAAAGCTGGGTGGGCACCTGGGGACAGCACAAGTTGTGTCTCCAAGAGTTGCAATCCAGAGGCGTTCCTTGAAAATAAAAAGAAAACCCCAAAACACTGCTGCCACATTTGGTGGCTCTGCCAGAGGAAAGAGAAGGGATGTAAAGTTTCTTGACTGGGGCAGCATTTGTTTGGTTGTGGAGTAGATTTGTGGTGACAGATCAAGACCTCTCACTTAAAAAAAGGAGACAAGGTCAGACCATCTAGGGAGATGGCTGAAAAGTGAGAATTTATAGAGGCTGAAGAAAGATATGTAAAGGAAAACAAAGCAGTGAGGTAATCACCATGGGAAATGAGAACTATTTGGACGTCCTTACACTTACTTCATTTATGCATTAGTATTGTTTGATTTTGACTTACGTATGGGAGGGGCATCCCTGTGCATAGGGGACTCAAAAGGTCTTACTTCAGTTCTTCTAGGGAGAGTCATCATCCCTAACCCACGTGGGTGCTCTGTGGGGTCAAGTGTGCTGGCCAAGAGAAGCTCAAAAGATACAGGCTTCCCAGCAGACACTTCTGGGGGTTCATTGTCTAAATGGGCAGAAACCAGGGCTGGAGGGAGAGGCTCACCCAGAGAGGTGGTGGGTGAACAAGGCTTCTGGACTACCCAAGGCTGAGCCAAGGGACAAGGGAGGGTATGGCTCATAACCACCCCCCCAGTCAGCCACGCTGAGATATGATGCCAGAACGGCACCTGCTATGCCTGGATCTGAGAACAGTGTTCCTTCTCCTTGTCTAAGAAGGCTGGCTAAAGACCCAGAGGTTCCAATCATGCACAGCTGTCGACAACCCAGCTCTGTGCGCTACAGCTGATCCAGTTCTGCTACTTGTGTTTAGTGGTGATAGACCCAATATTGACATATTCCATAAGGCATTCAGCTTGGACTGGGGTTTAAGTAGCCAAAGAGATCCGATCCTGGACTCCAGGGACGTTTGCTCCTTTGGATGGATATTTTGTGGTTTCTGTTAGAATTTTAGAAATGATGATGAATTACATGTTTATTTCACTAGTGCCTGTTGGTAGCAGATATTTACATTGCCTGAGAAAAACAGCCCTTCCTATTCTTATAAAGATTGGCTGGTTGATACCACAGTATTCATGATCCGTGTTAATACAACGGGTATGTAGCCTTAATCGTGAAATGGTCAGTTACGCTTTGTTAGTAGGAAGATTTAGTTCTCTGAAATCAAGCTCTGTTGCTTATGTGGTCACAAATCTCTAGCTGACCACAGGGCACATTAGGACTGATGTCTAGGGGGGTAGTGTCTAAAAATAACTTTATAAATAGCATTTTCACTGGTGATAAATCTCAATCACTTAGTCATGTTGACGACTTCAATTAACTATTCTTGTGAGTGCTAAAGTGTTTTGTCCTCTTTCCCTACAACTCTCCTATTTGAATTAGGTGGATGCATGAAGCTTTCTTTCACCAAGGTAATGAGGCCAAGTAACAGTTTGACTCCTTTTAACATTTATTTAAGTTTTATGGTGTTGAACTTTGAGATTTTTTCCCCTCCCACTTAGTTATGCTGTTCCATGCAGTTGCAAGATCGCAAGTTTTTGCATGATCGCAGTTACCATGAACTACTTAGTTTCAGACACAGGACCAAATTCATCTCAATTTCCATCATTTATCTGTCAGCAATACAGCATCACAATGATTTATGACAAAATTTTTTCTTTTCCACCTAACTTCCAGGAAAGCACTCATAAGAGAACTTGATATATTTTTCAATAGAACTAAAGAGATAAAAAATGTAACTTGGCTGACCTATGTCTGGCTTTGGAAATGCTTCCTTAGAATAAAAGTGAGTTCAGCTTAGTGATACTAAAGAATGTCATTTAGTATTGATTTATCTCAAAACTCCATTGTCTGAATTTCTTTGATCCAATATTTCTGTAGTTACCAATTTTTATCTTGTGCTTCAGACTCAGAAAGCAGCAAACAATGCAATAACCCTTTACTATGCCTCTGTTTCTTCCTGAGCTCTTTCACAGAAGCTGTTTGTTTTCTAAGAGAAGCATTTAGTTTTTATTTGCATGTTAAACTTTTAGCTGAGTACCAAGAGGGAGCCAGAACAAGTACAACTAAACAGGAGTGGTGGTTTAAGGTTCTTTTTATCATGCTGATCAATTGTCGGCTAGAGGAAACTAGCAAGGGAAGATGGAGAGACAGCTCAGCAGTCTAGTTAGTTCTATTCCAGGAAAGAATTAGAGGGAAGGCATGTAGGGGAAGGGAATTTGTTTGGATGTGTGACAACTACTGCAAGTCCAGTTCATCCTACTCAGCAGAGACCCAGGCCCCAGCTGTCTACATATTTAAATACCTATGCATGTCAGCGAAGCAATAGCCCAGCCCCTGGAATTCCCATTTTTTTAAATTGTTCATTAATGAGTAGTTGTACCACATCACTTTCTGAGCTGGCCACTGGCTCTTGCCTGACTGTTTACTCTATTTACCACTCTTGGGGGAATGGTTATGAAAAGAAAGGAGCTTTTCTTTGAGACCCAGCTCAAAGTCCTGTGAAGCAGTTGTCTCTCTTACAAAAAAATGAGTTATTTTTCCTTGAACAAACCTAAGCACAATACTGGAAAATAGAGTTATACCAGAAAAGAATGTCATCATTCTAATTTGCCCAGGAATATTTTAATAGTACAGTACAATATGTAATAGTACTTAATGGTATTAATAGTATTTAATAGCACAGTACTGGGGTTGGCAAACTTTTCCTGTAAAGGGTCAGAGAGTAAATACTCTAGTCTTCCGGCTATGTGACCTCTGTTTTAATTACTCAACTCTGCTGTGTATTGTGAAAGCAGTCATAGAAACAGATAAACCAATGGGTGTGCCTGTGTTCCAATAAAACTTTATTTATGGACACAGAAATTTGAATTTGATATAATTTTTGCATGTCACCAAGTATCCTTCTCTTATTTCTTTTTTTTTTTTTCTCTTTCCCAGCCATTTAAAAATGTAAAATCAGTCTTAGCTCGCAAGTAGTGCAAAAACAGGCAGTGGGCCAGATTCTGTGAGCAGAGTTGGTTTGCTGACCCTTTTTGTAGTAAAAAGAGCCCATGGTTTTAGCCTCAGCACCTGGATTTGAGACCAAGATCTGTGATTGACTGGCCTTGTAGCCTTGGGGAAGTTAGTTTGCCCAAACTCTAGTTTTCTGTCTATAAAACTTAAATTATAATACTCAAGATCTGATGGTGGATTAGAATTAAATGAGAAAACTTGTGCAAGTACTCTGAATGCTCCAAAACACCACACAACGTAGGGTGTAATATTATTTGGTTATTTTTGTACATACTGTGCTTTGTCAAAATCAAATAGTAGCCTGACAGAGCTTTGACTGCTAGATGGCATTCTACATCAAAAGCTCTCCAAGATGTTAAGGGCAGAAATATTAGGAAGAGGTATGCTTTACTCAATTTTAAATTAAAGGATAACATTTTCTTAAATGCAGGGTGGCCATAGAGTCTAGAAACAAGGTATTATTAGTTGATTATATCGTAATGTAATATCAATGAATCATCTATTATGTATATGTTGCCTATGTTTTTTGACTTTATAGCCTTCCATTGAAATGAAACCATAGAAGATAATGTTTACCATCTATGTAGGACATTTAATCTTCAACTACCCTTATGACTCTTCTGAATCACATAGAGTATCACCCAAGTCAAGGAAAGAAAGACTGTAAAGTAGTCAGACTCTTGGCAAGCTGTTTTGGAAATGACTATGAATATATATATATATATATTTTTTTAATCTTGTATCACTTAGCTAAGCAAATGATTTCACATTATTTTGCTGAGTTAAAGTAGTTTTCTAATGGAATTTTTAGAGTCTCTTTCTCTGTCCACCAGTTCCCATATTTATAAACAGTTTCTGAACATCCCAAAGATACTGGCTTCAATCTAAATAAAAAAGCAAAGGGGAAAAAGTAAGAAACCTGAAATGTAAGAAAATGTAGCAAGGGAAAACATAAGAATGTTGCTTGGAGGCTTCAAAACTTAGACTTTTAAATGAAGTCATAAATAATTTTTAAATTAGAGTATAATGAAAAACAGACATTTCAGAGCCCTAGTTTGGTTAAACCAGCAAGAGAAAATTGTGCTTAAGAAATAGATTGACCTTTTTAGAAACAGTAGCTGGATTTCTGTTAGGGAACATAAGATATTGAACTAAATCAATGGAGCTGGAACTGGAGAACTAGGGAAAGAGCAAAAGAGAGGGACAGATGGAGGAAGGGAGTGGGGAAAGAGGGGTTTCCTTCTCCTGGACATAGAGTGTCTATGTATTGGACCAACCAGGCCAAAAGGCCATATTTTGAAGGGATGGAAAAGTAATGACCTGACATTACAGTGATTGCAAAGGTGTTAATCCAAAAGAGTATAGTTTGCCCATGGGACATCCAAAGACATAAACAATTTTATCAGTTACATAAAGCTGACATAAATAAATAGGTGCTCTTCCAGTTGGAAAGCATGTTGGGGTGGGTGGAAATGAGAATCTGAGGGTCTTGTCAGCCCTTGGGGAGGTCATGCTCCCAGCTGAGTCTGCCCTTTCCTCCAAACTGGAGTCAACTGTGGCAAACTGTAACCCTTTAGCCCAAAGTTCTTATCTGGCTAATGGATACTGCCATGCTTTTATGGGAAAGGGACTCAAATACACCATCAAACAGACCAAAATATCAAGTTGAGCATGATCCTCATTCATTATGAGTATTGGTGCATTAAAATAGGCTTATTTATTTCCATAGCTCTGGATTTGCTAACAAAGTGACTGAGTGATTGGAGCCTGGATACGGTGGAAGAGAATGGGTAGAAATTGTAGGGTCATCTTTGCTGAACTGTTAATGAAAAACACCATTCAATACTTGCTACTTAGAAAATTCAGTCTTAATGAGCTTTTTTCAGTTCCAAATTTTAACAGTTGACACAAAATACACTGTTAAACTGTGTTATCAATAATTGTAGAAAAATAGACATGTTTGATAAGGACATTCTAATAAAAGGTTCTTCTGGAGCATCCTCATTTAAAGATTCAGAGGCTCACATTACAAAAATGAGATTTGGTTCTTGTTCCATCTCCAACCACATTGACACCAAAGACAGTGAGAAATAGAGAAAGACCTCACACCTCGGTGCCCCGTCACAGATACAGAACTGACGTGTGTGTCTGACCAAAGGGTTGTCAAGGCTCTTCATTCAGTTGTGCTCAAGGGCCCCCAACTGCTCTTCCAACCAGACAACAGGGTGTGTGTTGTCCTTTAAGCCTTAGTAATGGATTTAAAAAGGCCCATTGAGTCTTTAGGAGCTAAATTAGCAGACTTTTTGCAGCCCCAGCTGATCTTGCTTTGTGCTACCATGCCTCGCCCTGCAACTCTGGTGATGCTGCAGGGATAGCGCCCCCAAGGCAAGAGGGCCCTTCCTAAGGCTACACTGAGGTAAGGCCACAGTACCTCCCCACAGCCTGGCAAGAAGTGTATGGGGCTCCCTCCTCCTCCTCAACTACAACCTCCTCTTTGGAGTGTGTGGAATGAATAAATGATTCAACAAATATTCAATGCGAAAAGTGAAATGTTGGCAAAAGGAAAGAGTTATGGCCAACAGTTTTGTTTTCCATACTGTCAGTGCCAAGAAGCAGTTGTCTTGATACAAGGTGTCAGAAGTGGGAGAAGAGAGACCCACTCCCCCATGTCAAATTGAGGAGTTACTTTCCTTATCTCTGGGACATGCTTTTTAGTAGACAAACTACAGTGTGAAGGTCTGTGCTATCTGGTCAGGGAAGGCAAGGGCAGCAGGGAGGGACAGCTAGTTTGAGCTCTTTGACCTCCATGGTGCAAAGCCTCAAACTGAGCACAGCTGTAGACGTTGAAAATGAACTTGGATCCAGTCAATGAATATTTATGATGGATGATTATGTTAGGGAACAAACAGTTTATAAATGCCAACTTAATGTGAAAGATCTGTTTCAGTGCAAAATCTCCACCTGCCCTTGAGGTTTTGTCTAAGATTCTCTTCCTTTTCTTATTTTTTCATTTGGATATTTTTTTGTTTTGAAAATTAGATTTTCAGTGCAAAATACTATTCCTTCCTTCCCTCCTTCTCTCCTCTCCTTCCTTCCTTTCTTTCCTTCTTTCTTTCTTTTTATCTTTGCAGATTAAAATGAATTAAGGCTGTAGTTTTTTGTTTTCTTTGATTGGGAGACACTTTGGATTTGATTTCTAACCTGTGGCATACTCTAGAAAGATTTCTTAGACAGTCACCAAGATTGTTGATCTAATCTTTAAATATTGAACTCTGGAAATTTCATAATAATAAACTAATAATAATAATAATAATAATAATAAAAAATACCAATGCAAGGAATGCTGATGGATAAGCCCCCCAGGTATGGGAAGAGTGCCAGATGGAGTCAAGGTGTGTGAGATCAGTGATTACAATATACTTCGCCCATTACATGCCATTATGAATTTCATGACTTTAGACTCAAACCATCTTTTACTAACTTAACCTGTCTCATTTTTTAACTGTGATTATAGAGTGAAAATAGTTGGAGAGTCAATGGTTTTGTAGAAGAAAAGTTTCTCAAACTGTGGTACTACAAAGGGTGAGAGCTAACTTGAAAAGCATAAACACATAATTCCCGTCATTGGTGGGAATTCCCTGGTGGTCCAGTGGTTAGGAGTTGGCACTCTCACTGCTGGGACCCTAGGTTTGATCCCTGGTCAGGCAACTAAGATCCTATAAGCCGCAAGGTGTGGCAGAAAACAAAAACAAAACAAAACCAAAAAACACACATCGTTGGTGACATGCCAGAGCATGTCCTCCTCCTGAAATTCTGCCCCAGGCTAGTCAGTGAGGTCTTGTTATTTAAAAAAGAGACCTCAGTTTTGTAAACATTTCACAGTATATCAGCATACTGGTGGTGTGTTTTGCCATCTACTGAACCTCCAAACTTCTCCCAGACCTATGGCTTATTAGATTCAATTAAAGGGAACAGTGAGGTACCCAAACGGTTGCCAGTCTGGGACTCGGAGCAAAGGCCATGCACTAAAGGGCCAGCGGTCAATGGGACCAAAGAAATCCAGAAAACAGGACATCAGAAAAGAAATGCCTACTGTACTTTGGGAATCTTTTTTTTTAAATCTTATTTCTAAAGTTATATATCTAAACCTACATTAATTTTACATCTATGTACATTATTTAGAAGTTTTGTTCTACAGTACTTTTGTACATGCTGGGTTTTATTACTAACTGCAAAAGAAAATAATTACATAAGGCATACATATGTACAGTATTTTGTCATTACCTCACCTGGGTCCTATAACTGCAATGCCCGCAGAGGGCAAGCACCTTGCTCTGTAGATGAAATTTATTGAGATGTATAAAACTGAGGGCTCGACTCTATGTCTCACTGCATGAATGAATAGGCACCAGAGACCTTCCTCATCATATCCCAGGTAAACTCTTTGACGCACTCTTTGAGTGATCTGGTATTGTACAACACATGCAGGTAAGTAGCAGAAATCTCTAGGACTTGGATGTGTCGTATTCAGGGAGGAGACCAGGCTTGGGTCACAAATGAGGGCCCATGACACCTTAACCCAATCTGAATCTGCCTTGTCAATCTGAATAACTGAGAGGGCAGGTAGATATTTTACACCTTGAAGATTTGTTTTCTGGTAATGCCAAACTTCAATATAAGGAAAGAACAAAGTAAGAGAGACAGAAAAGAAAGAGAATGAGAGACAAGGGAAGGTTGTGGGCGGAGAGGAGAAGGCGTGGCCCAGCCAGGGGACTAAACTTTGGATTCGTTCTCTAGATTCGCCACATCACCATTCCTCTCCGTCCGCTCCTCAGGGTTCTTTTCTTCCTCCTCAGTCTCCAGTTCTGCATGTTGGTTGAGTTTGCTGGAGACGGACCAGCTCAGGGGCAGCTCAGCCCTGCTGGCTAACTCGGCCAGCTCTTTGGCACTGAGAGATGGGGTGCTGGTCTCATAGGTCTCGTGGAAGCTGTTGTAGTCGACTTCGTAGAACCCGTCCTCCAGCGTCAGGACAGGGGTGAACCGGTACCCCCACAGGATCTCACTAGTGATGTAGGAGCTTCGAGCTTGGCACGTCATCCCTGCAGAGAGGAGAATGGAGGCTTTAGTGTGTTTGTCTGTGGGCTTTGCATCACCCAGGGGACTCAGGGAGACAGGCAGGACTGCTGCATGTGGTGTTGAGACTGTGACCCACATAGGCTGCTATAATAGGGAAGAACAGAATCTGACTCCATATTAAATCTGCTTCTTTTATTTTAACCTTGTATTCAATTGCTTTTGCTACAAGTTAAGAATGTTGCCTATAGCCTGAAATACACAGGATAGCCCAGTCTCAAAGTTCTGACCTTTAAAGGTATAACACTTTCCCATTTATATAGAGATAAAAAGTTGCAGAACAGAGGATAACATTTGTCTTGTTGGAGGTTTACAGGGGCATCATGACCTGACCTACATGGACAGCTGCAAGAACAAAGGATTCTGACACCAAGAAGTCTGCAACAACCAGCCCCACCCCCTCCCCTTTTAGTATAAAAGAAGCCTGAATTCTAACTCAGGTAAGATGGTTCTTTGGAATACGAGTCCACCATCTTCTCAGTCTGCTGGCCTTCTGAATAGAGTTGCTATTTCTTGCCTCAACGACTCATCTCTTGATTTATTGGCCTGCCGTGAGGTGAGCAGTACAAGTTTGGACTTGGTAACAGTGTCACAACTACAAGGAGGTGTCTTTCTTGTTGTAGACATGTGCTACCATGCAGGAGGGCGTGTGATGGAGACCCCAGGCTTCCGCATGGAATCCCAGGGAGCAACGTGAAAGTTCTGGCTCACATCAGGCACTTTCAGGCACTTGCCTGTAAGGTCAGGCACACACACAGGAAAGCATGTGTGCACATGCACACAGGTGCACACTCATGTGGTGTTGCCTTGTCCACTTTTTACTCTAGGATCATCTGAGGTCATGACTCTGGTCTCACACTGCTTTTAGAGGTTTTGCCTGAGCCCTGCTGGGATTTGAGTCTTGGTTTTGGCCACAGACTTACAATGAAATTTGACATTTTAAACTAAACTTATGCTGCCTTTCAGCTGGAGGCCATGGATTTGTGTTACCCTCCCATTGCCATGACACAGAGGCAGCTACTGTGGTCCCCCAAATGAGGTTGGAAGGGATGCTGATCTGAATTTGTACTTTCCCCAGGACCAGTGGAGATGGTTGTTCAGATCGTGTGATAATATAATACTTTAAAGTCGCCCCCCATCTCACCCACCCTTCCTGCTTATAGACAAGAAGACTTTTTCTAATTTGCACAAAAATGCCATATGAGCTCCTGGCAGCCCAGGAGTCAGGGATAGCTTCCTTTTAAATATGAAAAAGCAGAACAAGGGAAATCCCACCCATCTCCTTAGAAAAGGAAACTAGGCAACAGGCTTGGTGTAAAATACGGGGAATGCCATTGGTGCATTTTTTTTCTGAGGTCGAAGAATTCTCTTATGAAACTTCTCAGGAAATGGAAGCCTTCATTCAGCCATTCCTTCAGGGCTGACTTTCCATTAGCTCAGTAGGTCTAGTACCAAGGGCCCACAGTGCTTTTAGGGGCCCATGAAAATATTCATCTTTATATAAAGTATATTACATATTACATAAGGTAGATTATATACTTTATATTATATTATATAATTATATAAAAGTATACTTAGAAAATTTTTAAATGGAATAAAGGGCCCGCAAAGGTAAAACCACGTAGGACTCACCATAGTCCTACTGCAGCCCTGTGTTCATTCATCCAGGGAAGCAGCCAGCCAGTCAGTCAGTATATTATTCCTTAGGACAGCCTATAAGATATATTAGGCAATTGCTTTATGCTGAATGCAGGTGTGGTAAGGAGAACAGGACACATGTAGGTTTTACACAGAAGGGTTCAGATCTACAAAATATTCCCACAGCAGTGCACCTGTTCCTCGTGGCTAGAAGAAGAAAGTTGGGGCCCAGGGACTGAAGTGACTGACCCACTGCAGCTGGCAGAGTCTGAGCCCATACAGCCCTCACCCACATTCTGCTCTTCCTCTGAACCTCAAAACTGAATGCTACCCTTCCTCAGTGTTTCCCTGACTACCCAATTATTTGGTCCGCCCACCCCCATGCCTCTGAAACAAGTACAGCAGGGCTACTGGGCATTGTAAAGCAAAGAGCAACAGCATCCTGCTTTTATTTCTCAACGTTTCTCTTCTGAGTTACCAACTCTTTATCTGTGTTTGGGAGCGGTGGGGGAAGACAGGGGATGACAGGGCTCTGTGGGCTCAGAGTGAGGCACAAACAGGAAGGCAGAAGGAAAAGGTGATAAAATAACGTTCAAACTTTTCTTCCCACTAAGGAAGCATATGTTGATTGTGACATGACTAGAAAACAGAGACAGGCAAATAAAATAAAATTCACCTAGATTTTGATTTCTGGCTATGTAAATGGCCAAAGGGAACTAGAAATTAAAAATACAAGTATTAAAATTAAAATCTATATGGAGGTTTAACATCCAATTGGAATTGACTGAAGAGAGAATTAGAAACTTGGGATACAGGTATGAAGAAACAACACAGGATGCAGCCAAGAGGATGTCACTGGGACCGATGGAGAAAGGACCTCTGACAACCCTCTCCTCCATGAAAGCAATGAGAAAGCTGGCAGAAACTGACAAAGCAAACCTTCTAGAACTCTGTAAATGAACTCCAGGAATGTTTGCTCAAGAAAAATGGCTGAGTCACAGTAAGAACCCTGAGCTTTGGGAAATTTGAACTTTCCCCCTGCTCAGCTTCACGTTAGCCTTAAGAATAAACAGCCTGCAATCATGGTGCAAAAGAGCAGTCTAGCAACCATTGGAGGGGTCAGAACAGGATTGGAGCTCTTTCAAAGCCTCATGCTCAGAACTGTCAACATTTGAAGTTTCTAGCAGTTCCCTAGAAAATCCCATTTACAAGGCTTGTCTCTTTCTGACTTGGGACAGAGTTTGCCCAATGCAAATAACTTGTTCCCTTGGGCCGCTTGTCGAAAACAAACAGTGGTTAAACTTTGTACTGTCCCCCAGCCCAAATTCCTATGTTGTTCTAACCCCCAGTACCTCAGATTGTGACTTGAGAGAGGGTCTTTAAAGAGGTAATTAAGTTAAAATGAGGTCATTGGGAGGGGGTCCTAATCCAATATGACTGGTGTCATTATAGAAGAGGAGATAAGTTACACAGACATGTGTAGAGGAAATACCATGTGAGGACATAGGGAGAAGATGGTCATCTCCATCTATAAGCCGAGGAGAGAGCAACCAACCCTGCCAACACCTTGATCTTGAACTTCCAGCCTCCAGAATTATGAGACAATAAATTCCTGTTTAAGCCGCCCAAGTCTGTGGTACTTTGTTATGGCAGCCCTAGCAAATGAATGTGCTAATTGAATTCCACATGGATAGTAAAATAGCTTTTCATAGTACCCCTTTAATGGGATTAATTTATGTAATCAAAAATGAAGAAGAGAGATTTAAACAAATGCTTGTGCCTGCTTTCCCAATTTTTATTCACCTTTTGGTGTCCTAATCCATTTGAAAAGAGATGAAAAGAATATTAATATATTTGTCTAACAAGATCAAAAAGTATTTCTAGTGGAAGCTGATAATTTTCATTTTCTTCAGAAAGATTCCTGTCTTACATATTGACATTGGTCCCAGTCCATTCTTAGAAAAAATGTGATTTTTACCGATGTTGAAAAAGTAACAAAATAAAACCAACTAAGGTGCAGCCGCCAAAATTACATCAGTGTGTGACAGTGGAGCCCTTGTGATTTTTGATGTCACTTAACTCACTGAAGTGCGACCGTGACTCTGAGACTAATTTTTCATGGATTGTGTTTCAGGCTTTGAAATGAGTGTGAGCCGAGGATGCAGAATTTTCTTTGCTTAATAAAAAAGATTAAAAATGAAAAACATGAAAATATCCACAACACTAATAATGGAAAACAGGAATGATACATGCATATTTACCATGCACATAAAAGTTTAGATACTACCTATCTATATATGTACAGAAATATAAAGTAAAAGGAGACCGCCTGGTCGTCAGGAAAAAAAAAAAAAGATTCAATCAGTGTGTATGCAAGTTGTGTTTGTTTTTCATATCAGAAAGATCATTATGGTGTCCTGAGGTAGGTTTTTTTTAAAAAAATAATTAATTAATTATTGGCTGCATTGGGTCTATGTTGCTGTGCACAGGTCTTCTCTTGTTGTGGCGAGCGGGGGTTACTCTTTGTTACGGTGCGTGTGCTTCTCATTGCAGTGGCTTCTCTTACTGTGGAGCACGGGCTCTAGGCACGTGGGCTTCAGAAGCTGTGGCACGAGGGCTCAGTAGCTGTGGCTCGCGGGCTCTAGAGCGCAGGCTCAGTAGTTGTGGCACAAGGGCTTAACTGCTCCACGGTATGTGGGATTTTCCCGGACCAGGGCTCGAACCCGTGTCCCCAGCACTGGCAGGTGGATTCTTAACCAGTGCACCACCAAGGAAGCCACTGAGGTAGGTTTTTGAAGTAATCTCTGGAAAAAGAGAAGCTCCTTTTGTAGAGATGAATAAAACCTGAGAAATCTGATCTCCAAGTTCAGATCACAGACTTTACTCTGAGCATGCTGGCTGTCTTGCCATTTGCATTTATATTTTTATGCCTGTATTTGTGCTATTTGCTTTATCTTGAATGCCCTTCCCCCGGTGGACTCCTGCTCATCTTTTAAGAGCTGATTTATTATCTCCTTTCTAAAGCCCTCTGTGACCGACCCCACTTAAGTTGGAGCTAGGAGCCCGCAGCTATCAGGACATTTCAGTGACATCCCATCACAGCTTTCTCACAGCCTTTGCAGCTCATGCTAAGTGTCTGGTTTCCTTGTTGGACTGTGGATGCCTCAAAGTTCGTTTATCTTCTTTATTTCCATATTCCTAGCATTTAGCATAGTGCTTCAACATTGGAGGTTCCCCCCAAATACCTGTTGTTAAGTGAAGAGAATGGACCGAAGGAACTATAGAGAAATGTTGACTGGAAATGTCTGACATGTATTATTAAATTAAAAGATGGCTTGTGGTCCTTAGAAAAGAAAGTGGGAGATTTCTGTTTCTACGTCATGTCAGATTACCTAGGAAGGACCCTCAGCTAAAATACAAACTAGACCCTGGAAAGTTAGAAACTCCCTAATTTTAATCAAAAATAAGTTCAATAACAAGTAAGGGATGGGACTTCTGGGCTTGGTGAAGATGGAGTCAGTGTAGCCTTTGTCTCCCGTTGCTTACAATGAAGACTTCTAGACAAAACACAAAATGCAACAACCTGCAGACTCTGAAAAGTTACCACTAGTGGGAAGATTGGGGAGAGGTACCAAAACTTGAAGAATGACTTGTTTGGAGGTAAATTTCTTGGTTTGTTTTTTTCTCTCTTTTATCATCTGGCTTTAACCTGAGAGTGGTCCCTATGCAGAACTGGGCTGTGGTGTTGCAACAAAATCTCAGAGAGAAACCCTGTCTTTCTGCCCAAAGGACCAGGACAAGGTGCCCCTCTGGGCTGGAGAATGGGGGTGGGGAGCCCTCATTAATTTTTGTGTCTCTGCACCCAGCCCTAAGTTCTGCGTAGTCCGGAGCTGGGAGAAAATCTTTCTGGCCAGAGGACTGGGAAAAGAGGTCTCTGTGGATCAAAGAGTTTGTGGCTGCTTTTTCCTCTCTTCTCACTGCCTTACTCTGAGAATGAACTCTGAGCCTGTGAAACCAGGCAGCAGTATGGGTGGCCAACACGTGGAGAGAAATCCTGTCTTTATAGACAGAGATGAGGGGGTCTGGGAGCTGAAAAGGGTGGGGAATCTCACAGAGGACAAAACTGAAGAAGAGTATCCCCTAATTCTGTGTATGAATAGATACAAATCATGAATGAAAAGAAACGATAAATGAAAAGAAACTACTATGTGTTTCATAACATATAATCATATTTTGAAATGACTTCAACAAAGAAACTCTAATGGGAGTTCAATAATACTTAGAACTGAATGATACTGAAATGTAGAATGTCAAGATTGTGGGATACATGGAAAGTAAGAAACATGTATAGACCTAAATGCTTATATTAGAAAAGAAGAAAGTCTGTGCAGAATATCCAACTTAAGAAATTAGTAAAAGAACAACAGGATGAATCCATGGAAAATAGGCAATAAACATCAGTGTATAAATGAATAAATTAGAAAACATAATATTGAGTGAAAAAGCAAGTTGTATAGAATATATAAAATGATACCATTTGTATAAAGCTAAAAGTAAGCATAAGTAATATATCATTCAGGGGCACATTCAAAATTATTTTTTTAAAGAAATTAAGAGAATGATAAAAATAAGTAGTTACATTAGGGTGGAGAAGGAATACTGAAGTAGATATAGCAGTAATGTTCTAGCTCTTAAATCGAACAGTCAAATTGGAAGTGTTTTCTTATACCCTGTAATGTAATACGTGACATGCATTATTGTGTACTTACCAAGTGCTATACTTTAAAAGATTGCTAATTCCATTTGTTGTTGCAGTATTAGCCTGCTTATCTTTTGTGCAAAGGCTCCTCTTGTTCTGTGTTTTCAGAACAGTTTTTTTTTCTTTTTTTAATTGAAGTATAGTTATTTACAGTGTTTCAGGTGTACAGCAAAGTGGTTCGGTTTTACATATATATATATATTTCAGATTCTTTTCCATTATGGTTTATTATAAGATATTGAATATAGTTCCCTGTGCTATGCAGTAGGTCCTTGTTGTTTATACAAACTTATTTTTTTATGTAAGGATTGGAAACAATAAAAAAGAATTGTGACATAATCTAATCTATATAATTCTCCTTTGTACTATTATTTAAATGTTTCCAAACATCTGTTGGCTCAAAATAGCTATAATGTCTTTTCTTAAAGTTACCCTGTGATCAGAACTGTTAACCACTCATTTATTCGGGTCATATTTATTAAATGGAATCCATGTGCTAGGTACTGGTTTCCCAGCCTCAGGGAACTTACAGTCCGTCTTTTCATTCCTGTAGAAGCTCAGAATCAGGAATTCTGACTGGGACTTCCAGAAATGAGGACCCTTGCCTGCGTCCCCTAATGACCAAGGGTTCATGATAACTGACATCCAACTGGGTGCCTGGGGTCTTCGGAATGTATGGTGGGGGCAGGGGAAGAAGGGAGGCTCAGTGCATCTGGGGCGTAAACTCCATCCATGGTCTCCTTGGCTCCATGATCCAGCTAGTGGGGTTAAATAGAAATACATGATTGGGTTTCTCACCCTTCAACTAGTTTTTCATGCATTTTTATTTCCTTGACAGTGAGTCAGAAACTGGGTCTCTGTAGAGTAGGATGCTGTCTACTTAGCCTCCTTGACTGCTTTCTGTACAAATGACCATAGGAAATTCCACAACTGAGAGTCAGTTTAGAGGTGGGCAAGACAAAATCGGGGAGGAGGATGTGGCATGTGAGACCTGTGCTATGAATGATAGTCCCCGTTTCTTCTCATTCCTCATTATCACATCATTGTCATCTTCATAGAATATTCCCAAGTAGTCCAAGTAGTTACTGTGAGCTTGGGCTTCCCTAAGCCCTTTACCTTGGCTATTTCATTTAATCCTTATAACAACCCCATGAGCAGCTGCTATTATTCTATCCCTGTTCTACAGATGAGGAAACTGAGGTGTGGAGACCACTCATGTCACATCCCTGGGGAATCTGGCCTCACAATCTCGAAAGAAACAGGTGGACACTGACATTGCAAGACATCATTGAAGCCAGTGGGGTTAGAGGAGGAACGGCCTGTTGGTGTGTTCGTGGGTCAGGCATGCCTTTGACTTTGTGCTTGAGGAACCTGCTTGATTTCCATAGCAGCGTTGTCTGGTCTAAGTTATTTCCCCAAAGCTCAAAGGCACGCGCACGCGCATGTGTGTGTGTGTGTGACTTAAAAAAAATTATTGCACTTCGTAATTTCTCCACTGAGAGCTTCTCTGGTTAATCTTCCAAGAGTTTAACTCACTTGGAAGTGAATAGAAACTGTCCATCTTTTTGGTGGTGTTTCATTCCTTGAGTAAGACTACGTTAGAATAAGGAGTGGTGAAGGAGGGACTGCTTGTCATTGGTGGTGAACAAAAAGCCCAGGAAGCCGGGAAACCAGACTGAGGCCCAGTTGAAGGATCTAACAGGCACTGAGAAAACACAGGTCAGACCCTGCAAGATGGAGATTTAACAGGCAAAGCCTTAATTTTAGATTCACAGCGACAAATGATGTCTGGAGATGTTTTGTGCAGAATACCAATATGATGAAAGTCATCCTCAAGAGAGAGCCCTCTGGATAAAGCTGGAGGTATGCACTCAGTAGATAGAGAATGCATCAAAATTGCCTGGAGAATGTGATTCCAATAAAATAAGATGGAATAAACCACCCTCACCACTTTGGAATTCTGTAAAATTAATCTATATTGCCAATATTCAGAAACAAAGAATTGACTGCAGGCGTTTTGTCTTTTTATTTCAAATACCAGGCTACATGATGTAATGTTTTCCTTTACTCTTTGTTCTCATTCTCAATAAAAACTGCACTGAATTAGTGCAGTAATAAAGTGTTCTGCACTAATGTTTATAAGTCTTTGTGAGGGAGAACGATCTTGGTGATTTACCAAGCCCAGTGTCAAAAAGAAGCAGTATAGAGTAATCTCTGCCATAATGTAATAGTGATTTTAATTCATTAGGCTCAGCCAACTGCTGATCATTTAAACAACAACAAGCCCTGTCTTATGCTCAGGTTAAGAATAACTTCAATAAACAGTTGTACTTCTTCTGTTACTGAAATTTTGGATGGCCAGTGAGGTTCACCTCTAGCTACACAAAAAAATATGGAAAAGTGTATTTTTTAAAAATGTTTAATAAAAGGCATTCTACACGTGTACTCCCAATTGTACTCTCTCCAAAGTAACTGATAAATTCATAAATCAAGTATTGAATTAAGTAAGAAACATTATTTATTAAGTGTTTATTGTATGCCTGGCACCAAATGCTTTATGTGCATCAACCAACTAACAACATCTTACAACAGCTCTCATAGGTGGATGATGCTACGATATCTATTTAACATATAAGCAAACTAAGACAAAGAGAGGTTAAGTAAATTTTCTGGGTCACACAGTTTTATGGACTGAATTGTGTGCCTCCAAAATTCTTATATTGGACCCTAAGCCCCTCATGTGACTGTATTTGGAAATAGGAACTTTAGGGAGGGAATTAAGGTTAAACAAAGTCACCTAATCCAGTAGGACCATTGTCCTTGTAGAGGAAGAGGTACTAGAGAGCTTCCTCTCTTTCCACGTGCCACGTGAGGACACAGCCAGAAGGTGGCTGTCTACAAGCCAAGAAGAGAGGCCCTACCGGAAACCAGCGCTGATGGTGCCTTGCTTTTGGACTTCTAGCCTCCAGAATGGTGAGAAAATAATTTCTGTTGGTTAAGCCACCCAGTCTGTGGTATTTTGCTATGACAGCCCTAGCAGACTAATATCAGTAAGAGTGGAACTAGGGTTCTAATTCAGGGAGCCTGTCTCTAGAGCCTATGTCCTCAACTGCCACACTATTATATCTATTTTTGAAAACAGGGATCATGTGTTCATTGTGACCTTTATAAGTCCTAGAAGTGCCTTATACTTATATTTACAAAATAAAATGGAGAGTAGATGAATCATCATGGCCCAAGGGATGTTGCCACAGGGTGTTGTAACTTGATGACAAATAATACCTGCTCACCATTTGTCTTTCCCATCATATCTACCATTTGTTCCCCACCAGCTCTCCTAAGCCTGTCCATTCTTACCTTGTCTTCCATACAAATGTACTTATTCTCTACTCAATCTGGAGCAGTGGCTACCAGCTTCAGAATGTTGCTTGGAGACACTAAACTACCTTGATTCTTTTTGAAAGAAATCATGAGATAGCCTCAAATCAAATCATAAACGGCAGGATTCTTCTTCAACCTCTCCCATTCTTATTTGTTTCTCTCTTCTCCAACAGTTCCGGGTTCCCAAAAATCTATACATTTATCATTGGCTCTATCCTATGAGCACACAAAGCAGCTTTGGAATTATCACACCTATAAGTCTACTGAAGAATTGTTTGTACAAGACTCAGACCTCACAGCAGAGGACCAGATATGCTTCTAGTTGAAACAGGAAAGCCCCTGTGACTTTACAAGAAAGCCCCAGTATGTACCAGTAAATAGTGAACCAAAGACTGCCAAATGCACTTGAAAGCCAATTAGAACACTTCCCTGCTTCCAAAAATTCTGTAATAGAACACTCACCAATCAAAGACTATCTTAACACTTCCTCCTTTTACTCTGTAAGTCCTGTGAGTTTCTACCGAAGGAAAGAGATAGTAGCAAACTATCTCATATGATCTGAATAAACAACCTTTTGTTAATAGTACAGGTGCTCTGTGTACTTTTGAAACCATCATCCACAAACCTATGAGGTAAAATTAAAAATTGAAATTCTTTTAAATCTTAGGCTATTCCCACTGAGGTAGTGCAATCCAAGTACTGAGTTCCAAAGTTATTGGATTCATCCTTTTTTCTATGTGGCCTTGTTATCTGTTTTATATCTAGTTAGGTTCATTTGTTTCTAATTGTATTTCCTTTTAGGATTTGCTTTTGTCGTCCTTTTTTTTTTTTTAAAGAAATTTTAAACCACTTAAATAGTTCAAAAATTAAGTCAGCATAAAAAGATATATTCAGAAAAGTCTCATTCCCACCTCTTTCTATCCCGTTTCTGCCCACCTCCTATACGTGGCCATTTTCATTTGTTTCTGCTTTACCCTGTGTTTCCTTTTGTAAAAAGCAAACTTAGATGCACACACATTCTTATTTCTCATTTTGACCCTGCAGAGGGAATATAGTTCAGGACAGGAAGCTTATGATGATTTTCTTCTGCTAAAGCAATTTGAAATCTCTGGACGTGCTCATTTCCTTTTATCATAGAATCCATAGGCTTCTCAATGATGCAGTGGAGCTGAACAGTGGGAGCTGGAAGCAGACAGGCCCAGGTTTGAATCTGGGCTTCCCAGAGCCACAGTGTGGCCTAGGTAGGCTACTTAGCTTCTCTTATTCCTCATCTGTCATAGCTGGGAAAATAATGACCAGAGTAGAGAAACGATGACGGCATCTACAAGAAATTTCACAGGTGAAAGCCTTGATGTAAGGGCTCTCTTTAAGGACATCACTGGCAATTCTCTTAGTGCCATTCCTTCCCTTGGTCAAGCATAAAACTGACCTTTCTTGTAGAATTAGCAGCATTGATCAATAGCATTTTTTCCCTTACATCAAGTGTTTGGTTGCTTGTTGATTTTTTTCAAAAGGAATAAAAACCATTCAGAGAAAGATCTGGAGACAGACATCATGTTTCATCTTCCTGTTGATGTCAGTGTTTACTTTATGCCTTACTATTCTTTGAACATTTCAAAATACCCTTTGATGCCTGATATTTGAAGAGTCACTCATCTCTTCATTGTTCCCCATTATTCTGCATTTTCCAGGCAGTGGTTCTTAACTTTTTTTGGTCAAGGACCCTTTTGGGAATCTTATGAAATTCATGGATCCTCTCTTCTTAAAATATGCAAACATACAACTGTTTGCAAAGGCTCAAGGGCTCAGGAACTCGCTGAAATTTGTGGGATCCTAGGTTCAAACAAAACAAAGAGAAGCAAAAACAAAAGAACAAAACAATTCTGCTTTAGGAGAAGGTGTGTGCGTGCATGTGAGGAGGAAGAGGTTTATGGGAAAATAGAGAAGAAAGGGTTTAGTTAAACTGCAACTGGGTTATAGGCAGGTCATGTGCTTTCTCAGTGGCCAGTGCTCACCCTACCAGAATCTTCCTCACTAAATTGCAATTGTCAATATTTATTCCTACATTTTCAAGTCTGGGGATGGGAGTGCCTGTGGGCAGGAGCTCTGTCTTGGCCACTACTTTATCTCTGTCCCCTGCTACAGTGTTTGGCAACAGTGTTTGATAATATGCCCAGTAAGTATTTGTTAATGGCTAAATGAATAAAAGGGCCCAGGTGATAATAATTCATTTATTTATTCATCGTATAATATTTATTGAGGACCTACTATGTGACATTTTGACGAATTCTGGGCATCAGAAGATGACATGGTCCCTGGGTTCATCGGATTTATAGTCTTCTAAGAATGGAATAAACATCTAAATGAATGTAAAATTATAACTGTAATCAATGCAATGAAGGAAAGGTAGATTCTTCTATAAAACATAAGAAGGAAATCACACTTGGGTTGGCGTGGGAATTAGTGAAACCGTGCCTGAGGATGTGGCATTTGGGTTAAGACTTTAAGGATGAGCAACGGAATGAGTGAGGTAGGGGTAAGTGGACTATATCAAGGAAGCATTTCTGGCAGAAGGAGGCTCTGTTGGAGGAGGGTCCCTGAGATGTCCAAGAAACTGAAAGACTAGTGTGCTTGGGGTAGGGGTGAGAGGAACTAAATAAAATATTGCTCTGGCTACAGAGGGAAAAATGACTTGGAGGAGGGCAAAGTGTATGTGGGGAGAAGAGTGAGGAAGCTACTTCAAAAGGACAAAGAAGAAATTATGGTTATCAGAAGCAGAAGAGAACCAGTGGAGATGGGAGACTAAGATGGACTGAAGATGTATTTAGGAGGCCAAACGGATAGACCTCTGTAATGAATTATTCATGGGGGTGAGCTAGAAGGAAGAGCCAAGAATGGTGCCCAGATTTCTGGCTCAGGCAATGGGATGGATGATGGTGCCACTGGGAATCTTGAGTGCAGGAAAATTACATGTTTGGTGTTGGGAATGTTAATTTTATTGTGACGTTGAGATATGCAAGAATTTTGAATAGGTCCTTGGGATAAGCAAGTCTCAGATCCACAGAAGAGGTCTGGATTAGGTATATACTTGGGATGTCAGTGTCATGTGGATGGAATTGAAGCCTGGGGGCAGATGAACTTGCCCAGGGAAGGGTTTGTGATGAGAAAAACTGAGGATGAGACTATTGTGAAAATTTAACATTTGAAGGTGGAGAAGGATGAGCTTGCCCAGCATGTTGAGAGAGAGAGAGGGTGGCTAGAGAGAAAGGAAGAAAGAGAGAACAGTGGAGGGTGGCACAGCCACGGGAGAGGAGTGTTCAAGAAAGGCAGGTGGTTAACAGTGCCAAGAACCGATGAGAGAAAATGGCCCCAAACTGAAAAGTATACATTGGATTTCAGAGACGGTGGTCCTTATCAACTTAGTGAGAGCTGATGGGTAAAGGAGTCAGTGAAGTGGTTTGAGAAGTGGGTTTGGGGTGAGGAAATGGGGTGAGTGAATTTAGGAAAGTTTTTCAAGAGCCTATGAAGATGAGGAGAGAAGGCAATAGTTAGCAAGGGACATGGGACTGAGTGAGTTTTTAAAGACGTGGGACACCTGCCCACGTTCAAATACTGATGCAAAAGACTCTGGTTGAGGGGGAGAGGCTCCATCTAATGTAGGAGAAGATGTAATCAGTAGCTTATGGTTCTGGAGAGACGGGTAAAGCTAGGAAATCAAGGTGGCGGAAGGAAGCTCTGTCCTTACAGACCGTGGGTATTGGTCCAGGTAGATTTGTGATACGGGGCAGAGTTGAGCGAATTTCTGTCTGAAAGTGCCTATTTTCTTATTGAAGTAGGAGGTGGGTGGGGGAAGGTTTGAAATTTTCTGCAGAGCGTGGGACAGCGGATTGTTCAGAGAAACAAAGAAGGATTAAGACAGGAGGATAATCATGAACTTGCAATGAATACTTATTGCTTATATTCCTTCTTCCTAAAGGTCCTCAGAGTTTTATTAGGTGCACCCCCTCCACTATAGCCCATGAACTTTGGGGTCCCACTTGGCTTAAGCTTGTTGATACATTTCATTTTCTTGGCCACGGTCATTGGCTCCAGAAGGCATATGATGTTCCTTCAGTGGTTCGTTCAGGATGAATTTCAAACCATTGCATAAAGTGATGGTCAGAAGTAAGCTCTCCTCATGATCATGAACCAGGGCACATACAGCCCTGCTGGCTGCTGGTGGCCATACTGGGGCTGTGAAAGCAGAGAGATAGGAAAAGATGACTGGGAGCAGACACCTTATCTGTCCATGGACTTTGCACTTGTGAGAGGCAACAGACCCCCTAAGTGTTCTAGCCTGGTTGTCAACAGCATCCTAAAACAATCTGTCTGACCCTGGCACCAGTTTGCCCTGATATGTGTTAACCTTCTCTAGCCAGACTGCTGGGGTTAACACATGGGTCCATTGATCTGCCAACTAGACCAAAACCAAATGAAGATTAATGTATTCATTTGTTCAGTAAAAATGTGTTGAATACCTTCAAAGTTCAATATATATTCTGTGCTTGGTGATGGGGATTCAGTGATGACCTTGACCTCATAGAGCTGACCTTCCAGTGGAGGGCTGCAATAGGGCCAATGACCCAGCACCACTGATGATAAATTCTCATCAAATTTCAGTAAATGAATGAATGAGTGAATGCGTTTCTCATTATCACTACGACAGTTCAGGGTGATTGGCCATATTCTCCTGAATGGCATATTGCCTTAAAGCATCCCCCAAACTTCAATTCCCCTTCAAAGCTGTTCTTGATGTTCATTTCTATCTACTTTTTCTCATCAAAAAATATGAATTTTAAAGGCGTGGGCAAGGAGACGGTGAGAATTTTCTCTGGGTCTAGACCTACACAGAGATGCTATCAAATGTGCTAAGCAATAAACCGGTCCTGATGCTGACGTCCAAAGCACACACCCATACACACACCCACTCACTCTGGGGCCCGCCCCACGCTGCTGCCAGACACTCCCCTGTCAGTGCTTGTCCCACGCCGGCCACCAGCCTTTCAGTTTTCACTGTGCTCTCTGTTGATCGAGGAAGCATCACTTTAGAGCCGATTCCTGCAGTGGGGCTTTTCCTGGAGGGACCCATGGACATGCAGAGGGGAAATCTTTTGGAACGTTTGTGAATGCAGTTTTGTTCCTGATGATCCCAGGTTATTCCTGGCTGTCCTGTGTCTTCCCACTCATGGCGTGAATGCGTTTCACGGCTTCGTGGGGTGGGTGGAGAGGGGCCAGCTCTCAGCTTTGACACACTATAAATTACACTTTGAGTCCAAAGTTGCACCAGTGGCCTGGACAGCAGGGCTTTCATTGACGAGAGCAAAATGTTGTGGAGAGAAAATGAAAAGGACTTGGGAGTTCCAGAAGCCACAGCTCTGAGAATTGAAGTCTTCCTGTGCCATTCAGGAAAGTGAGGCCAGCTGGGGAGAGAAGGGGGACCGGGTGGAGGTGTTGGGGATGTGACTAGTGTTTGCACGCTGCGCGGGTTTCCAGGAAATGGCTCAGGGCCCCCTGCCTTGGGCCTGACCTTGGGAAGAGGCCAAGACAAAAGGCCCTAAAGAGTTTGGAGTGGAATCGGAGATCGTCAGGACTCAGTGCCTTTTCCGTGGTCCTGGAAGATTTCAGATGTCATGGAGCAGCCTGGGGTCGGCCCAGCTTCTGAGAGGCTGGCTGCCAGCACCGACAGGGGAGTGTCTGGTAGCAGCATGGGGCGGGCCCCAGAGTGGGTGGGTGTGTGTATGTGTGTGCATGTGAGTGCACTGTGCATGTTTGCGTGTATGTGGGTGCGTTTTGCCCTTGTGCAAGCTCCCCTCGTGTGTGTGCAAGTGCGTGTGTTCCAGAGTGTGTACGCGGGAGTGTGTGTGTGTGTTCCCACATCGCTCCACCGAGAGGGTGGAGCCACTGGCAGGCCCAGTGGGGAGAGTCGCCCAGAAACTTCTACCCAGGAGCCTCGGCACCTGCATCTGACACAGGAACACCATGGGATACCCTCGAAGACCTTGGGGGTGGGGTGCAGCAAGGAGACAGGATGTACTTAAGCCACACCCCTCTATCCCTCGTGCCAAAATGATGTACAACCCACCCCAATTCAGAGCGATCCTAGGGTGGCCTAGGGGGACATCTCGAACGACAGTTTAGATCTGAGTTAACCCCATTTAAAGTTGGAAGTGAGGGAATTCCCTGGCAGTCCAGTGGTTAGGACACTGTGCTTTCACTGCCGAGGACGCAGGTTCGATCCCTGGTCGGGGAACTAAGATCCCACAAGCCACATAGTGTGGCCAAAAAAAAAAAAAAAAAAAAGTTGGAAGTGATTGTTACCTTTTAATTCCCAAATTTAAGATTTCTTTTTTCTAGGAGGAAACAAAAAGGGAGCTTAAGAGAAGAGTTAATTTCAGTCACAGAGAAAGTCAGTTCTGTCTCTACTTATCTGAGTGTTGTCTATAAAATTATAAACTCCCCTTGAACAAGTTTTTAAAAGTTGGCTTAAAATCTTTAGAACTCTTTCTCAAATAAGACATAAAATGACATTTATAACTAAAATGCCTTTGTCTTGGAGGGGAAAATCAGAGTCTGTGAGCCTGAGGATGCCCTCTGATGAGTTTACAAAACTTGGGAAAACTTATGTGATCCTATTACTCTTTGTAGAGTTCAACATAAACATCCTATTTCAACTGACTTTAAGATTCTAGTAAAACCAGTTTTGAGTTTGATAATTAGAACAATATAGACATTTGGGCGTGGGGCTCAGTTTTTTCCAAAGACTTAGGATCTTTCTGATGGGTACAGATGTACAGATGGACCATTTCTATGGATCTGTGGGCTCCTGCCCGGTACATTGATTCATCGGTGTTAAAAGCATGTACTGTGGTTTTGAGAAGACTAAAACTTACATGAACTACTGCCTACATTGTTTTTGTGGCAATTGAGAGTTAAAAATGTTGAGGGAAACTCTAGATGATGACCTCATCCCACCTATCTAGCTTTTTATAAAACCCCAAACTCAGGTGAAACAGCGGGCAGGCAACAGATGGGTGATCATGCCCTGCAAAAGTCAGTTACATGATTGTGGAGCTCCTACTATGTGCAGGCTCATGGGATTGGCTCTGTAGCTGGCCATGCCGGTCCTCTTGGCCATCACGGCCTTCTTCTGGGGCTTCGGGGTCCTCTGTCTACACTCTCTCCCTGGATGATCTCATTCACTCATGTGATTTCATGTGCTGCTGGCTTTCAAACCTCCAGCCTGACCCTCATGCCTGATCTCTAGACCCAGACATTCACCTGCCCACTGGGCATCTCCCCTCCAATGTCTCATTAAATGCTCCTGATGGAACATGTGCAGCCACTTTCCCTCCAAGCCTGCTCCTCATCCCAGGTTTCTGATTCCAGGTACCATTACCACCAGCCCGACAGAATTCTCTCCTTCCCCCCAGCATCCACTCTCTGAACGCATCTGGTTGATTCTGCCTCTGCAATATGGCTGGGATCTCTGCTGTTCCCTCCCCTCCTGGCCACCACCGTGACCCGTATCATCTCCAGCAGCAACTCCTGCCTTCAGCCTTTCTGCTCTCCTCTCTTTTCTCCTCCTGCCACCAGAGTGACCTTGGAACAAAGCAGACCTGATTGTATCTGTGCCTGGCTTAGAGCCTTTCAGTGACTCCCTATCTGCTCCTCGAATAAAACCCCCAATCCTTACAGCTTTCTCTCCGGGTCTCTGCTCCCACTACCTGAAGTCCATCCTCCTCTCACCTGGCTGGCTTGAGACCTTCCTCGGGGGCCATACTGCCTTCTCCAGGGGGTCTTTCCTAACCCCTGCACTGAGTTAGGCCTCCCTGTCACTCTCACCCATCACACCCGCCTGTTCCCTTTGTCTCTCACTGCAATTCTTGATGAAATGCCTGTATTCCCTGATAGAACATAAACCCTGTGACAGCAGGGACTGTTCCTGTTTTATGTTTCTGGAACCGTGCCCAGAGTGGGACATGGTAAGTGCCCAATAAAGATCTGGGGAACTGAAGAAATGAGAGGAAATGACAAAGCATAACCAGCATTTCTTTCACTGATAACCTTTACAATAGCACAAATTCGGTTGGAGAGGGAACGCCTTTACCTGGGAAAAAGATAATGGGTAGTTAGAGGCTGCCTGTGATCAAACCTAAATGAGCAGCCCAGGGAGTGTTTCCAAGTTTAAAGGCTGAGGGATTCTCTCTGGGTTGGGGCCGGCTGGGAAGGCTCTGGACCAGGATGCCTTTAGCAGGGCCCTGAAGACCGGGCAGGACGGGGCTTCAGGTTAGCAGATCCCCTGTGCCTTGAAGTTTCCATCCGTCACTTGCAAACAAGCTCTGGGCTAAGGTGCTACCATGGAGAACTAGACACTTCAACAAAGGCTCAATTTGGCATCTTGTGGATACCGTTGGCATCCCAGTGGGTGACCTAGGTCTCTAGACCACCCCTTGCCACAGATTTGCACCTGGGCAGTTGTGTAGAAAGCTGAAAGTGAAGAGAAGGGTCTCGGCAAAGGTGACACAGTTACCAGAGAAAAAGAACATCAACTGATTTGCATTTGATTTGGCCAAGAATACGAAGCCAGTAACACCTATCAAAACAACTTTTAGTTCTCCAACCTGAGGTTTGTCTCTGCCTGTAAGAGGCATGTGTACAGCCCTCGATTTTTTTTAGGGATGATTTACGCGTGGGAAGGGAACAGAATGGGGCGACCCCTCCTCCTGATTTTCCTTTAGGTCTATGAATCTGTCTTATCTCTCAGAAGTGTACAAAAACTGGAGACCCTTCACTGAAAATTAAGTATTGCTTAAGCCTGGCCTAGACATAGTTCACTTTTATTGCCTTTTCATAATTGTTTATGTTTTCATTAATTTTACACCTTGGGAGCCACGTTTGATCAATTTGCAGAGATACAGTTTCCGTGTCTCGGAGGACCCATTTGTACTCTGCCTTGTTAATAGCCTGTCAGAAGGAAATGGCTTGAGAAAGACAAATACTGTATGATCTCACTTATATTTGAAAAAAAAAAAAAGCCATCAAACTCAGAGAAAAAGAGATCAGATTTGTGGTTACCAGAGGTGGGAGGGGTGGGGAAGGGAAACTGGAGGATGGTCCAAAGGTACCAACTTCCAGTTATAAGAGAAATAAGTCCTAGGGATGTAATGTACAACATGATGACCATAGTTAATGCCACCGTATGGTATATTTCAAACTTGTTAAGCGAACAGATCCTGAGAGCTCATCACAAAGAAAAAACATTTTCATTTCTTTTTTTGGGTATCTGTATGAGATGATGGATGTTAACTAGTAGTGATATTAGTGGTAGTCATAGTGTATTGTGATAGTCATTTCACAATACATGTAAGTCAAATCATTAGGCTGTACACCTTAAACTTACACAGTGCTGTGTGTCAATAGTATCTCAATAAAATTGAAGGAAAAAAAGGAAATGCTTTGAGCATATTTTAAATTCTTCTTAAAGTTAAGGGCATACCTGCAAAACAATAGCCAAACTTCCTGCCCTCTCTCCTTTCCTCAAAATCATTTTCTGGAGGATTCGAAGGTGCCCTTCCCCTAGGGGGAGGGAAAGTGATGGGCAAGGGAAAAAGCAGCAAGTGTGGGAAACACCGACTGCAAGAAAGCCAGTGTTTTTCTTTTGAAAAAATGAACAAACAAACAAACAAAAAACCCCAGTAAAACCAGACCCTAAAGGATTTTTAAACCACAAGCAACAGATTTTTAAAAACAAAGAAGACCTTTACAGACTGACTTACAGATCTAGTGACATTCTTGTGATCTGTTGGAATTTCCTTGTTCTTCAACTAAGGGTGAACAGTTAACGAACTTGGGGTCACTCCTACTTATGATTCTATTCTGCTCCCTTTCTTCAAATTTGGATTCTTTCCTGACATGCGGAAAATTGGGTTTGGCTTGTAGCCTGAGAGGCAAGCCTTTTGAATGAGCACATCCTCGTAAACATGCGTCATACCGTTAGAAAGGAGGCATCATCCTGTTAGCCTGCTTAAGCTAAATTCTGTGTTGAAGCCTTGATTTCAAGTACATGTATCAACTAATCTCTACATTCCTCATTCCAAACCATGTATGGTGAAAAATGTAACCCAGGAGGGTATGACGTTTCAAATACAGGGCTTTGATGTTAAATGAGAATCAAACATTTCTAAGGAACGAATGCAAACTTGGTGTGGCGAGATAAACCCCCACCACGTGTCATCCTTTGGCTCCGAATCGCCACCAGGTGTCTGGGTTCTAGCCCGCCTGAGCTCCGGGCAGTGACAGGACCATCCCTTTGGTTTCTATTCTCACTTCTTGCTTGTTATTATCCTGGCATGATACCATGTTCTGGGAGCCTCATCATTTACTTGGCTCTGCCTTTTAAGGCAAGAAGTGTCCGTATAACGACACTGTGTTCCTCCTCGAGCTAATCTCTGCCATCTCTTCTCACTGTTCCTCCGGGAGGGATGCTGCGATGTTCCAGCCGGTGTGCCGGAGATGCTGAGCAGAGTTCCCCAGAGACAGGAACAGCAAGTGCCTGGATTCTAGGTCATGGTGTATCTGCAATTAACTCAGACTCTTTGTGACAGTGGCACTTGTGCAGCATGGCGTAGATTGTGTGCGCGGGGCAGACTGAAGGCAGGGGGGATCCCCTCCTCAGTCCCAGTGGGAGGAAGACAAATCATATGTCAGATGGAATAATACACGAGTATCTAGCACGGTGCCGAGCCCTTAATGCGTTCCTAGTCAATGGCACCATCTGTTAAGCCTAGGCTGTTATGTTATGCTTATTGTACCCTCAATGCACTGGTGATTCTTTTTAGCTCATTTCCTTGCACCCTGTGATTTTTGGGGTCTTTCTAAGAGTGCTTTATTAAGTATAAAGACCTGGCCGTGTATGTTTTTAGGGTCAGGGTGGGCTGGGGGAGCAGTATTTTGTGGCTGTTTCGTGGCTTGGTTCTGAGTTAATGTACTAACCATGTCTTTTATTTTCTGTGTTCTGATGCTTTGACACCTGGGGCCTTGCTGACCCTGGAGGGACTGTCCCTCCCAGGGTTAGCCAATCCCTGCACATGTTGATTGATAGTAAACAGCTTGCCTGTGAGAGAAAGTTTTAAGTACAAACGGACCAATCCAGAGTCGACACTCTGAACCAATTCCTCTATGAGGTTTTCACACTCCTGGGCCACTGTTCACCTGCCCTAATCACCCCAGGGCCAGGTGTCAGACAACCAGGGGCAGCTCCTAGGCTCGGAGTCGGCTAAAATCACCCAAACCAGCCCATTCTGCCTTGCCCCTCCCTCCTGTGAAAATGGCTAAAGGAAACCTCATTGAAAATGGAGCCGGGAAGCCCTGAAGCGTACAGACCCGGGCAGGAAGAAAGGTTTCCTCTGACCCTACAGCGCAAGCTGCCCGCCGTCTGCAACTAATGGCAAACCCCACGGCCCACCTCGATTCCCTGCTTTCAAGCCGCCTCCTCTGTTCTCTGGACTTGCCTATGGTTCACCACAGTTTGCTTGTCCCGAACTGCAATTTTTTGCTATTCCTGAATAAACTCACTTTGCTGGTAAAATACGTGTTTTTTTTTTTTTTTTTTTTGCGGTACGCGGGCCTCTCACTGTTGTGGCCTCTCCCGTTGCGGAGCACAGGCTCCGGACGTGCAGGCTCAGCGGCCGTGGCTCACGGGCCCAGCCGCTCCACAGCATGTGGGATCTTCCCAGACTGGGGCACGAACCCATGTCCCCTGCATCGGCAGGCGGACTCTCAACCACTGCGCCACCAGGGAAGCCCAATATGTGGTTTTTTTTTTTTTTTTTTTTTTAGGTCAACACTCCTCACAGAAACCACAATAAAAGCTTTCCCCATAGTTTCCACTCTCCCTCTGCCCCCTGGCCAACCCTAGCGCTCTTCCCAACACCCCCCCCACCCCGTGGCGTGGCGTGCCATGGGATCTGTAACAAGTCGTCTTTGCAAGGGCAATCATCTCCTGATCTGTTGGCCTTATGAACCTCAACTTTTCTACTGATACATAGAAAAGTTGTTTCTCTATTTTAAAACAGTTAACCCCTGGAGGAAATGGAGGGCAGGGTCTGTGGCTTGGTTGACATCAGTGTAGCTGGTGAGGAAGTAACAGCACCGCTAACAGTGATTGTGTTTCCTGAACCTCAGATCGGGACCCGTGATCTGAGCCAGCACCATGTCTCAGGTGTTACGGGCATTATCTGTTCTGGACTGGAGTAGCCAGTACAGGGTGGCTGCTGCCACAGATGCTCTTTAGACAGTCCTGGGGGGATGTCAGGAGCTCATGGAAGAGGCAGCTTTGAGCATGACCTCTGCCTTTCTCTTTCAAGAATTAAAATGCTCTCCAAAAGAGCTAGGACTTGGGGATCAAGGCCTGGAAGGGGCCCACAGGGGAAGAGGCTCTGCCTGAGAGGGTGGAGGCTGGCATCGTTGAGGCCGGCTGCTCTGTGTGCAGAGTTTGGGGCCATAGTCTTGCAAGTAGCGGGTTCCTTGCTGCCACCTGCTTGCCGAGCTCTTAGAACGTTCCTCAGGGGAGCCATGGGGAAAGCCGCCTGGCCTTTCCTCTGGGAAGTGCTCGTGCACACGTGGTGGGCATCAACCTGGAGAACTGGTCCATGGCCTCAGGGGGATGGATGTCATCCAGTTAATATTTAGATTGGGGGATGAAAACCAGAATTGTTTATTTTCCTTTCTGGATAATCTAACTTCACTCCTTTAGCATTTTCTCCTAACCAAACTGTCAGTAGGTGCACGTTTTCTGCTCCTGGAAGAGAGGGTCTTGATTTCACTGTGCTACTTCCCGGACCATAGATGTCACAAGACCTTTCTCAGCCTGATGAGATGATGAAAACTAGTCTCCTCCCCTGTTTTTTGTTATTTCCCGGGGTCCATCATTTCTAGAGCTACATTCTACTGGATTTATTATGCTGGGGTTTTAAAGTTTGGTTTTTTTTTTTAAAAGAACTTGTAATGTTAAAATCAACGTGTTTCTCTTTTCCCTCCCTTTGACTTCTATTTAATTTTTTTTCAAATCCCTTGCAAATTTTTATTTAAAAAATTTTAAAATAAATTTATTTCTTTTATTTATTTATTTTTGGCTGCATTGGGTCTTCATTGCTACGCACAGGCTTTCTCTAGCTGCGGTGAGCAGGGGTTACTCTTCGTTGCGGCACGCGGGCTTCTCATTGCGGTGGCTCCACTTGTTGCAGAGCATGTGCTCTAGGCATGTGGGCTTCAGTGGTTGTGGCACGCAGACTCAGTAGCTGTGACTTGCAGGCTGTAGAGCACAGGCTCAGTAGTTGTGACGCCCGGGCCTAGCTGCTCCGTGGCATGTAGGATCTTTCCAGACCAGGGCTTGAACACGTGTCCCCTGCATTGGCAGGCGGATTCTTAACCACTGCACCACCAGGGAAGCACCTCTATTTAATTTTTGCAATTAAAATGTCCATAAGCTATGGTGGAAGAGACCTGAGAAGTTTTGACCCAAGGAATCCTAGCATTTATATTCCTAGAAGGAGGATGGGATGCCTTTTCTCCTCTGGCCACTCCTTCAGTTTCCTCTAATTGTTCAGTATTGTTCCACAGACTCAGAATTCATTACAACTGTATAACTTCTCAATACAAGTTATTAAGGAATACAGAATGAGAAATTGAAGGAGACCTATAGAGAGGAATATTTTTGTAGGTTGCAGAAGCCCTCCATGACAGCCTCACGATGAAATAAATTGGAAACTAGGGTTTCCATGGTGGGAAGCTGCGGGGATGACAGTAGTCTTTTGCCAGGGGCTGTTGGCACCATCTACAGAGATGCAGCCATGAACCACAGGTTGCCTTTGGTGGGCTGTCCGTTGCTGAGGTTTCAAAAGGCACTGCTTCCAAATGAAGTAGCCTGGGTTCTGATTTAGCCACATTTGTATCCCGTATGTTTATTCTATGTCACTGAATAGAAGGTGACCACATGGCATAAACTTGATTCAGTGAGCATCTTCTATATGCGCCAGGGATATGCCCCTGCCAAGACCTTCATGGGCGATGCAGCCCTGCTTCCCTTGGACGGCCTTGGTGGCTTTTTTTTATGTCCCCTTGGTGGCCTTTTTGGTGGAGAAGGGTTTGGGGAATATTTCTCAGTTCATTGGAGGCCGTGTATTTCACTTTACAACTCACAGCACTTCATAAGGACTCCTTTACTGTGAAAATACTGATCATGAGTGTACACCAATGCTTGTGAAAGTAATAACTTAGGACTTGATCTGCATTAATCAGAAAATGTATAGTGGAAGACCAACTTTAAAGAACGCTAAAATGTTTGCATAAAAGGGTGTCAGGTAGCATTATTAAGACTGAGAAGGGGTGCAGAGACAATGCCAAGAGGGAGATCATCCCTAGTGATTAGTACCAGCCAAGGCGAAGGCCCAAAGCACAGAAGACTGAGCTGGGGCCCCCCCACATCTCAGCTCATTTCCTGTTTGAGCCATAGTTATTTGCATATCTGTCTCACTTTCCTTTTCTCTATTCAAGAGTAAGCTTTCTACCTAATGCAGTATTTACCCAATGCCTTGCAAATAGCAGGTGCTCAATAAATCAATGGATGGATAGAATAATGAAAGAACAAAATGAGACAGATAATCAAGAAATGGGCCACCGAGGTCTGGAGTGGAGGTGAGTTTGTGCTGGTCTGCACGTGGGCCCAAGGGATTCAGGCAGAGAGTGTGGGCTAGAGGTCAATAGGAGATGAAACTGGGGGTGCTTCTACAGGCACTGCTCCTCAGCCTGGGTCCCAGCAGCGGTGCACAGATGGGCTCCATCCTCTCCAGGCTCCAGAGAGCCTTCCTGCCTGCAGGGGCCACCAAATCATCCAGCACCATCTCATTAGGTGCATTCGCTTTTGCAAAGGCTTTCTCAACTCTTTGCGGGATGGTTTTAGTCTGTGGAGATTCTGCGTGGTTTGACACGTTTACATTGGGCACAGTGCTCCCTTTCTGCCCTCCCTTGTACATTTCCAGCTCTGCTTTTAAATGAAGAGGTGGAGTGGACTTGTGGTTGCATTACTTTTCACCTGACCATTTTATAGGGTCTTTCCTTGGTGACACGTTTGGGGCAAAATGTTCACTTTTTTTTTTTTTTTAAGTTAAATGTTTAATGGACTCTGAACTATACATGCATTCCTCCATTATGGGTTGGAATCTGCCTTTTAGCTGGCAGTCCTTCAAATATAATTTTAAGATTTTTATTAACAATCTGTCTTGGGAGCTCCCTGTACCTCACTGATTCAGTGATCTGATAAGAAGTTTGTATTTCACAAAAGTGACAGTGTTATTCTAATAGAAGAAATGGAAGAAAGACCCGCCCTGGGTCAGGGAGAGCACCCAGTAGCTTGCTTGGTTTCCTCTCTCTCTCTCTCTGTCTCTCATGCTCTGTCTGTCTGTCTCTCTTTCTACATCCCTGGAGACTAGTTCAGCCCTGGACTCTTATAGGGATTGAATAGCCTCAAACTTCTACGTAAAGCACAAAGATTCATGGCAGAGTATGAGAGAGACACATGTCTATTTATCTCTTTCTGGACTTGATAAACAAAAGCATGTCCTCATTTGTGGAAATAACCAGGAACTCTCATTCCAGCTCTTAAAACAATCTGTCTGGCGTGTCTGCATTCTAGAAAAGTAGTGCACTAAGATGTGGCTTTGATCCTGCCTGGCCCGCTCGAGGCTGATTCAGAATGTCTGGGGCCAGTTCCCTCCTGTCCCCTGTGAGCAATCAGCCCTGGCAAGGTGGGTCTGGGCAGGAAGGAGGCAGCCCACAGTCGTTGTTGGGAGTAGGCTACCCTTGTCTGCCTGCCACTCGCTGTGTGACTTGGGGCAAGTTGCTTTGTCTTTCTGAGCCTCAGTTTCCTTATCTGTAGAAGAAGAATAATAAGACTTTCCAGGTTGCTGTGGGGTGTACTATACAAGACATGCAGGGAATTTTACCTGATCCATTGTAAGCTCTCCATAAAGAGAGCAGCTGGAGGGCAGCCGCCTCCACACCTTTGTGCCATTCCTCCCTTCTGGAATATTCTTTCTCCTCCTCTGCCTGTCAAAGTCCCATCTAATGCCATGAGGAGGCCTCTCTGAGCATCCCAGCCAGCTTTATTCTCAGGAATTCTGATTCATTTTTTGTCTGTACCACTCACTAGGGTCTTTGCATATTCTGTCTATTGTTTTTCCCTTGACCATTTTTTAGGGTTTTATTTATCACTATTATAAAAAAGTTAAGTGTGAGTCTTAGTTCCTCAACTAGGCGGTAAGTCCATGGAGTTTACTTTTCATTTTTATTTATTTATTTATTTTTGGCTCCGTTGGGTCTTCGCTGCTGTGCGTGGGCTTTTCTGTAGTTCCGGCAAGCGGGGGCTACTCTCCGCTGCGGTGCACAGGCTTCTCATTGCAGTGGCTTCTTTTGTTGCAGAGCATGGGCTCTAGACGCACGGGCTTCAGTAGTTGTGGTGCACAGGCTCAGTAGTCATGGCACGCAGGCTCAGTAGTTGTGGCGCACGGGCTTAGTTGCTCCGTGGCATGTGGGATCTTCCCAGACCAGGGCTCGAACCGGTGTCCCCTGCATTGGCAGGTGGATTCTTAACCACTGCGCCACCAGGGAAGCCCAGTCCATGGAGTTTAGTGAATGTATTTCTGCACCTCCACCCTCATCCCTTAATTAGATAACCTGAACAGAATTTTGTATCTTTTGCATAAGCTCACTAAATACTTGAAGATAATATCTAAATAATATCCCCAGAGTGGGTTACTTGATTGATTCTACTGGCACTACACAAACCTTTTGTTATTTTGAAGTGGGTGCTCACTCTCGCAGCCAGCCTGGATCAGGTGTCACGTACATAAATAAAAATCATTCAGTAATTCAGCAAGTGTGGGCGCCTATTATACGAGTCAGGCACTGTGTTGGTTATGGGACACACTAATGAATAACACCAGACACAAATCCTGTCCTCTTGAAACTTGTGGTTTAGGGGGGGGTGATGAACATTGATCAGTGTATAAAAACTGTGATGAGTTTTATGTAAGAAAAAGGTATAGAAGGCTATGGGTGTAGATAAGGGTGGGGACGTGGTATAAACTGGTGAGTAGAGAAGGCTGTCTTGGGGTTAGAATTAACATTACCCAGGTGAAGGGGAATGTGGAGAGAAGGGAGTTATTGGACTGGTGAGCCAGCACCCTGTGGTGGGAGAGTGTGGGCTGGCCATAATGGGAAACGGGGCTAGAGTGGTGAGCAGGGGCCCACGCACAGGCTTGTGGTCATGTCAATAACTCAGCCTTTCCTCTGAAAGCAATAAGAGGTCATTGGGGGCATTTTGAGGAGGAGCCAGAAAGGACCTGATCTGCATTTTCATTGAAAAAGGCTGCAGTGTGGACAGTGGGCTGGAGGACAGCGCACGTGGTCACAGGAGGGCAGCTAGAGGCCTTCCTGATGGTCTGGGTGATTGGAGCAGCCGCAGAGAGGGAGAGAGTGGATGGATTCAAGAGGTAGGCATTGAAATGGGCTGAGCTGGAAGCTGGATTGGAGAGGGGCATGGGGAAGATGCAGGGGCCCGATGTCTCCTGGGTTTCTGGATGGATGGAGGTGCTGTACACCGACATGTGGGCTCCTGGGAGAGGACTGGGCTTAGGGGGTATTTGTGAATTTAGTTTGGTTGTGTTGCATTATGGTGCCTTTGAAACCCAAGCTCCAAGAGGAGCTTTCACGGGGGCCGTTGGATGAAGCATTTAGGAACTCTAAGGACAGGTCTGGGTTAGGGGTAAGCTTAAGAGTCACTGGTGTGGGGTAACTGAAGTTGTGGGTGGGAATGAGAATTGGAGACAGGATAGAATGAGGGAGAAGAGGGCATAGATTGAATCTTGAGAAACTCTGACATTCATGGCTGGTGACAGGAGTATGAGCTTGAACAAGAACCTGAGGGATGGACAGAGGGGAAGAAACACCACGAAGGTTAGAGGTCATAGGAGCCCAGGGAAGTGAGCAGAGTCAGAGGGAAAGTGTGGTCAACCTCAAAACTGGCTGGAAGGACAAAGAAAGTGAAGACTGGAACTGGCTCATTGGAGCTGGAGACTAGAAGTCATTGAGGAACTGAGTGAGAGACGTGTTGCTGGACCAGCAGGGTCAGAGCCCCGTGGGAGGTGTGGATGGGCAAAGAGAAGAGGGAGGAGGGAAGTATAGACAATTCTTAATTTGCTTGTGTGGGGAGAGAGAAAGAGAGCAATGGGGAACTGTGGAAACAGGGGAGCATTTCTTTATCTTTGTTAGTTTTTTTTTACTTTTTTTTTTTTTTTTTTTGCGGTACACGGGCCTCTCACTGTTGTGGCCTCTCCCCGTTGCGGAGCACAGGCTCCGGACGCGCAGGCTCAGCGGCCATGGCTCACGGGCCCAGCCGCTCCGCGGCATGTGGGATCTTCCCGGACCGGGGCACGAACCCGTGTGCCCTGCATCGGCAGGCGGACTCTCAACCACTGCGCCACCAGGGAAGCCCAATTTTTTTTTTTAAATTAACTACTTTATTTATTTTTGGCTGTTTTGGGTCTTCGTTTCTGCGCGAGGGCTTTCTCTAGTTGCGGCGAGCGGGGGCCACTCTTCATTGCGGTGCACAAGCCTCTCACTAGCGTGGCCTCTCTTGTTGCGGAGCACAGGCTCCAGACACGCAGGCTCAGTAGTTGTGGCTCACGGGCCCAGTTGCTCCGCGGCATGTGGGATCGTTCCAGACCAGGGCTCGAACCCGTGTCCCCTGCATTGGCAGGTGGATTCTCAACCACTGCACCACCAGGGAAGCCCCCTTTGTTAGGTTTTTAATAAGAGAGACTTGAGTACAATTACAAACCAATGCAAAGGATTCACTGGCAAGGGAGAGGCTGAATATTCAGGAGAAAGAGGACCTTATCTAGAGTGTTTTAGGGTGAATGGCTGTCCTTGTTTGCCCAGGACAGAGGGGTGTCCTGGGACCCAGGACTTTCAGTGCAAAACCCAGAATAGCCTTAGGTTAACTGGGGTGGTTGGTCACCTGAGTTTTTGGAGAAGATGAGAGGGGATGAGATCCAAAGCATAGGAGTAGGAAGAGGGCCACCTTCTCTCTTGCAATGGAGGGAAGGAAAGGATGAACTGAGGTGGAGGGAGGTTCATAGGCTTGTTTTGCAGAGGAATCGAAGGGTGCTCATCTGATGTTTTCCATTTCCTTTAGGAAGTAAGGGGTGTGATTATTTGCTGAGGCGGGATGAGTGGAGAAAGTTTCAAATGCTTCTCATGGAGCCTGGGAGAGCAAGTTGACCAGAGAAATATAGTGGTATTACTGGGTGGTGGTGAAGGGCCATGTGAGGTTGGGTGCCATGAATTTATAACAATGGTCATTTGCCCGTCACGTGTATGGGATTATCCAGCAGAGATCAGCTGCTCAAGGGCAGCTTAGGGCTGGTGGATGGTTGGCTTTCCGCAGAGCTGACATTTTTCCAGCTGGTGCAACTATGCTAGCAACAGAACAAAAGGGTGAAAGGAAAAATTTAATGTACTGCCAAGAATTTTATTAAAGTGGTGGAAGACGGAACTTAGGCTGCATGAAGAAAAAGTGAAGAACTTAGGCTGGAGAAAGGAAGAAGTGATGATGGATTTGGAGTAAAGTCAATGGATTGGTAAGGTTGGCGGTAAGGCTGTGAGCCCAGGGTGGAGGCTGTGGCTGAGCTGGAGGTGGGAAGTTGTCACCAAGCATGCCAGGGCATGAGGCTTGGAGGGTGCTGGCTGGGACCTGTGAATGTACATTCTCTTCATGGGATGTTATAACAAAGGAAGGGAGGGACGAAAATACTCTAGGGGGAAGTAGGGTGAGTGATTGATGGTAGAGGCAAGCTTCCAAATGTGTTGAAAAAAATAAAGCACATGCTTTAGGGAAACCACCATTATCAACGGGTCTTTGATTCTAGGATGAATGGTGTTATGGGTTGAATTGTGTCCCCCTAAAATCCGTATGTTGAGGTCCTAACCCCCGTGTCTTCAAATGTGACCTTATTTGGAAATAGGGTCATTGTAGATATAATTAGTCAAGGTAAAATGTGGTCATTGGGGTAGCCCTAATCCAATAGGACTGGTGTCCTTATAAAAAGGGGAAATCTGGACACACATACACACACACACACACAGAGAGAACACCACGTGAAAATGAAGGCAGAGATCAGGGTGATACATGTATAAGCCAAGGATGCTAAAGATTGCCAGCAAACCACCAGAAATTAGGAGAGAGACCTGGAACAGATCCTTCCCTCAGCCCCCAGAAGGAACCAACTCTTTCGACACCTTGATCTTGGACTTTTGGCTCCAGACTGTGAGACTAGATTTCTGTTGATTAAGCCTCTCAGTCTGCGGTACTCTGCTATGGCAGGAAACTAATACATTTGGGATTATGGGACTTCAGTTAGTATTTTATATACTCTCCTCTTTCATAGTTTTTCCCTATCCTGCCTCTAGTTCTGATGTAATTCTAATCTGGTATTCTGAGCAAATGTATTCCTCTAATTATCTTGCCTCTCTTACTCTCCTATGTAATATTTTAAATCTTTAACAGGCTACCCTAGGTAAGAATATATGACCTGTTTTTGGGGCTTGAAATGCTTTCCACAGAAAGTTGGAGACACAGTCTTAGTTATAACAACTTCCAGAAAAATTAGGTAAGACGACTCCATACTCTAAAGGACAGTCCTCAAAGTGTGAAGTCACCCTGCTCCAGCACAGACCCCGTGACGACGAGGAGGCTCAGGCATGGAGACCCCAAAAGGGTCTGGAGCCACGTGCAAGAGATGCCCATGTAGGAAGCTGGTTGTCTCTGGGCACCTTTCACCATCTCTTAGAAGCTGACATTCTGTCTCGTGGGAGCTTTATGAGCACTGGGGACCATGGATGTAAAAGCATCCTGCACAGTTTGTCAGCTTGCCGCCCATCTCCTCAATGTTTTCATTCATTCATTCCTGGGGCCAGGGAGCCGATATCCCTCTGGGCTGCTGTGTCCGAGGCACGTGGAGCATGCAGCATCGCCCTCAGCGCTGGGCAGACAGAAGCCGCTGTCAGCTCTCTGGCTGGTCTCCTGTCTTCCTGACGTAACTAACAGTCCCCTGTATTGACCAGTGGGAAATAAAGTTGCCCTGTCTCCTGATAACTCCTCCCAGCTTGCTTTCCTTCAGTGACAATCCCAGATCCCCTTCCCACAGTCCCTGAAGGCAGCACATGCAGGAGAAAGGGCACCGGCCAGCCGGGGGTCAGAGCCCTGACTGTGCCCTCGGGCAGGGCCTGTCCCCACCTCCCTCCCACTCCCACTGGCCTCCTTTGATCTTCTCAAGCTCTCTGTGACGACAGGGGAGTAGCTGCGGCCATTCCCCTTTGACCGATGAGCAAATTTATGATTAAGTGACTTGCTGGAAGCAGAGGCTAATTCCTGGAGGAGCCTCGATGTGGTGGGTATTTGGGGTTCACCTCCCCAGCATCTGCTTCCTCATCCTCTCTGTCCTGCGCCTGGCTGTGTTTGGGGACACAGCTGTTTTCCTGGGCTCCGGTGAGGACCCCGTGTCCAGGTCAGTGCCAACCCGCGTGGACCTTCCCGAGGTCACGTGGGACCCAAGTCAATCACAGTGATTCTCAGAACTTACGGGGCTACAGGAAAGGACCTTAGCCCTTCCCCTTTGAACTTGAACCTGAGAGGTGTGAGAGAGGCTGGCCGAGACAGAGGCAGCACAGAGGAAGTACAGCTGAGAGGAGGAGGAAGGGAAGGTCCCATGACATCGTTGGAACTCTTGGGTCAAACTGTATCTTAGTTAGTCCTGCCTGGGCTTGTGACACTGGTCTTTGTGCTCCAGCTTGTGTGTGTGTGTGTGTGTGTGTGTGTGTGCGTGTGTATGCACGCATGTGTGTTACTGGCACTGAAGAGGGTAACTGATACCCAGTGCTACGATGTGAAACCCTGAGCCCCCAGACCAACACCCCCCGCAGTGGTAGCCACATTGCTTTCTGAAATAATTACACTTTCAAAGATGACATCTCTGAATGTGACATGCAAATCAAAGCTGCTATTTTTTGTAAAGAAGCCGAATGAGCTCACTGGCTGTTCTTTACAAGAATTTCAACAGACTCTTTATTCCAAGGAAGAAGTGATTCTAGATTTTATGTGGATCTCTGTGCAGGCTGTGATTGTGTGTGTGAGTGAGTGTGTGAAAGTGTATGAGGGGGAAGTTGGGACATAGGTGGGGGAGGATGGACGAGAACAATGGTGGGAAAATTCTTTGCAAAGTTAAAGAATGGTCTGTTCAAATGTGATGTGACCTTCCATGATTGTTCAGTTGATTCCTGGCCTCTGAAAGCTCCATGATTAGTGCAGGGCTTTCCCTTGATTCTTCCTGATAACCCGGGAGTTCCCGGCAGTGATGACTCACACTGGTGCGGTAGCATTTCTTCCTCAGAGACCATGACCTGGAGCCCAGCCTCGAGATGGAAGAGAAGGGAGCGGAGGCAAAAGGGAGGCCAGGCCAGCAGGTGCTGTGCTGAGGACGGGTTCTAGAGGCACATCCTCCCCTGGCCCGGCTTCTGGTGCTGTCACCACCTTCTCCTCTCCTGTGTCTGGAGTTGGCTGATGCCACTACTGGGACGCATGCAGCCCAGCCCCGGGGTCATTGCATGAACACAGTGTCATACCACCACCTTTCTCCCGTGGTTTCTCTCCACGTTCCCATAACACATGGGACCCCCGTGGGCTTAGGGATCGTGCTGATGATGGCCACTGATCATCCTGGCACAGCCGATGGGGACCGGACAGGCACAGCATGCTTGCATATTGCATTCACAGCAGCAATGCTATTTTTGTTGTTGTCACTATATATTCTACTGTATTTTTCATTTGAAATATTGTTAGTGCCTACCCTAGGTCCAGCCTTTTTCCAGGGGGGAAAATTCAAAAGCAGGGGACACAGGCAGAGGCAAATACCCTTGACATGAGTGAAGTATTCAGCACCCTCTCCCCTTATACGCTCCCTTGGGATCCAGCCTTCTCTGCAGATGGAATAACAGACCCGCCTCACCTCTGAGACCTTCTCTTACCAATTCACTCTCAAGATTTCAGCTAGGCTCCAGGCTTTTAAATGCACATAGCCTGAAAGACGTAGCTCCTGGGTCCATGGATCACTTATGGCTCAGTGTCAGCACATTTTCCATGGGTTTGAATGGAGCAGAACGCCCATGGGGACTGGGCTTGAGAGGCCACGTTGCCTGGGTGCAACGTGATGTGCTATGACCCCCCAGAGTGATGCACCCCTGCTCCCCAGACTGGCGTCTGCTGCCCTCCACCACCTCCTCCCTGCCTAGCATTGCGGGCACTGTGTTTGCTCCTGGGGACCGGCACCTTCATCACATTGCTTGGGGCTCCTTCCGGGGTGTGTCCAGGGTCTAGGCTGGATAACTCCTCCCTGGAAGGTGCATGCTGGGCTTGAGCCCGTCGGCTTCAGACCCCTCATGACCGCTAAGGGGCCTGCCTCAACATCCCCAGCAGCTCACCTCTCTCTGCTGGTCCCTCCGAAGGCGCAGCTGCGGACTCGGCTTGGTTTCTGGTGTAGACGATGGCTTGGTGGCCCTTGTCCTGGGCTGACTTCTGGCCCCCGGTGCCCCCACCTTGAGGGGGGCGGCCAGCACCTCTCACCCCCCAAGGCTGTGCAGAGCTGCAGGGAGTGAGCCGGGTGGAGCTCCCGGAGCTGGGAGCTGGCATCCAATCCAAGGGCAGTTTTCATTTGTGTCCTCACCCAGCCTGCCTGCTTGGATGGCGCCCTGGAGAACAGACCCTTGGTCTGGCTTCTGGCCGGGGTGCTGTGCTGGCTGGGTGTGGGCTGAGGACAGAGGTAGTGGTCGTGCACGACTTGGCCCCTGGGGCTTTCTTCTCTGGAAGGTGCTGGAAACCACTGGAAAGAATGGGGGATGTTTGTTCTTCCTTCACCCCTGGGGAGTGTCATGGCACTTGTGCTTCCTTCTGACCTGGAGAGAGGTTCCAGGTGCATCCCTGTGCTGCTCCACTGGAAGGTCCGGGGGAGGGGGAGAGGCTGCCCCTAGGGTGGAGGGGGAGTTCGGGGTGCTCCTGCCCTGGGGCCTGCACCGGCCTCGCTCCCCGGGACGAGGAGTCCCCTCCTCCACTCCCACCAAACCCCAGGTGTCTGGGACCTGGGAATGCCCTCCCGCAAGCGGCTCTGATCTTATTCCAAGGCCCGTGTTGGCCAGAGTCGCAGAGTTGGCTGTGTGGGCACCCCTGGGCCTGAGGGGCTGCAGGAGACCTTGGACATACCTGCTAGGGTGAACCCACATAGGTCCCAAGGACCCCCGCTGGACCAGTTGGGAGACGGGGACTGGAGAGAAGAGGCATGTGTCCTGGGGGGGCCACCTCTGCTCTTGCTCTGGCCCCAGGAAGCACAGCCAGTGGGAGTCCAGGGAGGCATTTGTGACTCGGGAGGAGCTGGTCCTGAGATGGGCGGGGGTCTGCCCCACCACCCCCTGGAAGAGCCCCACTTCTCCATCAGCAGCAGGAGGGCCTGCCCAAGCGCCGTGGGGAACGTTGGGTCCTCTTCCCCGCCTTCTTCTCTGCTCCTTCCTTTAAAGGGACACTGTCACTGGCTACATAAGTTGTGGGTTCTGATGCAACGTGAAAATATAGGCCTCTTGTTCACAACTGCTAAGAATATTAAGACTGTGACAGCGGAGCATTAAACTAAGTCAGGGCCCTGTGTACAGGTTGCTGGCTCGTAACGCTGACCCCGAGCCTTTATAAATTTTATTAACCTAATTTTTTGCTGAGGTATAGTTGATTTACAATATTATATTAGCTCAGGTAGTATAACGCAGTGACTCAAAATTTTTATGGATTATACTCCATTTAAAGGAATTATAAAATATTAGCTATAAAAAATAAAGTCAAGGGACTCTCTCCACTGGGAGAGGGTCCATTGGGATGACCACAATGGACCAGAGGGGCTCCCCTGATTTTCTGGACTTGGTGGAAGTCACACTCCTTCAGTTTTGCCATATCATTCCTCATAGAAAGACAAGTAAATAAAGTGGTGATTTCTCAAAACTGACCCATCTGGGCCACCACCTGCTTTGGAAAAGTCCCTGCAACGTGAAGCGCCTTTTCAGGGCAAACGTCACACTGTGTTCTCTGGCAGTGTCTTTCCCGTGGTTGTCTTGCAGGCTGGTGAAGTGGTGAGTGCGGGATTTGAACTCAGGTCCGTTGGCTATTCAAGTTCATCACACCCTGCCTGACTGGACTCAAGCTCTGAGACTCATGTTTCTAACTAGGATGTTTTCTCCTAAAACAAGCCTCCTGTTTCTAACTAGGATGTTTTCTCCTAAAACAAGCCTCCTGTTTCTGTAAATATTTATTGATCACTTTGTTACACATGGAACGGAATTTCTGTGAGTGAGGTGGGGGCAGGGGACATGGCCATCTGCAGAAAGGGCCCAATTAACTGATTTCATACCAGCCACAACCTGACGGAGACATTCATTTTAGTGACTAAGTTGAAAATAAAAGCGAGATCAGAGCATCGCAAGCATGTAGCAGGAACACACAGTGAATTCAAGGGAGAGACGGAAGATTTGGACCCTGAAGACAAGCATGACACTGCAATTTAGTTTGGATGAGAAAACTGAGATCTCGTGGAAATGCCTCTGCACGTGTGCGAGTGTCTCTATCAAGTTTCTGCTGCTGTGCAGCCATTTAACATTGGTCCTAAAATATCCGCAGTGCGGAACATTTGAAATGAGCTTTTCATTTGCTAAAATGTTGCAGCGAGCAGGCAGAAGTGATGCTTGTGTGCAACTTTCTGATGGTTTAAAACGCCTTGCAGAAATGGGGGGTGGTGATAGTTTTTTTTTTTTTTTTTTTTTTTTGGCTTGTCTACAGAATGAGGGGAAAGAGAAAATATACCTAAATACTGTGCTCATTCCCAAGGGCACACCAGGCAATGCACACACCAGAGGCAAGACTGGTGGGAGGGAAAGGGATGCTGAGGCCAAAAGAACTCTCTGTGGCACAGATCCTGCCTCCTCAGGGCTGGAGAGGACACCAGAGGCCGTCCCCGCCCCCCTCCTGTGGCAGGTGGGAAGACAGGCAGTGACCGCTTGCTCCGGGCGGCCCAGCCGGCTAGTGGCAGAGCCTGGGGGCTCACCTAGACCCTCCATTCCCCAGGCCAATCCTCTTTCCATTCTGCCTCCCCCAAACATTATCTGTCTAGAAATATTGGCTCCCACACCTCAAAACAGAAAACCCCTTGTTCTCACTCCCCAAGTGAGTAATTTGTTTTCAGCGTTTACATTAGCTGGAAACAGAGCTGGGAAGACTCCTCACTCTGTTTTCCAATGAGATGTATTTTGATCAAGTTTCCTGGTCCCAAATGCTTCTCTGCTTTGTCAGGGCTTGTCGGTTAGAACTTGCTACATGGAGGTTCTCAGAGCGGTGGGTGGAGCTCGGAGGAAGAGTTCCAGGTTGTCCCTGGGTTTTGTTTTTTTCCAGGCACGGCTGGAACCTGCAGCACAGTCAGATCACACTGTTCCACATAAGAAATGTGCTGCGAGGTCGCATTCCTGACCATGAACTTGGCACCAAATGAGTCGTAGAAGTGAAACCAAAAGGGGTGACCAAGGGTGACCCTTGAAGACCGAGCCCCGGCTTTCAGCTGCCACCCCCTCACATCTGGGGCAGATCTCTTGTGACCCCAACTGCTAGAGATGCTATAAGCATCCAGGTAGGTCTGAGACGTAGCAGAGAAGATGAGAATGGAAAAAAGGAAGCTTGAGAAAGAGAAAGAGGCAGGAATAAAAGAGGGGAAGAGCACAGGAAGGATGGGAGACGCATCCAGAGGGCAGGGGAGCTTGTGCTCACCACGGCCCGGGACCTCCCTGGGGTCCCTCAGCTTCCTCACCGTGGAGGCTACTCACATGAGCCAGTGGTCTCCAGCCCAACCCAGTGGAAGGACCACAGTCCACAGGTGGGGGCTGTCAGGGACAGGGTGACGCTTGGTCAAGTTTGCGACTTCAGGATTAGGTCTGGTACACTCCTGGCTTCTTCTGGCCTTCCTTACCGGGTAGAGATTCAAAACCTTTTGTAAAACTACCCAAGCACTTCTGCGTCTAGCAGTGTAGGCAACTGGAAAACTGTCTCCTTCAGAAATACTTAAAATACCGACACACGATAAAAACGTAGGTGTCGGTACAGACGAAGCTGGGAGGAAAGGCAAGTCCCGAAGGGCAGGAAGAGGGAACGGGAGGGGAAGTGGAGATGGCTAGGGGCCACTGCGGTGAGGCTGCTCTGGGTCCACCTGGGTGGCGGGCTCTGCCTGGAAGGCTCGGCACAGCATCACCTGCAGAGCCTCACCATCTGGGGAGCCTTTCCCGAACGCGTCCACCTGGCACACACCTGAAGTCCCTTTTCCCCACTTTTTTTTGTGATTTGTCTCCTTGCTCTTGACTGAGAATGGCCACATTTCACCAGCATCAGTGTCCCAGAGTGAAAGGACTTCCCAAGGCCCCAAAGGGGCAATAAGAAATATCAGAGCCGGTGGACACGCTTTTAATTGGGCACCACTCTGGGTCTTGTATGCCCTGCCCTGGGTGGGGAGCACTGGACACAGGTGTTCTGGCCCAGGTGCGATGCTCTGAATCCAGATGAGTTGCAGAGCAGGCTAGCACATGGGGCACCAGTCTCCCTTTAGCCACCTTGTCCCTTTCATTTCCTACTATGGCCACAGCATGTATTGTTCCCACGAGGACAAAACAAAGACTCTTGGACGGTGATGTCTCCTGTCACCCAAGCAGCAAACACACACACACACGCACACATGCACACACACATAGGATTCCATGCCTTGTCTGCTTCCTTGTGTTAGAAATATCTGGGCTTGGGAGAAGGCATGCTGGCAAGGCCCATCGGCCTCCGAGCACCCTCTCTGCCTGTTCTCCACCTCGAGACAGAAAGAGCTTACTGCATGCAGGCCTGGCACCAGGAATTGCACACTTTGCTTTATTAACCCCGTTGATCTTGGGGAGCCCTGTCTTATGCTGGTGTCTCACTCCATGGACCATCTGCATGATTTTAAGGATGAGAAAGTGAGACTATCCACTTCTAGCAGGTCATTATGACATCTTTGAGAGAAGGCAGCATGTATCAGTGATAAGATAGTGTTTTAGAGTTTCTTCAACATTATTCAGACTTCCAGGGCAAAGATTTGCATTAAAATTTGCCACAACTTTAATTACTGAATACCCTATTCAACTTTACCTTTGAAAAGTTCTATTGAAATGAATATTTCTAGTTTTCTAAAATTTTTGGAGAATAGTCTAAAAGATATGCCTCTAACTACAAGAGTAACCAGCATAATTAACTTTGATTATTTTGATTATTATATAATTAATTGGATACTGGTTAATAGTATTAGATATTCTTGGTAATAGTCTTGATAACCCTTCCACACCCACACTCTGTATAACTCTTTGAAACTGAGAATGTGATTGACTGTAATGACTAGAATGTGACTAGAATGTGATTGACTAGTAAGTAATAGGGAAGAGCAAATCTGACACCATGTTGGATCTGTTTCTTTTACTTTAACCTTTGTATTCTATTGCTTTTGCTACAAGTTAAGAATGTTGCCTATAGCCTGAAATATACAGGACAGCCCATTCTCAAAGCTCTGACTTTTAAAGGTATAACATTTTCCCATTCATACAGAGATAAAAAGTTGCAGAACAGAGAATAACATTTGTCTTGTTGGAGGTTTATAGGAACATCATGACCTGACCTACATGGACAGCTGCAAGAACAAAGGATTCTGACACCAAGAAGTCTGCAACAACCAACCACACCCCCTCCATTTTTAGCATAAAAGAAGCCTGAATTCTAACTCAGGTAAGGTGGTTCTTTGGGATGCGAGTCCACCATCTTCTCAGTCTGCTGGCTTTCCGAATAAAGTTGCTATTTATTGCCCCAACAACTCATCTCTCGATTTAATGACCTGTCATGCGGCGAGCAGTATGAGCCTGGACTCGGTAAGAGTAACAAACCCTTTTGTAAGTAGCTGGTTTCTAAGGATTTGCTTTTAACAAAACTAAAACAGGGGACTTCCCTGGCAGTCCAGTGGTTAAGACTTCACTTTCCAATGCAGGGGTGAAGGTTCGAGCCCTGGTCAGGGAGCTAAGATCCCTCATGCCTCATGGCCAAAAAACCAAAAGATAAAACAGAAGGAATATTGTAATTAATTCAGTAAAGACTTTAAAAATGGTATACATTGAGAAAAACTAAAAAAAAAACCCAAAACAAAAAAAAGTAAAACAGGACCTAACTCATGTCTCAGCATGTGGATCATTTGAAATATTTTTTGATGATTAATCAATATGTAATTTTTAAAACAAATTATTCCAAAGAAGTTCAAAGAACTGAGTGACAAGCTATAGTGATATGCATTCTACCCCTATTTATGTATTTATAGGAATAATACTTATCAGTACTTGTAGCTAAACAAATAACAAATTGGAATGAAAATAATGCTCATCCCTGTCTCAGACTACCAATAAGTAATAGTATCTACAGCTACATGAGAAAAATAAAAACTCCACACAAGTCCTTAAGAGATGTATATCTAATAAAATTTTTCTGTTTGTACTTAATAATTATTTACCCAAAATTAATATATTATTTATTTATTTATGACTGTGCCACATGGCTTGTGGGATCTCAGTTCCCTGACCAGGGATTGAACCCAGACCATAGCAGTGAAATCCTTGAATCCTAACAACTAGGCCACCAGGGAACTCCATTTAATGTTTTTTAAAATATATTTATATTTTGATCATTTGTGTTCTACTTATGTTGTAATGATATCTATGTAGAAGAAAACAGTTTAATCCTTGAAGTTTTATGATTACAAGAATTTTTTTTCAAATTTAAATTTGTATATGTATTCTTGTTGCAAAGAAGTCTGACATTGTAATCAAAAGATCTGGAAGCACAAAAAATGTAACACACTATGATAGAATTCTCTGGGGGAGGTGAAATGAAAATACAAGTTCAAGGGAAAAAAAAAGACACTGTAAAATGTCAGATGTTTAAAGAAAAGCTTGTCTTGTGTTTTTAAATTGGTGATAACTATTAAATTGCTATATATTTATATTTCATAAAATATATTTAAATGAATTATGTAATCATTTTATAGTTAATGTCAGTATTTACAGTATGCCAAAAAATCTTTTGCAATTACTTAAACTTATGATAAACATGTTAGATGTCAAATTAAAACTCTGTGAGAGGCCTGTTTGCCCAAATTTTTAAGGAGTATGTGAACAGAAAAGTTGTATAAACCCCCCTTAGACCTCTGACCTAGAGCACTCAACTAATTCCCTAGTAAAAAGACAAAGGTGGTTCTACTGAATTTTTAAAGAATCCAACAGCATCCTATTTATAAGAGACAGTCCATCAAAACAGTGTGGTACTGGCACAAAAATAGAAATATAGCTCAATGGAACAGGGTAGAAAGTCCAGAGATAAACCCATGCACTTATGGTCACCTAATCTATGCAAAGGAGGCAAGAATGTACAATGGAGAAAAGACAGTCTCTTCAGTAAGTGGTGCTGGGAAAACTGGACAGCTACATGTAACAGAATGAAATTAGAACACATCCTAATACTATATACAAAAATGAACCCAAAATGGATTAAAGACCTAAATGTAAGGCCGGATACTATAAACCTTTTAGAGGAAAGCATATGGAGAACACTCTCTGATATAAATCGCAGCAAGACCTTTTTCAATCCGCCTCCTAGAGTAATGAAAATAAAAACAAAAATAAACAAATGGGACCTAATTAAACTTCAAAACTTTTGCATAGCAAAAGAAACCATAAACAAAATGAAAAGAAAACCCTCAGAAATGGAGAACATATTTGCAAATAAAGCAACTGACGAGGGATTAATCTCCAAAATATACAAACAACTCATGCAGCTCAATATCAAAAAAACAAAACCCAATCAAAAAATGGGCAGAAGATCTAAATAGACATTTCTCCAAAGAAGACATACAGATGGGTAAAAAGCACCTGAAAAGATGCTCAACATCACTAATTATTAGAGAAATGCAAATCAAAACTGCAAGGAAGTATCACTTCACACCGTTCAGAATGGCTATCATCAAAAAATCTACAAACAATAAATGGTGGAGAGGGTGTGGAGAGAAGGGAACCCTCCTACACTGTTGGTGGAAATGCAAACTGGTACAGTCACTATGGAGAACAGTATGGAGGTTCCTTAAAAAACTGAGAATAGAGCTATTGTATGATCCAGCAATATATGCTACTCCTGGGCATACACCTGGAGAAAATCATAATTTGAAAAGATACATGCACCCCCAATGTTCATTGCATTATTCACCATAGCCAGGACATGGAAGCAACCTAAATATCCACCAACAGAGGAATGGATAAAGAAGATGTGGTACATATATACAGTGGAATATTACTCAGCCATAAAAAGAACAAAATAATGCCATTTGCAGCAACATGAATGGACCTAGAGATTCTCATGTTGAGTGAAGTAAGTCAGACAGAGAAAGATAAATATCATATGATACTGCTTATATGTGGAATCTAAAAAAAAGGCTACAAATGAATTTGTCTACAAAACCGAAGTAGAGTTACAGATGTAGAAAATAAACTTATGGTTACCAGGGGTTAAGGGGCAGAGAGATAAATTGGAAGATTGAGATTAACACACACACACTACTATGTAAAAAATAGATAACTAATAAGTACCTACTGTATAGCACAGAGAACTCTACTCAGTACTCTGTAATGGCCTATATGGGAAAAGAATCTAAAAAGAGTGGATATATGTATTTCTATAATAGATTCACTTTGCTGTACACCTGAAACTAACACAACATTGTAAATCAATTATACCCCAATAAAAATAAAAAGAAAAAGAGGCATTCATAGAACAGAAGAGTACAGAAAGTTTGAAGAAAAATAGTAAGAAGATGTATATCAAGCAAATAGTAACCAGAAGAACACTTGTGTATCTATATTAATATGTGACAAAATGGACTAGGGCTAAAATTATTGCAAGAGATGAAAGGATCACTTCATAATGATAAAAGTTTCTACTCATCAGAAGATATAAACATGCTGAATTTATGTACATCTAATAACATGTCTCAAAATAGAACAAGAAGAAATGGACACATTCACCAATGTAATGAAGGCTCTATCAGTAACAGATAGATTAAACAGACAAGAAATCAGTAAGAACACACGTATCGATACAAAAAACACAATTAACAAGCTTAATTAATATCGAGAACATGTGTCAGACACTGCATCCAAGGGCTGGGATCACATTCTTTTTACAGACATACAGAGTATTTATTAAATTGACTATGTACAAAATCAGCAGCCAAGACTTGATAAACTCCAGAGAACTATCATTCAGTTCACATTCTCCAGCCATAACGAAATTAAATTAGAAGTCAATAACAAGGAAGATTAATAAGATACCATGCTTTTGGAAACAAAGTCATGTCTAAATAATTTTTCTGTTAATGATCCGAGATCATAGAAATTGGATAACTCTTGGAATTGAACCATAATTTTAAAACTACATATTAAAGCTTGTGGGATGAAACTAAAGGGACTCTTAGAAAATTAACTCTAAATTATATTAGAAAAGAAAAAGAGGACAGAAAATGAATGAGTGAAACACCCACTTTAAGAGAAAAAAGTAACAGAAATAATCCAAAGAAAAAGAGGTTAAGAGACAATAAAGATAAAAGTAGGAAATAATGAAAGAGAAAACAATAATGTAATGGAAAGGATTAAGTCGATCCTTTGGAGGCTAATGAAATTGACCAACCCCTAAAGAGATGAACACAGTGGGAAAAAAAGATAACTTGAATAAACAGCATTAGGAATTAATGAGTGTACATACTGAAGATGCCTTGAGATGTAAAAATGTAACAAGAAATATGAATTTATACCAGTAAATTTGAAAATTAAGATGAAATAGACAAATTTCTAAAACATATGTAACTTCCAAAAACTGACTCAACTAGAAATAGAAAAGCCTGAATAGTCCTATAACTATTAAAGAAACTAAATTGGTAGTTAAAAGACTTCATAAAAAAGAAATACTAGATGCAAAAACTGAAGTGGTTTTACTGTGGGCTCTTTTAAACATTTAACGGATAGATAACTGATTGTACAGAGATTGGAAAAAGGAAATATTCCTTTCATAAATTTAAAAATTTTAATGAATGAATGAATGAATGAATGAATGATTTATTTATTTTTTGCGGCACGCGGGCCTCACTGCTGTGGCCTCTCCCGTTGCGAGCACAGGCTCCGGATGCGCAGGCTCAGTGACCATGGCTCACAGGCTCAGCCGCTCTGTGGTGTGTGGGATCTTCCCGGACCGGGGCATGAACCCGCGTCCCCTGCATCGGCAGGTGGACTCTCAACCACTGCACCACCAGGGAAGCCCTACTTAATTAATTTTTAATTGAAGTATAGTTAATTTATAATGTTGTGTTAGTTTCCAGTGTATAGCAAAATGAGTCAGTTATATATATGTATACACATATATGCATATAGGTATATATAATATATCTATTCTTTTCCAGATTCTTTCCCATTATAGGTTATTACAAGACATTGAGTACAGCTCCCTGTGCTATACAGTAGGTCCTTGTTGTTTACTTATTTTATATATAGCATTGTGTACATGTTGATCCCAAATTCCCAACTTATCTCCCCCCAACACCCCTCTATCCCCTTTGGTAACCATAAGTTTGTTTTCTATGTCTGTGAGTCTATTTCTGGTTTGGAAATAAGTTCACTTGTATCCTTTGTTTTTTGGATTCCACATATAAGTGATATCCTATGGTATTTGCCTTCCTTTTCAGGCTTGGTTTAGTCGCCTGTTGAATGGGATAGCAACAGTACAAACCTTCTGGGATCCTTGTGAGGATTAGAGGAGATAATGAATGGAAGTCACTTGGGGGAATAGTCATTCAATAAACAGTAACTATTATTATTATTATTATAGATCACACAACAGTAAAACAGAGCATTCACATGGGGAGGTTGTCCCCGAGAGAGCCTAGCTGACAAGGCCATCCAAGGTAGGGGATGTGGTAATCTTTGCAAGAGTCATTTCTTCAGAGAAGGGGTAATCATTACTCACTCTGGTTTTACAATAAACATTTATCAATTGGCAGGATGCAGGTTCATGGCAACTGGAAGTAGTTCTGAATCGTAAAAGGAAACACAGCAAGATCAGGTGGGGAGGTAATTTTTAATTAGTCCACCTAATTTCAAGGGGGGGAGATTGCCACTTTGGTGCCAGTAAGAGTTAGAGCTGGGATTCACACAGCTCTGTCTAGGAGCATAGCCCCTCCTGCCTCTTTCAGTGGTTCAAGGCAGACGAATAAGACTAACATAGGGTTTTAGGTGGATCCAAGGGTGTGTTGGGTGAAATCGTTCATCCCTCCAACAAGGATCACAGAAAATTGTGTACTTGAAAGTTTACTCCCTTTTAGTAATTTAAAGCGTATCTGAGAAACAAAATACCCTGATGGAGAGTTGAACAGCAGTAGGGAGCGTTGTGTGAATGCGTGTTAGAGGTTTGGTGGTTTAGTTATTTGGAGAAGGGAGTGTCAGACGTGGTTCGGGAAGGCTTCCTGGAAGACACATTATGGAAGCCAGAGAACGGATGGGATGTGGGTACAAGGAGGAAACGAGCACACGTGCTATGGTGCCCAGGGACTTTGCTAGTTGCTTTTGACGTGTGATCTGATTTTATACTGCACGGCCACCCTGAGAACCCGAGAGCAAGATACTGTTACTCCACATTTTGTAGGTGAGAAGGCTGTGGCCTGCACTGGTGAAATGATTTTCTGTAAACCAAACAACCAGGAGTGGGGGGATTCTAACCAGGGTGGGAGCTCAGATGAGAGGGGAGAAGATGGAGTATGACGGAGAGACTGGGGAATGGGAAAGGTCAACTTCTGTCGACCCAAGAGTACCCTAGTCCTGGCTTCCTGTTGGGTACTGCCAAGTCCCCAGCCTGGATCCTTTGGGCAGACCCTCGGCTGAATTGGACCCTCATGGTCTGGGCAGGATGGCATGACTCGGGTGCTGCTATATGATGAGGGGAATGAGCTGCTAAGAAGGCTGCTGGCATCATAGGGAAGAACCTTTGCATTCTATTACAAGTTAATCACCAAAGGGATGTTGCCTATAAACTTAAATTATACATACTGAGCATTACGTTAAAATACCTTTGTTTAGCTCACAGGAAACACCCTGACCAGGTCTACTGGTGAATGGCCACAGGAAGGAAGAAGTTAACACATCCCCTCCGGAGGCTGACCAGGACCAGGAAATGTTTGATTTAACTCCCTCCCCTTTTAGTAAAAAAAGAAGCTTGAATTCTACTTCAGGCAAGATGGTTCTTTGGGACATGAGTCCATCACCTTCTCGGTCAGCTGGCTTTCTGAATAAAGTCCCTATTCCTTGCCCCAAAAACTCTTTTCTAGATTTACTGGCCTGTAGTGCAGCGAGCAGTATGAGCTTGGACTGGGGAACACTGGGACATCCACCTCCGCCAGCACTGCTGTGTCATTTCAGGCAGGTCCCCCTACCTTTCCGAGATGTATTTTCCTCATCTGTAAAATGGGAATCCAATGCTAGTACCTCTTTCATTGTTTTCCCCTTAGGAATCAGATGAGACGACAGAGGCAAAGCACCCAGACCAGAGCTGGGTGTGTAACAATAAGTGCCAATGAATGTTAGTTCCTTCCGGCTCACCACCTGTATCTCTAGGTCAGGGTTTCTCAACAGCACACCATGGGTACTTCGAGCTGGATAATTCTTTTTTGTGGGAGTGCTTGGCAGCTCTTTGCTCTCAGCACATAGAGCCCCAGGCGATGCACATCCTGTCTGGACCAGGAAGTCCAGCCCAGCCTAGGGTCAGCCCACAGAGCCCCAGTGCGAGAACAGCAGAGCTCTGGCAGAGCTCAACAGGAAGAGGCAGTAGGGGTTCTTGGATCAGCATGGTTGGATGTCAAGCAGCATCCCCATTTTCTCCAGCATCTCTCATCCCCCGTTGTGACAACCAAGATGTCTCCAAACATTGCCAAGGGTCTCTTGGGGACAAACTTGCTGCTGACTGAGAACCAGTGTTCCAGGTCCATCTCGTGCAGTGGGGCCAGATCCAAATGGGGCTTGGGCACAGGGCAAGAAGCACTCCTGCTAGGGAAGTGGTTCTTGCCCCTGGGTGCACATCAGAGATCCTGGGAGCTTCTCAAAAGAACTGATGCCTGGGCTCCACCCTGAGATTCTGGTGTCTTTGCCTGGGGGCGGTATTTGCTCAAAGCTCACCAGATGGTTTTGATGCAGCCATAGCTGAGGACCACTGGGGACAGGCTCCCTGTGGACTGGAACCCTTTCTCCTGGTGGCCTGACCTCGGCTGCAGGAGTGCTGGCAGTTCTGTGCATGCTGAAAGCATGATGAGCGCCTACTATTGTAAGATGCTCCTGAGGTCAGGAGGGGAGTTGAGGTGGCTGCCTCCTCTCCCTTGTCTGACCCTGCTTCTCTCCAGGGAGCAGCTCTTCTAGCCCATCCATCCTCCCTCCTGGGGCTTTCATTTTCTCAGGCACAGGTTTCTTCTCCAAGCCTCGGAGATGAGGGTGTGTCTCAGAACAGGGCTTCTCCTAGTCCAATGGCCAAGCCCACTTGTTTCTGTGGTTGGATCCAACTCACTCATCATACCCCTGTTATGGACCAGATGAGGGGCTGGGCACCAGGATGTAGGGAGGGGTCAGACCTGAGGATGCAGACTCTGATGTACGTGGTAACCAGATAGATGGAGGCATTTAATTTTAGAGGTGTGTTCAAGGCTAGAAGGGGCAGAGAGAAGAGAAGGGGTGCCTGGGTGAAAGTGTTGCAAGGAAGTCTTCAGAAAAGATGGACTGGGCATTGAAGGGTGAATAGGAGTTTGCCAGGTGGATCAGTGGCTGCAAGAAGGGGAAGGGGTTCTCGCTGCTCCTTGTCCTGTCTGTGCATTGGAGACGCCGGGAGGAGACTTGGAAGAGAAGACGGCTGAAGAGCAGGGTTTACCTGTCTGCTTTCATGGTGTGACTCTCAGCTCTGGGGTTTCCCTTCAGTGATTACAGTCTATGCACCCACGTGAACTTGGCCTCTATCTGGGGTCCATGGAGGCAGTGAAAAACAGGCTATTCTGGAGTGTGGGGCAGGGAAGAACCCACTAGTCCATGTGTATGCCCAGGTGCAGATGTGGAGCTCATGGGTGTCTTTCCCGCCTCCAGCCCCACCTGCCCCAGCGCTGCGTCTCACCTGAGTTCCCGCAGCAGACTTCTCCCCCTCTCCTGACTGCTGGCCACACGCAGGGTAACCAGCTGGTCCAGGCTTGCCTGTGACACTCCCAGATTTAGCACTGAATGTCCTACCACATCCTGGGAAACCTCTGAATCCCAGGCAAACCTGGACATGGGTCATCCCAGCTCACACACCAGCCGATGATCCTTTGAAAATGCATGGAACGTCTCGCCCCTCCTAGCTCAGCTCCATCCACGGCTCGCCTCTCGGAGCAAAGGCCTCAGTCCTTACAGTGGCCCGTGAGGGCTGCCGGGTCTGGAGCCAGGGGTCTCGCTTCTCCGCTCCACCCCGTCTCTCCCGTCCGCACCAGCCACACGAGCCTCCTTGCTTTCTCTACGCTGCCTTTCACCGCGAGGCCTTTGCACTCCTGTCCTCTCTGCTTGGAGCACTCTCCCCCTTAGATCTTCATGGCCCACACCTTCCCTGTCAAGGCAAGTTCTAACGTTACCTTCTCAGAGAGACCTTCCCTGACTCCCCCGTCCCCTGCTCCAGAGCCCCGTTTCCCACTTCCTTTTCCTCTGTGCACCTCCCACCCCGACCCATGTACTTTCTCACTTGGCCTCTCACTCCTGCTCCCTTGCACGTAAACACATGAGAGCCGGGGCCTGCTTCACTCACTGCTGTGTCCACACTGCCTAGAACGCTGCATAGTATGTGCTCAGTTAATGACTAATGAATGCATAAAATACAGACAACTTGCTCCATTAAGGTGGCAAGGGCGGCTCTCCCCAGACAGCCCCCCAACCCCCAGCCTCCCAGGTGGGCTCAGGTTGCCCTGCTTAGAGCTGCCAGGTACCCTGGGCTTAACTCAGCGGACGTCCTTCACATCATGCTCTACGTGTCTTGCTTGGACTGAGCCCAGGAGGCCTTAACCGTATTTTATTTACTGTCCTATTACTGTGTCTGGTCTAGGGTCAGTGCAAACCTCACAGCCCTTTCCGTTCATTATCTGGAGTTTCAGAGGTGATGGCTATACCTCAGAGATATGAATGCGCACAGAATAAACCTCAGCGATGTTTTCCAGCGACCGACTGCACTGGTTTTAGAAACTGTCCGCCAGCCCCATGGACACCTCGGCTGCGCAGCCCTCTCAGGCCCGCTGTGTGGCCTCTGCACCACCAGGTGGCGCGCACACTCGTGTGTCTTTCAGGGATGGTCAGACGGCCTAGGTTGCTTTCGGTCGCTGCTGACAGCGCTGGACAAAGAGCACTGGGCTGTCCCCGCGAACGCCATGTAGGAAAGGTGCTGTCGCAGGGAAACCTCGGGCTGCACCTCGGGTCCTCGGGACCCCACCATCTCTGGGAGGAGCTGTTCCTTGATCTCTCCTTGGTCCTGGGATTTGGGAGGGGATGGCTGCAGCGATGAATTTAGCCCCGGGTGCCTTAGTCCTAGGCCGCCTCCTCTCTGCCCCAACCTGAGCAGAAGTTTCCAGCCCCAAGGAGAGGGTGTGTGATAAGAGAGGAGGCCTTGACCTCTAAATTCAGACCCTGGAGGCTGTCACTAGATGCCTTCGTTTCTTCTAGAAGCAATAGCAAACCAGCAAGCTGACTGCTACACGATTTCCGTGTACTGGAGAAGAAGAATTTGGAGGTCTGCCCCTGAGAAGTCTGTCAGTGTTATCCCCATCCTCAAATTCCTGTTGCTAGAGTCATCTTTAGGGTGGACGCCCCTGCAGTCCCCATGTCCATGGAAGGCGGTGCACTAACCCTGCCCGAGGCATCTGTCAGATTTCCTAACTGTGGCTTGGACCACCACCCCTCACGGGTGGTCCCCAGGACCAGCAGTGGCAGCATCCCCTGGGAGCTGGTTGGAACGCAGAACCCAGACCTACTAAGTCGGAATCTGCCTGTCAACACCATCCCCAGGAGACTTGTGGGCATCTGAAAGCTTGACCTGTGCTGGGAGAGGCCGGATGGAGGGCCCGCGGTCTGAGGGCGGTAAGCAAGGTTGGCGATGCCTGCAGCCTGGAGAACTGACTGCCGGGTCAGAGGCTGAGAGAGGGCTGTGGGCCCTTCTTCCAGGAGGTGGTCCTGCCATGGGTCAGGCATGTGTCCTGTGACCCCAAGGAGCTCATAGTCGGGTGGCAGATGGGCTCTAAGCTCCCCAGGGCAGGACTTGTCCTCTGGCCACCATTGTATCCCGCTACCAGCCAACACTGGGCACCTGATAAATCACTGTGGAACGAAGCATGAACACGGATGAACAATCCCAGGGCCCAGTGGAAGGGCCCCCGAGGGCTGTGGGCATGTGTACAGGGTCTTGGGTGTCTGGAGGACACGGGTATGTTAGTGAGGGGCTGTGCCTGTGGTGGGCCTGTAGGGAAGTGACAAGTGAATGAACAAAACAACAGGAAAGCAGAGGGGTTGACCTTCCTGTCAGATCAGTCGTTCTCAGTGGGTAGCTTTGCCCACCCCCAGTGACACTGGCCACTTCTGGAGACACTTTTGATGGTTACAACAGGGGGAGAGCTGCTGCAGGCAACTAGAAGGTAGAGGCCAGGGACGCTGCTGCAAAACACCCTACAACGCACAGGATGGCTCCTCAACCAAAAGCCCCAAATGTGAGCAGCACCAAGGTGGAGGAACCGTGACAGAAAGCCGAGGGCCTCTGCCCACACTGCTGGAGATTTCCTGTCCCACAGTGGCCCTGCAGCTCCTTCACGAACTCCACTTTCTCCAGCGCTGTGGCCTGAGACCTTAAGAGGAGTGACTGCAGTTCTGGTCCCAGTTGACTGTAAGGATAGGGCTCTTGGTTAGGCTGAGGCTGCACCCGGGAGCTCTATCTGTTCAGTGGCTGAAATCCACCATCGGTTCTAGCCACTTTCCCCAGATGCCAGCATGCCGGCAGTGCCCACCACCCTGCTGGCCTTGGACAATTGCCTCTGACTGCAGGACCCATCCCTCCTGTGGCTTAAGGCAAGCTCCAACCTGGTGCTCTGTGACAGCCTGGGGGCGGGGGAGGAAGAGGACTTCTGTAAACACAGCCCGGGACAATGGCTTTTCCATGGCAACAGCTCAGTGCTGGGTCTGCTCACAGGCACATGGGACATATGCAGCCTGTGTCCTACCCAGACAGCAAGTTGGCCAAGAGAGTTTATTTTCAATCCTTTGGGGGAAAAACAATAACGTTGCTCAAGAGAACGAAATCCTTGGGTTTGTGAAATACTGGTGCTTTTATTTGCCCTTTCATTTCTTCTCCTGTCCTTCTCCTGTCTTTTCCTCCCCTTTTGTTGTTGTTTGTATTAAAATTTTACACTTTGTTTTTCATATGGTTTTATCCCGATTAGGCTATTTTCCATAACATTTTTCTTTAGTAAATTTCTCTAGAATATATATCAATAGTTAATCTTATTTTTATATGACTGTTATAAGCTCCATGAGATCAGAAGCTGTGTCTCTCCATCCAGCCATTCACCCATCCATCTACCCATATACCTACCAACCTAACCTTTCATACATCCAATCATTTATCCAACCATCATCCATCCACCCATCCATCCACTCATTTATCTCCCCACTGACCCACCCATCTATTTATCAACCCATTCATTTGCTCACCCATCCATCAACTCATTCATCCAGGCAGCCAACTGTCCAACCATTCGTCTGTCCATCCATCTACTCATCAGCAAACATCTGGAGTGCCTGCTGTCTGCCTGGCCCACAGATCTTATTCTCACAGAAATATCCTTCTAGTGGAGGGTATAAATTCACAATGCAATGTGTTAAATGCAACTTGAGTGGTATGTACAAAGTCCTATGGGGCTAGAGAGAAGTTGCTGGCTAACTTGGCGGGTAGTCAGAAAGATCTCAGAGAGAGAGATTTATCAGGAAAGCCTTGGAGGATAAGTGGAGAGCCGTGGGACCAGCATTTATGTAGAGGGAACAGTATTTAGTGAGTGGTTCATTGGGGCCGAGGCATGGGTTGCTGAAGTGAAGGTGAGGGCAGAGATGATACTGGACAGGTAATTAGGTGTACATTGTGAAGAGCCTTCAGTGACGTACCACTGAATCCTATAGACAATGGGGAGCTATTGAAGATCTGAGGAAGTGAGTGATGTGGTCAGCACTGTGCTTTAGATAGATACCTCTGGGTGCAGGGAATAATAGTTGAGAATTATGGCTTCTCCACAGCAAAGTCAGAGAGAGGTGGGGAGTGTACTCTTAAGTGACTTAATATTCTCTGGGAGGTTTAGAAACCTCTGTTCTAGGGTCCTAGTCTTTCTTGTTGCACAATTTCCAGCAACACCTAGAAAGCCACTATGATAGGTGGTGGTGCCTGGACCTGGAAGGGAGTATAACTGGACCAGCTACAGAGTTTTGCATGTGTGGTTGAGAGACCCATGTTATCCAGTAAACTTAGGAATCATGACCATAACCGTGAAGTACATGGCCTTTGGAGCCAGACTGAGTGATCCAAATCATAGCTCCACCATTTACATGCTTTGCTATTCCCCCTTCAAGAGTTGGAGCCTAATTTCCCTCCCCATAAGTGTGAGCTGGACTTAGTAACTCATTTCTAAGTGAAGAAGTAAAAGCAGAAGTGATGACGTGTGACTTCAGAGATGAGGTCATTCAAGGCACTGAGGTTTCTCTCTGTCTTTTTTGGACCACCAGTTTTGGGGAAAACTATCTCTGATGTTGTGAGGATGCTCAAGCAGCCTATAGATAGATCCACAAGGCAAGGAACTGAAGCCTCCAGCCAACAGCCACATGGAAGCGGATCCTCCGGCCCCATCAAGCCCCTGGGAGACCGCAGCTCTGGCTCATCTGCAATCCCATGAAGAACCCTGAGCCAGAACCATTCAGCTAAGCAGCTCTTGATTCTCGATGTACAGAAACTGTAAGACAACACCTACTTGTTGTTTCAGCCACTAACTTTTGGGGTACGTTGTTGTGCAGCAACAGAGGACCAGTACAGAAGCCCTGTGCCCTTGGACAAGTGAATTAAATCTCTGCTTCCTCACCCACAGAATTAGGGTGATAATAGCAGTATTTCCATCATAGAAGGTCAATAACAATTCTGTGAGTTAGTCCATATAAAGTACTTAGCACAGTGCCTGGCATGCAGTAATTGCTCAATCAGTGGTGGCTAGTTTTAACTATTACTGGTAGTTATTGCATGAATTTTGGGCAAAAGTGGAAGAGTGCACAAGAGGGAGGAGATACGGGAATACATGTATCTGTATAGCTGATTCATTTTGTTATACAGCAGAAATTAACACACCATTGTAAAGCAATTACACTCCAATAAAGACGTTAAAAAAATTAAAAAAAAAAAAGGTGCGGTTTCCCTGGTGGCACAGTGGTTGAGAGTCCACCTGCCAATACAGGGGACACAGGTTCGTGCCCCAGTCCGGGAAGATCCCACATGCCGCGGAGCGGCTGGGGCCGTGAGCCATGGTCGCTGAGGCTGCGCGTCTGGAGCCTGTGCTCCGCAATGGGAGAGGCCAAAACAGTGAGAGGCCCCAACAGTGAGAGGCCCGCATACCGCAAAAACAAAAACAAAAACAAAAAAAGGTCGAAGAGTGGGGAAGAAAGAGAGTTCTTGGTGATGAATGGAAGGTGGGAATTGACACTCATCCTAACTAGTTGGTGAGCTCTGCCAACCCAAACGCATCACAAGGGTGAGGATGTCCACAGGCCGATGAGGGAGTGAATGAAGGGGAGTGACTGTCACCATGGAGGACCCTCTGGGCTCTGGGCGTTGTGCTGAGTCCTGTGCCCTGTTTGTCTCAGGAAATTCTCCTGCTGCCTTTTGCAGTGACTCAGCATGTCATACAGTCTCCCCTTCTAGACTTGGTTGAAAGAACCCTATCTATTGACCTGAAAAATCTTTATCAAACATCCTCATTACTCATATTTTTGAAGTAACTGTGTATCTGTGAGCATCAGTTCCCAGGGAAGCCCTGAGTCAGCAGAAGGGCCAGTTACTGTTGTGACAACTTTTATTAAAATTCTTATTTGACTCTAGCTAGATATTTGTATATAAATAAGTGGTCTACAGCACGTCATGTTTTTTTTTGTGTTTTTTTTTTTCCTCTGATACAAAAGCTAGATGTGTAGATCCCATTCAGTCCCTCTCAACTGGTTTCCCCAACTGGCCAGGAGTATCTATAAATAACGGCCCATTCTTACTTGTTCTTTTTTTTTTTTTGACTTTTCTTTTTTTAACATCTTTATTGCAGTGTAATTGCTTTACATTTCTTACTTGTTCTTTACTCATTTTTGTCCCCTTTTGGAGTGAAAAGAGCATATGAAGATTCCAATTGGGTGCAGAAATTCCTGAGGAAGCAAGCCCTCTGGGGACAGGTCAGAGTGAAAGATGTGCCCAAGAATGATGTGAGTGAAGGTAAAACGAAACTCTGCTCATCACAGACTGCGACCCTGGTCCAATCAGCCAGGGCCTCAGTGAGCAACTGACTGTGAATTTCTAAGGGCTCTTGCAGGAAGGTCAAACCAGCATGCATGGCGACACTCTGCTGGCTTCCAGAATATTTGGCTGCTGTCAAGGGCACGCCCATTTCAGCCCTGTGATGCGACTGTTTCTCAGAGTTGTGCTTCCCGTGACCACCTAGCATGTTTCATCCCCCACCCCGGCCCCCTGCACAAAACCAACAATTCTGAGACTGCACCAGTCTCCAAGGATGCTCACCGTCTGAGCCACAGAGCAGCTGACCAGCCAACTCTGGGCCTCATGTGGCTGCCATTGAGACCTGGGGTATCCATACTGTGATGATTCCTTTGTATGTGTCAACTTGATGGGGCCCCCAGCTGCCCAGGTCGAACATTATTCTGGGTGTGTCTGTGAAGGTGTTTCTGGATAGGGTTCATATTTGAATTGTTGGACTAAGCAGAACACAGTGCCCTCCGCAACGTGGGGAGGTCATCCAATCCATTAAAGTCCTGAATAGAACAAAAAGGTGGAGGAAGAGAAGGTTTGTTTCCTCTGCTTGATTGTCTTTGAGCTGGGACATTGGTCTTCTCCTGTCTTTGGATTTGGACTTGGGCTGGAACTACACCATTGGCTCTCCTGGGTGTCCAGCTTGCCAACTGCAGATCTGGGGACTTTTCAGCCTCCATAGCTATGTGAGCCAATTCCTTATAACAAGTCTCTTTATCTGTCGTCTGTCTATCTACATCTACCTGTTAGCTATTATCTATCTATCATCTATTGATCTTTACCCCATTGGTTCTGTTTCTCTGGAGAGTCCATACTAATACACATACTGAACAGAACACTGCAGCCAGAATCTCCATGACCCTTCATGGAGCTTTTTTAACCCACACCTCTGGGACCTCAGGGCTCACCAAAGAATCCCTTCTCCAGAGCAGGCAGCATTCACTGTTCGTGGCAGATCTTGTGTTTCTGCAGAGGTTCCCATCAAGGGCACTGGGATGAGAATTATGCCAGTTGTGGAGGGATCTATGACCCTAGAGCTGACTGCAAGATTTCTAAGTAACCTCAAGAAATCTGTCCGTTAGGTATCAAGGAGTAAAAAGCTTAGTCCCATGGCCCCGGTCAGAAATAACAATGCCAAGGTTGAGATTTCCTCTTGTCTTTCTAACTTTCCAGGGGTTGAGAGTTTTCAATGCTTGACTTTTCCTGGCATTTTTCATTTGATGCAACAATGTGAAACTCTCAGATGAGGGGAGGAAATTCCAAAGTGTCGGCACGGATAATATGATCCAAGTGAAGGATGATCTAGAAATAGCCAGATAGATGGTAATTTGATAACTCGCCAAGCTTCTCTGATTGGACCCGTCTCTTCATCTTCTGTGGATTGTTCCTGTGTTGGTTTCAGTCCGACAGGAGAGTGACAGGTGCTTATCGATGAATTTAGCACAGGATCCTGCGCTGTCCTGAGCAGAATAGAAACCTGTCATTTGGTCAGGAGCTTCTGAAAAGTGTGTGCACAAGCCTGCTGGTTTCACTCTGATCCATCCCCCAAGGGCTTGCTTCCTTAGTATGTCTGCACTCAGATCCTTCCTAACCTTTTTGAAAAAGGAAAAACATGAGTCATGTTTTCTCATCGTGCTGTTCATTAAACTTTCTCTCTGTGAGTGTATATGTGGCTGGTGAATTATGCTAGTGAAGTCAGCTGGCAACAAAAAATAAGGAAAAGAAGAGAAGGTAAAAAGGGCGTTTTCTGGAAGGTCAGGGCTCTGGGCAGCCACCTTGGCCAACTGAGACCACCGTCCCTGGAGCTCCCGCGTAATCTGAGCTCAGGGTGTGTGATTGGGATGCTGGCCTTGGCTGGCGGATGAAGGTGTTCGGTACCTGTTTCTCTATTTCTTTATCGGGGCGACAGAGGTCTGGCGTGCCCACATGTTGGGGGGCTGGCCTGGACCTGACACTTTTCTGTCTTGTCCGTTTCTTTATTCCACAAATATTATTTATTTAGATGGTCTGTGAGGAGATAGCAGAAGGTGAGAGATTACTTGGAGAGATGGAGCGTTCGTTTCCCAAGGCTGCCATGACAAGTCACCACAAACCGGGTGGCTTTGAAACAACAGAAATTTATTCTCTTGTAGATCTGGAGGCCAGAAGTCTGAAATCAAGGTGTCAGCAGGGCTGTGCTCCCTCTGGAGGCTCTGGGGGAGGATCCTTCCTGCTTCTTCCAGCCTCTGGTGGCTCCAGATGTCCCTTGGCTTGTGGCCACATCACTCCAATCCCTGCCTCCATCTTCACGTGGTCTTTTCCTCTGTGTCTGTGTCTTTGTCTCTTCTATCTCTTATAAGGACACTTGTCACAGGATTTAGGATGATCTCATCTTGGAATTCTTAGCTTAATTACATTTTTGAAGACGCTTTTTCCAATAAAGTCACATTCAGAGATACTGGAGCTTAGGGTATAAACATCTTTTGTGGGGCGGGTCACCCTTCAAACCCCTACATATCGGTTGGTGCCTGAGCAGTGACAGAGTGGTCCTCTGTTGACCCAAGAACTACTGAAGGGGGCTCCATCTGACCCTGCAGCCTGCTGGGAAGGTGCTGCAAACCCAGCAGTTTTCAAGAGCTCTGGAGCCACAGGGAGCAAAGGCTGGGATGCTTCAGGGAGCAGCAGACCCTTGGGAACAGTGCTCAGGCCAAACCAGAGCTCCAGCATCCAGGCTCACCTTTCTGAGTAGATCCAGCATGCTTCCACCCACGCTGCCTCTCATCTCTGAGGGAAGCATTCCTGGAAAAGCGTGTCCTCTGAATCATATTACCATCCTGATTTACATTATAATTTCTTCAGCTGTGTGTTCCCAGAGGGAGGAAATCAGCTACAAGCCATCACCCAAAATTCACATATAAGCACAAAGCAATCCCGAAAGAAAAGGCGTGTTTGCAGAAAAAGATGGGGCCAGTGTCGCAAAGGTGGATTCCTCGGTGACAGACGTGGCTGTGGACTTCAGTGTGATGTGGCTGTTGAGAAACCCCCATTTCTGGAAGGATTTTCACGGTTCTTGCTTTTTAAAAAAACAGCATTTAATGAGAGCAGCTTTGAATAAATCATTCCTCAGGGTTCCCTGAAAGGAGCATCCTTTTCCTCCCATTCCCCTTCCTTCACTTAGCCCACTGGCTTTTCTACAGTTTTAGGAGCACACGGTAGATAATATTTCTCAGCTGAGGAAACTCAGATGCACTGTCTCTTCAATGGTCGGAATGGTCTGTTTGCCCAGCTCAGCATGTTTGTTTGTTTCCAGGAAGAGGGAAGGAAAGCTCAGAGCCTGGCAGGTGGTAGGAGGGGAGATGATGGAAGGAAGCCAAGGCCAGGGCTGGGAGCTGAGCGCGGCCAGGTACGGGGAGGGGGCTGCCTCACCATGGCAGGTTGCTGGTCTGGACCCCCGGCCCAGCTCTTTCCTGATGTACCACAGGGGAGGATCCCTTACTTGGATAGGCGGAGGGAGAGGGCATGGCTTTTGCAGTCTGGTGAGCTGGCTGCTTGCAGCATCAAACTGTGCAGGGTGGGTGGGAGTGAGGCCCAGAGTGCATCTCACTGATGGCCTGAGATGGACAGTGACCACATCTGTGTGAGGCCGACCTGCACAGAGGGGAGATGTTCCCCATGCAAGCTTCTCCAACAGCAAATGAACTGGTCTCCAGCCATGAATTAAGAAGTCAAAACTTTCTCTCTAATTGTTGTATTAGTTTGCTAGGGCTGCCATAAGGAAGTGCCACAGACTAGGGGCTTCAACGACAGAAAGCTGCTGTCTCACAGGTCCGGGGGCCGGAGTCTGAGAACAAGGTGTGCGCAGTTTGGTTTCTTCTGAGGGTGGTGATGGAAGGTCTGTTCCAGGCCTCCCTCCTGGCTTCTGGGGCTTTGCTGGCAATCATTGGTGAACCTTGGCTTGAAGTTGCACCCCCCCTATGTTTGCCCTCATCTTTATGTGACATTCTCCCTGAGCACGTGTCTGTGTCCAAATTTCCCCTTTTTATAAGGACAGCAGTCATTTTGCATTAAGGTCCAGCCTACTGTAGTATGACCTCATCTTAACCAATTACATCCACGATGACCCTATTTCCAAATAAGCACACATTCTTAGGTCCTGGGGGTTAGGACGTTACGATATGGATTTTGGGGGATACAGTTCAATAATAACAATTGTAAAAAGTCGTGTTGGCATAAGCAGCTTAGCGGAGCTTAGACTGATACTTGAAACAGTCACCCAAAGATCAGGAATATTTACTATTGACTTGTGTTTTCTTTTGCTGAAGAGGGTCAGGAAAAATCATAAAGTGCAAAGTTGATAAGCACTCAAATCAGCTGAGGGAAAAATGATTATTCAATGGATAGTGTTTGGACAATCAGCTGGTCATTCAGAGCAAAATGCAAGCTGGCTCCCTAGCTAAGTCCAGCTGGATCAAAGATCTCAGTCTGAAAGTTAAACTATTAAAAGGACTATGGGAGGGGCTTCCCTGGTGGCGCAGTGGTTGAGAGTCCGCCTGCCAATGGAGGGGACACAGGTTCGTGCCCCGGTCTGGGAAGATCCCACATGCCGCCGAGCGGCTGGGCCCGTGAGCCATGGCCTCTGAGCTTGTGTGTTGTGCGCCCAGAGTCTGTGCTCTGCAACGGGAGATGCCACAACGGTGAGAGGCCCGCGTACCGCAAAAAAAAAAAAGGACTATGGGAAAACAAAGCAGAGTTATTTTATGCTAATAATATAGGAATAGGTAAGGCCTATTCCTATGTACCTAAAATATAAGCATGCCTACGACATAAAACTGAGATCTTATTAAAAAAGTGATATTTCACTACATCAAATAAAAAATATTATAAAAATATCCAGGCTAAAGATAAAAAAATAAAACAAAGAAAGCCATGAGACAAAGGATAGATTGTGAAAAACATGTATGTGTAAAACATGTAACTGGCAAAGGGCTAATTTTCTTTATATAAAACAAGGCTTTCCAAATCAATAAGAAAAAGCTAAAAATCCATTGGAAAAAATGGGCAAAGGGCAGAAAAAGCAGCACCAGGAAATATATAAAAAATGCTCAGCTCCACTCTAAGAAATGTAAATGACACCTAGTTTTCACTTATCCTGCTGGCAAAGATCAATGAGCTGCTTATATCCAGCGTGGGTGAAGATCTGTTTACTCAGGCACGAGCCCCTCTGGAGGCAGGCTTTTAAATCAACACAACCTCTTGAGGGCAACTTGGCAGTATCTTTAAAAGCAAAATATGCATATCCTCTTTTCTCCCATCAATCTCACTTCTAAGAATCTATTTTATGGAAATCAAAGAGTTGCCTTGTAGTGTTGTTTGTAATAGAAAAAATGTAGGAAGCTATCTAAATATTCATCAGTAGAGGACTAGCTCTATAAATGATCACACATCCATAAAATAGACTATTATTTTGCAGTTTAAAATAATACGTGATTTGCTTCGCTGTGCAAAAGCTTTTAACTTTCATTAGGTCCTGTTTGTTTATTTTTGTTTCTATTTCCATGTCTCTAGGAGGTGGGTCAAAAAGGATCTTGCTGTGATTGCAGCTCTGTTTACAATAGACAGGACATGGAAGCAACCTAAGTGTCCATTGACAGATGAATGGATAAAGAAGATGTGGCACATATATACAATGGAATATTACTCAGCCATAAAAAGAAACGAAATTGAGTTATTTGTAGTGAGGTGGATGGACCTAGAGACTGTCATACAGAGTGAAGTAAGTCAGAAAGTGAAAAACAAATACCGTATGCTAACACATATATATGGAATAAAAAAAAATGGTTCTGAAGAACCTAGGGGCAGGACAAGAATACAGACACAGACACAGAGAATGGACTTGAGGAGACGGGGAGGGGGAAGGGTAAGCTGAGATGAAGTCAGAGAGTGGCATGGACTTATATATACTAACAATTGTTAAATAGATAGCTAGTGGGAAGCAGCCGCATAGCACAGGGAGATCAGCTCCGTGCCTTGTGACCACCTAGAGGGGTGGTATAGGGAGGGTGGGAGGGAGACGCAAGAGGGAGGAGATATGGGGATATATGTATATGTATAGCTGATTCACTTTGTTATACAGCAGAAACTAACACACCATTGTAAAGCAATTATACTCCAATAAAGATGTTAAAAAAATCTATTAAAATAAATAAATAAATAAATAAATAAATAAATAAAGCAAAACAGTAAAACAAACAAACAAAAAGAATACTTGAATCTGTACATAGATTACATTGTGAAAAAGCAATTAACCAGGAGCAAAAACGTATGCTTCCACTTGTGTAACAAAATATAAATATGTATTCATGCATGTGGACGTATGCTTTAATAAGTATGGAACATTTCTGGAAGGCATACAAGTGGCTGTGAACCGTTCTCTCCCGGTAGAGGCACCAGAAAAGAGGGGGTGGGCGGGGGATGTATTTTTCATTACACATTCTTTTATGCTATTGGAATTCCTTACCACGTACCACTATTACTTGCAATGTAAAAACATCAAGATCAAAGTGACTAAAAAAATGAGAAACCAGACATTGATCCTTCTTTGGCAATCAAATGGTTTTGCTCTGGATGACTCTTATGTGTACAGCTGAGGACAGTGACAGGTAAAATTTAATTGCTTTAGACTGAAGCAAATAAAGAGAGATTCATTACCCAAATCAAACTGGCTGTGTAGGTGGTGGATCAGGCTGTCTGTTGTGTGGGAGGAAAAGAACTCTTATGATTTAAAAAACAGGCATTGGACTTCCCTGGTCGTCCAGTGGTTAAGACTCCGTGCTCCCACTGCAGGGGGCGCAGGTTCCAACCCTGGTCAGGGAACCAAGATCCCACATGCCGCGTGGTGCGGCAAACAAAACAAAACAAAAACCAGGCATTGAATCTGGTGCTCTGACCTCCACATGCCCCCTTCCTTGCGTTAGATGCTCCCAGGATACAAGGGTAGACGGGGGCCTAGGTATTTGGTCACAGGCCTCAGACTCCTGGGCACCTAGGTGCCAGGACACAGACCTGATGGGGAGGGAGAGGATGAAGGTGAAAATGAGGGCTGGGGGCAGGAGGAGAGAGGGCGCCTGCAGCAAAACCCGGAGCACGCGCCCTCCCTAAAGGCAGGCACATTCAAGCTCCTAAGAACACTTGGTCAAATAAATGAGGAAAGTGAGGCCCAGAGTGGCTCACGTGGCTGCCCCAGTGGGCTGGTCCCCTAGTCCACGCCATCCTCTCACACGGAGCATCTAAGGCCCCCAGAGGGCAGGGTATCTTCTAGGACACAGGGAAGCCCCTTAGGGCGGAGGGCGTCATCCACACAGACCGCCAGGGCCCTTAGAAGCGCTTTAGGTGCTGGCTTGGGTTAGAACAGTGTGACAGGGGCGTCCTCACTTGGGACAGACTGGGCTGGAGACCTGGACTGCTGGGAGCCTGGGAGGCTCATACCTGGCTGGGCCCCAGCCACTGGCTCAGCCACGTGGGATTGCACGCCGCAGGATGGATATTCCAGACGACAGAGGTTTTCCCCTTAAATGGCAATATAAATAAACAAACGCTTCTCGGTTGAAGCCAGAATTCTTTCGGCAGTGTGGCAAACACTCCCCTTTCTTTGCAAGCGGACGATGCCCGAGTGTCATCTAAGCATGTTCTCATGTCCCCGTGCCATGTTGCTGAAACCTTAAATACTGTGCTGCGCTTCAGTGCAGACCTGATCTCAGGAGATTGGAAGGTGTAGGGACGTGGGCTTCTCTCCTAAATAGTTCCAACGGCTGCGTGTTTGTGCTCTTTTTCTTTGGTGTAGGGCTCTGGGCTTTCCTCACTTGCTGCCAGACCCAATTCTCACTGCTTTCCACATGCCAGCTGTTTACAAACCCATCTCGTCCCTTTATTTACTGCTTCTGGTCTGCTCTGGTCTGGGAATCCAGTCAACTGACCTTAGGATTTCTTATGAGAAAAAAGAAAGAAACAGGCTCTGCTTATCTTCACGTCAGCCTTAGATACTGTGCTAAAAAATGCATGAGGTTTAATCAGTGGACACTCTGATGTCTTTTGTGGTTGCATTTCTCCCCTCACTTTTGGGTTCTTAGTTGGATTCTGGAATCTAGATGGATCAAGTTGCTGGATAAACAAGTGTCAGATGATTGGAATTTTTTTAGTGCTATTTAGACCATATTCAATGATTCTGAATGATTTAAATTTTCTTGTTCTTGTTCACTGAGTCTTAGCATCCAAGATGGAAGGCATCCCTCTCGTCTGACCTGGTTCAGGTACAGAACACCTGATGAGAAACGGGCAGCTCTCCAGTTCTTAGTTTAGCTGATATTTTTGGTAAGGGCTTGGCAGACAGGTTTTTTTTTTCCCTATAAAGATAATTTTAGAGCTAACGTGTTCTAAAGTTACCTGAATTATATGTGATGGAATTCCCAGCTCATCCTGCTGAGATTCAACCTAAGAAAGAATTACCAGCTAATAAGGAGGATGAGTGCTTTTTCTAACCTGACATTTTTAGGAGTTTGAACTATCTGTCATTTTACAGGTGAGTAGAGCCTCAGAGCACTAGAGAGATACCAGTATTTAAAAAGCAAGACTTTTTTTTTCTCGATTGGCAATATTTCAGATTCTATGCTAAGCTCGTTTATGTAATCTCATTTAAGCCAGGCAGGTTATTATCCCCTCTCATCAGATAAAGGAACTGGGGGTCCGGGTAGACCAGGTATCTGGGTCAAGGACAGGGTAGGGTCAAGACGTGCATGCACCTTCTGGTCACAAGAGGTCACTGCTCTCCCTGGTGAATTGCACCGTCTTGGTCAGCCTAGTGGAGTGTGTAACACAACCCACTGCTGGTGACAAAGACTGTCCCTGACCTGACTTTAGGGAGGCTCCTCTGAAGCCTCTCTCCAATGAGGCCTTGACTTCGGGACTTATGTGTCTGTCTTTGCATCGCCCAATTTTAGCAAAAGTCCTGCTAAGTCGGTTTAGCCAGAACCCCCATTCCCCCTTCCTTGATATCTGATCACCCTCAGTATCTGATCTGGTTCTTGGTCCTCACCAATCCCTAGATGATGTCTGATCACCCTGGCCCGCCTTCAGTAAGAGTCCTATTAGGTTGGTTTAGTCAGAATGTTCTTTCACCCCAATTGTTTCCTCTTAGTATTCTTCCATCCACTGACACCTTCCCCCTCCACCACCTTGGCTAAAAGTCCTTGCTGGTCCACACTGTATTTGGAATTGAGCCCAGTTCTACACTGAGATTTTGTTTCCCCTATTGTAATAGTGCCTGATTAAAATCTCTTTTTACTGCTTTAACTACTCTCAAGCTCTGGTTTTTCTTGAACGCTGGCAAGGCTTGTTCTGGGATATTGAATTCCAGTGGCGGAAGAGGGATGCAGGTGTCAGAGAAGATACCTGAGATTATTCATTAATGAGACCTGTCTGTACTGATACTTGGCTGGAAACCAGACTTGGTTGCTTAGTAAATATTTTCTCTTAGTCCTACAGTTTAGAAAAGGTATTTAATAGACACAGTGACATTATGGGTGGAAGTGTTGGCTAAAATATCAGATCCAGAGAGAGCATGCTGGAGGTCAAATGGAGAACTCTTTGAATATACACTGAACTAAGGTATTGTGTTGGCCAAAAAGTTCGTTTGGGTTTTTCCCTAAGATGTTATGAAGTTTTTGGCCAACGTAATAATTCAATTGTAGTGAAGATATCATTAAATATATGCATATAGATATACATAATGTGTATATATGTATATGTATATTTATGTACATATATGTATGCATATGTACAATATATAATATTATATGTTGCATTATAATATATATTATATATTAGAATATACATATATTCTTGAAAGTACAGTTAAAGTGCAGGAGAGAGTAAGAAGTACCATTTAGGAAAGAACTTTCAGGGTCTACAGCTTTTAAAAAGGGATCCTTTTCTGGTTGACTGAGCCCAAGTAAGGAAGCAAATGATCTCTCCTACCCTCCACTGTCCTTCATGAGATGAAATCTTGATGAATTTCCTACCCTGGAATCACTTCAAAATCACGAATTTTAGAAGGTCTGCTGGGTTATAAAGGAGAAAGGTGACAAGAAAAATTGGTAGGCAAAGTGTATATTCCTTTTCTTCTCACTCCCCCCTCAAAGGGGTTCCACCTTCTTTTTCTCTTTCCTTTTAAGGGGCTCGGTGTTCACATTCTGTTTCTTTGTTATCAAAGCCTCCCAAGAAGAGGGTGAGTGTTATTTATCTATCTTCTATCCAACCACAGTCCCTAGTTCTTAGTACTTAGTAAGCATTCAATAAATCCCCCTCCTCCTTCCCTTCCTCCTTTCTTCCCTCTCAGGAATTAACAGTCTATTGATAATAGGAGAAAACAGTTGCCACAGAGTGTCAGAACACAGGACATGTCATGCTGGGCTATTTGTATGTTGAATCTCACATTGATTGTGAAAGACAAGGCTTAGTCTCTTATATCCTGTCAGGCATCAGGAGTGGGTGGGAAGCTTGGGTGACCTGAAAATCCTTTCCTCACACCATTTAGTTCACATCAGGGAAGCAGTGTCTCTTCGCCATCATCCAGGCTGGTTTGGGTCCCAGGCTAAGAATCAAAGGTTGGGTCTCAAATGGCCAAGGCACCAGCTTATTCATCATCAATGGCCCAAGCTGCTGTATCCTTAGTGAACTTAATTTTGGATTGAGGATTTAGAAAGATGAAAGACATCCACTGAAATCAACTAGAGACTGTCCTTATAAAAACCCTTGCCTTCTCAGTATAGCATTATGTAATTAAAATTGACAAATAATCAACACATGATATAATTACTTAAAAATTACTATTATTTCATTGTGGTCATCATTATGAACTATTCTATGTCCAGAGGTTTATCATTTTTCATTTAATTTTTTTGGTTTTTTTACATTTAGGTGCTTCCACTCTATAGCATACACCTGACAGTAACCATTTCCCCTTGAATCTTGTTTAAATGTATAAAATTCAAGGACTGTCAACTACAAGACTTTTAATAAAATGTGGGTGTAAATTTTCGACTTCAGCCACTGTCTGCTGGGCAGCTACACACCTTTACAGCTGTAACAGGCATTGGTGGGATACAAGGTCTTGGTTGTGGGAACCTTAGGAAACCTCAAGATTTTTTAATTTGCCAATGCCCTGTGAATATTTTGCTCAATTCTGGGGACCTGGTTACCAAGGATGGCACCTGGCCCAGATAATAGCCTATGGCCACAGTAAGGGCAAAAACATGAATTAAAAAAAAAATCCATACAGTCCTTCCTTTTCCAAACAGAAGATGGATCAGAAACAGGCATAGATCAGAGTAACATATTCATGGTGAAGCTTCAGGTGACTTTTCAATTTCAATTTACCTTCAATATGGGTGAAGAGTTGGCCACCAAGCTGGGTTCTAACCCCTCACTTTGCTGGCTATCAAGGAGCCCAGCAGATCTTGTTGGAAGCTGGAAGGACTTGAAACCCATTGGGTGAAAGCACCAGCTGAGTCTGACTTCTGAAGAACTCCTCTTGGATGTCCTGCCCTGCAACTGATTCACAATTTTGCCCCTGACTGGAATGGTCTCCAGGTTTAGCTTCAGGCTACTGTGCTTTTCTCGGTTTTTGGCATGAGTTGAAATCAGTAATAATAGTGGGGTGTAGTGAGACATGGCTGGAGCCACCTGGCAGGGGTGGAATTGGTAGAGTTACTAGCACACCTGTGCTTACCTGGAAAGCACAGCCATTAGAACTCCGTGGACACTGCAGGACCCATTAAGTTAAAACAGGGGCACAGACATGAATGTATTCATTCATTCAACATGCTTTTGCTATGATCCACCACCGTGGATCAAATATGTCTTCTGAGATGTTTTGCTATGTAATTAAAAGAAAATTTCTCTACCCTCAGCTGATTGCCCACTTATTACACGCAATCCCTGACATAGTTGAATTCTAACACACTTTGATAGTCACTTGGGGTTGGTGGCAATGGAATTTGATATATGTGTCCACTTCCAGAGGTTAAAAAACATTGAGAGGCACCCACATTCCCATTTAACTTTTGTGTTTCAACTTCCTCTCCCTCTCCCTTTGAGAAATAAATGCAATTTATTTTTTTTCCCTTTCAGAATAATTTCCAAGGAGCTGCATACGGGGTTCAAATTGTGTTTAAACTCAGGGGTTTAAAGTAGACAAGATCAAGTATAACCTCTTCAGCTGTACCAACCCCAATTCCTGCACTTACATTAAGAATAATGCCCCATCCTTGTTTTCCATTTTAGTAAAAAGATCAGGAAAATGATGGGAAAGTGGGGGCCAATATAAGCCATGTCTTGGTTGGACGTACTATGTCCTCCTGGTTCAGAGAGGACTTCAGGGTCCAGGGCTTGAGCCCTTCTCTCTCCCTGAAATAGAGTTTAGACCCTGGCTTCAGAGTGAATCAGGAAGACAGGAGAGTACTTATAATTCACTTTCAGAGTGTCAGAGTATTGACAGTTTGACATTCTCCAAGAAACAGATCTCCCATTGAGATCCACAACTGCCTGGCAATATGCCAAGGAAATATCTATTTAGCCCAAATTTCGAAAGTCACTTCCCTCAACTAAATGGTTATTTAGTTAAAGTTAGAATAAAAGGGATGGATTAGATATGTTAAGTTTTACTTTTAATATAGAAGGGGTAGCTTTTCATACGTATCTTTATTTGTATTGTAAATAATGACAACGAAACGGATTCTGTGAGCAACCTTGTAAGAACAGTCTCATTAATGACTAGCTATACTCTGTTTATGTTCCATTTTGTTTTCCGGCTTCTATTAAAAAGTGTTAATGATCAACAGATGAATGGATAAAGAAGATGTGGTACATATATTCAATGGAATACCATTCAGCCATTACAAAGAATGAAATAATGCCATTTGCAGCAACATGGATGCAACTAGAGATTATCATCTTAAGTGAAGTAAGTCAGAAAGAGAAAGACAAATACCCTATGATATCACTTATATGTGGAATCTAAAATACAACACAAATGAACCTATCTACAAAACAGAAACAGACTTACGGACACAGAGAACAGACTTGTGGTTGCCAAGGGGGAGGGGTGTGGAGTGGAAGGTTGGGGTTAGCAGATGGAAGCTATTATATACAGGATAGATAAACGACAAGGTCCCACTGTATAGCACAGGGGACTATATTCAGTATCCTGTGATAAACCATATTGGAAAAGAATATAAAAAAAGAATACATATATATATGTACGTATGTATGTATAACTGAATCACTTTGCTGTACAGCAGAAATTAGCCCAACATTGTAAATCAATTAAAGAAAAGGGTTAATGGGTAGGGAGAAACATTCCTATGATACTCTCTGTTGTGACAGCAGGAAATTAATAACATTAATCCAATTTGGAATTCTATCAGATCAACTATTTAAAAGTGATAATCTTTCCTTCTAAAATTGACAGTGCCAAGTGCTATGTCATAGGTATTTTCTTGCTTCTTGATGATAGAATCGATGTTTCAGGCAGCAATCCAGTAATGACTAGTTCAATGACATCTAAGCAGGGGTGGGGTGTAAATACCGTGGTCTCTTGATGAATGTCGCCGACTGGGGGGTGGTGTCTCAAATACCTCTTTCACAAGGAGGGGGCCCTGGGTCGGTACCTGAGCTGGAGGTGACGGAGCTATGATGGATGAGTCCTCAGGACAGAATCCTGGGTGACGGCTTGGACCTGACAGCCACGGTCCAAATGGCCAAATCCCGTGGGCAAAAAGCAGGTGTGAGGCGAGGCGCGCTGCGTGGCTCTTGGGCAGGACAGGGGAGGCCAGGGCAGCCGTACGTGGGGTGCAGGAGCTGTGCACAGAGCCTTGGGCCTCTCTGCTGGGCAGGCCTGCTTCCCTGAGCCCCTCAGGCAATTGTAAGCAGGAGGGATCAGGGGAGGGTGGATGCCACGGCACAGCTGATAATTCAAAATGAATCGATAGACGATTTGGGAAGAAAAGCAGAAACCCTATCACGTGAGCTGAAACAGAGCTCCCAGAGCCACAGATGAACCCTGTTGGGCCAGATGCTGGGCCAGCAGCACCCTTCCTGCCAGAGGGACTTGGAAGGGAAGTGTAGGGAAGGTTCCGGAGGGAGAAAGTTCCAGGCTGGGCGGCACACGTGGCAAGCCCAGGACTCCAGCCTCAGGCAGTCATGTGCCCTCAGACTTTAGCTTTCTGAGATGAGGCTGACTGGATCCATGGCTGCCCTGCTGTGTGTTTACCCTGGTGGTTCTCACCTTCCCATCCCGATAGCTCTTTCAGCAACTATGAGCTCACGTTCCACCAAAGAGAGAAGGGGGGCATCCCTGGTGGCACAGTGGTTGAGAGCCCTCCTGCCAATGCATGGGGCGCAGGTTCATGCCCCGGTCCGGGAGGATCCCACATGCCACGGAGCGGCTAGGCCTGTGAGCCATGGCCGCTGAGCCTGCGCGTCCGGAGCCTGTGTTCTGCAACGGAAGAGGCCACAGCAGTGAGAGGCCCGCGTGCCGCAAAAAAAAAAAAAAGAGAGAAGGGTTGTGGGTTGTTCTGGGCAAGGAATGATGGGGCACTGTAAGGACTTTTCCATACTGTCTGATTATAGAATACTGAGCCAAGTTTTAGTGGATTTTGCTGTATATAATTTTAGATAAAGCACAACTGATCAAGTGGTAGGCATGTCAGGGTCTGTGTTCTAGGTGTCAGTGCAATAAAGGCTGCAGACTGTTAGTGAGGATGCAAACACTGTGTCCCTTTATTATCACTCTGACTTGGTCCACAAGGATAGAAGCAGTTTACATGGTGCGATGGCCTCAGCTGTGTCCCCTCACCCCAAATTCATGTTGAAGCCCCAAACCCCAACGTGCCTGTAGGCACATCCTATTCCTCCAAATAGGACCCATCTTGGAGGTGGGTCCTATTCGGAGGAAACAAAGGTTCAATGTGGTCATAAGGCTGAGGCCTTAATCCCACAGGATTGGTGTCTTTTTAAGAAGAGGGAGGGAATTCTTGCTCCCAGCACAAAGAGGAAAGGCCCTTTGAGGACACAAGGAGAAGGTGGCCATCTGCAAATCAGGAAGAGAGCTCTCACCAGAAACCAAATCTGCCACCACCAGCCCCATCTGGGATTTCCAGCCTCCAGAACTGTGAGAAAATAAATGTCTGTTGTTGAAGTTGCCCAGCCTGTGGTATTTTTAATGGCAGCTCTACACCACTAATACGTGTAGCCTATATATACATAGCACCGTCATGATGGGGGTGATGCTATGGAGAGAAAGCCACCTAAGATGGGGTCATAAAAAGCACCAGGAATGAGGCATCATGAAAACGCACACCACAACCACATGCAGCCTTGCTACATGCACCCCAAATTTGGTTCTAGGCATTATGGCAACCACAAGGGAGACCTGGCTAGATACAGAACTTACAGCACACATCACATAAAAGGAAATCAATTCCTAAGCAAAAGTCCAGCTATTCTTAGTGCTGTGACATGAAGAAATGTCTCCTGAGAGCTTGCAACAAACTGGTGGGACTGTGAACTCTAGTCAACATTGCCTTCTAGGAGACACAAGGTCCGTTTCACGGGGCTGGTTATACTTCACGCAGCTCAGTAAAACCCTTCTGCAGCGGGCTTCTAAGTCCAGGGTTATTCTCTGCTTCTCTGGTAGGTCCAAAAGCTGGGTTATAGACCTTCTGGAAGAATGTGGGGTCTGTGTAACTTCAGGCAGGCTTCCCCATATGCTTCACTCCAGACCAACTTTCTGATAAATATTGGAGGATGAGAGCTTGAGATTTCCCCCTGACAAGTTTCTGGAGTGCAGAGTTTCTGAACTGGTTTAGTTCAGGAACATACATTTAGCAGCCAGCAGAGTTGGGGTAGAACTGACATTTTCCTTTGTAATTGGAGGAGCCTAATATAGATATCTGTTCTGCACACCTAGTGCCCAAGTCTTGGTGCTAAAGACCATACTCTACTAAAAGGAAAAAAATCTTTGGAGAAATGTCTGATTCCATAGCAGGGACTGGAAAAACTCAAATGTGAGCCTAGAGCATCTTTTTGTGCCATAAAGCAAGAAAGCACAAAAACATTATGGGGAAATGTTCAAAGGATAAGAAGCCTGTCAGTACGGGGTCCCATTGGCCAAATCTCAAATACTTGGAGCATCACAAATAATTAATGGTAGAAGCAGACTGTAATCCATTGGATAAAATAAGACTCAGTGAGTCCAAACTGATATAGGTAGGTAGATAGATAGATAAGTAATGCAGGGAGAAAAGCTCTTCCTTAGTGTTGAAAGCCAACACCTAAATGTAGAAAGAATCATGGAGTTAGAAAATTGCCATTTGATAACCATCCTAGTAATAGTTGATTTGGGTAAGAATCATCAACGGATGCTAAAATGAAAGTTTGTGGAGGAACAGGATATTTACATGGTCTCGAAGTGTCTATCCGCAAGATGCTTTTTACAAAGTGAAAAGCAATAACTTTACAATGAAGAAAGCTGGTAGGCACCCCTACCCAACTTGGGAAAAACCAACATCACGTGCCTCCTGATCTGATGTACAGAGAAGGGCCCAGCTTCACTTCTATCGTATTCTTGTCAAAAATGCAAAACCTGAATCTAACCACAAGGCAACATGAGAAAAATCCATATTAAGGGACGTTTTACAAAGTAAGTGGCCTCTACTCTTCTAAAAAAGTCAGTGTTTGGAAAGTTAAAGACACACAGAGGAGCTCCACTAGGTCCCAGGAGATCGAGACATGACAACAAAGTACGGCCTGTGACTTTCTTTGACAATAAGAGAAATTATTTGGAAAACTGGCAAAATCTGAATCGTCTTTAGGTTAGATAATAGCCTTGTATCAATATCAATTTTCTGATTTTGATGATTAGACTGTGGTTTTGTAAGACTGTCTTTGCATTTACAAAATATACACTGAAGAATTTAGGGTTAAAGTGGCAGCTTGTCTACAGTTTACTTTCAAATGATTTAAAAAAATCTCAAATTCATATATATGCATAAGCACATGTATCTATGTTGATACCTGTATGTAGATTGAGCAAATGTGGTAAAATGTGCAAGACGGTTCCTGCTGTTCCTGACTCATGATATAGCACGGCGAACAGGATCAACGTGAGGATCCGAAATGGGTGAGTGATGCTGAGTGTCTATAACTGACCTCATAACAGATTCTGGCCCCAACACTTGTCAAATTGTTAACTGACCTCATAACAGATTCTGGCCCCAACACTTGTCAAATTGTTAGCAAAGAACTCCTGGCATGTTTGGGATCCATAGGGGGCAGCTCAGGAGGTACCTAGACAGGTCCCCGAGCCCTCACCAATGGGCACTGTGGTCTCCTGTGCTCAGCATGGTGCCACGGGGACCGGAGAGAGAGAAGACAAGAAGCTTAGGGTCCACTCGGGAGGTGACAATGACACTTGGAAAAGGAGGGGACATTACAGGGCCTGATTAGAGGTGAGAACAAGGGGCTGGCTGCGTCATGTGAAGGTCTTGCAGAGGAAGGGGCGCTTGCTGGACTTTACAAGGTGTGGAGAATTCAGAATGGGAGGAAAAGAAGCCACAGAAAACAGTGTGGGAAAGATGGGGAACAAAAGCGAACCAGGAGAGAAGCTGAGGCTTTCCCACGTGTGTTTTCCAGTGACAATCCATTCTAGGGAAAATGATTTTTTCAAGGCAAGTTCCAATGTGCAACTGTTTTTCAAGAGTTTGTTGTGATTATTCTGAACCAAGCTCCTGTGATTAGGTAGCAATACAGCCAAAGCAGGTATTGGGTCTTGGTGAGGTCTTCCCCCTACCATATTTGGTTGGGTCAATGGCAGTTGTGTTGACAGCAAGTTGTTTTATTGGAGGCATTTCCAATGAATTTGTTAAGGACACCTTTCTTTGTGGACTGAGTCCCATGATCGCCTGATAGAGGGCGGGGTTGTGTGGATGTGTAATTCATAGCAAAGGTTGAGTGTCTTCATTGATGGCTAATTGCTATACGTCCCCCTCAGCCTCCTAAGAAAATGGGAGTGAGAGTGGGAGGGGTCAGAGGGGAGTTGGGACCAAGAAAGGCTCTTTCGGGATGGAATGGAGTTTAGGACCTTCAACCTCCAAATGAATTGATGTTAAGAATAAATGTTGACGTAGAAAACAAACTTCTAGTTACCAAAGGGGAACGGGTGTGGGGGAGGGATAAATTAGGAATTTGGGATTAACAGATACACACTCCTATATATGAAACAGATAAACAACAAAGACCTACTATAAAGCACAGGGAACTATATTCAATATCTTATACTAATGTGTAATAGAAAAGAATCTGTATAACTGAATCACTTTGCTGTACACCAGAAACATTGTATATTAACCATATGTCAATAAAAAATAAATTAATAAATAAATATTTTAACTTAACAAAAGAATAAATGTTGCTGGGAGAGAGTTGTATAATTTTAAGTAGGGGGAGTAATTTTCAGCCAAAGAAAAACAGAGCAAGCACAAAAGGAAGGGTCAGTGCGAACCCCCCCGAAACAAAGACACTCACATTCTTTAATTGTTTTCCCTTTAAACCATCATGTTAATAATAGTGCTGTTTACTGATGAATCTCTGCTTTTGAACAGAAGTTCAATTATAGCTCTCTCTCAAAGGACAGGAACCCTCTGCCCCCCATTATCTTCTCATTCTGGGGGATTGAAAATGCGAAGAGCAAATGTAAGTGATTTCCTCTCTCCTGGATTCTGGCTGCTCCCTCGCCTCCCTGGAGGTGCCATGCTTGCTGCTGTCACTGGTACTTATGATATGGCACACACCTGAAGTGGGATTCTGGCTGGGAGTACAAGAGCAGAGCTCCCGTACCCGCTGGCACACCTCCCCATTAAAAATGTTCTCTGTATATACATTATTCCATTTTGTATAGTAACTTGTTTTTATGTCCAGTCCCATCGCCTAGAACAGGAGAGAGCTAAAAGCAGTTTTGGCATTTTTAAATGGTTGGAAAATACCCCAAAGGAGAATAATATTTTATGACACGTGAAAATTATGTGTCCATAAATAAAATTTTATTGGGACACAGCCACGGTCCTTTGGAAACATATTGCCTGTGGCTGCTTGTACTCCAAGGCAGCAGAATTGAGTAGTTGTAATAGAGACATCACAAAGTCTGAAGTATTTACTACCTGGCCCTTTACAGAAAACATTTTGCCAACCTCCTGCTCTAAAATGTGAGTTCCCTCAGGGCAGGACTGTGTTTGTCTAACTTTGCCCAATGCAAGGCACATGGGAGGTTCTGGAAAATCCTTGCCTGCAGATTGAGTATGCCTCAGCCTCAGACACTTTGCCTGTAGAGTTTTTACCTTCAGAAAGCCAGCTTAGGATGCTTCAGATGTGGGCTGGTGTGTCCTGATCTAGCACTTACCCTCATCCTTCATCACTGCAGAAGGTGAGGTTTATATAGTGAGAGAGCCTTTATTTATTGATGGATTAGAAACTTGGGTAAAGGAATCTCCCTTTCCCATGATTTGCTCTTCTGAGCTATCTGCTTGGTCCTTTGGCAGAGGGGAGGAGATTTGTGAGCAGAGCCAGATAACATCAGAAGGAAATATCCATGCGTGGGATGAGGGGAGAAGAAAGTCATGAAGGACTCTTGTTATGGGAGCCCCATCTCCTGTCCCCACTGAGCCTCCAGTGGACTAGACCTGCTTTAGAAAGGGGACCAGAGATATGTCTACTTGGAAGAGCCCCTTGTGTAATTTAAGACCAAATTCTGGGACAAGTTTGCCTTTTGGATCTCTGCTTTAAACTATCTGTATTTACATTGGATGGACTTTATAAGATGCCTGGTGAATACTGGATGAGGAAAGGATCTTGTAAAATAAACATGCTCTTTAAATAAAAAGTCTTTAATTTTTAAATTAAATGATATAACAGCCTCATTGGGAAGGCAGATGTAGTCCTTGGCTCTCAGTAGAGTTGAAATAAGGTGGTGCCAGGTGAAAAGGAAATGCTGCCGGGAGTCTAAGACACATTTAGAAAGGCCAGACCTTGCTTTTTACAAAACCATCAATGTATTCATTCTTTTTATTGAGCACCTACCATGTGGCAAACTGTGCTAGTTGTTGGGGATAGAGAAAAAGGGCATAATCTTTATCCTCAAAATATAGTCTGTTGGGGACACCCAGCCACGTGATCAGTCATCCACAATGCAGTCAGATATCATGGAGATTTGTAGAAACGCAGGGGAAGCAAAGAGGAAGGACACCAGAGTTTGCCAAGCAGTCAGGAAGATTTCACAGGAGGCAGCAATTGAAGGGAGATTTGGTGGGTGAGTAGGGGTTATTGGGAAGATAAATGGAGGAGGATATTCTAGGCAGAGATAATGCCAGCGCATGTGCAGGCCAGAGGCAAAATAACCCATGGTGTGTTCAGGAATTTCAGTAGCACAAGCAGGTAGTGGGGAAAGTGGCAGGGCTCCTGGACAGGTGGCAAGACTGTGACATGCAAACGAGGTTGGACTTGATTCTTTAGCTACCCAGAAACTACTGAGAATGTTTGAGCTGGGGAGTGAGGAGATGGGATCTGTAAGTTACAAAGTTTGCTCTACTAATTTCAAGGAGGGTAATTGTAGAAATGAGAGTCTATAATTAGGGAAGTCAGTATGGAATCAGTGTAATAGCCCAGAGGGAGGGAGGGGTGTTGTGAACCAGTGCAGTGGCCAAGATGCTGGAGAGGAGAGGACGTTTGGATACTAGAGACGGGTACGAGATGGAATGGATAAGTTTAGCTCGGGCCACCACATACAGTTGTGCAGGTTGTACACTGCACAACTCACTAAATCTAAGTGGTACAGATATATTTATGACACAAATTTCCCAGCAGATGGCAGTAGAGTTGAGGAGGGATGGCTTTTCTTCATTTGCACAAAGGAGCCCTGTGGGCTTGGGGAAATGGTTAGGAGAGAGAAGAATGCAGTGCCCAAGGGAGGGGAGAGCATAAATGACAACCACGTTTCTGACCTGGGCAACCAAAGACTAGAGGTTCCATTCATCAAGGGGTGGAATACAGGAGAGGGAGCAGGTCTGAGTTGAGGACAAGTTGTGTTTAAGGGACCTGAGAGCCACTTAGATGGAGACATCCAGGACCAGTTAGCTGTCTGGGTCTGTAGCTCAGGAGGCAGGGGTGGGGCTGTACCTGTGGGAACAACCTGCACACCTAGAGGAGTTGATGCCAAGAGGCAGGGGTGGGTTGCTTTGGGAGGATGTGCAGAAGGGAGTGATCAGGGCCCAGGATAGTGCCCTGGGGAGCCACTGAGATTTTCAACGGTGGGTAGTGGAAGGGAGCCTTGAAGAAGGGGTGCTTGGAGTTAGTTTCCAGAGTGTTTCTTAATGTCAGGAGGGAGATGCTGCAGGTGGATCAAGGCCAGGTTGGTTTGCGGGGAGGGGGGCAATTTAAAATGACTCTAGACTTTCTCTGGTGCTTAAGGGACGAATCTGGTTTGTGACCCTATAGGATGTTTCATGCATTCATCCCTCCATTCACTTATTTTGCACCTACATATTTATGCAGTGCCCTACTATGGTCCAGGAACTGTTCCTGGTACTGGGATAACTCCCAGTATACTATGGCAAAGAGCAGGACAAGGCACTATTCTCAAGGAGCTTGCATTCTAACTGTTGACACACAAGTCCACAGGATACCATCAGCTGGTGGCAAGTTCTGCACAGAATGACAGAGGCACAGTGATAGGAGCCGGTTTCTATCTGGTGGGCAGAGACGACCTCCCTGCACAAGAGCTCTGTGCTCAGAACGGAGAGCCCACGTGGCTGCAGCGTGGTGAGTTGGGTGGGAAAGTGGTTGGAGGTGAAAGCATGCTGGAGCCAGGCCAGAGGGGCCTTGTAGGCCGTGGCAGGGAATCTGGATTTTCCAAGGGCAGCCAGAATCCATGGGAGGGTTTTAAGCATGGGAATGACTTGCTCTGGTTTACATTTTTATTAACATCACTCTGGCTGCTGTGTGCAAAACGAATTTGTGTAGGGTGGTCAAATTGAAACAGGGAGACCCAGTTGAATGCCATGGGCTCCACATTATGACAATCTGTGGCAGTAGCCTTAGAGATAGACATATTTTGGAAGTCACATCTATAGGACTTCTGGACGGTAAGGGCAAGAGATGAATCAAGGATGCTCCCGAAGTTTCTGATGTAAGTCATTACATGGTCGATGATGATATTTATGAACATGGGGAAGATGGAGAGGGAAGCAGATTCTAGGGGATGTTAGGATATCTAGTTTCTGCTTTGGTCACATTAGTTGTACAAGCATCTAAATAAGGATGCCAAGTAGGCAGCTGGATCTTTGAATTCAGAGCTCAGGGGAGAGGTTAGGACCAGAGATAGAGATTTGATGTCACATACAAAAAAGATGGTAATTAAAGCCAAGGTCCTGGCTGAAATAACAGAAAAGGATAATTAATGGAGGCTAGGACTCTGGATGGAATGGGCCCTGAGATTTTGGGGAAAAGGAGAAATAGCTTGAAGATGAGGATGGAAAGGAGCTTTCACTGAAGAAGGAGGGAAAGCAGAAGTAGTGGTGAACGCCGGGGAAGAAAGCCTGGAGAAGGAGGAAGTGGTCAGTGTGTTGATGCGAAGAGGCCAAGTAAGACAGGAATAGAGGGGTGGCCTCTGGAGCTAGCAGGATGGATGTTGTTGGTGTGTGTCAGTGGTGTGCTAGGAATGGTAGCTCATTTGGAAAGGGAAGTAAAACGGTGGGGATGGAGATGCAGACAATTCTTCCTAGAAGTAATGTGGGAAAGAGCGTTGAGAAATGGGACAGTACTGGAAAGGGACATGGTACCAGGAGAAGTTTAGTTTTGTTTTTGTTTGTTCTCAAAAATGATAGATATTAGGAAATATTTTTATGTTGTTGGAAATAAACTATTAAGAAAAAAATTGATGATGGGGGAAAGAAGATGGTGTGGTCTAAAAGTCTTTGAGAGGGCTGAAGGGATGCGGTCCAGGTTGGGCCCCGGGTTGGACAGGGCTCCAGACAGTGGTGAAAGGCCCAGGTGGTGGAGGTGGGGGTGTGGTGGTGAGATAGGGACCGGTGGAAAGACCAGTGTTCCAGTCTGATTGCTTCTATTTTCTCAACAAAGTGTGAAGCCAGGTTGTTATTTAAGAGGGAGTGATGTTGTAGGATTGAAGAGAGAGGAGGATGTGGAGCTCATGATTTTGGTGGATGGGAAAATAAAGAGACTAAGCATTTAAATGTAAACGCAGGGCTTCCCTGGTGGCGCGGTGGTTGAGAGTCCGCCTGCCGATGCAGGGGACGCAGGTTCGTGCCCCAGTTCAGGAAGATCTCACATGCCGCAGCGCGGCTGGGCCCGTGAGCCATGGCTGCTGAGCCTGCGCGTCTGGAGCCTGTGCTCCGCAACGGGAGAGGCCACAACAGTGAGAGGCCGGCGTACCTCAAAAAAAAAAAAAAAAGTAAATGCATATGCCTCGGGTCCATCTGTGGATTTTGTTTCATCATAAGAAGACACCCCAGACTTCCCTGGTGGCACAGTGGTTAAGAACCCGCCTGCCAATGCAGGCGACATGGGTTCGAGCCCTGGTCTGGGAAGATCCCACATGCCACGGAGCAGCTAAGCCCGCGAGTCACAACTACTGAGCCTGCGCTCTAGAGCCCATGAGCCACAACTACTGAGCCCGTGCGCCTAGAGCCCATACTCCACAACAAGAGAAGCCACCACAATGAGAAGTCCGTGCACTGCAATGAAAAGTAGCCCCTGCTTGCCACAACTAGAGGAAGCCCGCACGCAGCAATGAAGACCCAGCGCAGCCAGAAATAAATAAATAAATAAATTTAATTAAAAAAAAAAAAAAAGAAGAAGACACCCCAGGGTGGGGCCTGTGAGAAACACTGAAGGCCACGGCACATTTTTGCCTAACATCTTCTCCGTCTCCTGTCTACTAGGCCATCTCCTGCCCAGGTTACAGATGCTCCTCGTTCATGAGATGCCCTCTTCCACCTGGGTGAACATGTATTGGAGTGAACTCAAGGAAAGAAGTGCCACTGTGTCATTCCACCCTTCAACGTGGCAATAGAGGACACTTTGCTTTGCTGACACGGGAGCTCCAAGTGCACCCAGCTAGTCTCTTTGATGTCAGGAGTGAGCATTTCTGGTCACAGGTGAGGCTTTTGCTAAGTCATCCACCAAACACAGGGTGTGACTCTGTGCCAGGTCCCCACAGCAGCAGAGGCTTTGAGGTGGTACTGGAAACATCCTTGCCCTTCCTAGCTCTTGGCCTGGTTTGCTGATGGCCAGTCAAGCTGCCAGCCTCCTTCCAGGTAGCCGTGACCCATCTGTTTTTAGCTTAATGAATGTGGCTTCTTTCTTCCCCCAGCCTTGGGGGCTGACACAGGGTCTGCAGGCGAGGCTGGACATGCTGAGGTCCCTCTGGGTGAACATAAAGGACTCATGCTGTAAAGCCCCAGGGAGGTGTTTGGAAATCTTTCTTGCCCCATGTTGGACCTTGTGGATTATTAAGCGTTTCTGTAAGAATCGTAGACATTTTTGTTTTGCAGCATCATTTTTGTTCTCCTTAGGTTTTACACTTTTTCCAACTTTGGGGAGAGAGACAACATATACAACCAAGTATCTAAAGCAAATACTTTATTACTAATACTTTGTTACTACTTTAGCTCTCTGAGTTGTATTAAAGATACTTCATTGAGGGCCAATGTGAATGTAGCATTAGTTCCTTTCAGGCTCAACATTCAGTCTTGTCTCCTTGGAGGTCCCTGCTGTACGTTCTTCTCTAATATCATTACCCACTAACCTCTCCTTTATCCATCAGCTTTCACAGATTTCTATTAATATTCACCCTATAGAAACTATGCTTGAGAAAATGTAAAAGAAAATGTATTTACTTCTCAAATGTTTAATTAAAATCTTCTAAGGGTGGCCTCAGTGACAAGAGAAAAATTATCATCATCTTCCTCAAACCCCCAAAAGGGTCTTATTGGATGTTTTGCAGTGAAATGGAAACCCCAACAGGGTTTACTTAGGCTGGTCAAAGTCTAAATCATTTTATTATTGTGCTTTCTGGCAGAAAGCTCAGCATCAAGATTGATTCTTCCCTTTCAATGTTAAACTTTCTTTTTTTCTCCCCTAAGGGTTTTTGCGCTGGCTGCTTGGTTGCACTTTGGGTTATACTTGGCATGGCACCAGGCTGTTTTAGATGGGGTTGGCCCGGTGTCAAGTGGCATGGTTGCCTGATAACGTTGAATTGGGCAGAATCTGAGAGTATGAACAAGTAGGTGCCCTTTCAAGAGACTCAGTGCCAACGGTTATGAAACAGCAGATTGCCCGTACCTGCCTCCTGCGGTCTGGTGAGGGGAGCCCGATGGGGAAGCCAAGGCCAGTAATCAAAAGGGAATATATCACTGAGCGATAACCGTCCACACACTAATGACCTTTAATCAATAACCACTACCTTCAGTGTGCTGTTGTGTACTGTGCCTTCCCTGGAGAGGCACAAGGGAGACAGACTGGGAAGGTGGGAAGCCCTGAGATGGAGTCCTGCTTTACTACGTCACCAGTTGGGTGACCTCGGGCAAGTTACTCTCCCCAACTCCCTACTCCAGAATCAACCTCCTCATTTGTTAAATGGGGATGGTACCTACTTTTCAGAATTGCTTTGAGGATTGAAAAGAATGTATGGAAAGCATCTCATAAAGTAATTGGCATTCAATAGGCACCTAATGAATGATGGATGAGAATAGTATGATTTACAGAATCATAGATTCACTCTCTAAATTTATTGAGCACATACTATGGTCCCAGGATGAATGACTTGCCTGTATTATCTCACGGAATCTCCTTATAAATAGAAGTATCATTCCCATTTTTCAGAATGGAAAAAGGTTTGGTGAAGTTAAGGAAACGGATGCACCCAATCCCATGGACAGTTGGGAGTGGAGGCAGAATTTGAATTCAGCCTGTCTGACCTCAGAGTCTTAAGCAGTGAAGAGAGAGTTTAAAGGAGGGAGGAGAAGTTTTGCAAAGTAGCTAGCCAAAAATTCATTTCATGGCAAGTCTGGGGCCATGAGCAGTATACAACAGCCAACCTGTCAAAATGTTTGCATGAAATTTTGTATCAGGGCATGAAATTTTGTATCAGGCCAAAGAGGTTAGCTAATATTGTGGTAACACACAACCCAAATTTCAGTGGCTTAACCCAACCTAAGGTTATTTCTCAGTCAGTCATGCTACAAGTCCCAAGTGAGCTGGCAAGGGTCTTCTCTTCAAAGCCAGTCAAGGGTCCAGAATGACAGAAACTTCACTGTGACATGTGCTTCCATGAGAACTATAGAAGTAGGAAGGGAATTATCATATGTAGCTTGTAAGGTTTCCAGCAGCGTGATACACATGACATATGCATATACTGTTGGGACAAATATAAGTCACATGGCCGTGTCCAACAGAAACAGGGAAATGTGATCCTGACGTGTTTAGAAGGACGAAAGATGGACATATTTCACAAACAACACTAACGACTACCGCACATTTTAAGCCCTAACTTGCAAAAAGTTTTTAACTCGGTCTAGGGGTTTTCAAAACCACTTGGGTACCTGTGGTAGATTGTATTATTTTGTTCTGAATTATTTATTCCAAGTCCCTGTGGGAGAATTACATTTCCCCATTCTATGGACATCAGGCACTGCCATATGACTTGCTATGACTAATAAATGGCAAGCAGAAGCGAGGCGTTTTGTCATTTCTTTTTTCTCCCTGCCATGAGAATGGCAAGTCCTAAGTAGGGCTGCTCCTTTCGTCTGTATCTTGGAGTCAACAGGATGTGAACAGAGTTGCAACTGACATGTAATAGGAATGAGAAATAAACCTTTGTGCTCTAAGCCCTTGGAGGTATTTGTTACTGCAGCATGACTGAGCCAAGCCAGACTGTACAGTATCTTTGATCTTTCTCAGTAAATACAGAACAATGGAGGTGGCCATATAGAAATGCACATTTCCTGTCCACTTTGTTGAAGTATATCTATACTTTAAAGCAGAAGTATCTCTAAGGACTTATTATGTAAATAAATATTATTCAGTTGAATTAACAGCACAAAAATACATTCTCCAAACTGGGGCATCAGCTGACACCATAGCATTCTTATAAAAACCTAGGAGGAGGATTGGGAACATAGAAATCCTGTTTTCAAATGCAGACTCTTGGTCCTTTCCTCCATGAGCCGCTGCCTTAGAAGACTTGAGAATAATCTATATTCATGTCCCCTTTGGGCAGAAATTATAACGATGAGATGTTACTATCTATAGGAATGCAAAGTCTATTCTGAGTCCATTCTATCCTCATGAATTCAGAGCGCATCATTCGTGGTAGGTAACTGGGACAGAGGCCAGGCTGGCATTTACTCTCACGTTGTGAGTGTGCATGTCTTGCACCGGCTATCGCAGGTTGACATTTGCCATTTTGACTATTCAGAGTGCCTTCTGAGGAGGGTCAGCTGTCATCGTGTGGAGACGCCAGCTGCACAGTCCCTGGAAACAGTGGAGCCAGTCCCTGGGACTGACCCTCCCAAATGCCTGGCTTCCCTCCTCTCTACTGTCTTTCCCCTGTGCAGTCTATGGGGGAAGGAATGATCTGATCTAACAGAATCCGTGAAGCTGAAAGGTCACCAACGATGTAGGTACCATTGTTGTTCCCATTTTAGAGAGGCAAAACTGAGGCCTTAGAGAAGTTAAGCAAGACAGTGAATACAGCAACTGTGGTTTGAACCCAGGATTGCCTGACAGTATAAATGATACAAAGAAATACAGATAAGCTGAGCTATGGCCAAGAGAGATTACTTTTAAAGAAGAGGAGTACTAAATAATGAATAGAACAAACAAACTCACTTACAAAGTGAGTTGGTGTGAGTTGGTGTAAAACACAGGAGCAAGGGCATGCTTAACTGGGGAAGAAGCCCCTCTGGCTTCTGTCTGTTTAGCTATTTAGCAGAGGGGTGTGTGTGTGTGTGTGTGTGTGTGTGTGTGTGTATGTGTGTGTGTGTGTTTGCATATGTGTGTGTGTGTGTTTGCATGTGTGAATAAGTTATATGGTTTTCCCCAGTGATCCTCTTCTGGTCATTAGAAATTGTCAGGTAGAACTGCTTCACTGGCATCATGCTGTCAGCACTCATATTACTGAATGCCCTGGGAAATAATAAAGCTCGATTTATTTAAGGATGCACTAACTAGAGGCTTCCCACTCTTTGATACTCATCTCTTAATTTGAACGGTGCAGTTTCTTTCCAACATGAGTACTGACTTCAGAGTTTGAGTCAGAGCTAACTTTTAGACGCTAGTCTATTTTTTCCCTTGGGTTTGAACTTTAAATTGTATATATTGTGCGGCCATTCCTGACTTCTAATGAACATCTATTTTATGAGCTCCTCACGGCCCATTTGGAGAAGGAAGAACAATGGATTTCCTGCTATTATGTTTTAATAATGAAAAGTTTTATAATTATCCAGTATTTTTGTCTTTTCAACCACAATAGTATATGGTGACCTCAGTACACTGCTATCTAAGTTATGAGATCCTAAGTGCCTTCTAAATTATGAGAAATGTTTAACAGAGGTATAATGTTTAACAGAGGTATAACGTTTAACAGAGTTACAGTATCTTTCTTCTAGAGGGGTGGTGGAAAAGTTTAAAATTCTACGTGTGCTCTACTGCGTCCAAGCTCAGATTGTTAGGACCAGAACAGTGTCCCCAAGCTGCTTAGGATCACAAAAAGTTTACCCTATTTAGGGAGCAGGTATTACCAGTTTTTATCCAGTCACTGACACTACCTAGGTATATTGTATTGAGTTAGGCATTTGGGAGGAAGCCCTGAATAAATCACCTGAACCTAATGCTCGAAGAAGAAAGGATGGTTGGATTTCTTGATGTTGATGAGTGGTAGATTTCCATCCAGGAAAAATAAATTCACATGTCTTTGAATTTTTAAATTGCGCCTTATAGAGATTTACCACGAGATTTTCACCCAAGATCTTAGCATTCCAAATCTTATCAATTAACTCTTCTCCTAGGCTAGGTAGGTGGGGTTACAACTCTTCTTTTTTTTTCTTCTGTGTTTACCATTTTTATGGTAATTTTTCAAACTAGAAAATAGAAAGCAAATTAAAAACAAAAGTCTTCCCCAAGCAAAAGGTGTTCTTATTTGCATCATTATTTGAGTTCCTATTTTGTAAATATTGTAATCACTGTGAAATAACAGCATTTTTATATGAGCAGTCACAGTACTGGATATTTCAACTCTAGATGAAAGTTTGAAGTTTACATATTTATATTTAATAAAGTTTGATTGTTAATATCCACTGTATGTAGAAGCTTAGAAACTTTGTGTTTAGCACTTAAACATTTTGCTCATAATTAACAAGTATGAAAATATTCCATGTGTTAACAAGTATACATATCAATCTAGAATAATATAAAGCATGAGGAAATTATGTAACAGATATACTAAAACGCTTAAATTTTTAAAAAGAACATACTAATTTTCAAAAATTAAAATACTTTATAAATGCTTTTATACTGCTTATAATCTATAATGGTTATGTTTTTTTTTTGTACATCTTTATTGGAGTATAATTGCTTTACAATGGTGTGTTAGTGTCTGCTTTATAACAAAGTGAATCAGTTATACGTATACATATGTTCCCACATCTCTGGGGTTACAACTCTTAAAAGAAAAATGGTAAATCTGGAGACAATCACTTGCCAGTGGAGGGAATGGCAGCTACTTATCTAAAGGAGAAAGTAAGATTTGAAAAATACAACGTCTATGAAATATCATTAGTAGAAACAGTTTAAAAGTACTGTAATGCTAACCCTCAACCATCTTAGCTGAGAAATGCCACCTTTTCAAACTCTGTGATCTCATATTCTCCTCTGTTATAGTGAAGTGGCATTTTAACTATGGCAAAGAAGCATTTAACTATGCTTCTTGGAAATCAGATTTGACAGAACATTATATTCTTCCAGGAGTATTTTTGTAGACGGTGCTTATTTAATTTTGATTTCAGAACAGTTTTGTGGCACATCTCATTTTAATATATGCTTGTTAAAAATTCATGTGAATGTAATAAAGAATTTTAAAATGAACTGATAACATTGGAGACTGAAAGAGAAGCCTTAAAGAAAAAGAGCTAATGATGGGAGAAAAGAGAGCCTGTCTGCACGTTAAATACCAGTTGTCTTTTTGGGTGCATGCTCTACAGAATCTTCATGAACCAACAGCCTTCCTGATGCAAAGAGCACTGAACTTGGAGGCTGGACACCATCAGTGGTTTAGGGTTTCAAGTTCTTGCTCTGCCCATAACTATCACACCTTAGCCAGCTCGCTAGTCTTGCTGGGCCTCCATTTCCTCACCTGTAAAGTAATTAAGAGTAGGGCGAGGATGCAACTCAAAAATCCTGTGATCTGTGATGTGATTTATGTGACTAAGCTCTCCTCATGTGAATAAAGAACTGAGCTTTCCTGTGGGGAAGGGTGGTTTGCCCTCACCTACTTCCGGTTTGCTTGCCTACTTCTGATGTACACTCCCCCTCCTCCTTGGTAACCCATAGATACTGACTTCTGGACAGTCAGCCCTGCTTCCTCATCTACAAAACGTTATCTAGTATATCTTCACTAAGTTGGCTTCCTCCCGCCCTCCACTTTCCCCAGCTTTCTATGTAGTATATAAATATTTCAGAAATTCTCCTCTTTGAGAAAAACTTGAAAGAAAAAAACCCCACAGGGATGAAAGGGAAGCTCATAGACTAAGGCTTGGAAGAGATCTCAGCCAATAACAGTGCATTAACCTGATCTGGATTCAAACAGCAGATTTAAAAAAAAAATTAAAAAGACATTTATGAGACAAATGGAAGTCGGAGCATTGAGTAGATATTGGATCTTAAGAAATGATCATTAATTGTTTTAGGTGTCATAACAGTGTTATAGTTATGTTTTTTAAATTAATTAATTTAATTTAATTTATTTTTGGCAGCATTGGGTCTTCGTTGCTGCACACGGGCTTTCTCTAGTTGCAGGAGGTGGGGCTACTCTTTGTTGCAGTGTGCAGCCTTCTCATTGCAGTGGCTTCTCTTGTTGTGGAGCATGGGCTCTAGGCACATGAGCTTCAGCAGTTGTGGCACATGGGCTCAGTAGTTGTGGCTCATGGGCTAGAGCACAGGCTCAGTGGTTGTGGCACACGGGCTTAGTTGCTCCGCAGCATGTGGGATCTTCCAGGACCAGGGCTCTAACCCGTGTCCCCTGCGTTGGCAGGCAGATTCTTAACCACTGCGCCACCAGGGAAGCCCTACAGTTATGTTTTTAAAAGAGGCCTTATCTTTTAGAGACATATGGATATATTTGCAGATAAAATATGACGCTGGAGGAGCAGTTAGTGAGTGGGTGACACAGATGAAACAAGTTTGGCCATGAATTGACAATTATAGAAATTGAATGATGGGTACATGAGAGTTGATTATACGATTTGGTCTACTTTTGTATAAGTTTTATAGTTTCCATAATAAAAAATGCAAAAAGAAAAAGCTTAAAAGAGATAATCAGCAAGGACCTACTGTATAACACAGGAAACTCTACTCAGTATTCTATAATAAACTATATGGAAAAAGATTCTGAAAAAGAAGAGGTATATGTATATGTATAACTGAATTACTTTGCCATACACCTGAAACTAACACAACACTGTGAATTGACTATACTCCGATATAAAATAAAAATTAAAAAAAAAAGCTTAATGGGATTCATTCTAAGGAGACATATTTGCTGAGGTGTTGGAAAGGGCTGCCTGTCATAGTTGCATAATCGTTGGGGGTAAATATGGAAGTTCATCAATCAGAAAGCCTATAGTGAGGAGATGGCTGGCACCGGGCCCAGCTCTGTGTGGCTGTCATCTAGCCTCTATGCCAATTTGCCCTCTATAAATAACAGTCTATATGAATGCTTTACTATTTAAGGCACACTTGCCACAGCTGCTCGGCATGTTTGTTTACGTAGCTATGAACCCTTCTGTAAACATCACTATCTCCAAATTGCCCCTATGTCAGGAACATAAAGGACCCCCTTTAAAAATATATTTGTGGGATGAGACACGGCCAGTTCCCAGATGTCTGGGTGGCTGGTGTCAGAATTTTCCAGGGTTTGATTCATTTTCAAAAATAGAACCACATGACTGGAAGGTTCTTGAGAGGTGACACATCCCCCTGACTTGGGGCAGGACCAGACCGAAACCATCCACCAAGAACGTGGGTCTGTCTTTTGTGGGTGTGAGTCTGTCTTTTATGAGGCCAGAGAACTCACTGAGTGAAAGACTGGGGCCAGGACCTGCAGAACATCAAAGGTCGGCAAGACTCACCTCTGACCTTCAAGGAGCTCACTCCCATTTTCTAAAGACGAGCCTGACCCTGAGTGATGTGACAAAGCAGGCTTGGGGCAGCACAATTGGGGTGGGCATATAATGTGTCAACCAGCTGACCTGTGCTGGGCCTGAGCACCCAGGGGACTAAAGGACCTGCCAGGTCAGCCTACTGCGTGGTAGCTCGGATCCCCAGAAAATACCACGTTGGGGTCGTTGTGTGCCCACAACGTGCAAGACAGAAAGAGGGGGGGCATTGCATCGAGGGTGCAGTGGTGGCGATGGTGAGGCTCGTCCTTGAAAGAGGCAACCTAACTGAGGTCACTGAGAGTAGTTTCAGGGCAACTAAGACATATTTGAAAGAAAGCATGAGTCAAGCAGAGGCCCCTTTGTGTCAGCTTGCTGTTTTCATGGCTCCTGATTTCCCATCTAGCCTTCCAATGAATAATTAGATTCTTGTGAATCTGTTTTCCTCAGGGTGCATTTGGTCCACATCTATTTTTTTCCTGTGGCTTTGATTCATTGAAGCATTCCCCCCACCCCAAGGGCCTACTTAATACCCATAAATCCCAACTGTGTTTTCACAAAGAAAAAAGTGTGCCTCGTAAGATTAAGAGATGTGCTGGAAAGACTGAACCGTATGAATCCTATCAGGGAAGGATCAAGATGTGTCCAGCTTCCAGACAAACCCAGAACTTTCTAGAACACTCCTTCCTCCACGTTCCAGAAATTAGAAAATTATTATTATTACTTTTAGAAAGTTAATAGTGGTCGCCTTTGATTCGTTTTTTGCTGGCAAATACCCAGTTTTCTCTATGAAAGCAGTAGAAAGGCCACCGAATGCTCAGAGGTATCACTATTAACCACCAACAAAAGGATGTTCCCCTATTTGGAAAGGCTCAGTCATTACAAACTATCTTCAGAGAGACAGGGTCTGCCCCAGGGAGAATTCCGACTCAGAGACATCACAAAGGTAAGTTGCTTATTCTGGACTGACTTATTTTTAGAGCTTGGGTTTTGATTTGAGGGAACACAGCTCCTGCAATTTGAAGCTCAGATTAACACCAGTGAACAGAGGGTACGTCTCCACTGGCTTTTGCTTCTTGAGCTCAGAGACGGAAGGAGAACAAGGCTTGTCCACTCCCCTCCCTTCTGTCCTATTCGGAGAGTTTAGAGCGAGAAATCTAATATTAAAAGCGCATCATAAGTGGTCAGTTTATGCTGCCAGAGACTGTATCTCAGTGGCTACCACTAGGGGGACCCAGAGTCCAGGTGCTTGGCCGAGGTGGGAGTAGTTTCTGGTCTGTGGGAAAATGACGGAGCTCCCTTATTGAGTTGGTTTCTCTCCGCCCTACTCCCCCCTCCCCCCACACAACTATTGGCTCACGAGGGCACCCCAAAGTCAGGCTCAGGGTACAGATAGCCCAGTGCACATGTGCAGAACTTATTTATAATTTCACAATGATTATTTTTGTTTTAGACGTTCCTTTTGCCTTATGCAAAGGATCACACTTCATGCAAAGCCTTTTACTCACATTTTCATTGTTTGCTGCATTTTAAAAAACTATTGCAAAAGTTTTTACCACTATAAGAGAAATTTGTTAGAGGTAATGACTTTGCCTGTTGGGTCCAGGGAGGCTGGGACATGGGGGCAATGACTTTCATTTGACAGATGACTGAGGTCAGGTTACGGGTGGATGAAGAGTCTGGGGTCTGGCTGGTGGCCGTGCATTTTCAGATTGTGTAAACCTACCTTGAGCCTCAAGTTGAAGACCTCAAAGCACAGAAGGGCAGATTGTATAACTAAAGAGGATCCCAAGACTAATGATTCAGAAGAATAGCAAAGCAAAGCTTGAATTAGTGTTCTTGTTTATACTTTTCCTACGGGGCACTATTGTTAGCTTAAGGCAGAGTTTATGGCTCTATTTCATAGAAAGTTACAGATAAATACAGGCAGAACCTCCTTTGCTCCTGGGATGTGTAACACGTATGGAAAGATATGAGAGAAGACTTCAATAAAAACAGACCATTTCTCTATTTTTAGAACAGATCATCTTTGTTAAAATACACCAGTAGTTAGCTGTTCAGTGCAGATGAGTCAATAGGATTATGATGAGTGGATCTCAATTTTTTTTCTTTCCTATTAGAGTTATTTACTGGGTCTGCAGTATTATATCTACAGGGGATTTGGCAGTTAGAGTATAGAGAAAAGATACCAAGTGCTCACTTGATATAAAAGAAAAAGCAAGGCTATGGTTCTTGCAAATGGCTCCCAAAGAAGGGGCAAACATGTATTTTTATTAAAGCAATTTGTCAGGCTTCATTTGAAAGGCTTAACTTCTTCCTCCTGGCTTGGCAATAAATAACCTCAAGTATTTAATTTAAACAATGCTTTAAAACCATCTAAAAATTGCTTTAGAGAGAGATCAAATTTTAATTTAAGTAAATATTTGAAAATTTAAAATATATTAAGAGGTGTTCTAAAAAAATTGTTTATTAATTTATTTTCCCAAGGGTTTTTAAAAAGCTAATTTGTTAGACTTTGTGGTGGACATACTTAAGGTTATAGGCCACATACTACTTCATGAATAAAGAGGTGGCATCAATAGTGAGTGAGGTTCAGTTTTCCATATTTTGTCAACATAAGAATGTGAGGTTCAGTTTAAAATGAGCATCGATCCCAGAGATACCCCCGGATGGGGCACACCTTACCTGTAGCTTCCACCATGCCTTCTAGGATGACCACGATTTCCAGTTCCTCTTTGGGCAGCTGGGCTTTGGAGATCTCCCAGAAAGGACTCTGTTGGTTAATTTCGTGGCTAATAATGAGTGGTGACACCAGAAAGAGACGGTCATCGCCGGTGTAATACCCTACGTTGATATCCGTCTGGTTCAAGGGGATGAACTCCCCCTCTGAGGTCTGTTTGGATTTGATCAACTTAGCTCTGATGGAAGCCTCCACGATGTGGGAATTCCTCAGATCCCCTACGCGAAACATCAGGCACAGTTTCCCATCCCTCATGGAGATCACCGCATGGGTGGAAAAAACCAGGGTCTCTGCCCTCTTCTTGGGTTGCGATATTTTTACAAACATGCATCCCACCATGAATGCATTGACAATGGACCCCAAGACAGATTGGATTAAGAGGAGAATAATTCCCTCTGGGCACTTGTCCGTGATGACCCGGTAGCCATAACCAATGGTGGTTTCTGTCTCTATGGAGAATAAAAAAGCAGAGACAAACCCATTGAGGTTGGTGACGCAAGGAGTCCATGAAGGGTCCTCTATGTGGTCCATGTCTCCTCGGATGTATGCAATTAGCCACCAGATCATTCCAAAAAAGAGCCATGTCACTGTGTAAACCATGACGAAAATCAACAGGTTGAATCTCCACTTGAGGTCTACTAAGGTGGTGAAGATATCGGTCAGGTAGCGATAGGTCTCCCTCACGTTGCCATGGTGGACGTTGCACTTTCCATCTTTCCGCACGTACCTCTGGATTTTCCTTTTGGTCCGGTCTCGGCTGATGTGTCTTGGCAGGTCGTCCCTGGCCTGCTTAGGCAACTTTGGCTGGTGAATGGCCACAGGGCTCTCAACATCCTGGTCCATGGAGTCACCCTCCAGGACGTTAGCTGGTGGTTTGGAAAAAAGAAAAGAAAAACTGAATGAAAAGCTGGCTCTTTGGAGGTCATGGAAATCCCACTGTGGATGGAATATGGTAGGAAACCATCATTTGACCATTTGTGTAGCTATTAACAGCATAGATGAAGCCTTTTTTGGGGGGTGTCATCTGGATGGGTTGCCTTGGACTCCTGGGCTCTGTGATCTAGCTTGTGTAAGGACTTCATCACCCTTCTCACAGGGACAGAGCTTAACTGCTGTGAAATTGTCTCCCTGCCAGCAAGTTCTGAGAGTCAGCTTTTACAGTGGGATGTGTCCACATTCTCTCTGAGATGCTGTGGTATGTGAGAGGCACTGCACTCTGGATAAAGAAATGTTTAGATTCAGACAGTACTGGTTCTACCACTCAGCAACTGTGGGCTCCTGGTCATGCTATCAGTTATGGACCAAATTGCACCTCCACTCCACCCCCAAGTATGTTGAAGCCCTAACCCCCAGTGTGACTGTATTTGGAGATGGGACTTTGAGGACATAATTAAGGTTAAATGAGGTCATAAGGGTGGAGCCCTAATCCAAGAGGATGAGACACCTGGGGTGTGCACACAGGGGAAAGGCCACGTGAGGACACAGTGAGAATACAGCTGTCTGTAAGCCAGGAAGAAAGGTCTTCCAAACCAACCAAAGTCACCAGAAACCAACCTTGCTGGCACCTTGATCTTAAACTTCCAACCCCCAGAACTGTGAGAAAATAAATTGCTGTTGTTTAAGCCCCCCAGTCTGTAGTATTCTGTTATGGCAGCCTGAGTAGACCAATAGACTATTAAAATTCATTGACTGATCCTCAGTTTTCACATTTACAAAATGGTAATCATGATAGCCAATTCATAGGGTTGTTATAAAGTTAAACAAAACCACGTGCATGATATGTGCCTGCATGGAACAGACATGTAATAAACATTCTTTTGTAATAAATTGTTCCTTTGCCACTCTCCTTATATTTAGGGGCAAGAATTTTGAGTGAACTCTTTAAGGTGTCAGCCAAATTTCAGTTTTAAAAAAATTCTGGTTTTTATTGGTAAATATGCATGCATTTTACCCTAATGGTTGATGCAATGCCAAGGTTAAGAAAAGTGTGGGGGAAATGTTCTTTCTCTTTCTATGTGTTTACACATTTCATTTGGTTTCTGCCTCAACACTTAACATCTGCAGTTTTGGCTTGTGGTTATTTTCTTTCTCATGGCCTTCATGATTAATGCATCAGTACAATCATTTGATGACGAAGCATTAGGAAAACTCTCCCGGAATCCGAGTGCAAAGGGACATTTGGAACTGATGCTGCTGTGAAATACATACAAACCACTGTATGAAATTACTTGTTCAGCCAATAATTTCAAAGCTTTCTGAAAGTTTTATAAGCAGTTTCTTCCCTCAGGCTTTTATTCTGTGTCATTTGACTTTGCTGTGCATTTTCTCCCTTTGGTTAAGGGAGAAACACAGTCTGCTGAGAAAAAACATTTATCTGAACAAGAAAACAGCTGGGGATGGGACTTGAGTGGTACCAACTTAACTTACGGATTAACCTTGCTCATGGTTGGTTAGTTTCCTTAATTATCAATCCCAGAGATCCGGTTTTAGACTTCAGCACAAGGAAGAGGCAGCATTTGGTCTGCAAGCTTGATGTTTGGTTTGATAGCTTTGACTGTAGATCGCTACCCTCAGTAACTCTTCATTTGTAAATAAAGCCTTGCTTTTATTTCAAAGCAGATACCAGGACGGGAGTCGAAGGAAGCAGCTGAGATTGGGACAGTATGGAGGGGGTTGGGGGCTCTGGATGGAGGTCACGGGCAACGTCCCTGCTCACTGCAGGCACCCCTGGCAAGGTGGGATGTTTGTGGCCCAGGGGGCCTCTTGTCTGAGCTCTTGCTGCTAAGTTCACCCTGAGAGGGAGTCTCTAAGTGTGACTTCACGTGGGCTGAATTCGGCTCAGGATCGACCAGCGTGGAGCAGCCTTGTCTGCAGAGCTGCAGTGTGGTCTGGCTCTGGCCCAGATGAGGAGCTCGCTGCCTGTGCAGAGTCACCCTGGGTTCTTGTTTCCCCGGGGGTGGGAAGTGGAAGAGGGGGTTTTGTCTGAATAGCTGACTCCCAACACTTTTCTGCCATCCTCCATGCTTTAACATTTCATGGAGGCAACCTACACATACCCCAGCCCCCGGTGCGAAGCTGTCTTCTCCATTTTCTGGCTCAGTTGTAACCTTCCTCTCTGAAGGGTTAATGGAGGAGTAGAGATAAGTGCTCTGGACAGTCCCGGGAGCCTGACAGTTGATCCTCCAAATCCATTTTTTCCCTTCTCCTAGCTCAGGACTGGACCACATTTCCCAGCCTCCTTTGCATTGAGGGGTGGCCACGTGCCGAGTCCTGGCCCATCAGGAGTGGGTGTGCCCTTCTGGGCCAAGGCCTTAAATAGTGGGTGTGTCCCCTCCTATGCCCTTGACCCTTCTACCAGGGATGATGGAGTCATGAGGTGGAGGGGCCTGGCTCCCCAGCTGGTGGCAGAGAGCTGCCATCCAACTAGAAACAAGAAAAAAAATTGTGTTTAAGCAGCTATGTATTTTGTGTCTGTTATCAAATTGAGCCTTCTGTCTAATTTTATGGGCAGCAGTATTGACATGGATAAGCAGTGGGAAAGAGCAGGGAGTGAGGAAGAGAGTGAAGATGGGGTGTTAGGGTTTGGTGTTGTTGAAAAGAAACAGGCATCCAAAAATGGAGTCACTTGTGCTAAGCTCTACATCAGTCAATGGGAACTGAATACCTATCCAGGTTCAGTGCCTCCCAGGAATGTGACCTTTTACCAGTCAGTCTGGAATTTCCTGGCCACAGATGAGGTAGCCTACCACACAGACCCCTGCCTTCCCCCAAGGCAAGTGACCTTGCTTGAAATAATCCTCAATTGTTTATGACTTCCTATCCCAACCCCTTTACGCCTTTAAAAGCCATCCATTTTGTACAGGGCCCCTCCTGTCTGTTTGCTAGATGGGATGCTGCCTGATTCACGAATTGTTGAATAAAGCCAACTCGATCTTCAAATGTACTCAGTTGAATTTTGTTTTTCTAACATTGTCTTTTGAGAAATAAAACATTGCCAGCCATATCAGTAAACAGAGGATGTCAGAGTCATCAGCAATTGCAGCCCTCCAATGGTGAGCTGGTGAGCCCTGAGGGAACTCAGGAAGGAAACAAAGAATATCTGCCATCAAGCAGCCATCAGACTGTGGCCACTCCCCATGGTGAGCCTTGAGGAGACTCTGGATGTGAAAACACGGGATATTGGCCCCGGATAGCTGAGGTGCATATCAAAAGAATGATTTCAGTGAGCCTAGAGTCTTGCATTTTCCTATGTGTAGAAAAGCACTAAATTCCTTAATTTGAGATACCTAGTTTTCTTTTATTAACAGTAATCTTTTGTTCCTACTACCCGCCCTTTGCTGTAAAACTCCTGTATATCCTAGCTTCCCCCCACCTCCTCAGAGCAGTTCTCTGAGGGTTACTTGTGATGCTGCCTCCCAGGCTTGAAGTCTTCAATGTATCTGCTGAATAAAACATAACTCTCAACTCTTAGGTGTGCATATACTTTTATTTAGTCGACAGTAATGAACTAGCATGTGGTTAACTGAATGTCTGTGTTTTGTGTGAGGGAAAAAATATCAATGCATATGCTACTTAAGTGCCTTTTAAAAGCAAACAAAAATGGAAGCAAACAAAGAAAGCTGAACATCCCAGGGAGTATGGTGGAAAGGTGGCTTTGGAGTCGGGAAGCACAAATCTGACTCCATATGGGATCTGTTTCTTTTACTTTAACCTTTGTATTCTGTTGCTTTTGCTACAAGTTAAGAATGTTGCCTAGAGCCCGAAATATACAGGATAGCCCGTTCTCAAGGCTCTGACCTTTAAAGGTGTAACACTTTTCCATTCATGAGATAAAAAGTTGCAGAACAGAGGATAACAGTCTGTCTTCTTGGAGGTTTATAGGAACATCATGAACTGGACCTACATGAATAGCTGCAATAACAGAGGATCCCGACACCGAGAACTCTGCAACAACCAACCACAGCCCCTCCCTTTTTAGCACAAAAGAAGCCTGAATTCTAACTTGGGTAGGATGTTCTTTGGGACAGTAGTCCGTCACCTTCTCGGTCTGCTGGCTTTCTGAATAAAATCGTTATTCCTTGCCCCAACAGCTCATCTCTTGATTTATCGGCCTGTCGTGCGGCAAGCAGTACGAGCTTGGACTTGGTAACAGCCTCAGAGGCACCACTGCAGGTGAGGCAGTGGGTGCACGTGAGATGCATCCAAGGGAAGATGGGGAGGTGAGCCGGGCCTCCCACTTTACAGTGGCTGGTGGGGAACAGGCAGAGTTGAGAAACCAAAAAAGCCAATGAAATGTGAGAGTACCTGGAGAGTAGAGGTGACTGAAGTGGGAGTCTCAGGGGCAGAAGAGGTGAGGCCGGCGAGGAGTGGGGGGGTGTGGAGTGGCCAGAAGAAGGCAGCACAGCCTCCAGGCCTTGCCCAGAGCGGTGTCAGGGAGCCCTGGACTGGGGAGAGGGCCGTTCCAGGTCTGAGCTGTGAGCGTGCTTCAGCACCCGGGCAGGAATGCAAATGCACACGCAGGGGAGATACAGAGGGAATGTTGATTCTCTAGCTCTTAACGTTTCTTTCTTTCTGTTTTCTTTCTTTTTTTTTAACATCTTTATTGGCGTATAATTACTTTACAATGGTGTGTTCGTTTCTGCTTTATAACAAAGTGAATGTTATACATATATATATGTTCCCATATCTCTTCCCTCTTGCATCTCCCTCCCTCCCACCCTCCCTATCCCACCCCTCTAGGTGGTCACAAAGCACTGAGTTGATCTCCCTGTGCTAGGCAGCTGCTTCCCACTAGCTATCTATTTTACGTTTGGTAGTGTATATATGTCTATGCCATTCTCTCACTTTGTCCCAGCTTACCCTTCCCCCTCCCCATATCCTCAAGTCCATTCTCTAGTAGGCCTGTGTCGTTATTCCTGTCTTACCCCTAGGTTCTTCATGACCTTTTCTTCCCCCTTAAATTCCATATATATGTGTTAGCATACGGTATTTGTTTTTCTCTTTCTGACTTATTTCACTCTGTATGACAGACTCTAGGTCCATCCACCTCACTACTAATAACTCAATTTCATTTCTTTTTATGGCTGAGTAATATTCCATTGTATATATGTGCCACATCTTCTTTATCCATTCACCAAATGATGGACGCTTAGGTTGCTTCCATCCCCTGACTATTGTAAATAGAGCTGCAATGAACATTTTGGTACATGACTCTTTTTGAATTATGGTCTTCTCAGGGCATATGCCCAGTAGTGGGATTGCTGGGTTGTATGGTAGTTCTATTTGTAGTTTTTTAAGGAACCTCCATACTGTTCTCCATAGTGGCTGTATCAATTTACATTCCCACCATTCTTGGAATCCCAGGTGTGAATTTGGCCGGGTGGTGTGAATTGCATTTGCAAGAGCATTTGAGCTGCTCAGCGTGGGGAGCTGCAGCTGCGGGTGGGAAGGCAGACAAACCTCCCTGCATTCCTGCACAGCCCGGGACACGAAAGACTTCACCCCCCACTCCTCGACCCCCACCGCCTCTCAGGATCTTGCCCCGGGGCCCCCAGCCATGTGCATGCGCCTCAGAGTTGCGGTGAGACCCGCCACACTGGTCCTTCAGCATCGTGCACGTGGCTTGACCAGAGATAATGTAGAGGAATTCTCTGCTAACTGTGAAGTGCTGTACAGCGTGCAAAAGGACAGGAGGAATGGCGCCAAGGATCTTGATGATTTACTTAACCTGAGTTATTTTGGTTTAGAGTAAATGTGACTCTGTGTGAAAAAGCCACTCTCCCGCCTCCCTCCACCCCCATGTTCTTTTTCTTTCTATTAGAAAGATGACTAATTTACACAAAACTAGGTAAGGTGCAAAATAGCCTGGTGTTGAACTTTAACCTCAAAGAAATAACATGTGACTGAGTTACAAACTGGAAAGGACCCGATCCCAGAATTACCGGAAGCACCTCGAATTTTGGGGGCACCGCTTGTGGAGAGAAGGCTGCCGTGAATAGATGCTCTCCTGATGGGAAATTCTACATTGCACATTATATACGAATTCTATGGGGGAAACTTACGGTGTCTAAGAAAATGTCCGAAGAGCACTTCAAGAATTTTTAGTATCGTGGGGGAAAAACCCAATGGAAAAATGGGATGGATCTCAAACGCACAGGAAAAAATCAAAGATTGGAAGGAAATGCACACAGATGTTAATAGGGAACTTCTGAGAGGGGGGTTGTGGGTGCTTTTAATTTTCCTTTTAAACATTCTGATTTTTCCAAATTTTCCAGAATGACTTTATATTCCTTTTACCGTCATAAAGAAAAAAAGGTATTTTCTAACAAAACCTTGAGACTCTCCTGACATGTGATCAATGGAATTTAGCACATAGAAGCTAGATAATTATCAAGTACTTGATCTGAAGGTGTTCCATCCCATATATCTGGTAACTTAGAAACTGAGATATTTGTTTCACATGACTCTAAGAAAATCATAAGTAACCCCCATGGGGTGCTTGTGGGCAGAGGAGTGGTGGGCGTATACAGAATGCCTGCAGGTCTGAGACCACTGGAGGCTCCCAGTGGAGTGTAGATTAGAGGCAAGGTTCTGCAAACTTTTTCTGCAAAGGGCCGATAGTAAACAGTTTAGACTTTGCAAGCAACACATGTCTCTGTTGCATACTCTTTGTGTTTTTTTTGAAACACTTTTTACAATGCTTTAAAATTGTAAAATTATTCTTAGCTCATGGGCAGCACAGAAGGAGGCTGCAGGCTGGATCTGACTCCCTGGGCTGTCATTTGCTGACCTCTGGGTTAGAGGCATGCTAGTAAGAAGAAATGGCTAGCTGCTGGATTAAGGGAGCAGCCATGAGGGTGAAGAGGGGGCAGTGGATTGGGGGCTGAATAAGAAGCAAAACTAAAATAATTTGGAGATTAGAGACTGCGGAGGGGAGTGGGCAGGAGAATGGGGGATGGCAGGATGGTTGAGACCAGAAGGCAGAGGACGATGTGGTTTGGGCAGGTTTCTTTTCAAGTGTCTGCTCTCTCCTATGGGCTGAAGCTTATCAGTGACCTGGACCGAGCTCTAGATTTGGAGGTTGTTAGCACATATGCGTGGAAGTGTAACTATGGGCATGGGTGAAAGTTCTTCTGGAGGCTGTGGAGTGAGTAGAGGATATAGAAGACAGGATTCTGGAAAACAATTACAATATGAAGCCAGAAGTAGAGAACCCAGAGTGGGTGCTGAGGAAGGAATGAGAGATGTGAGGAGAAGAGGGAGGGCAGGCAGGTAGCCAGGTGGCAGGCGGAACTGGAGTCTTAGGGGGGCAAAGGGGGCATTTGGCACACGCTGTAGGGACAATTGGAAGAAAAATGATGCATCCCTTCCCTCTTCCTTATATCAGAATAAATTCCAAGTGGATCAAAGATCTAAGTGCAAAAACATAAAAACTACAGAAGGAGTGGAAGATTTGAGTGTTTTTATAGTTCTCCGAGTTGAGAAAGCCTTTCTAACCATGAGAGGAATCCAGAAACTATCTTGGAATGCTGGTATTTTTGTCAATATGAAAATTATAAATGTTTGTAAAAAAAAAAGCAAGAAGACAAACCACAAAAAATATTTTCACACGTCACATATATATTTCTGATTTACAAAAGCAATAAATACCCCCGTAGAAAAAAATGATCAAAGGAAATGAATATGGAGTTTATAAGAGAAGAAATACTCGGAGCTGAAAAGCATATGTTCAACCACGGCAAAGTAAAAGCAGTGCAAATATAATAACTTTTTTTACTCTAAAGTTAGTAACATTAAAAATAAACCATAAATACAGTATGTGGAGTGTATGTGTTGGGGGCAGTGGAATTGTGAACTTGCATGTATTATCAGATGTGTAAACTGGCAAAGTCTTCCTGGAGGAGAGAGTGACAGTAGCTCTAACAATTTAGAAATGATTAGATGCCTTGTATTAGCAATTCTGGATCTAGACATTTATTCTAAGAAAATAATTTTACAAACATTTATCTATGGTAGGCAGGGGATATTGCAGCCTCATTTATAATAGTTAAAAATTAGAAATAACTTAAATGTCTATCCACAGAGCACTAGTTAAACATATTGTTGCAGCTATAATCAATGGAATACTGTGCAGTTATTAAATATGATTTCCCAATACTTTGGGGTCTTCAACTCTTTGTGTAAAAATCACCTTCTTAATGAGGACATTTACCTGCTCTTAAAAATCTCAATCACTTCCTTCTGGTCCTCACATCTCTCTTCCTTATGCTACTGTTTACTTTTTCTGTAGCACTTTTCACCTTCCAGCATGAAAGAGTTTTTTTATTGAGTTAATTTCTTATTGTCTGTTAGCACTGTCAGAAAGGAAGTTCCTGGGCAGAGATCTCTGTGTGTTTTATCTACTGATGGATCTCAGGCTCTGGAAAAAGTGCCTGACACATAGCAAGCCCCAGCACCTATTTATTGAATGAATGAGTATGTGTTTATCAACCTGGCAGGTTGTCCATGCCATAGTGTTAAGTGAAAAAAGAGAATAAAACATATAGTTTACTTTGCATATATTGCCTTTTTGCATTAGTGTGTGTGTGTAGAAGAATGTCCTCCAAAATGTTAATTGAGATCAATTTCTGAGTTTGTGGGTGTTTTTGCTTTCTTTCAATTTTTTTATGTTTAAACTTTCCATTAATAGCTCTATCATCTAAAAAATCAGTAGGAAATATAAAGCTATTTCTGTTCTAAATAAACAAAACAAATTCTGCAGACAACTACTGAGCCATGTCCATTGGGCTTGGCAACTGGGATTTACTAGTGTAGTGGGTTGAACCTTGTCCCACCCCCCTAATTTATGTCCACCGGAACCTCATAATGTGACCTTATTTGGCAGTAGAGTCTTTGCAGATGTAGTTAAGGATCAAGATGAGATCATACCGGAGTAGGGTGTGCCCCCAATCCAGTTAAAACATCCTCATATGACACAGAAAAGGACAGACAGAGACACAGAGAAGGCCATGTGATGGCAAAGGCAGGGAGTGGAGTGATGTGGTCACAAGGCAATGAACCCCTGGAACCCCTGGAAGCTGAGAAGCAAGGCAGGATTCTTCCCTAGAACTTTTGGAGGAAGAATGGTCCTGCTGATGCCTTAATTTCAGACTCTGACCTCCAGAACTGTGAGAGGACACACTTCTATTGTTTTAAGCCCCCCACTTTGTGGCAACTTGTTGTGACAGCCAAGGAAACTAATACAGTTGGTGACTTTGAACCCAGGGAGTTTTTAGCACATTTGCATCCTGAGAAGAAGCTGAAGCGGAGAGGCTGACCCAACAAGGAAGGGGGGAGTGTGGGAGTGAGGGGTCTGGTGGAATGGAAGTCAACACATAGTGCTGTCAAGAGCAAGGGTGGATGGGCGCATACAGAAAAAGGGATGAAGCTTCCTCCCGAGAGGTAAGTGTGGTATGAGGAGGAAAGGAGAAAGATGGGAAGGGAATATTGGCGACATCTGTCTCAGGCTCTGTGTCATGGAGGAGCTTCAGATGGGCTCATTTTCCAGTGTGAATTGCAAGAAATCTGTACCTCAGTAGACTCATTGAATTGAATCTGCATCTCACAATGCAAATAACTGAACTCTGCATAATCACAGATCAGCCAAAGCTTTCCCCATCCTTACTGGTCAAGAAAAGCACATGTAAACAGATACCTGTACACTCCTGTTCACAGCAGCATTAGTCACAATAGCCAAAAGGTGGAAGACATCTAAGTGTCCATCAACAGATGAATAGATAAGCAAAATGTGGTCTATACATACAATGAAACATTATTCAGCCTTAAAAAGGCTACAACATGGATGAACATTGAGGACATTATGCTAAGTGAAATAAAGTCACAAAAGGACAAACATTGTATGATTTCAGTTATATGAGGTCCCTTGAGTAGTCAAATCCTTAGAGACAGAAATTAGAATGGTGGTTACCAGGGGCTGGGGGAGGAGGGAATATGGAGTTAGGGTTTAATAGGCATGGAGTTTCAGTTTGGGAAGATAATGAGCTCTGTAGATGGATGATGGCGTTGGTGGCACAACAATACGAATGTACTTAATGCCACAGAACTGTAGATTCTATAGAATGGTTGGAATGGTAAATTCTATGTTACGTGCATTTTACCACAATAAAAAAGTAAATTGTGTTAACAAAAAGAAAAGCATATCTATTTTCTAAACGAGAGGGGAAGATTAGCTTCTAAAATGCTTTCTTGTCTTACTTCAGGAAAAGGTTTACAAACAGCAATAATGAATTGCAGGTGATGATGCTCCAGACAGAGGACAGGGTGGGGTTTTCCTGTTATATTCATTCCTGCATTTTTCCATTGATGCTCCCATTGACGACTGGAACACATTTGAGAGAAAATTCAGAGCTGTAGTTACAAGTGGTGCTTAAAGCTCAAAGTCAGTAGTTTGCTTTTGGCTCCTTGCCCTGATGCTTGTCATTTTGCATAAGTCCTTATCTGAAGAGTCTCCTTCCTTGGAGGCTGGTGGTGATGCCTGTCACTGATGTCTGATGTGTCGTAGGGAGGTGAAGTCGTTTTTATTTGTCCTGTACCTTGAGCTGTTGTAACTATGGGAGACCATTATAATAATCAGAAATTCTGTCAGACTGGAATGTTTACAGTCATAGGTGTGTTTGTGTGGCAGAACAGCTACTACGTTCCACTGGGAATATGTGACAGAAACTAAAGGGCAAATGTTCCTATTAAAAATCTTAGCTTGGGGGCTCCACAACATGAAGCTAAATTTAGAATGTCTAGTACCCACTGCCAGGTCAGAGGACTAACCCTGGCTGCTCTGCACGTGGATATGACTTTGTACAACGTGCAAGTTCAGTGCTCAAAGGAGGGAAGTGACAGGTCACTTTGGACAGATCAAAGGAGACCAACATTCAATACCATGATTTCCCTTCTCATTGGATTTCAAGAATCTGAACCTTGGATGGTGAGAACCAGTAAGAACCTCTCAGGACCACTGCATACAGTTGTGTAGGGTGTGTACTGCACAAGGGTGCCCAGAGGAGGGGAGCAAGATGACTGAGGTCCAGTCAGTGCTTTGCGTGCCTAGCTAGCAGTTCTGGAGCTGTGGGCATCATTTACTTTGTCCCCCTCCTTTTTAAATTTAAATTAAAATTTTTTTATTGAAGTATAGTTGACGTATAATAGTCTATAAGTCACAGAGGTGCAATATAGTGATTCACATTTTTTAAAGGCTATACTCCAGTTATGATACAATATTGGCTATATTCCTTGTGTTGGACAGTATATCCCTGTAACTTATACCTAATGGTTTGTACCTGTTAATCATCTACCCCTATGTTGCCCCTCCCCACCTCTCCTCTCCCCACTGGTAACCACTAGTTTGTTCTCTATGTCTGAGAGTCTGCTTCTTTGCTGTTATATTCGCTAGTTTGTTGTATTTTTTAGTTTCCACATATAAGTGATACCATACAGCATTTGTCGTTCTCTGTCTGACTTATTTCACTTAATATGATGCCCCCCAAGTCCATCCATGTTGCTGCAGATGGCAAAATTTCATTCTCTTTTTATTACACAGGAAGAAAGTGAGGCCCCAGGAAGCCAACTGACTTGCCAGGAGGCAGAGCCAGAGTGAGCTCTGAGTCCATGGATTCCAGTCTGAGTTTTCCCACCTTCCCTGTTCTCTGAAGACAGGGCTGCCTCAGGGTTTCCCCTTCTTCAGAGACCTTGGACTTGGAGGTTTCCTTCTGGAGTGAGAATTCCTCCACTGATTCTCTCCTGATTAGTCCAGTGCGTGGCTTAGCCTCAGCCAGACTTGAGGCACCTCTGTTGGGCTGCTCACCAGCTGGGGGACTTCGAGCTACAGGTTCTTTATTTGTAAAACGGTTGAAATGCTGCCTTGCTGGGTTGATGGGAGAATGAAATGACATAATTGCATTGGGCAGTGTGGCCTGGGACAAGGCACTGGGCTTTGGCAGCAGGCAGGCCTGTCTGGGACACTGCTTTCCCATCTCCAATCCGTGTGCATTTGCTCAGGGCACTTCAGTCTCTGAGTGTCCGATTCCTCAGTTATAAAATGAGAATAATAAGACCTACTTTGCTGGGTTACTGTGAAAAAGAAATAAATCACCTGGTCCGTAGCAGACACTGAACAAATGGTTACAAATTATGAGTGTCTGGGTTGAAGAAGATACCCAATTTGTAGCTGTAATAATCACAATTTTCAGAAGCTCAACACTGTCCTGGAAACTGAGAAATTCGGATGCAATCCAAGACACAGATGGGTAGACCCATCTGGAAGCGAAGAACCTGCTTGGTGATGCGAGACGCGCACACTGCCCCATATCAATGAGAGTTGCACTCTACACGGTGGATGAGAGACTAAGAATTTGCCAGCATGTCAGAGACAAGGGTAGGCAGTGGCTGGGCTAATTAGCAAAGGCATCTTGAAGGAGGTGGGAAAAGAAAGCCAACCTTTAATGAACATATACTACGTGCCAAGTACTGGGTGGGGCATCATAGCCACCAGGAAATGTTGACCCACCTTGCAGGGGAGGCCATGAAGATCTGTCGGGTTGAGTGACCTGCTGAAGCTTATGCATCTAAAATGGGGCTGAAATAGGACTCTCCATCATGTTGGCCTGATTCTGAAGCTCATATTCTTTCCCTTTGGCTACTGTGGAGAGATGTGAGGATGTGTGTGCCTATGTGCATGTGTGTGTGAGCAACGCAAGGGACAGTGCGGCAGTGAGAAGGACTTTGCCTCACTTGGGTGCTCTTGGAGTGAATTACACCGTAGAGTGGAAGAGACCGAAATCAAGCAGTGATGGATTTGCGGGGGTGTGTCGGGGGTAAGGGTCACTCTAGAGTGGGGAAGGTGGAGGAGAAGGGAAAGGGTTGCAAAGAAAAAGACCTTCTAGGACTTCATGTGTCCAAAAACAGTGTGGTAGGTGGGAAAATTCTGGTGTCTTTTATAAAATTTTAAATTGGAAAGGGGGACTGGCCATTGGAAGGTGGGGTGAATATTTATCGAATCCTTCCTATGGGTCAGTGTTGAGCTCTGTGGCTTCACCTGACATTTCAGCTCATTCTCATCTTTCAGGAATCGGTGTGGCAGACTTGAATCAGTGATTCAAGAAAGGCTGAACCGGAGATGGAAACAACCTAAGTGTCCATCATCGGATGAATGGATAAAGAAGATGTGGCACATATGTACAATGGAATATTACTCAGCCATAAAAAGAAACGAAATTGAGCTATTTGTAATGAGGTGGATAGACCTAGAGTCTGTCATACCGAGTGAAGTAAGCCAGAAAGAGAAAGACAAATACCGTATGCTAACACATATATATGGAATTTAAGAAAAAAAATGTCATGAAGATCCTAGGGGTAAAACAGGAATAAAGACACAGACCTACTTGAGAATGGACTTGAGGATATGGGTAGGGGGAAGGGTAAGCTGTGACAAAGCGAGAGAGAGGCATGGACATATATATACTACCAAACGTAAGGTAGATAGATAGTGGGAAGCAGCCGCAGAGCACAGGGAGATCAGCTCGGTGCTTTGTGACCGCCTGGAGGGGTGGGATAGGGAGGGTGGGAGGGAGGGAGACGCAATAGGGAAGGGATATGGGAACAGATGTATATGTTTGACTGATTCACTTTGTTATAAAGCAGAAACTAATAATAATAAAAAAATCAAAACGAACACAAAAATATACATGATGAGCAAAATACCGAAATTGTAAATAAAGACAGGATCAGTCACAGTCTGTGCTGAAACAAAAGGAAGAATCAGTAAAAAAAAAAAAAAAAAAAAAGAAAGGCTGAAGTCTTCGCCCGAGGTTACACGGCTAGAACTGTGTTTGGTCCAGGGTGCTGGCTGCGCGTCTAGGGCTCTTTTCATTAATCAAACAGCACAGAGATGCGCAAGTCCCAGCCCAGTGGTGTTGAAGGCGATGGGCGAGCTGTCCCAGAACATGAGAGCATAGAGAGACCACAGGTACCCAGGGGGTATCGGCAGAGAGTGGTCTGAGGAGGGAGTGAGAGAGGGAGTTAGCAGAGGGGAGAAGGCTCTGCTGAGGGGAGAGTCCAGGTCAGGGAAGCCAAGGCCCCACATTTAGCAGAGGAGAGGTCATTGGGTTTGGCAGCCAGGAGACCACTGGTGACTCCGAATAGACCGGTCAGAATGCAAGTCAGGCTGCAGGGGAAGAGGGTGATGATGGGCTGAAGAGGCAGGAGACATTTTGTCTGTAGGTGGAGGGAGAGGGCAGGATGGCCGGGAATAATAAGCATGAGACCTGGATTTCCAAACGAGGTGGGGGAGGAGCTGGTGGAAACGGAGCGATGGGGAATTCTGGAGGGAAGCACTGGCATGGGAGTGAATAAGATATCCCGGGGTTGGGAAGGGGTGGAATTCGAGCATCGCTCGCAGAGAGAGGACCACCCCTTCCCGTCTGCTGAAGGCACCGTGCCTGGCACAGGAAGGATGACAGGCTGTGTCCAGCTCAGAACGGGGACAGCCGCTCCAGTGCTTTCTTCTTCCTGTCCCTGGACTGCGGTCCTCCATCCCGGAGAGCCAACAGAATAGATGTGACGTTCCAGTCTTGAGGAGGGACAAGGAGGGGCTGGGAGAGGTGAGAAAGTAGTTTCTTAGCTCTGCAGTAGAGCTGAGCTCCAAGACGACCTCCTGAAGATTCTAGAACTGTGAGGTGCCAAATTTTCTATGAAGGGTTTGGTAAGCTCTAGGGTGAGGACAGGGGAAGCTGTTTCAGAATATCCAGTCCCTCCCTGACTGATGGGCATGACGTTTCTGTTAGTTTTTTGGGGCAAGACTGGCAGAGCCTAGTCAGGCCACACCACATCGCGGGTTTTCACAGTGGAGGGAGGACTTCAGCCCTCACGTTAGCCAGAGCTCCAACTTTGGACAATTGTTTCCGCTCACTGCTCCCCACAGACCCCTTGCTGTTAAGAATTCTAGCAAGTGGAAAACTGAATTTTGTTTCCTCTGCTGCCCCTTTCCTGGGAGCGACAATAATTGGGTTTCAGGTGAAGGGTCCTGGCAGGTCACTCAGAGCAGTGACCAGATAATTGAGGGCTCAGGATAACTGGTCCCCATCATGAAACACCTGTTGGGAGACTCCACCTGCTACCAACAAAAAAATTGTGGGGGGATGGAGAGCAGGATTCAGGGTATTTTCTCTGCTCTAACAAGGTATGTTTAATTTTACAAGAAAATGGTTATTTCCCTGAATCCTTTCCCCCCTCAACTTCACCTTTACTGCACGATCTATAAGCATCCTGTCGTTTAATTTTGCACTTAAAGTTTAAGCGATAGCATTTCGAGCAGATTAAAGCCTACGGCCTCTTTTCCTATGAAAGCTTGTATCCTCCGAAAGTATTTCAGTGATTACACTAATTCCTGCATCAATGAAACTGCATTGCTTTTACTGGAGATGTGGCTTAAATTCCTGGTGAAATTCCGGTTGGAATGCAAAAGGCCTACATTTTGCACTTCATTAAATCTGTGTTGTGCTGGCAAAATCTGCTGTTGGCATTTGAGAGTCTTTTGAAAAGAAGCCTGTTCCATGCAATCATTGCCTTAGCACTCAGGAATGCGTATGTCCTCAGCCAGGGCTTTGCAGAGGGCAAATGCACTGGATTTGGGGTCTGGAGACTCAAGTCCCCAGACAACCACTTGGTCCCTTATCTTGGGCCACTGACCTTACTTCCCCACCACTCGGTGCCTTTTTTTCCAAAAAAGGTGCCTTTTTTTTTTTTTTTTTTTTTTTGCGGTATGTGGGCCTCTCACTGCTGCGGGCTCTCCCGTTGCAGAGCACAGGCTCTGGACGCGCAGGCTCAGCAGCCATGGCTCACGGGCCCAGTCGCTCCGCGGCATGTGGGATCTTCCTGGACCGGGGCACGAACCCGTGTCCCCTGCATCGGCAGGCGGACTCTCAACCACTGCGCCACCAGGGAAGTCCAAAAGGTGCCTTTTTGCTGGTAGACAACTTACCCCATCAGCTTTCATCCTGAAAAATATTTCCCATCTACAATTGTTTTTTTCAGGCTGAAATAAGAAATTCCTTTTAAAAGGAAGCTTGAAAAGAATGAAATAATGCCATTTGCAGCAACATAGATGGACCTAGAGATTATCATACTAAGTGAGCCAGACAGAGAAAGAGAAATGAAATATGACATCACATATGTGGATTCTAAAATATGACACAAATGAATTTATTTACAAAACAGAAACAGACTCCCAGACATGGAAAACAAATTTATGGTTGCCAAAGGGGAAGGGAGGGGGATAAATTAAGAGTTTGGGATGAACAGATACGTACCACTGTATTTAAACTAGATAAACAACAAGGATCAACTGTAGAGCACAGGGAACTATAGTCAATATCCTGTAATAAACCATAATGGAAAAGAATATGAAAAAGAATAGATATATATATGTATAACTGAATCACTTTGCTGTATACCAAAAACTAACACAACATTGTAAATCAACTATACTTCAATTTAAAAAAAAAAAGAAAGCTTGATGTATTTTTGAATGGTCTCTATCCAATGAACTACCTTGCATCTTATTTTCCCTGGGAAGCAAATAAAATACAATCTTAGCCATAAGTTCTCAAAAGACTTCCGTGAGGTTTCAGTAGATGTGAGAATCACATCTCACCGTTTTTCATACATATGATTACATTCCTTGAGGCTTGCATTCCCCCAGGTTTCAAAGAAGAGAACGGCTCTCCTCCACCTGCATCAGACAGGTAGGTGTGGCCATCCCGTCACCTCTGCCCCAACTTCCTGGGCAGCCCAGTTTTCTGTGAACCTGTACCAGTATTCTGGGTTCTCTTCAAACGGCACTTGACAGACGCAGCCCACCAGGTGACTGAGCAGGCATCAAATCTCACTGCCTTCGCTTTCCGCAGTCTCTTGGGTTTTCAATGTTTTTCTCATTTGTTTGAGTCGCCGTGTGTTGCCCCCAAGGCTCTGAGGGGCTGGCAAGCAGAACCTGAATCTCTAGGCTGGATGCAGGTTTCTGGTTCTCCATTTGGCCAGGCTCCAGGAATATCATTTTTCTTTTCATAATTAAGTCACTGGCTGGGGACATGTCACAAACAGTGTGGGGTGGGTTTCCTCCCATTAGGGCTGAGACTGGGGGGCTGGGTCAAGGTGTTCCCAGTGGGAGGGGTGGAGTGGAACGCACCTCCTCCCTTCCAGTCTGTGCAGAAGGGAAACTGCTGAGGCCTCAAAAGGCCCCACAAAGGGGAGCCAGTCCAAGGATTCCACCGAGGAGAGGTCAAGACATGGGGAATCCTCAGACTCCCTGACGCCCCCTCCAAGTCCAGGAGACTCCGTAAATCGGGCTAAGACCACTGTTTTGCCGCTAAAGCAGCTCCACGGGGGGTGGCTGGGAGGGGGGAAGCAAAGCCTTGATCAGAGACTTTGCCTATTCCTGTGCTGCAAAAACTCCCACGACGGCTGACTCCAACCTATCAACTGTTGACCAGCTCTCCAAATTCCTGAATATGTAACAGTTGCCTCTCATGAGCCGGTATGAACCGACTTCTTCACCGGGCTGGAACAAGTTCTACATCCCAGAGTGAGGGTGAAGGGATCCTGTTTTGAAGGGGAAGGAAAGTGAAGGGAGAGTAGGTTTAGGAAATGCTGCCGACCCTGTCTCGCTCTTGGAACGTTCTAGAACAAGCTAGCCTTGTTCCGAATCATCCTGCTTTATAGATATATAATATTACAATTATTTGTAATTGCTTAAATGTGTTTCTCCCAGAATTCCACATCTAGGTTCCACAGAACATGTATCTGAAATACAGATTTGCTGGTTCCTGGGGTGCAGTGGGAATTGGAGGCTGTCGGGTCCACACTTGACCTTCTTTGCTATTTGCTCAGGGCTGGGCCCCCTTGCTCTCCGTCTGGCTGACACGGTTGGCGCTGCAGGCTGCCCTGACTCTCAGCGTACCCACTGTTCTCGGGGCCCATCCACCCACGATCCTCCTCCCTCCCTTCGACTTGGGAAAGAGAGACTCAGTCACCCGGTGACAGCAAAGACGAGACTGACATATTATCCAAACAGAGGAAGATTCTCTGACACACATGGGAGGTTACCTTAGACTCTGTTGCTAGACTCAGAGGGTAGATGGAAGTCGAGCTTCTAAAACAGAATCACTTAACCAGAAACAGGTACAGCCCAGGGCTGGGAATCACCTACAGACTCTTTGTGCGGCTTTTTCTGCTTTCACCCAGTGCATTTTTTCCTGTGGGCTTGAAAATGCAATCCTTCTATGTTTAAGTGTGGTGCTACCCCTCATGGCGCCAGGGAGACCCCAGACCTCAGCACCCAGGCTTTGGGCATTTTTGTGTATTTATCCCCTCCAGCCCTTCTCCCCAAAGCTCTCGCCTCTGGTGGAGGCTGGTGCCAGGGCCAGTGCAGTCTCCAGACCAGACCCCATCCCAAAGGGTCAGTGCAAGTCCCGGACCCTCCCCAGAGGCACAGTGTGGGGCAGCCAGGCAGAAGGGGTGTTTAAAGCCTCAAGTGACTTAAAGTCCTTGAAGTGACTCATTTGGTGGAAACCCACAGCTGGAGGCAAAAGAGAAAAGGACATCTGCTCTGAAAGAGCCACAGCAGCCTCGCTGGTGGGGAATGAGGGCAAAGCCCCCATTCCTAGAGCAGCAGCTGCTGCTGCTATTGGAGATGGACTGAATTCTTAGGGGGAAAATATGTCACAATCAAATGCCCATCCCTGAAAAATGCTTGCTGTTTCCTGATGTGATATTATCACATCACAGCATCCCATGGACCACCCATGGCTGGGTTTCCAAGGGGAGAGGGAACGGTGTCATGGAGCTCATCTGTGGACATGCCATTTGGGATGCCCTTGGGGTCTGGACTCCATAAAGGAAGGAGGATTCTCTCCTCCTGGCTCCCATTGGAGGCTCTCATTGGCTTCCCAGCCAGCTTAGGCCTTGGGTGAACTTCACACGGAGTCTAGGGTGAAGTGCAGCTTCAGGGCTCGCCTCAAAACAGATGAGCTGAAACATGCATCCCTGACGCCTTAAGTGCAGGCTTAGCGCCCTGTCTCTAACATTTTGACCCCATAACTTCAACTGGGAGCCACATGCCACCCACTGTGCTAGGCCCTGGGATACGAAGATGAATAAAACCTAAATCCCTGCCAGAGGACGCCACGTTTTTTTGTGGCTAGAAACTGGTCTGAGGTCAGGGCAGGAGTGTGGGGAGATATTTTTTTGTGATTAGGGAAGATGTTCTTTTAAAGGTTGTGTTGGAATAGGGGATGTCCACTTAATGGGCATGGGGTTTCCTTTTGGGGTGATGAGACTGTTTAGGAACTTGATAGAGATGCTGGCTGCACACCTTTATCAGTGCACTAAATGCTATTGAAATGTACTTCAAAAAGATTAGTTTTCAGAATTCCCTGGAGGTCCAGTGGTTAGGACTCAGCGCTCTCACTGCAAGGGGGCACGGGTTCAGTCCCTGGTCGGGGAACTAAGATGCTGCATGCCACAGGATGTGGCCAAAAAATAAAAATAAAAAAATTAGTTTTCATGTTATGTGGATTTCACCTAAAAAGAAAAGTTGCATTGGATGGTAAAAATCCAGAAGGTCATGCCTCCCCATCTGCCGAAGCCTGAGAAGCATACGGGCAACTGGAAGATGGATCGTGTTGGGATGCCTGCCCGGGGCCGCTGGCCTTGCAGGGAGATGGACAGAGGGTGAGGACTGTCCCCCCAGCACCTTGTTCATGTACCATTCACCCCTACAGGCTCCAGTGCCGACCATCGGGCCGAAGCCAACCTAGAACATCTGGCAAGTCATTCATAACCAGTGACTGTGATGGATGCCTGTGAGCTTCAACCGACGTTAGCATTTCACTGGATGGGAGGTGCCATCCTTAATCATGTTCTTATGCAAATTAGACACAAGTTGCCACCACGGGCCATTGCGGTTGACTGGGTGACAGTGAGCTTTTCTCCTGAGATCAATTTCCCAACAAATCACTTTGGGTGCATCATCTTTTCCTTTGTGGTGTTGGCCTTCCTGGCTTGGCACTAATGTCATGGGGTTCATGGCAGTGTTCTCAGAAAGCATGGCTTGTTCTTTCCTTGAGGCCCCCCCGCTCCATCCGGGCTTGATGCCAAGGGAAGACCTGTTTCATCTTGCCTCACTTTGGGTGTGTTTGCTGGAGACGGAAGTCTCATTTGGGGTTAGAGTGGCCAGAAGTCGGCTGGATTTCTACCTATCATTCATTCGCTCCTTACTGACGATTCCCCACTTGAACCTGCAATACTTTGTGCATATTCATCAGGCATTGGAAATATTTGCCTTTTCCTTCTTCTCCCAACTCAGACTGCGTGTTTCTCTTGTGAAATTAAGCACCTTTGTAAAGTGAAGGCAAAGGAAAGTCAAGAGGGCAACTTCTCTGCGATTCTTTGCCAGTTTTGTGTGTTTGTTTTCTGGTCTCATCTTGCTAAAAGGAAGAAACAGTTTTCCCAGGCAACAGCCTTGCATCGTGGAACACCTTTGGGCAGCTCTGACCACAGTAGGACTCAAACTGAGTCTTCCATCCTGGGGGGGAAAGAGATCTGGAAAGGGGACTGTTGATTCCTTCCTGTCCTTTCACAGCTAGTGAGGGTGGGGCCTGAGTGAGCTCTGGGGATGAGGTCAGAACACCAGCAAAGGCTCTCGGTCCACGAAGCCACAGCTCTGGACTGTTTCTGTATAGAAAGCAGCAAATTACTGCACGATAAAGCTGTTTAGCCCTACATGGCTGTGTCTGGGAATTTAAGGCCATTCTGGTCCTAGGTTTTCAGGTCTACGTTTGAATGAGCTTGGAAGGTTCTGTGGCTGAAGTGTGCTTCTCACAGAAGATGCCTTTGGTAGAAAGGGGAAAACTCCCACCTTCAGCGAGAGGAACTTCTTGGACTGTGCACCTGGTCAGCTCTCGGAGAAGCCGGGTGGAGGGATGGGTTTGGCACAGGGGCTTCTGGGGTTTTCTGTTGCTGTATGTGTTCAGTGTTCACATCACACTCTTTTTAAACAGTGAGCTCTTTTTGATTCTCTGCTCCCACTGACAACTGGCGTAGGTCACGGTAACAGGCAGCCCTTGGGGGTAGCTATGATGCCCATTTGGTGTTCTGTATCTCCCGAGACTGACTTATTAACAGCCCATAGATTGCAAATGGCCTTGCGCTTCCTGTGCCTGGGGTCTGTCTGCTGCAATGCTGTTTGGGTTTCATGTTCTTGAGATATGGTTCTTTTAAAATTGCATTTTCTCCTGCTTCTGTGCTCCTCCCCTGGGGCCCATTGGCAGTGCTGTGTGTTTTGCTCAGCCTCCCACTGAATCACTCTTTGCTTTCGGTTCTCCAGCAAAGGTGCATTTGATTTCTCTAAAGTCACTGGATTGAATTCTCAACACAAGTACATACACTGAAGTAATTACATCTGCTCTTTTTAAAAGGAAAAATAGAAATTGGTGTTCCTCTCTCGACTTTGCCTTGCCTGTGGAAATCAACAGTTGCAAATGATATGTCCTCGGAAAGTCATGTTTTATCTAGCTTTGCAAACTTTTGGCTTATATCATAAATCCAGAGATGCTGGCGCTCCTAGCCATAAATCTAATGTTCCTATTTATTTCCTTTTCCCCGAGTCCCAAGATATATTTTTCAAATAAATGCTCAGGTGGACCAGGAGAGATTTTGTTTGTGTGTTTGCTTTAATGGACCCTGCATTGGCTTGGATTAATGCTGTTCATCACACAATAAGGCATATTGGATGATGTGCCGGCTCTCTCCTTCCTGCACCAGCCATCTCTAATAACTTCCTTTTTTTAGGTTTTTTCTTTTCAAAAAATTTTTATTGAAATACAGATGATTTACAATGTTGCATTAGTTTCAGATGTACAGCAAAGTGATTCAGTTATACATATATATATTATTACAAGCTATTGATTGAATATGGCTCCCTGTGCTATACAGTAGGTCCTTGTTGGTTATCCACTCCATATATAGTAGTGTGTATATTTTAATCTCAAACTCCTAATTTATCCCTTCTTCACCTTTTCCCTTTGGTAACCTTAAGTTTGTTTTCTATGTCCATCAGTCTGTTTCTGTTTTAATAAATAAGTTCATTTGTATCATTTTTTTTTAGATTCCACATCTAAGTGATATCAAAGGGTATTTGTCTTTCTCTGTCTGACTTACTTCACTTAGTATGATAATTTCTAATAACTTCCTGATACGTGCAAAACAAAGAGAGCCTTTGCAGCCCACAAGTTCCTCCTTGGATGGGCTGATGGGCTCATTTTTTTCTGGGAAGAATGAATAACTTTTGCTGGAGAGAACCCTGGGGTGGTCCCCAGAGGAGGGTCCAGGATCTGCACTAATATGACAGCCACTTGCCACGTTGTCACTACTGGGCATTTGAAACGAGCCTGACCCAAATTGAGATGTGCTGTCGGTGCAATCGAAACAGGGGATTTGAAGACATAATGAGAAAAGTAATAATGCAATAATGTAAAATATCTCATTGATACTTTTCCTATTGATTACATTAGAATGATAATACTTTGTATTGTTATATTGGGTTAAATGAAATATATCACTACGTTAATTTTACCTATTTAATTTTCCAGTTAAATGTGCCTCCTAGAAGCTGTAAGATAACACGAGTGGCTGGCGTTATGTTTCTACTGGACAGGGCTGTTGTGGAACATCCACTCCTCAACAACGCCTACTCCTAGTGTGCTGGGACTGGAATTATTCGGAGCAGCCAACTGCCTGGCTTAAGTGAGAAAAAAAGGGCTGCTTTATGGGAGGAGCAAACTTGGGGGCCCAGGATTTGGGGAAAAAAATGAATAAGAATTAAACACAACTAGTCGAAAAAGGGTTAAGAGATTGCTGCTAGTGTGAACCGTTTTCCATCTTTGGAAACGGTGGCCATTTAGCCCATTTGTTCAAGCATGGGCTGGCTTTCTGCACATCAACAATAACCTAATTTGTGCCTGGCTGGAGAAAATAGACATTGAGAGCACCTTACTTTTGTGCTCTGCACAACAAGGGGGCTTGGCAGAGAGGAAGAGCTCTTGGAAAAATGGACACTTGCAAGTGGAAGAAGTGAAATGTGAGGACCAGGCAGTGTGTCTTTTGGTTTACGCGACTGGATGTTTCATGACTTTATTCGTAATTTTGTGTTCGTTAAAACTTCCTCGGGGATTTTGAAAGAAAAATAACAATAATTACCAAGCACTGATTGGCATCCCGTGCTGAAGGTATGAGTCTCATATTCGAAGCACTGGTGACGTCGCCTGTATTGACAATCACGTAGTTTGTCACCGTAATCTTTCTCGCCAAATCAGTTCCTCCAGGGCAGCTTGTCAAACAGGCTTGCTGGGACTACTTTATTTAAAAAATCTTTTAAATTATTTTTAATTAATTAATTTATTTTTATTTTTGGCTGTGTTGGGTCTTTGTTGCTGCACATGGGCTTTCTCTAGTTGTGGAGAGTGGGGCTACTCTTTGTTGTGGTGCACAGGCTTCTCATTGTAGTGGCTTCTCTTATTGCAGAGCATGGGATCTAGGGATGCAGGCTTCAGTAGCTGTGGCGCACGGGCTTAGCTGCTCCACAGCATGTGGGATCTTCCTGGACCAGGGCTCGAACCCATGTCCCCTGCATTGGCAGGCAGATTCTTAACCACTGTACCACCAGGGAAGTCCCTTGCTGGGACTCCTTTAGAAAATGCATTCAAGGAAGTGCAAATGCTGTGACTCCCAGTAACTCTTCCCTTATTGCCCTTCCCCCCTAGAGCCCTCAAAGACCATGAACTTCAAAAGTTATTTGTGTTTGGTTTGACCCTGTACCTTTGTTTAGATCTTTCCCTAATTTATTGGTAGACCTGACTGCTGAAAAGTATGACTGAAAATCTGATGAACATCCTGATTCTTGTCTCTAGGTCTCTGATCCATTCTCCTTCCCATTGACCTTCCCTGACCCCTTCTCCTGTTTTCCCACCTCAGTGCTGGGGTCGCCCAGGGTTTGTCCTCAGCCTGCTTCTCTTCTCATCCCTCACTCTTTCCCTGGGAGAGGTCACTTGTGCTGAAACTCTCCTGATATTTAGATGACTTCCACACCCACCTCTCCAACTCAGATCTTTCAATTTCTACGCTGCCATATTGACTTGCTTGCTAGACAGCTCCACCTGCATTTCCCATGGGAACCTCAAAATGAACATTTTCAACATGGAGCTCATTATCCCCAGGCTGTCTGGGCTAAGTATTCTCTAAGTGCCCCTGCAGAGCTTCCCTGACCCCTTCTTGATTCTCCACATCACAGGAGAATGGCTATTATGGATGCACTGGGTCTCTCACGTCCTCTGGTTTCCTGGTGGGTTTAGCTCATGGGAAGCACTGACAGGAGTTGGAAGGGCAAGTGGACAGTGGAGCCTTCCTGTGGGCTCCAGGTTGAATTGAAATGGATTGAGTTCCTTTTCCTACCACCACAGTCCCATTCGGTGGTCCTCTCTCCCACAGTTCTCTCTGGTTTCCTTCTTTGGCACCTGTGGACTCCGGGTGGTGATGGCTCCAGCTGTTCCCAGCCCTGATGCCTCCCCATCCCTGGCCGGTTTCCCCTAGATTTCCCCACACCTCCATAGAGTCTCTCTCCTAACCTCCACACCCCCTCCACCATGTGTGCCTTCTGTGTCCTGTAGACCCTTTCACATACCTCTCTCATGTGTTCCTTCCCTTTACATGACTCCACGGATGCCACCAGCATCTGCTCAGAATCCCAAGCCAGAAGCCAGAGGCATCCTTGCTTCTCTCTCCTTCACCCCACTGACAGTAGGCACCAAATCCCATGGCTTCTTCTTCCTAAAAGCGTTTCCTCTTGTCCCCACTTTACTAACCCCCTGTAGCAGAACTGATTGTGTTGTGGGATAAATGAAGACCAACCACATGAGAAAAGCAAAGACTACTAGAGTTTGCTATAGCAAGAGAGTCAGCCATGTAACTTGAATTTTGGCAAAGACTCAAAGGCAGGCAGAGGAGTGGGAAAGCTTCATAGTGGAGAAAAGGGAAGGCTTTAGGTGTGCCCTGATTGGAGGCTATGGGTCTGGAGAAGTTATGGGTGGCCAATGGGTAGGGGGGTATCCTATGTGATTGCTTAGGGGTGCATAGTTAGCTTTCTTTAGTTGGTACTAAGTTGGAAGCAGAGACAAAAATTAGGAAAGCTGTCAGTTATTAATCAAGTCCTGGTCATTTTGAGCCAGTTGTTATGGAAGTCAATATTTAGTTTCCTGGGTTTTACTAGAGATGACAGTCTGGGTTTCTACACCTCTGACTACAGTGTGACCCAGGAAGCAGGCTAGCTTCCTGGGTTGTTTATTGCACATAAGGGGTTGGCTTCCTGGGCAGATTGCTACAGGATATGGGTCAACGTTCTATTTTTATACATGGTCTGGCCATTGCCTATTTGTATATTCAGTCTCTCAGGGTCACTGTCAGTTTTTAATAAGCAACAAAAACAAAACTTTTTTTTGTTTGTTCTTGCTTATAAAGATAACATATCCTCAGGTAGAAAATTTCAAGCAACCAAGGAAAGTATAAAGAAGCAAGCAAAAAATTCACCCTGTGTCCTGCCCCCAGAGGTAACTCTTGTTAACATTTTAATGAACATCTTTCCAGGTACCTTTGTGCATCAACGCACATTCAAACACAAGTGATCAGCCCATAAATGCTCTTCTGCAGCCTTTTATCAGTTTTCATCTGGATTGTTGCAGGTGTCTCCAAGTCTAGATCATGGCTCCAGTCTTTCCTACCTCCACTTCCTTTTTTTTTTTTTTTAAATTGAGGTATAGTTGATTTACAATGTTATGTTAGTTTCAGGTGTAAAACAGAAATAGGCTCTCCTTTCTTTATCACAGAGCTTCCTCATGGGCTCTTTCCAGTTCAGATCCCATTGTGTTCCTGTCCTGCTTTACATCGTTCAGGGACCCCACTGGTAAAGTCCAAGCTCCTTGGCAGTGGCTGCCCACGCCACTGACGATGTGACCTTGGTTTTCTCTCTGCCTGAACGTAGGGTTCCCAGGGTGCTCTAGGGCACGGTGCTCTTTCACACATGTGTCCTTTCACATGACAATGTCTTTTCACTTCCACTGTCTTCCATGCTCTTTCTTACCCCCTACAACTTACCTGAGCCCTCAGGACTCAACTCAAACTTCCCCTCCCCGGGGAGCTCCCAAGAGTGTTGGTTCCCATCCTCTCCACCCAGTGCCTGCAAAGGATAGCACTCAGCACATCGTATGACTATGGCTGGCTTCCATGCCACTCTGCCCTGGCAGACCCTGAACTCTCAAAGGTAAGTGGCTACATCTCACCCACTTTCTCCACATCCCTGTGCCTGTGATGATGTGGGGAACACAGTGGAGGCTCAGTAGACACTGCCTGAATGAGTAAGTTGGTGGATGGATGAAATTATATGAATGTGTGTGTGTGTGTATGTTTCCACACACATATCTATCTGTAGATGAACTGGTTGCATGTCAGGTTGATTTGGGGTGTCAAATAGAAAATGCCAACACCTACCTTCTGTGGGGTGGCCATGTAAAACACTTAAAAATCTTAGTTATTGCCTTTAAATATGCTCAGTACTACTTCTATAAGTTGCCGCCATTTTTATTTCTTCTGTCTATAACTCTGTAAAGATCTTGTGGGAAGTGAAATGTTATATTCATAAAAACGCTTTGAGCTTTTTGCAGGAAAATTCACTTTTCCCCAAATCAACAAGGGAGCCACACTCCCTTATAAATAGTAGATAGCATGCATCCCTATTTTCCCAGATGAGAGACTTTCAGGAGAGATGACTGGGACGCGATGCAGATGCTCTATGATTTTCCAGAAACAGAAAGCATTAGAGGTCCAACCTGCCAGAAGCACAAATCAGGTGTGGGCTTTATCTAGGGTTTCCCACTCATGAAGCAGTGTCCTCTTGGGAAGGTGGAAGGGGCAAGAAGAGTGGCAGAATCCCCATTCCAGAGCCTTTCCCAGAAGGCTATCCTGCACTTACAGTAGTAATTCAAGTGAGACAAGTGAAGATTAAGTGGTTGCTGGACTAAAGGCCAGCAAGAAAAAACTCAAGCATCATAGGACTGGTGTTGTATCTCTAACACAATGTTTTTCAGAATAAGTTCCTGAGATATTCAAGACCAGAGACCAGGCTTATCGGAGGTATGGGTTGTAAAGGATGGCAGCAGGAAGAGGGTGTTAGGATTTTGCTGAGTTGCAGGCATCATAAATTAAGATCCAGGTTTATTCAATTTCTCCTTCTATGGCTTGTAGTGGGCAAGATAGTGCCCCGATGGTGTTCACATCCCACTCCCTGAAACCTGTGAATATGTATGCTACACGGCAAAAGGAAATTGAGGTTGAAGATGAAAGTGAGGTTGTTAGTCAGTTGGGAGATTATCCTGGGTCCTTAAACATGGAAGACAGAAGACCAGAGAGATGGCAGCATAATTTCAAAGATGGTAGAATGAAGCCACAAGTCCAGGAATGCAGGTGGCCTTCAGAAGCTGGAGGAGTCAAGTGAACAGATCTTCATCTAGAGCCTCCAGCAAGGAGCACAGCCCTGATGTCACCTTGACTTTAGCCCAGTGAGACTCATGTCAGCCTTTTGAGTAAGGCTGTAAGATAATTCATCTGTGTTATTAGTGCAACAAGTTTGCGATGATTTGTTATGGCAGCGACAGGAAACAATTCAGGGCAATAGATCCTGTGCTAAATGCTTGGGGTAAGATGGGGAATAAGGACACAGCCCTGCCCTTGTGGGTTCGCAGCCTTGAAGAAAAGGTAGGTGCACACGGCCACTAGGGCAGTGGTGATCCCAGGTGTCTTAGTCAGCTCAGGCTGCTACACCAGAATACCCGACTGGGGGGCTTCAACAACAGTCACTTATTTCTTGCAGTCCTGGAGGCTGAGTCCTAGGTCAAGGCTCTGGTTGATTCAGTTCCTGGTGAGGACTCTCTTTGTAGTTTGCAGATGTCCTCACATGATGGAGAGAGAGAGAGAGAGAGAAAGAGAGAGAGAATGCTCTCTGTGTTTTCTTCTTAGAAGGCACTAATTCAATTAATGGGCTTCACCCTCACAATCTAGTTGCCTCCTAAAGATGCCACCTCCAAATACCATCACACTGGGGGTTAGGGCTTCAACGTACGAATTTTGGGGAGACACAATTCAGTCCGTAGCATGTGGGAATGCAGAGATGGTGGACTAAGTGTCTGGGATGAGGTGTGAAGGGAGAGGCTGAGGAAAGCAGGGAGTTCTTAAGTGGAAAAGCGGAGGCTTAGGAACATCCCAGACACAGGGAACAGTTTAAACAAAGCCTGGGATTACAAGAGAGCCACTTCCTTCTTTCTACCTGGAAGTCTAGTGATCTGGGATTGTTTTAAGTGTGTTCTGTGAGACGAGAGGAGTGAAGAGGGATATTTATGGAGTTCACTCTATGTGTGCAATTCTGTCTTCTTCCAAGTGCTGTGAGCAGGTGTCCTTTGTATTACCATTGTTAAGATATAGGGGGGAGAAGTTTCTGGAAAGTTTTGTAGCTTACGCAGGACGTCTGACCTCCTGTCTCACGTCAAAGCCCACATCCTCCATGATACTCACTCTACTCTGAGTAATTCCCCTCTGATTAAACCGTGGAGAAACAAGAGAGAGCACAAGGTTTCCTGTGACCATAAACTTGGTACTTCAAACAAGGCCTTGCATATCATAGGAACTCAATAAATGTTTCTTGAATAGACAAATGAGTCATTTCCTTTCCTTAAGACTAAGCATTTGGAATGGTAGTCTGCAACTTTTTCATGCTCTCCACATGGTACTTCATTCTCTTTGATTGCTCTAGGGCTTGTGTTTTTTTAAAATGTTCTAGCACAATATCCAAATAAATCCCAAGCAAAAGTTTTAAGCTTTCCAGTTGTAGGATTTTGTTGGCTATTGAGATTGGTGGCAAAGCCCTACATTCTTCTATAGTTTTGACGATTTTTGAAGCCCTGCCGAGACAAAGCTAAAATCTCTCCCGTTGCATGTGTTGGTGTGAAATCAGTGAATGCTTGAACATGGGTGCAGGGCACTGTGTGAGCTCTGGTGGAAGGTTCCGGAGTATAAGATGTGTTCCCAAACCCAGACAAGCATAATGATAGGAAGAGGCACACTGCAGGCATCGAGCAGACACAAGAAGGCAATTATCAGAAAGACAGCTGAGAAACCAGCTGTCTTTTCTCCCTCCCTGAAAGGGGTAGGTATTTTCCCCACCTGGAGAAGGCCAGAGGGATGTGTGTCTTGCCTTTGAGGAGTTCTTCAACGTTCTTTTGTTTTCCAAAGATTTGGCTTCAGGAAACAAAGAGCTGGGTTCTTCTCAAGGGGTGAAGCTTTGAGGTTTAATCAGGAAAAGCTGGTAGAGGCCTTGCTAAGGGCAGGGTGGAATCCCCAAGATCTGGAAAGGGGGTTGGTTTTGCAAGTGGGAGGGGACACCTGAGCACATTATGCGGGGAAGTGGCAGGATGTCTGATGGAGTGTGTGGTGGGCAGGATAACGTCCCCCCAAAGATGCCCATGTCAACCTTTGGAGCCTGTGAACATGTATGTTACATGGCAAAGGGGAATTAAGCTTGCAGGTGGTATTACGGTTGCTAATCGGATGACCTTCAAGTAGAGAGGTTGTCCTGGATTATCCAGCTGGCCCACTGTAATTACAAGAGTCCTTGTACATGGTGGAGGGAGATAGAAGAGGGAGAAACAGAGAGATGGCAGCACAGGAAGGACTCGGCCCCACGTTGCTGGTTTTGCAGGTGGAGGAAGAGTCACGTGGGCAGCTTCTAGACAATGGAAAAGTCAAGGAAATGGATTTTCCCCTAGAGCCTACAGAAGTGACACAGTCCTGCACAAAACTTGATTTGAGCCCAGTATTGCTTTTTTGGCGGGGGGGACAAGGATATGTCTTCTACAGATTTTATTAGAAATATTTATTTAAAAAGGTATCTGTGGAGTTTCCTTGGTGGCGCAGTGGTTGAGAGTCCGCCTGCCGATGCAGGGGACACAGGTTTGTGCCCCGGTCCGGGAGGATCCCACGTGCCGCAGAGCAGCTGGGCCCGTGAGCCATGGCCGCTGAGCCTGCGCGTCCGGAGCCTGTGCTCCGCAACGGGAGAGGCCACAACAGTGAGAGGCCCGCATACCGCAAAAAAAAAAAAAGAAAAAAAAAAGATCTTTGGAGGTTTAAAAGGAAGTAGTGTAATGGGCAGGACAAAGTCTCCAGCTCCCCCTCAGATTCCTCTGGCCAGCTTCTTTGCACATTCTCCAAGTTGCAGGCCTCTTGGCAACAGTCTCCGTGACCTCTGTTGGGTGGTAGCTGACACTCCCTTTCGTCTCACTTGGGTGTCTTTTCTGCCTTCTCATTTGCACAAGGAAGGCGATGCTGGTAACAAGAAAGAGGAGGCCAAAACCCAGGGCCGGGATGTCTCCAGCAGCGAGACAGGAATTCAGGTGGACTGACCCAACGGTCCAGACTTCTAACAGAATTGGAAGATAATGTATTTGTGTTGTTTAAGCCACCAGATTTGAGGTAGCTACCTACAGCAGCATTCGGAAACTAACACAGGGTGACGTGGGGATGCCTGGAGGCTAAGCCACGCTGCTGAGCCTGTAGCAGGCAGAGAAGGCTTCACTGGATGTAGAGGCATGAACTCCATGCTCACAAGGTCTTGTTCCCTTGAATAGATGGTGCAGAGATCAGACGACAACACAGACCAGGACCAGAAATCTTTCCGCAGGGTTTGTGGACTGTGTAAACCACTTGAGCTACTTATTCCACCCCAGGGAGAGCTGGTGTCCCTCAAGAACAACAGGCACAGGATGGCTCCTCCACCCTGGAGGGCGGCAGGTGCTCAGAACTCGGAAAATCTGAGGTTGTAATGGATCTTGCCCCCAAGGGCTGTGAGTGGATTCACAGCTGCTCTGCTAATCGAGATGTTTCTAAAAGAATATGGTAATTGTTGCAGAATGGTACTTGTCAGAGCAAGCTCACAAAAGAGATGGGTTTTCGGCTGTGTTTTGGCCAGGATGAGAGTGGCAGGTGGGGACGTGGGAACCGGGCTCCACGGCATCATGGATGGGAAGAGAGAAGACTTTCAGAGACGGATGGCAGGAGTCCATCTCTAGAAATCTCCACAGGGTTTCAGGTTTTCTCAGAGTTTGGTTTTATCTTGGGGAAAATATGACAAAATGCGTGTACTGGTGATCGAAAATGGAAGAATTCATAATCAGAAGGGTCAGGTCTCAGCAAAAAATTTCAAAGATCCAGTTCCTTTCTTCTTAGACTGGTTTTTTGCTTCTCCCACTGCCTGTCTGTTAAGTCCCAACATGCTAGGTTGAGATTTGACAGCTACTCCAGGATCTTGCAGTTTATTTTTGTTTGTTTGCTTGCTTTACTCAAATTCATACTCGGCTTTGTACTACAAAGGACAAACCTGTGGGTCTGAGTATCCCCACTGGGGTTTCACTGACCAGAAACTTGGGAGCCCCATGAAGCTGCAATGACAGGAAAAATGTCAAGGGATAAAACTGTGGAAAAACCTGAACATTAAGGATTCCAAGATGATCTTTGCCTTGTGCTGTTTTACTAGGTAAAGAGCAATCAACCCTGAGTAAACATTTAACCCTCAGATTATATGTATCTCTCAACCCTACACTTTTTGATGGAGGGCACTACTTTCAGAGATGTATAGATTAATTTTTATAATTTCTAGTTTTCGCGTTGCAGCTTGGGTAGTCTAGGTAATAGGAAGGAGGTGGGTTGGGTAACACAACAGCAGGTATGTAGACGTCAACTAGCTGGTCAGAGGGAAAGGTGGGTGGGAGCAGGCATTGGCATCCCTTCAAGGAAACTGGGTTTGTTCCAGGAGCAACTTTGTTTGGGAAACAGTTGAGCAGAGAACGAGTATGTGTGGGTGAGACTGGGCAAACACCGACACAACCTGAAGAAACATCCTCTGCCGGTAGACAGAACACTGCACTGTGCCGGGGACCCTGCAGGAGCCGCTTCATAAATAAACTTGGATTTGATTTATCACTAGGCTGTGTGAGATGGAATTTTTATAGGACCCATGCCTAGAACCCAACTGTAACTCTCTGTGTTGTGGAGACAAACTAGAGATGTCAGGGCTGTCCTGGCCGCCTTCCAAGAGGACTTAGACTCCAGCTTAAAGGGAGGCTTTGTGTTTAAGCTCATCGTATTGCAAGGAACGAGGGAAGTTATGTTTGTGGGTCACGATTCTAAGAAACTTCTGTTAGCTGAAGGATGGAATCTAAAGATGCTGGACATTGAAAAATGGTCTTAAGCAAGTCCTCTTGCTTGTTGTAAGGACATAATCTATTGAGGCAGCATGGGGGGCAGGGCAAACCACTGCCTTTGGAGCCAAAGTGCTGGAGAATGCATGACGATGTCAAGGAGGAATAAGCCCTCACACTGTTGCCAAGGGAGCTCCAAGCCAGTGTGAACTAATGATCAGTAGGACATTATCTCAGGAGAGGAGGGCCTGGGCTACAAACTCACAGATCTGAACCTTTATCTGTGGGATAAAACATTTGGGTTGATATGTTTTTTAGAAGCTTATGGTTTTATTGGTAGCAGAGCACAGAAGTCTGCATTTATGCAGTAGTTTTATTAGAAACTACAGCTGGTAAGAACTGGGAGCTTGCCTGAAGCTGCGATCTCTTACACATTCCCTAAAGCCCTTGTTATGGGTTTAGGGTTAACAAAATTAATGAAACTAACAATAAAGCCCCGGAAATAAGAGAACACCGCTTGTATTTGTGTTCCATGATGTCCTTTTGAAGAAGTCACTAAACAATCGAGGAGGGAACATCTTTGAGAGCTCTGAAGGAATAGTCTTTTTGGAGGGAACTGCTTAAGCAAGTCCAAGAGACAGTGGAGAGAGCCGGACACACAGAGAGGATGCAACACCGCTTGCCTTCAACCTCATGAACATTCGCTAAATGTCCAACCTCTCACTGGAATTCTTCATGCCTAAAGTAATTCATGATGTGGCTGGAGTGCGAGTCCTCGGCTGCTGGGCATTTTATTAGGAAAATGTGGACAGCGCTACCTGCTGAACTGCTAAGGAGCTCGGCCTTGCCCCTATCTCCCTGGGTGATGCTGGGTCCAGGGAGAGCGGGAGGGAAGTGGGACCTTATTGTTATGATGATGATGCGCCTCTTTTCACACGTACACATTGGAGCCCTCTGGGAGTCAAGTGCAAGGCTGGACACTCCTGTGTTTGGAGTGCGTTTGCACTTGCCGAGTATAGTGAGAAATGTGAGGAGCTTCTGTGCTTAGCAGACCCAGCGGACTGGGAGGTTGTAGGGAAGGAGCCCAGCTGTCCAGAGACATTTCAACTCCAAGGATGGGCTCCGCTTCAAATGCAGTATTTACGGCGCCACAGAAGGGTCCTGACTATAAGTAATTTGGGTTCTGTGTACTGAGCTTAAAAGTGTGATTGTGGCACCTTTTAAAACACTTCCTCCCAGGGCTTCCCTGGTGGCGCAGTGGTTGAGAGTCCGCCTGTCGATGCAGGGGACATGGGTTCATGCCCCAGTCCGGGAAGATCCCACATGCCGCGGAGCGGCTGGGCCCGTGAGCCATGGCTGCTGAGCCTGCGTGTCTGGAGCCTGTGCTCCACAACGGGAGAGGTCACAGCAGTGAGAGGCCCGCCTACCGCAAAAAAAAAAAAAAAAGCTACTTCCTCCCAGAAGGAAAAATGATGTGGAAAAATGATGAACATTTCACAAACCCATGTACTACTGTAAGCTCTTTTACTGTTACGAGGTCTTTGAAGACAGGAACAACTTTTTTTAAAAAATTTCTGTACCCTCAGGCCCTAGCACAATACTTGATATATTGTCATTCCTCAGTGCATTCTTGGTAAATGAAGGAAGGAAGGAAGGAGAGAGGGAAAGAAGACATTTCCATTGTGGGAACAGAATGCATCAAGTTCAAAAGAGTGTATTAGCACAGTTAAAGAATGGGTAGCAGTGGAAAGCTATCCACAATGTACAGTAATCTCGTTCCTTTGCAAATTCAATTTAACCTTCAGTGGCTACTGAAAACCATGTCGTTAAAAGAAAAGCTCTCCAGGAGTCTCAAGGATCTGTCATTCATCAAGTGGAAAGTGGAAAAGCACTGTACCTCAAGGCCTACTGCTCTGTGTCCTCATGAGACCTTGGACAGCAGAGTCTACCACAGCTGTGCCTCCCTTTAGAGGGATTTTCCTGGATAAGCTGCCCTGATTCATGCCAAGAGGCCCTGCTACTCTGCTCACAGCTGATTGGACCAGAGAGGGACACCTGACCAAAAAGGCTGTTGACCACCAGCCAATGGATGACCTGACATGGAGCTCCGCCCAATAGGAGATGACTCTAGTGGCCAGTGGCCGGTCACCCAGTCTCTTCTCTCCCTGGAATGTGAGCCAGATAGACAAGTCACAGGCAGCAGCGAAAGCTAAGAGGGAGGCAGAGAGAAGGCAATGAGAGGAAGCTCTGAGAAGGAGAGGAGAGCAAAGGCAGGAGCGGAAGTGGAGAAACTGGGTCCCGACATGGCAGACTCGCTGCTATTGGGTCACCAGAGCCACCAGAACCCAACGGCGCTGATAAATCCTGGAAACCAAAGAGGCTTCAGGTCCCAGGAAACCTGGCTAGGTGGCCACAGGCATTATTTAAACAAAATCCCTGACCCCAGGCAGCCCAATAGGCTTCCTCAAGAAGCCTCATTCATTTCAACAGGCCAGCTAGTCTAGGAGATGCAGCACTAAACCTGTGATTTTAGGGTTCTGTGTGCTGTGGGGAACTGAGGGGACCCTAGGAAACTGTAAGGCTTTGCTTCTGCCTGGGAGGGAATTTAATACTTGAGTTGAGAAATGCAAGAAAAACCCAAGGCGGTGTATATTAAATTTCTTAAGGGAATTTAATACTTGAGTTGAGAATGCAACAAAAACCCAAGGTGGTATATATTAAATTTCTTAAGTGAAAGGGAAAATGAAGGTTTCCAGGAGTGAGAAGTGGTGAGGGCAGCATGGGCCCGGCAGGGAGCAGGGGGTAGGCCTCTGAGAAGGCAACCCCTGAGCTGGGTGACGCCTGCATAGATGCCTACGTGCAAAAAGCACACGTGTGCATGGCAAATGCATGCACTGTGTGCAGCCAGGGTGGGTGAGGGAGGCCACCTGAACCTCTGCAAGCCCAGGGGGCCTTCTAATGCCTAACCTTGGAAGCATGACTCTCTGAACTTCTCAGACCCCCAGAGTGAACAGTTAGGACCCCAGATGGCATTTCCTGGCTCGGGTGACAGCTGTGATCTTGGATGTTCCCTAGTGCCCTGTAATCAGAACACTGAGGGCAGGTCTGTTTCTTCCTGGGAACCGCAGGTTACTGATAGAAGAGAGACCACAACGGGAGAAGCTTCAGCCAGGTGTCAACTGCAAAGGCCACAGCGTTCTGTTCACACAGTGAGGCTATGTCCCAGTTTCATAATCAGAATAGAAACAGAGGGCTGTGTCTGCAGAGGTGGACTGTGGTCTGCCTGGTAACCAGGTAGGAATGTGGAGGTCTCGGAGTTCTCCACCAGGCACTGCTCCTGAGGCTGAAAGGGGACTCTGGAGAGGAAGCTGGGAAAGCCTATTCAGACAATGCTAAGGAAGCATGCATTTCAGAGGGCCCTCTGTTCTGTTTTCTCCTATTTCTTTTCATCATCCGAAATACCTGTTACCAGTAGAACAAAGGGACACTCACTGTGATGTTTTATAGGTGAGCCTTGGAGGAATCCTTAGCACTCTTGGACTGTAATGCAGGGGGCTGGTCTGAGTCTTCTCTCTCCTTGGCCTCTGAGGTATCGATGCCACTGCCTTCACTCCTGTAGGATGCTCTGGACTTCCTTGGCTGGTTTTATTCCACTGGGAACAGGCTGGACCCTGGAGCATGTACTAACTGACTTTGGAGCATAGGGCTGCTCCCTCGTGGGGTCTGAGATCAGGCAGCATGCCTGTAGGTAGTTGTCATGAATGTGTGAAAATGTCTTGGAGCCTGGATAATACCTAAGATACTGAAATCAATGGAGAATTAAACATGGATGTCATATGCAAGCCCATTCTCTACCTTTTGCATATGAAATAGATGTTACTAGAGGAAGAGCATTGCCAGGGCAACGAAGGCCCATGCCAGGCAGTTACTGGGGCTGCAGATGTGCTCCTGGTGTTTTTTTTTTTTTTTTTTTTTTTTAGGGTAGTGAGTCTTCCCTGAAAGGAGGCCTTCTGGGATCCCAAGACAGAACATTCTAATCCTCCACTGCTGCTTGCTTGAGCAAAATGAAACTGGCTTTTTAAGAGACCATGAGTCTGTGAGAAGTAGGAGGCCTTTTATCAGGTATCTTCTAATGCCATAGTTTGTGAGCAGAACACAGAACTGGTCACGATGGCTTGAAGCCTGTGGTTTGGACTGATGTGTCTTTCCAGTGCTCGGCAGTTCATAAACACCTGATAAATGTCATTTTGTTGAATAAATAAATGAAAGAAGAAACACACTATGTTTTTACCTCCTGTGGTTCTGGCTTATCTGTTTTAAACTGTGCCGTAGCAGATGGGACTGGGACTTAATGCCATCAGTTGCCTCAGTTCACTCACCCCTACAATGGGTGTGTGAGGTTCCATTGATGGTGCATGTGGGAGAGCCGTGCCCACCAGGAGATGCAGGAGGGAGTGGGTTGCTGTGGGGTGAAGTATCCAGGCAGGCTTTGCCTCACCCCTAATTGTGGTACATTTCCAGCTTAGATGTTTGCCATGGTGAAGGAGAGACATGGATTTTTTCCTTTGGGTTTGGGAGTGGTGGATTTCCCTTCTGGGGGGCTGTCCCTGGGCCTTTAGCCACATTCTCAGTGCTGAGGGTTATATGGCTGCCAGCCAAAGGCTGGCATGTGTGAGCACATGCTGAGCAGCGTGCCATTGGGATGGGAGCAGCTGAGGTGTCTTAGGGCTTCGAGTGTCCCTGAAGGACTGAGGCTTTGCAACAGGTAGCAAAGTGACAAACTAGCCAACCTGAGACGTGTTCAACACTAAGACATATAGACTGCCAGTCTCCCTGAGAAACAAGTCTTAATTCCTCAAAGATCCATGTGGAAATCTAAAAAGTCAGTCACTGGCTTAGTTGGTTGAAAGTCAAGATAAATAGAATTATCTAATGTCACGGAAGGAACAGAGATTACAATAAAGAAGGAATAATATCAAAAGGAACTTGGCTGACTTTTATAGTCCCTGGTTCCTTATTTCTGAGATACCCATGTTCAGTGGTATCCTGAAAATAAAAAATACAGAAACACACACGCAAAGGCCCTCAAAGAAGGCAAGAAAAAGCAGTGCCCCAGGGATAGAAGGCTCTTTTCTGCGACTTTTTTCTTGGTTATCTAAAAGTCCTGCAAATCTTCAAATGCTACCTGAGAGCTTTTCATCTGTAGTTGAATGTCTTTTTAAAAAAATCAATCCAAAAGAGAAAGCAGGGAGAGGTTAGTTTTCTTGAAAACAAACACACTGGCTTTACAGATGCAAATCTGTGTGCACTGGTCACCAGTGGCAATTAAATGAAAGAAGGGCCTGAGCTGCCCTTAGTTTAGAAGGTTTAGATGTTCTTAACTGTGAAAGCTAAGGGGCCTCCTCTACCTGCCTTAGACCCAAAAGGTGGCCCAGCCACCTTGAGTTCCTGGTTATAGCGTGAGCAGCTGGGATGGAGTGAGGTGGGTGCTGCCATGGGGCCTGACAGCGCAGGGAGAGGGACAGAGATGAGGACGTGGTGCTAGCCTGGGAGCTGCGTGGAGGCTGCCGGTTCCCTCCAGCCCTTCTCACACGGCATCTGTTGGCCCTTGGTGAAGCCATCAGCTTCTGGAAACTTCTGTGTTGGGTGAATGCATCCTGCAGGATGCATGGACTGTCTGAAGTCTTTATTCAGTGGCTCTAAAAGGTCACTTGGTAGAGATTGAGAAGGAAATTAAATAGCCAGTGGGGTTGGTTTCATTGAGACGCTTTTGGATTAGAGCTCTTCTCTAATGGCGCCCCGTTCTCTCATTTGGAAATGGAGCTGGTGGCACAGCTCTGGATTTAGTGAGATAGGTTTGTCAAGCTCCTAGCTCTGGACTCAGTGCCTGCTGGCCTCCTGTATGACTTTGGCAGAACCATCATTACAAATGAGCAAAAGCAGGGGCTTCCCTGGCTGTCCAGTTGTTAAGTCTCTGCGCTCCCACTGCAGGGGGCACCGGTTCCATCCCAGGCCGGGGAACTAAGATCCCACATGCCGTGCGGTGTGGCCAAAAAAAAAAAAAAAAAAAAAAAGAGCAGAAGTAGAAAAACTGACTCAAAGGAAACAAACACTATGACAGATAATCGTTCATTCTGTGTTAGAAATGAAAGGCTGGACCTTGTTTTGTAATAAACACAGGGAACATGAGACCCCACTTGAAGGGACATGGGGGCCACGAGCCCCACGCTCAGGGAATACGTCCCAGGAATAGGGCTGGCTGGGGGCCCTGGGAGAAGACAGCTGATGTGCAAAGGGATAGAGGCTCAGTCTGGGGCTGGGGCTCCAGCCTTCAGAGCGGCACTGACTTCTTTCTCCATCCTCTGCTCGGGAGGGCAGTCAGCCTGCTGGCACCTGCCACTTCCACCCTGCTTTGTGGCCATCACCAGTGTAAAGTACCCAGGGGAGTGTCTGGCCCATTATGAGTGCTCAATTACAGCATGATAATTTCCTTTATTGTCAAAACAATCATTCCATGTTATAGTAAAGCGACAGATGACCTTGACTTGGATGAAGTCACACATCTGGCAACTGGCTGGCTTGAGCCCAGGTCGTCTGAACTGACATCTGATTCTATCACAAAATGTGTCTCCTAAAAAACGACTCTTGATTAAAACAACAGCTGCAAGAAGGCATGAGAATCTCAGCTCTTGGGATGAGATCAGATTTTGACCCCCTACCCCTGCATTTGCTCGCTGGCTGTGAATGACTGCCTGGCATTGTCTGGGGAAGTTGCAGGTCCTGGGTCCTGCCTGGGCAGGTGGGGGAGACTGGGAGCATGGCAAAGAGGAGACCCCTTGGTTTGGAGCCATGTTTCACGTGGCCGCAGTGGAGGGGGTTTTGTGGAGGCTGCTCCAACTGTCTTTCCTCTTAAAGCCCCCGTGACATAACTTCCTTGACAGAATAAGAATGTGAGTCTCCAGAGCAGTGGGGCATCATGGAGGTGGCTGGTCACAGAGGTCTGCAAGGTGGATGCAGTGTGACTTCCCAGAGGTCCTGTAACTCTTCTGTCTTTAGACTCAAAAGGTGTTCGCGGTCATTATGGTTGCATTAATTAGAGTATGTGTGGATGAGTAGCAACTGTTTGGGGAGAAGTTACCGTGTGCTGGGTGCTGTAAATCTTTTCCCCTTTTTCAGTTCTGAAAACAAGAGCACGTGCAAGTGGCAGGCGGATAAATCAACACCCCAGAAAGGGGGGTGGAGAAAAGTCCTGATTTGCAGTGTTTGCCAATTTCCGTGGTGTAAATGCTCCCACCACTGCTGATTTCAGGCGTATCAGCAGTTTTACAACCAGTTCACAAAATCCCTGAATATTTACCAGGCAGATCTCTTGAGCCAGAGGAGCAGCTCCAGCACAGTTGAGGTAATCCGGGATTTTACAGATGTAGGAGGTAAGGATTAGAGATTCTACAGGTAAGGAAATGGAGGCTTGGAGGTCACCTCCCCTCTAACTGTGGGTTGGCAAAAACTGTCTGAGCCTTTTTCTTCACTGCCTCCTGGCCTCCATCTGACCCTCAGCCCAGTGGTGAACTGTCCATGTTCAAGGCTGGGGAGGAGGCTGTCTCCCAATTCAGCTTCCTGCTCCCCCAGGTCAGGTGACGCCAGTGGCCTTGGAGAGCTGACTTTGTCCAGCCACATCCCATGGCCTGTGGCTTGCTCTCCCTTCCTCCTCTCTGCCCACTCTAAACTGTCTTGCTGCTGGTGCCTCTGTCTCATTCTTGATGCCCTTGACCTCTCCTGGTGCCCTTGACCTCTCCTGGTGCCCTTGACCTCTCCTGGTGCCCTTGACCTCTCCTGGTGCCCTTGACCTCTCCTGGTGCCCTCTCCCTCCTTTCAACACTCCTGAATGAGCCTCTCTGTAGCAAGCAGTGAGATTGCACTAAGGGGCAGAGCTTTTGAGAACCTGGAAAGACAGGTGAAATGCTGCCTTTCCACCCCTGTTCCAGCAGCGCTCACCCTCACTCACTGGCTCCAGGCATCCTGGCCTCGCCGATGTTCCAGAACCCCCCAAGATCCTTCTCTCCGTTGGGCCCTTGAGCTTACGGTTCCATCTACCTGGAATGCCCATCCCTTGGCTATTCCCATTACGGACACACCTCATTTTATTGCACTTCACAGGTATTGTGTTTTTACAGATTGAAAGTTTGTGGCAACCCTCCATTGAACAATTCTATAGGCACCATGTTTCCAACAACATTTGCTCACTTCAGGGCTCTGTGTCACATTTGGTAATTCTTGCAGTATTTCAAACCTTTTTGTTATTATTATATTTGTTATAATGATCTATGATCAGTGATCTCTGAAGTCACTATTGCAAAAAGATCACAAATCACTGAAGGCTCAGATGATGGTTAGCATTTTTTAGCAATAAAGTGTTTTTTAAATTAAAGTATGTACATTGTTTTTTTTAAAGACAATATTATTGCACACTTAATAGACTACAGTCTAGTGTAAACATAACTTTTATATGCACTGGGAAACTAAAAAATGTGTGTGACTCACATTATTGCAGTGTTTGCTTTATTGCAGTGGCCTGGAAACAAACCCATAATATCCCTGAGGTTTGCCTGTATTGGTTGCTTCTTGTCCTTTAGAAAGTATCTCCAGATCATCTAAGTAGCTTTTCTGGCCTTCTCTGTATAGCACCCTATTTCTTTCCCTCCTGGCATTCCTATCATCCTTAATTCTTTGACAGTCCTCCCTTCAAAAGGTAGACCCTGATTTCCCTCCTTTTGAATGTGGGCTGGACTTAGTACTCTCTTCTGATGAATAGAATGTGAATAGAATGAATAGAATAGGAGTGCTGGTGTTAGAATTTCTCAGGCTGGGTCATAAAAGGACAGCAGCTGCCTGTCTCTCTCTGTCCCAGATTGCTCTCTCTGGGGGGACCAGACGCCATGTTGCGAGGATGCCCAAGCAGCCCTGCAGGAAAGCCCACGTCAGGAGGAACTGATACTTCCCACCAACAGCCAGCACCAACTTGCCAGGTATGTGTGTGAGCCCGCTTGGAAGCTGACTCTCCAGCCAGCTGAGCCTTGAGATGACAGCCCAGCCAACATCAGATGGAACCCCAAATAATCCTGAGACTAACCTGCCCAGCCAAGCCAGCCCCAAAATTCCTGGCCCACAGAAAATGCCAGAGATAGTGTTTCCCGCTATTTTAAGCCACTAGGTTTTGGGATGTTTGTAAAGCAGCAATGTCAAATCAATATGAACATTAAAGTGCTATCATTATCCTCATTTTATGAATAAGGAAGGTGAGGCACAGAGAGGTTAAATGATACAACTAAGGCCACACAGGGTCAGAATTTGGACAGTGGTGGTTGGATTCCACAGCCTGTGCTCCAAACCACTGCACTATACTATCTCCCCCCAAAATGTTCTCAAACTCTTTTTACTTGCGGACAATGTATCCCAAATGAGGGACGGATTGGGTGGTGGGGAGGCACTGGGCCTTCCCCTCTGCAGTCAGATGCAAATTCAGGCCCTGCAAACAGGAGAGAGGCTTCTGACTCAGTTTGGTGTCCCACACCGCAGGGACTGGGAATCCTGCTTCAGGACCACCAGTCATCCAGCTGTCACGTGCTGGTGCTTCTATGTCTACTTTGAATTTCAGGTGAGCTTTTCCTGCTCAAGGACTTGTCCTTTCACCCTTATCTGCAACATGTTGGGGTCCAAGAACACTCCTCCCCACCTTTCATCAGAGCCTGCCTGGCCCTCTTGTCATCCGGAACAGGAGGCCCAGGAGGAAGAGGGCTCACTCTTCTTTTACTTTCCTTACCTGTGCTGGGAATGGACCTTCCCACCCCTTCAACACACATTTCTGGAGTTGGGGGGCACTGTGTTAGCCCAGGGTTGATTAGGGGATAGCCAGAGGGCCTTGGGCTGAATTCCTGGGCTCAGAGGGACACAGCTGGTTCAGACAAAGCCAAGGAGGTGAGGAAGGAGCCGGAAGAAAGACACAGCCTGGGGTCCCGGGGATCTGGGTCCAGGCTCACGCAACTGGGCTATGAGGGTTGTCATGGCATATCCCTTGGAGTATGGGCAGGTTTGGGATATGTGTGTGCGTGTGAGGGGTGTGTGTGTGTTTGGTGTGTTTGTGTGCATTGGTGCATGTGTGCCTGCATGCACATTTACACATGCACACATGCTCACTGCTAAACTTTTTACTCCTTTGACTCCAGAGTCCGATAAAGTCTAGGGAGGAGGGTAGTGAGGTCCACCTCTCATGGGTTATGTAGGAATAGCAGACCAGTAGTTAAGGTGGTTTGGGGCCAGCCTGGAACCTTGTAGCTCCCTGGGGGCAGGGACGTTTATCTGTGGTTGGCTAGTTTTTCTCAAATGTGTGGGGAAGATGTGACCTGAAGTCTGAGATACCGAATGTGGAAGTCTTCACCGGGTAAGGACATCACACACCCTCTTCCTTTTTCATCAGGAGAATCTGAGGTCCATCTGGACTCTCTCCCCAACCCCACCATCAGGACAGTGGCCCTGAGGGTATAATGACGCCCATAGTGGCCATAAAACACAGGCTGGCAGTCACTCCGAGCCTGGAGTGCCCAGAACACTGTGATAGGTTGAACTCTTTCAAGGAAACTCCCCTTTTCTCTAGAAAGGATCTGCCCACAGCTGGGACAGAGTGGGCACCCAGCTCTACCTACTGGATGTCACTGTCCACAGCAAGAAGCTCTGCAGCTCTCCTCCCCTCTGCGTCCCAGCCCCTCACCCAGAGGCCTCACGGAAAGAGCTAAGTATCCAATGGGAGCTGAAGCGAGAAGGAAAAGCCCATCCACGTGGCTTCCCTGCTTTCCCGGGGGCCCTGCTCAGCTTGGTGGCCCTGTGTCACTGCACTTAGCATCCCTGCCTTGCCCACCAACGCCGTGCTTCCAGTGGCTTCCTGGGTGGAGGTAGACACCTGGGCTGTGGAAGGCAACCCATAAAGGGTTGTGAGGTTTCCTGCCCAAGTTACTAGAAATTAAAACATTTAAGGGCCAAGCTGGCCACAGGGGCTCCAGTTCTGGGTTGATGGACAGGCTGGGCCTGAGCCTTTGTGGGGAGGAAAGAGGTCCCTCCTCCAGGCGTTGGCCACGCAGGACTGCCTGCCCCTTGGCTGGACATCAAGCCAGCCACTCTCATGGGGGCCCCGAATAGGAGGCCACAAGCTCCCCAGCGAGATCCACACTTGCCAACCACACCCGCAGCCAAGTGCACCCGCTGACCAGAGCTGAGAGGGCTGGTCACCAAGATGTAGGTGGTCTCTGCCACAGCCTTGGGCAGAAAGAGCCATGCTCCCTTGGGTCCTGGGGACCCAGCTAGCTGCACTTTATGATTAGAGCTGCTCAGCTGTGGTCCCTGGCCCTGATTGCACATTAGGATCCTGGGGAAGATTCTAAGAAATTCCAGCATCTGAGCTCCACCGCAAGGCAATTTAAACCCCAGTCTCTGGGGTGGGGCCTGGGCAGCTGTTTCTAACAGGCAGCTATGGGTGAGAAGCTGCGGCCGAGAAGAATGATGTTCCCATCTCATTTCAGCAGGGAACCTTTCCCTCCACCAGAATCTGCACCGAGGGATAAACGTGGGCAGTTGAGGACAGGCTGCTCTGACTGCTGTGCGTTCCCCGTGGTTCCCCAGCTTCTGAGAAGCCCCGAGTCATCGAAAACCACGGATGGGTGGCATCCACTGGTGGATGGGAATCAGGAGAGAGGAATTTTCCAAAGTTCCTGGGAGAACACAAGGCCAGCCCTCACCTACCCCTGGCTGTTTGCCATTCCCGGAGGTCAGAGCCTGCCGCCCCACCCTGCCTGGCACTGCTGCTTGCAGACCCCTTCTCATGCCCCCCAGGACTTGAAAGCAAGGGTGAATCTTCAGGGGGCGAATAGCAGGGAAAACGTCATCTCTACCTCTCTTCCATCCTCCTGTTCTGCTTCCCACTCCTGATCCCGGAGGGGCCACAGAGCCCATGCCAGCCCCTCTGGCTGCTCTGTGAGGCTCAGGCATGCCAGCGGGGCAGGTGGCTCCATGTGTCCTAAGGTCCCGGCCAGGCCCACCTCCGACCTTCTCCACCTACTGGCAGAGGCGAGACTAAGAGGACCCTTCATCACACCCGGTCCCGACTGGGGGATACTGGAGCCTACGGTGTTGGGCAGCCATGGACTAAGCACTAGTGCAGTGAGGCTGCCTGAGCCCCTGACCCAGGCACCCCGGCCCCTCTGCTGGAGAACATGGCCTTGGAGTGACTCCTGGGCACAGCACCTGCCACCTGCTGCCCACACCTTCTGTGTTCCCTCTGTCGTGTGGAAGAGCCACTCTCTTCATTTTAGATCAGAGTTTGGCTGAGGGCTCACCCCATGGCACTCTTTCTCAGAAGCCGTATTCTTCCGGGTGGGGCTGTTGGTCTTCCCCCAGGACAACCACCACCCCCTGCCAGACCCCCAAGGCTGACAAGGGCAACAGGGGGAGTCCTCTGGGTGTGGCACCAGCTGGCTGAGATTTGGGGGCTCTGATAAATGGGGGGGTCACCAGGGTTGGGAGGGTAGGGCCGCTGTCCAGTGGTGCTGCTGTTCCCTGTCTGCTGTGTCCCCGTGGCCCCTTCCAAGATGTGAGTCTGAGCCACAGGGACTCCTGGAGTCCCCATCCCCTCTAATATTCTCCAGTGTCACTAGCTGTGACCCCTGTGCTGGGTGACTCGGAAACTGCTGCTCCCTGGACCCCCTACCTCCAGACACCATCACCCTAGACCTTGGAGCACCCCTGCAGGAGCAGAGGTAGACTGACCCCGTTTCCAGGAAGGAAAGATTTGCAAGTGGTCTCCATGTGCGTGGGTGATGTTTCCTCAGAGTCAACACCCAGGCCAAGACCGAGGCTGTTTCCTCCCCCACCAGCCCCAGATCTTGACAGCCTCCTGGACAGAGAGGCTGGCTTTCACTAGGGCATCTGGAATCCGCCTCTGACCTCACCACCTTGCCTGTCCTGGAGACGTTCATGGTCAAGTGTGTGAAGCCTGGTTTCTGGGCCCCTTACTGAACTGCCCAGCCAGACTGTCTACACAGGGTCTGCAGGGCATCTGAAGATGAACAGAGACAATCAGCCCCCTCAAATGAGCCCAACTTTGCTGTCTCAAGAGGGGAGAGGGCTTCCAGAGAAGGGGTTTCCCAGTAGCCAAATGCCTGACTTGGCCTCTTGCAGGGAACTGGCAGGTCACCATAATCCCTACACCTGGGGGAAGCCACCCTTTCACCTGCAAAGGCTAGAGGCAGACCCCTGGCTCATCGTCTGCTGTAAGACGAGCAGCCACGTTCAGGGTTTTATTTCTCCTGCAGGAAATAAACCAGCCAGATGACAGGCTTTCTCTGGGCCCAAGGAAGGCCTCCCTTGCGGGCTATAAATCTAGGCCTGAACAGCCAAATCCAGGCTTCCGAGGCCCCCCCTGAGACTCTCCAAGGCCCCTTGAGGAAGGGCAGAGCAGAGGGTCAAAACTCGACCTCAGGACTTCCTGGCTAAACTGCTCTTTTTCTGTGAGTTGCTGAAGTAAAGCCTCCCTTGGCAGATAGGACACTGAGGGTCTTGCCACGTGCTTTCTGAAATCTTCTCCTTCTCATCACCCTCTGCATTATTTGTGATGATGTTTTGAGAGATTATTTGAGTGACAACTGGCCCTCCTACTGGAGTGTCAACTGCAGGAGGGGAGGAACAGTGTTTATATGACACACAGCTGTATCTCTGGTACCTGGACATTGCTTGGCTCATACGGACCGTAATGAATGTGTCTTAAATAAGTGACTGGCCTTTGCTTGTTTGGACACTTTTGTTTCCTCCCGACTTACATCGTATATCACTACACACCCAAAGGCCATATTTGACTAGAGTGGAACCAAGTCCTTGATCAGCAGAGTGGATTATTATGGCACAGGTTATGTTTAAATTGAAGTTGCATCAAGCCACTGTGTAAAACAATATGGAGGTTTCTTAAAAAACTAAAAATAGAATTACCCTATGTCTCAGCAATTCCACTCCTAGGTATGTATCCAAAAAAATCCAAAAACTCTAATTCAGAAAGATACATGCACCCAATGTTCATAGCAGCACTATTTACAATAGCCAAGATATGGAAGCAACTTATATGCCCATGGACAGATGAATGGATAAAGAAGAAGAAGATACACACACACACACACACACACACACACATATATATGATGTGAGATGTGTATACACACACACACACACACACACACAATACTACTCAACCATAAAAAAAAATGAAATTCTGCCATTTGCAACAACATGGATGAACTTGGAGGGTATTATGTTAAGTGAAATAATTCAGACAGAGAAAGACAAATACTATATGGTATCTTATATGTGGAATCTGAAAAATACAACAAACTAGCGAATATAACAAAAAGAAGCAGACCCACAGCTATAAAGAACAAACTAGTGGTTGCCAGTGGGGGAAAGGGAAGTGGGGAGGGGAAAGAGAGGAGCAGGGAATTAAGAGGTATAAACTGTTAACGTATAAAAGAAGCTGCAAGGATATATTGTACAACATAGGGAATATAGCCAAGATTTTATAGTAACTATAAATGGAATATAACCTTTAGAAATTGTGAATCACTATATTGGACACCTGTAACTTATATAATATTGTACAGCAATCAAACTGCAATAAAGAAATGAAGTTGCATTATAGGTCAAATGCCATCTACGGAAACTGACAGCCGGTACCATCTCTTTACGAAGACTGTGGTGAGTGAGGTTGAGGGCCTGGTGTTGTAAGAGGTGTCTTGTTGTGGAAATGAGTACAGAAGCAATTGACCTGAAGGGACTTTCTCCTTCCAGAGTAGCAGGTTGAGAAAACAGGACCACGTGAGCCATTAGCTGAGCTCCTGGGAAGCATGACAAATGAAGGGGGAGCAAAGGAGGAGGGGGACATCAGCCTGCAATGTTCAGAAGAGAATCCTGGAGGAACTTGTTACTTTTTCATGGGATTTTCCAAAATGGGTTTCCAGGCCGTCTGCTGGCCAGCTGTATTTTTAAGGGTGAGTGTGTGCTTGGTCATCTCGTGATCTGCTAGTGCTTTGAAAGCGCTTTCAAAAGAACGTGCCTCAGCTGAGGGGAGAGTGGAAGAAGCAAATCATGCAAACAAACCAGAAACTCTGTGCCAAGGTGCAGGCTTAAGAGGCACCACAAATACTTCACTCAAAGCTGCATGTTCATAGTATTTCATATTTATGTTGAAGGCTCTTTGAAGTTTATTGAATTATTCTTTAGAACCACTTCTTAGCTTCTGAGTGCTAAAATTATACTGCACATGCCTACTACCATACCCAAAGGAGGGTTTATTGTTATTAGGAGCTGACCTTAGGAAAGTGGGCAAAGACTTCCTTAAGAAACTATTGAGCTCCTTTACAGAGAGAAAGAGCCAGACCCCAGTTAATAGTTAAAAGTAATGGGTCAAAAAAAATAGACAAAATATTAAATAGAACCTTAAATTTCTATTTCTGTTTTTAAATGTCAAGATTCTATCTTTGCCCAAATCATACCCAATCCAATTGTCTAGTATACCTCATCAAAAATTCTAGAATGACACTGAAAGGCAACATAAAAATTCCAATAAAAAGTGCCAGTGAGGACTTCCCCGGTGGCGCAGTGGTTGAGAGTCCGCCTGCTGATGCAGGGGACACGGGTTCATGCCCTGGTCTGGGAAGATCCCACATGCCGTGGAGTGGCTGGGCCAGTGAGCCATGGCCGCTGGGCCTGTGAGTCTGGAGCCTGTGCTCCACAACGGGAGAGGCCACAGCACTGAGAGGCCCGTGTACCGCAAAAAAAAAAAAAAAAAAAAGTGCCAGTGATATGAAGATAAACAAAATCTGACAATTTCTTTATAAAGTTTTCTGGGGAAAATTAAAACTGAAAAGATCAAATCCCTTTAAAGTACAAAGATGAAAGAAATTATGCTGAAAATAAAATTATTTTCTTACTTGTTTTAAAAACAAACAAACAAACAAAAAACCCCTGCATGCTCTCATGGAGTAGAAGCAGTGGTGTGCTGGAGCTCGCTCGACTGGCTGGTGAGTGCTGACTCTCAAATTTTAGGTTTACGAGCTGGTTGTTAAACACGGCCATTGTTAAAGATTAAACTACGTAAACTTACAATTAAATGAATTATAGTCAAGACAAAGGTGATCAGTACTCAAAGCCCATCACCTTCCTACTCCTTTTACTGTGTTTATTTCTTGAGGTTATTTACATCTGTTGTGTCTATAACGTGGAAATACCACAAAATGGTGTTCGTGAAGTCACTTTGATAGCTGGAAATTGGCCGTGGTGGGAGTATTTATACCACGCAAGTTGTCAAACACAACCAATCAAGGCTCGGTTTATTGTTTTGCTGATTATCACAATCAGTGGTTACGAACCAGGGGCGACTTTGTCCGCAGGGGACATTGGTCAGAAACACTTTTGATAGTCACAAATGGGGATGGTGGTGCTACTGGCATCTAGCGGGTAGAGGCCAGGGATGCTGCTAAACGTTCAATATGCACAGGATGGGCCCCACGACAAAGAATGATCAGACTCTCTGGTCTGAAATGTCAATAGTGAAGTTGAGAAATCCTGGTCTGGATTCAAGGAAGTAATAGGGAATTTTTAATAATGTAGATTAAACTCAAGAGTGTCTCACGTCTGTACCTGTTGCATTGTGAATACCTCCAAAAAACCTCAGGAAATATTCTTCAAGTATTCGAAACTGTTATTTGATTCAGTAAAGAAGTTGTTCACGTCACTGATGAATGAGTGAAGTTCTGACTTGCATTTTCACCTTCTTTGTTTCACTAAATGAAGATCTCAACCCATATTCATATTGGAACAACACTCATTTGTCAATGACCACCCTAGTTTGGCTGCAGAAACAAGCTTTCTGGAAAAGTCCATAAAAACATTCTGTAAGAATCAATGGGCTAAGTGGAATTTACAATAAAAGTTACTACATATATTATTATTTGTAAACTGTGTGCTATACATCCTTTAGATTGGTACAATTTATTATAAATGTGTGTGTGTGTATGTGTGTGCACATATTTTTCCTGGAGAGCCTGCTGATAAACATTTACCAGCACACCACTGGTTAGAAGCTGCAAAGTTATCTGATGTTAAATTTAACACTCTCTTTTCGTGTCCTCAGAAATGTGTTCATGAATTCTACGTCTCGAGAAAGCACAGTGTAGTTCTAGGCAGCTATTTTCTGGGAGGGATTGGAGTAGGGGTGAATACAAATGCATGATCGAGCTGGTTCCTTGCATGGGTGCAGTAGGAGGCCTCTCTTGCAGTGTGACTTGTCGTAGGCCACTGAAAGCCTACCTACCACCCCTTAAATACCTGCTCCAGGGGACCGTCTCCAGTGTCTGACATGGGCCCTTGTGGAGACAGGTGGGTTGTCTCTAGGCTAGAAAAGGATGGGTGAAAGGACAGGAGGCATGGGGGTGGGTAACACAGTGAGTGCCTTGATTTTTGGCAGGATTTTGAGCATGCATTTAATCCATTAGACCCCATGGTAGTGGTAGTCCATCTGGAGCAGAAGGCAGAAGAAACAGCCAACGGGCCTGGTAAACTTTGACAACAGGAATGGGATAGAAAGCCAGGTATGAGAAGTCAGTATGGGGCAGGGCCCCCTCGAGGGAGCTTGAGGAAGCCTCCCAGGAAGGGAAGAGGCATCCTCTACCTGCTTTTCAGTTGCACCAAAGGAAATGAAGGCTGAAGCTAGACAAATGTGGTGCAACTCTTATGAGGCCAACTTTGATATCCTGAGGGACTCCCCACCCCCAATATGCCACATCTTAGTGATGAGAACTCTGTGTATGAGATCGGAACCATCCCGAACCTCATTATCTGATAGCTTTAAGAATTGTGGGACACCCATCCTCTGTCCAGATGAAAAAGAAGGGATCTGGAAGGATGCAAATTGCCTTGTTCTCATCCTGGAGAAATCTCAGGTGTGCGTCATCATTTGTGTCCCCAGGTTGGCCTTCAAATCCATGAATGACAACACAGGATGGGGTAAAGGGTCATAGAGAAAGTAGAATTGTGGGATGTAAGATCTGCAAGGGGCCTTGGAAGCTTTTAGTTCAAATCCCACCCTTCATGGAGAAGGGAGCAACCAGAGGAGATTAGCAACCTGTTTCAGGGGAGGGGCTGGGCCACCCTTGGGGGTGTGACTGCGAATCCCACCCTCTCACCACTTCCCAGCCAAGATGAGAAGGTTGAGGAGAGGGCAGGAAAGTCAGAAACCCAGATGAAAGAGATGGTGGTCAAAGGTTTGGTTTTCCTTTCCCTCCCCAAATCCTGAAGTTGCCTTTCAAAAAAATTCTGAGATGAGAATTTAAATTTAATTTTCATGTTTCCACTAAAAGAGTGGATTGATTAGATTTCAGCTTAAATCAGGGTTTGTGTCTTATGCACCAAAGCTTGGAAAATGATCTGTACTTAGAAGGAGACACAGAAGTCTGCAGGTCTGGGAAATCATACGTGAGAACTGAAAATTTTTTTTAGCAATGTGGGCTTTCATGCAAATTATATTTCGACAGGACTTGGGTAAATTTTTTAAATTAAAATACCGTAGGTGGCTGTGTATAGATTTTTATTTTCAAGTGTCTGTATGAGTCATCGTGAGTCGTCTGACTTTTTCTTCTCAGCCATATGTCAGCCTATTTGTCCTTCTTGAGCTGGTTGGTTGATAGAGTCCGTTCTCTGAGGCCACCCCATACAGGTCACTGTGACACAGCAGTCAGGGACATCTCTGTGTGACATGATACTCAGGGTCATCTACTCTGTGATATGGCAGTGCAGGGAACCCACTGAGGGACCATGTGCTTTTATTTTGGCTTCTGAATATGCACATTGATAACAATACAATAGGAAGACATCTAAGCTGGTTTGGGAGTTACTGCACTTGTATCTTTAAAATGTCTGGGGGTCCCTGATTCTTACCAAATTATCAAGCTAAAGGAAAAAGTAAGGAGGAAGAAAAATGATAAACTGAGCAACCAAAACAAAACAGTTGGATTTACAAGATGGAAAGTGGCATTGGAGTTACAAAGTACACAGAATCACCAGTCCTCTCAATTTTCCTGCCCGAAGAACATGTAATGGACTCCCCTGAGGTAGTTTCCTTGTAAGACACTGCGGATTCTGTTCACAACTTACCCTGCCATTGATATAGACTTATTAGGCATATATTCTGCGTTCAATATTTTATCTTGAGGGTTAGAAAGGGCTCTAAAATTTGTTTATTTGCTAGGATAAAACGTGGACTCAAAAATGGCTTAAACTAAATGAAGTTGAAATGTCAGAATGGCCTTAGTCTACCGTAGAGGGAGACAACCAAAGACTTGGGATAGATTGAACTGTTCAAGAGGAGTTATCCTCTTAAGACCTGACCAGCTCACTCGGGGATGATTCATAAGACACACCTTTTACCAGGATTGTGAGAAATAAGTCAATGTGGGGAACTCCAATATTCTTGAAGAGTTCTATGCTTACTCTTCTCTGTGGGGCAGAAATTACAGTGGTAACTGCTACTGTTGAATTGAGATCCCTAAGTACAATGAGGGTAATTGGATCCCAGGGTGGCAGGAACCAAGTGTTGGCAGTTAATTGCAAAATACGAGGTGGTCATGCTTACTGTAAAGGATGGTGGAATCAAAAGCAGTGATCATTATAGCCTGACTCACAGAGACTATGGTATTATCTGGTTGATCATGGTGTCCCTAGACAAGAAGCAAATGAACAGTCTACTAAATTCTTACCTGAGACGTATAAGTGAAAGAGTTCTAGGTCTAGTGAACAGAAGTCTAACTTGATACAACAAAACAGAGAACCATGGCCCTTGAATCAGTTCTCAGATTTGGGTGTGTTTGTAGACTAAGAACCTCTTTAAAAAGGGGGAAACCAGGTCCCCAAGAGGAAGGATCCCAGCACATTGTCAAAATTTTCTACTATTAATCTTTCTCCCAGTCTTCCCCAGAGGGATCTACAGCCATTTACCAGGGTTATTATGCACTGGGGAAAGGAAATAACGAGACATTTTAGAGTTTACCAGACACTGGATCTAAACTGATACAGATTCCAGGAGCTCCAAAATATCACGGTGGTTCACCAATCAGAGTAGGAGCTTATGAAGGTCAGGTGATCAATGTCAGGTCCATTACACAGTGGGCTCAGTGGATCCCAGAACCCATCCTGTGGTTATTTCCCCAGTTTTGGAGTGCATAATTGGAATAGATATACCCAGCAACTGGCAGAATCTCCATATTGGTTCCTTGACCTATAGAGTGAGAGCTTATGGTAGAAAAGGCCAAGTGGTAGCCACTAAGAATTGCCTCTACCTACAAAAATAGTAAATCAAATGTAATACTACATTCCTGGAGAGATTGCAGAGATTAGTGCCACCAATGAGGACTTAAAGGTACAGTAGTGGTCATTTCTACCACATCCCCACTCAACTTGCCTAATGGTACAGAAGACAGATGTATCTCAGAGAATGACAATGGATTTATTGCTCAATCAGATGGTGATTCCAATTGCAGCTGCTGTTCCAGATGTGGTTTTGTTGCTTGAATGAATTAGCACATACCCTGGTACCTAGTGTGCAGCTACTGATTTGGAAAATGCCTTCTTCTCTATCCCTGTTAATAGAGATAACCAGAGATAGTTTGCTTTCAACTAGCAAGACGAGAAATACGCCTGCCCCATCCTACCTCAGGGGTATATCAACTGTGCAGTCTAATGTCATAATAAAATCTTCAGGGACCTTGATCACCTCTCCCTCCTATAGGACATAACTGGTTCATTAAACTGGTGACCTTAGGTTGATTGGACCTAGTAGGCAAGAAGTAGCAATTATTCTAAACTTGTTGGTAAGATGTTTGCATGCCAGAAGTTGGGAAATAAATTCCACAAGCCGTTCAGGGGATTTACACCTCTATGAAATGTCTAGGGGTTTAGTGGTGTAGGGCATGTCAAGATATCTTTTCCAAGTTGAATAATAAATTGTTGCATCTGGTCCCTCCTACAACCAAAAATGAGGCACAATGCCTAGTGGGCCTCTTTATATTTTAGAGGCAACATATTCGTTACTGGGGTGTGCTACTCTGGCCTGTTTACTGAGTGACCTGAAAAGCTGCTAGTTTATAGTGGGGCCCAGAACAAAAGAAGGCTCTGCAACAGGTCCAGGCTGCCATACAAGCTGTTCTGCCACTCGGACCAGAACCCAGAACCCAGATAGAGCGTATCTGATCATGTTTGAAGTGTCAGTGCAGATAGGGATGCTGTCTGATGCCGTTGGCAGGCTTCTGCAGTTGAATCACAGTGTAGATCCTTACCATTTCATAGCAAATTCCTGCCATCCTTGTGGATAACTACCCTTCTTTTGAAAAATATCTTTTGGTCATCTACTTAGTAGAGACCAAACACTTAACTGTGGGCCACGAAGTTACCATGTGAACTCAGCTGTCCATCATGTATCAGTTATTGTCTAATCCACGAAGCGATTAGTTGGGTGTGCACAGCAGCACTCCCTTGTCAAATGGAAGTGATATACACAAGATAGGTATATATGAGAGTGCTATAATTTTCAATCAGTGCACCTGGTTGCTCATTTTGTCTGGAAGGAGAAATTGCCAGAGGTATGAGGTTATACAGAGTCATGGGCTGTGGCCAATAGTGTGGATAGACAGGGATTTGTTAAAAACATGTTTAGAAAACTGGCGACAAGGAGACCAGGGAAAAGGTATGTGGATAGATCTCCCTGAATGGACAAAGAATGTGAAAATATTTGTGTCCCGTATAAAAGCTCACCAAAGGGTGACCTCAGCAGAAGAAGCCTTTAATAATCAAATGGACAGGATGATCGGTTCTGTGGATACTGGTCAGCCTCTTTTTACAGCCACTCCCATCATTGCCCAATGGGCTCATGAACAAAGTGGCCATGGTGGCAGGGATGGAGGTTATGCACGAATCAGGAACTTACAAAGCCACCGTGTCTACAGCCACTGATGAATGTCCAATCTGAGAAGCAGATTGGATCAATGTGGATTCCCCAATATGGCACCATTCCAAGGCGGTAACCAGTCCACTACCTGGTGGTAGATTGATTACATTGGACCACTTCTATCATGGAAGGGTCAGCACTTTTTTTTTTAAAACATGAATAGATACTTAATCTGGATTTGCCTTCCTTGTGTGAAATTCTTCTGCCAAAAGTACAACCCATGGATTTAGAGAATAGCTCTTCCACTGTCATGATATCCTACACAACACTGCTTTGGATCAAGGAATTGACTTCACAGCAAATGAAGCATGGTAATGAGCCCATGATCATGGAATTTACTAGTTTTACTATTTCCCCCATCATCCTAAAGTGGTTGGCCTGGTAGGATGGTGGAATGGCCTTTTAAAGACTCAGCTGCAGCACTAGGTAGGTGGAAATACCTGGCAGAGCTTGGGCAATGTCCTCTGGATGCAGTATATGCTCTAAATCTGTATCCAATATACGTTGCTGTTTCTCCCATAGATTCACAGATCCGCTCACTATTACCCCTAGTTATCCGCTAGCAACATTTTTGCTTCCCATCCTCTCATCTTTAGGTTCTGATGGTCTAGAGGTCTTGGTCCCTAAGAAGTAATTCTTCCACTAGAAGGCACTATGATTGCATTGAACTGAAAGTTGTGACTGCCATCAGCCGCTCTGGGCATCTCGTGCCTCTGAATTAACAGGCAAAGAAAGGGATTAATGTACTGACTGGGGCACTTGATTCTAATTACCAAGGAGAAATTTGATTGCTACTACACAGGGGGGTAATGAAGAGTATGTCTGGAATAAAGGAAATACTTGAGAGAGTCTCTTAATATTGCCAAAGCCTGTGATTAGAGTCAGTGGGAAATTACCAAACTCAATACATACTTGCAGGACTGATAATGGTCCAGACTCTTCAAGGATGAAGATTTGGGTCACCCACTAGGCAAAGATAATAGTCTTTTAGATACATCAACATGGCTAAGCCAGAGTTCCTAGTTATTCACTCAAACATCAATCTCAAAGTTGCTGTGAAGGTATTTTGTAGATTTGATTAAAGTTCATAATCAGTTGACCTGAAGTAAAGATTATCCTAGATAATCTGGTCACGTGACAAGTAGAAATGAGGACTGTGATAGTTATGAGTATTTCTTCCTAATTTTTAAAAGGAATATATATATATACATATATATAAGCTATTTTTGTTTTCTTTCTTTTCTTATTCCCTTATTATCTAATATAAGATCTATTAATAATCATTAACTTTCTATCTCAGCTTTTGAGGTCCAGAATATCAAAGAAGACAGAACATCACTCAAGGACTTTGCATCCTTTTCTGGGAAAAGGGAAAGTGTGTTTTTGGTTGAACAAAGGATGTTGGTGTCACATTAGGTGGAATTATGACTTGGATATTGTCTTTGTTTGGAAATTAAGTATGTTGAAGGAGACACGCATGGTTGCCAAGTTGACAGGAGTGGATGGTGGTCTTTTCGCTGTAACTAAACTATGGTTCCCAGTTGTTCACTCCAACACTAATCTAGATGTTGCAGTGAAGGTATTTTGTAGATGTGGTTAAATTTTATAATCAATGGCCTTTAAGTAAAGGAGATTATCCCAGGTAATCTGGATGGACCTGATTCAACCAGCTGTAAGAGAAGAAGAAATTCTGCCCGAGGACAGAAGCCTCAGCCCATGCCTAAGAGTTCTAGCTTGCTGTTCCCTATGGCCTGCCCTATACATTTTGGATTTGCTTCCACAGTTATGTAAACCAATTTCTTGCCATAAGTATCTTAATATATGTTTCCTACTTGTTCTGCTTCTCTGGTAAACCTTAATGGATACACTTGATTTAACCTTCTGGTGGGTGTGGGAATGGGTATCTGCTCATCAACCTTAGTAATGGAGCTGAAAGCACTGCTGGATCCAAGGAAACTTTCCAGATGGGTAATTCTGATTTATAGTAAATACAGTAACGACCACTTCATTTATAATGAATATTTTTTGGTTGAAGTAGATGTAGTTCTATGTGCATCACTTCCACAAAGTATGCTTTCTGGGAAAAAAAAAGGGCAGGGGTTTCTCTGGGCAAGTAAGTTTGAGAAATGATGTTAAAGAGATGTCTCTATTTCAAGATTTCTTAAAGCCTTACAATGATACTGCGCATGAGAGATCCAAAAGGAACATAATAGGAGGTGTCTCCTCATCTTATTTGAAGATGGAACACTTTTTCCCCCTCTGGGCATTGCAACACTAGAATTGCATGAGAGATATTTTAGGAAACACTTATCCATACATTTATGGTCCATAAATAAAATTCTGAGTGGGAAGAATCTTATCTCCTTAGCTTGCCTTTTACTTCACCCATAGTAAATTAGACTCTAACCCTATTTTTAAAGACATTTTATAATAAAGACAAAGAGCCAAAAATTAAAGAGTGCTCCAAAATTATATTTGAAAGCAGAATTTTCATATCCTAATCTCAAAAGGATCCCCAGTGGAAATAGCATGCCAAGAGAATTTATCATTATTTGCACATATTATTACATTTGTACCTAGCTGGTGAAGCGGAAATCTTCTAGCTTGTACATTTAGTATTCCTTGATAGAAACACACGCACACACACACACACACACGTGCACATCCACATGCATATACACATGTATTTTACAGTAGAAATTCAACCAATTTACAGGTTAGAGTCGATGAAAATTACTGATTTTTTTATTCAGGCACTTAACATTTATCTTAGAATTATCATACTTTTAAATTCTACTCTCTAATTTTTCCAACAGTGAAAAAAAGAAACTAAAGCAATGCTGCAAAATTAAATTTTCTAAATGGGTTTAATTTTAAAAGACTAAATTATAAAGCTCAAGCGACTTGGGTAGAATGTCTCATGATTATGCTGCCACCTTAGTATTTTCTGATTTTTATCTGTATAGCATATGTTTCTCTTGCTCTTACTATCTTCTTGCCAAAAATTTTGCAGAGTTTATTTGTCTTTCTCATCTTTACTTTTTACATCTTTTACTTTACATTCTAAAAAATTTTATTCTCCACTAAATCTGATAAAGTACATTTCAAACAAGATAAATATCTTAATTTACATATTTCAGTACTATGAAGATACTGCTGCCATTTCTTTATGCTATACTATATATGCTCGTGTATGCTGGATCACAGCATCAACTCAACATGGATGCTGTGAAATGATTGCATCTCCTGAGGAAAAATGATGAGTTTGTGGGAGAAATCTTTTTCATCCATAATATGTTAGCAAATTCATTATTAGTGAGAAAACCTATTTTTTCCTATGCTCATCTATTGTTCTAATATTCTATTTAGCTCCTCAAGGGCAGTCTTAGGGACTTATGGGTTCCTGTGCCCCTGGGGTGTGGTTACACAGTGAACTGTATACAATAGGTGCTAAATAACTGCTTGTGTATGGTGATCCCTGTGTGTTGTTTCCTTCAACTTGTGCTGCCTGAAGGGGGGGTGTCTGGCATGCCTTCACGGGCTGGGCAGAGAAAGGTGGGGTCAGAGGCCCCAGGGCTCAGTGGAGGTTCTCTGGACATTTCTGTAGCATCCTGGGTTCCACCAGGGCACATCCTGGGCAGTCACTCTACCTTCTTCTCTTCATTTTCAAGGGCAGGCACCATGTCCTGTTTATCTTGCTCTCCCCAGGACCAGGGCAATTCCTGGTAAGGAAAATGTAGCTGCTATTTTCTCCTTCCTGTGAGTAGGGAGTGGAGGAGGGTGTAGGAAGCCCTAAGGCTCTCCTTCGCCCTGCCCCCTTCCCACCCTCCTCTCCCTCCCCGAACAGGAAGGCGCATCCACGTGGAGGTGGGTTCTTTGGAGGTAGGATGGATTGCCGACTTTTCTGGTAATTTGGAATCTAACATGTTGCACACTGAGTTCATGTCTCTAGTTCTCTCCAGCTGCCCCAGGTGGGCACCAAGCAGACCCCTCCCCAATGCCTGGGTCATGGCTAACAGCTCGGGACTATTGCTCCACCATCATCCTGGGGTTATTGTTGCTCCGACCCTCTCCAGTTTCCCAATCTGCCCTAGGATTTCCAAAGATCTTTTCTGTAGCCAGTTTGAAGCATACCCTCCGGGTATGCCTCCTTTCCCCTTGGTCATGCCCTCTTTATTTCATACCCTGGCTCCCTACTTTCTTTCTTTTTTCTTTTTTTTTTTTACAACTTTATTGGAGTATAATTGATTCACAATGGTGTGTTAGTTTCTGCTTTATAACAAAGTGAATCAGTTATACATATACATCTGTTCCCATATCCCTTCCCTCTTGCATCTCCCTCCCTCCAATCGTCCCTATCCCACCCCTCCAGGCGGTCATAAAGCACCGATCTGATCTCCCTGGGCTATTCGGCTGCTTCCCATTAGCTATTTACCTTACGTTTGGTAGTGTATATATGTCCATGCCTCTCTCGCTTTGTCACAGCTTACACTTCCCCCTCCCCATATCCTCAAGTCCATTCTCAAGTAGGTCTGTGTCTTTATTCCTGTTTTACCCCTAGGTTCTTCATGACATTTTTTTCCCCTTAAATTCCATATATATGTGTTAGCGTACGGTATTTGTCTTTCTCTTTCTGACTTACTTCACTCTGTATGACAGACTCTAGGTCTATCTACCTCATTACAAATAGCTCAATTTCGTTTCTTTTTATGGCTGAGTAGTATTCCATTGTATATATGTGCCACATCTTCTTTATCCATTCATCCGATGATGGACACTTAGGTTGTTTCCATCTTCGGGCTATTGTAAATAGTGCTGCAATGAACATTTTGGTACATGACTCTTTTTGAATTATGGTTTTCTCAGGGTATATCTGGCTCCCTACTTTCTTTACCCCGTGCCCTCTTTGGGTCATCCTAGTGTGACAATTTTCCTAAACACTGTTTTTGCCACTTCCTTCCCTGCTTATCAAACCAATCTCATCTCTGTGGCAGAACACTGAAGATTTCAATTATCCATGTCTCATCATCGTTTATAGCATAGGAGTTAAGAGCAAGGATTCTGGAGGCAGAAGGCTGGGTTTGAAACCCAATTCTGCCCCGGATAACTGTGTGACCTCAGATGAGTTTCTTAGGTTTCCTCATCTGTGAAATAGCAATAAAGCATTTACTGTATAGGATTGTCTAATATGCTAAGTACTTGTTTGTGGTGAGAATTTTAGGAGATAATAGCAACTCACACACATACAGAGTTATGCTCTCATTCCCCTAGCAAACAAAGGTCACTGCTGTCTGTCACTCCTCTACCTCATCTGCTCAGTGCTACCTCTGCTGTCCTTTTCACAATGCACAGCTTCACCTTCCCCAGGTCCTCTGATTGACCTTGCTCAGCAGTGGTCCAGCTCTTGCATTTCCACCCTTAGGGCCCATGCCTGGTCTGTATTACTTTATCCTTGTGTTGTTATACTTGCTTCTTATATTTTGTCTTCTCACAGACATTGTCCGTGCCATGTATTCCAGCACTTAGAATAGAGCTAAGTTCATGGTTTCAATATTTTTATTAAGAACGAAGTACTAAGTATTACGCTTAGTTAATTAAAGGTGAAGAATTGGCATCTTTTTTTAGAAGCTGAATTGCATTTTTAAAGATTAGTATAAAGTCAAGTTAACGACCATCTACCAACTGTCACTTATATTATCAACTCACGTAATACATATCTTGCCTATTTGCCTGAAGGAAATGAAGCATCTGGTGTAGACTTCTCAGTCTGGCTCTTTTACCAGTGTGTCTGGTATCTGTTGATAGCAAGAGATGCTTCATGGGTGCTAAGAAAGGAATCTTAAACTTTACAGAAGAAAGGGAAGCAATGGGTCCTTGTGTGTGGAACCAGGAATGCCACCCTTGACAGCAGCCCAGCCCACTGGCAGCCCATTGTATCAGGAGGGTCAGGCATCCTTGCTCTCTGCTGCTCAGAGACTCAGGAATGACGCCTGTTTCCGAAGAACAGGAAAATGTTCCTAGTGTTCTTACCATCAAGCTGGTAGCAGATGTTTGAAAAGAGGAAGGGAAAACATGACCCAAAGCATTAAGGCCATTCTGCTTTTTCCAGGCTAGAAAAAGAACTGTGTTTGATCTATGGCAGGGGTTTTATTTGAACAGAAGCTTCCAAGGGGTTGGGGTATAATTTTGTATGCCAGGACTTGCCTAAGTGAGAATTCCCAAAGGAAGGACCTATACCCCCACGTGTTGCCACTTTGCCATCTCAAAGTCAATGTTTCTATATACCTGGCTTCTGAGCCTCTTCTGTTTCTAAGTTTGTTGCACTAGCCCTCCAAACATAACTACTTTTTCCTAGAGAACTGTCTCTTCCTGGAGAATGTGGAAAAAGAATGCATCACACTTCTGGAGATGTTCCTCTTTTCCTTTTTTTGTATTTTTCTAATTTTATAGAATGAGCTTGTATTATTTTTAATATGGAAAATAAGTCTCTATATACTTCTAAAGGCAGCAACAGCATTACTTCTGTTCATTAGTTGCCTTTGAATCAACATTAAGGAATTCTGTGTTCTGGTTGTTGCATCCATCCCAACTCTTGGGTGAAACTTTTGGGCCCCCAGACTCTGGCTCCTTCTCACCATATTTCTTTTTATGCTTTAACACCCATCTTCTGTTTGAATTAAGACAATATCTTCCCATCTCCTGTATCCCCTCCCCCACAGTGTCTGTCCTTTTGCTCTGTGTTTGCCTGTCCCTGGCGGCCTCTCTTCTGCCTCTGTGACCTGACTCACCTATCAAAGCTCATCTCTGACTCATGGCACTTTCTTGAACCACCTGGGTCCATCCAGACACAGCTGTCTTTTCTCTGAATTGTTATTGCCCTTATTATCTGCAACAACAATAGACTCCTAGTAACATGACCTAGCGTTTCAGCAGCTCTGTGCTGTTTTCAGAGAATGCTCACCCCCATTATTTCATCTTAGGGCTGGGATTAGGGGGAGGAGAGTGAGGATCTCACCCTGAGGCTCGTGCAAGTGCTGGGTTGGGTCCTGTCTTTGTTTAAGATGCTGATATTTTGTTAACCATGAATTTTTCTGCATTCATTTTAATTTTTAAGTATATTGCATCAGAACATCTTGATTTTTGAGTTTCTCATTGTCCTCTTAAATTTTGCACCTGAAGCCAGTGCCTCACTGGCCTCACCCTAGTCCTGACCCTACTTCATTCAGTCCATTTAGTGACATGTGCCTAGGGTATCACAGGCCCATTTTGTACACAATGAAATTCCTCTGTCCCACTTGATTATAAGCTTTGTGAGGCATCTTTGTAGCTGATACTGTTCTGGCCTTCCCACGTCAACATGTTGAGGTACCTGCTGATGTGTTTACTTCAAGGTGTAGCAATGTGATTAGGACAACGTGTATCTGATCAGGACCCTATGGGGCCTTCCCAGAACAGACCCTCCTCACGCCTCATGTCCTCTGTCTGCCTTTTGTCTGTAGAAAACCTTTAGTCAAAGAATAAATTTAATCAGAGAAGTGAGCAAATAAAGAAAGAAAGGAAAACAGTCAAGCAAGACAAAATAATAACAGTGTGGCCATTAAACAGTCAAGGACCTTTAGTTTTTCCTCAAGGGCTACAGATAATATTCTGAGTCATGTCCTCTGAGCTGTTTTGCAGATACTGAAACCCCCACCAGGTGGAAGAAGTTAACTGCATATTGCCCACAAGCACGTGGACCCCAGATAGGTTGGAACCAGAAGGTTGATGTTGTTGACTCTCAATTACCTCACCACCAACCAGTCAGAAGTGTGTCCACAAGTTGATTGCATATACCATAACCCCCTTCTCTCACCCTGTCTTTTTAAAGATTTTTCTAAAAGCCTTTGGGGAGTTCGGGTCTTTTGAGCACTAGCTGCCTGGACTCCTTGCTTGGCGCCTGCAATAAATGCTGCACTTTTCTTCACCAAAACCCAGTGTCAGTAGATTGGCTTTACTGTTCATGGGCAAGTGGACTCAAGTTTGGTTCAGTAACACATGTGGGGACCATAAACTTGTAAAAAGCCCAGTCACTGCCCTTGACCTGTCCGTGAGTGCATCTGCCTGTAGACCCCCCTGCACATCTAGGAAGTGGACTTCCTCTGCTTCAGAAATCGAGTGCCCATTTGATAGGGGAGACATGGGGCCTGTCTGGGAGAGAAGAATTTGACTGAGAACAACTCACTCAGGGGACCTGAGGGAAGACAAGTGTTAGTTGGGTCCCAGGAGCTTCTGTTTCAAGCAGGAAGGAACTCCTTAAAAACTGGCCAATATTTCTGCAAAAGAACATATGCTATGGATTCTGGGATGAATATAACTTTGAAGGTTTGCTTGTATGGTGGTGTGGCACTGAGATGACTTTTTTGGAGTCATGAAAATGAAATAGTATATACTTAAAATCTTCTACTTTGAAATAAAAATGTAACAGTATATGCCTTTGAATGTGGTTATGTTGAATTTGGTGTGTTTCAGGTTGGCTCATGGCTGGATTCTTATCCTACCAGGTTATGGAGACTTCTTGTGTCATCCCACTACACAGGGGTAGTGTGTGTGTGTGTGTGTGTGTGTAGTGGGGGTGTCTCTGACTACCTGTTATTCCTCTGTTGGTCTGGGGACATTCTGCCTGTTTGAGGATCATAGATAGAGTGTGGATCTAAATTATTACCTTGAGAGAATAAGATAAAGAAAGAATGTGAATACAGCGCTAAAAAGAAATGAGCTATCAAGCCATGAAAAGAGATGGAGGAAGCTTAAAGGCATATTACCAAGTGAAAGAAGCCAATCTGAGAGGCTACATATTGTATGCATGATTCCAAATATATGACATTCTAGAAAAGGCAAAACTATGGAGACAGTAAAAAAGATCAGTGAGTGGTTGCCAAGGATTATGGGAGGGAGAGAGAGGGATGAATAGGTGGAACACACAGGATTTTTAGGGCAGTGAAATGATTCTGTATGATACTGTAATGATGGATACATGTCATTATACATTTGTCAAAACTCACAGAATGTGCCACAAGAGAGGGTCTAAACTGTGGACTTAAGTTGATAATCAAGTGTCAATATTGACTCATCAATTATTGTTACAATTGTAACAAATGTATCACATTAATGCAAGATGTTAATAATTAAGAAACTCTGAGGTTAAAAACAAAGAAAAAGATAAAAAGAAACTCTGAGGTAGGGAGAGAGGGGGTATAAGGAAATTCTTTGTAGTTTCTGCTCAATTTTTCTGTAGACCTAAAGCTTAAAAAAATAAAGTCTATTCATTAAAAGGAAAGAAAGAGAGAAGGAGAGAAAGAATTTGTCTCATCTTCCTATTTGTCTCATCTTTCATCTTTCAACAAAGGGCCTTAGCTCTAAACAGCATGTTAAGAAGGAAAGCTTGGTCGGCCTGGGGTGAGGCACGGCTCCTTCCAGACGCAGCGCACGTCTGCTACCATCAACCCGGCTCGGAACAGCCAGATTTCCTTTTCCAACCCACCACCCATCCTGTATTTAGTCAAATGGAATTTTCAATAATGTGGGTCATGACAGGAGCTTCTTGGCATGGCAAATGTTCCCTGGGGATATCAAGTTTGATCCCTATCTGAGCTGCCTCGGTTGTGTGACAAATATTTTCACTCACAAGCATAATTCAAACCTTGGCAGAGGCAGGGGTGAGGAGACAGACAGGGAAGTGTTAGATGGAGAAAGAAGGAAAGTGTTTACATCCTTGAAACAGCAGCCCGGGGAGGTGACTTTCCCTGCTGTAGTCAGAGCTGAGATTTCTTGCTAACGAAAGAAGGGTAACTGATACATGCAGAGGGACCCACCTGCACTAATGAAAACTAGGCTGATGAGGAACAAGATAAGAGCAACACCCACCAATGTTCCCCACGAGCTGGGCACCAGTGTAAGCGTTTTAAAAAGAGAAATTTATTTAATCATGACAATAGAGGTGGGGTCTACCAATATCCCATTCTATAGATGAGAAGACTGATACTAGATTTGGTTGTGTGGTTAAGATTGCATAGTCACTATGAAGCAGAACAGAATTCAAATCCAGTCTTCCAGCTCAGGATGGTGGTCTTTCCCCAAACCATGTGGCCTCTGATTAGCTCCTCCATACAGGTGACAGTTGTGAGTCCAGCACTGCCCAGCCCAAGGGGGCAGAGAGCAAATGGGTGTTGCCTGGAAATACCTAGACACATAATATATAATACAAACATTCATGCCATGGGAATCTAAATAAGGACCTCCCGAAAGTGTCTGTGTCTTAATCTCTGGAGCTTGGTGAATATGTGACCTCGTTTGGCAAAAGGGACTTTGCATTTAATTAAGCTAAGGACATTCAGATGGGGAGATTAACCTGGATTATTCATGTGGAATGTGACCACAAGAGTCTTTATAAGAGCAAAGCAGAAGGGTCAAAGTCAGACAGAGAGAGAGACAGACAGAGAAGGAGGAAGCAGAGGTCAGAACACTGTAAGGCCATAAGCCATGGAATGTGGGTGACTTCTAGAAGCTGGAAAAAAGTAAGGAAAAGGATTTTCCCTGAGAGCTTCCAGAAGGAACTAACCCTACTCACACCTTGATTTGAGGACTTTCTGGCCTCCAGACCCAGAACTGTAAGAGACTAACCCTGTGTGGTCTTTGTTTGTTTTTATTTTTGGCTGTGCCCGGCAGCTTCTGGGATCTTAGTTCCCCGACCAGGGATCGAACCTGCATCCTAGGCAGTGAAAGCAGACTTCTAACCACTGGACCACCAGGGAATTCCCCTCTGTGTGGTCTCAAACCACTAAGTGTGTGGTAATTTGTTATAGGAGCAACAGGAAATTAATATACATAGGGAACACACACACACATACTACACGAACATGTATTTTCAGGCATTTAGGGCTGAGCTTGCTGACTCTGGCTCCCAGCCCTTTCTCTGCCCTCTTGAGGTCTGGCTCCCCAGTGTGGCTGGCCTCCTTTCACACCCATGACTCCTCCCTCTGCCCACTTGAGGGCCCTTACTTTGACCTGGTTTGGATGATAAATTATAGTTGACCCTTGAACAACATGGGTTTGAACTGCATGTGTCCACTTATACATGGATTTTTTTCAATAAATACTGCAGTACTACACGATCCATGGTTGGATGAATCCTCCAGATATGGAGGACCCATTGATAGGGAGGGCCAACTACAAAGTTCCCTGGGTAGTCAACTGTGGGGTTAGGGGAGGGTTGCTCCCCCTAACTCTTCCCATTTTTCAAGGGTCAACTAAATATGGTTGTCTCATCTCCATCAACCCGGCAGTTGCCTGCAAGTGATTTAGTCCATGAACATATAAAATTCCAGGTTGGCCTCCTCCTGCCATCCAGCACACCCCCTGATACCTCCTCCTTGAATCATGGGATTGCCCAAAAATCTATCAAGCCCAACCCCTTAATTTTACAGAAGAGGATGATGACTCCTAAAGACGTTATTGTTCAAGGTCCCATGAACTCGGTGCCAAAACATGCCTTGAGCTCAGGAATCCTCCAGTAATGGTTCCACGAGAAGTGGAACCCCACTGATTCACATTGCTCAGGGTATGCTGATGGGGTGCTGGCCCACCAGGACCTAATACCTGTGTAACCTCCCAGGTCTGACACCTGAACCCTTGGAGTTTGGTAGTCTCTTGACTGAAGGTATCTTGTCCCTGCTCAACAATTTTGCTCTGGTTATGAACTGAATTTTTGTGTCCCTCCCCATCCACAGATTGAAGCTTAACCTCCAGTGTGGCTGTATTTAGAGATGGGGCCTCTGAGGAAATAATTACTGTTGAAAGAGTAAAAGAGGTCATAACGGTGGGGCCCTGATTTTATAGGATTAGTGTCCTTATAAGAAGCGGCACTAGAGCTTGGTCTCTCTGTCTTTTTCTCCTTATTTGCATGCACAGAGGAAAGGCCATGTGAGGACACAGCCAGAAGACAGCCACCTACAATCCAGGAAGAGAGGTCTCACCAGACACAGAATCAGCTGGTACCTTGATCTTGGACTTCTAGCCTTTAGAACTGTGAGAAATAAATGTCTGTTGTTCAAGCCACCTGGTGTGGAATCCTGTTATAGCAGCACGGACAGATGGATACAGCTCTCTCCCTTTGAGTCTACACCTGCCTGGCATTTATGCCTCTCGGTGTGTGTCCTCTTCCCCTCCAGCTTTCTCTCACCCTCCCACTCACAACTCTGCTTCCAAACATAAACTTTTCACCACTGACAAACAGGGCACAGAGGTGTCTCAGCTGTTGTCTGGCCTGACCATTCTTGCTGACTGTCAGTGGTCTCCCACCCAAAGCCACTGCTCCCAGCTCCACAAGCTAAAAATCCCGTCCTCCATGTAAGGACCTGCTAGAAGACTGATTTATCCATGGATCTCCCTGCTCACAGCCAGACCCATTCTTCTGCCTCTGTTGCTACAGGAAGTTTGGGTTTACTATGGCCATGTGTAGGGTGTTGAATAGTATCCCCCAAATTCATGGCCATCTAGAACCTCAGAAGGTGACCTTATGGAAATAGAGTCTTTGCATTTGTAATTAAGTATCTTGATATGAGATCATGCTGGATTTAGGTTGGGTTCTAAACTGTCCTTTTAAGAAAAGGAAGGAACACAGAGACAGAGGGAAGAAAGAGGCAGAGACCGGAGTGATGTGGCCACAGGCCAAGGAATGCTAGGAGGCACTAGAGACTGGAGGAGGCAAAGAAGGATTCTCCCCTAGAGACTTTGGAGGGAGTAAGACACTGCTGACAGCTTGATTTTGGATTTCTGGCCTCCAGAACTGCGAATCAATTTCTGTTGTTTTCAGCCACCAAGTCTGTATGATTTGTTATGGCCTCCCTGGGAAACTAATACCCCAGTATTACAGGTATTCGATTTCACTCCTGCCCTTCAGGACAGGTGCCTTATTCTAGTTAGCAGGGGGCCTCCCTTAGCATCCTGACACCTAGTGAGCTTGCAAACTCCTACACTGTGCTGAGTCACAGTGAATGTCCCCAGGCTGCTCTGTCATGCATTCTGTTGCTCAGAGGTCTAGTGGCTGGGTCTGTCTTCCTCAGCATAGGGCCTACCCAGATCCAAGGATGTGTGAATTGCTGGCAGAGCTGGATGCTAAAATTCCCAACCAGCACTCCAGATTCCCCGTCTGCTCGTTATGACTTGTATCTTAGAAATGCTCCCAGGATTCTCATAAAATGGTTCTTCTAGGCAGATGTAATATTTTCCTCCAGAAACTCATATATTACGTCACTCTTCTAAGCCTCAATCATCAAGGGGACTTGTGGTTCTGAGCATAGTTCGGGACTATTCTAAGGATATATCTTCTAAGGACCCCCAGACTCATATATACCCCCTTTTGAGAACAGGTGTTTTGGTAAAACTGGAGGAACGTAGGAGGCACCTCCTTAGACCACAGAGCCCCAGGGACAGGAATTTCCCCTGAGACTGTTGATTGTCTCCAGAGAGCTTAAGAGTTACTTCTGGAGGCTGAGATTCAGCCTGGGGATCCGTGGTGAGAATAAGTGGATTCTGTTTATCATAGTTAATACGGCTCTATATGCAACCAAGATGAGGAGGACCAGGAAAACTTAGGTTACAAGTGAGTTCTGAGCATTATAGAAGATGTTCGAAGCACATTTAAAAGGAGATTTTAGACTAGCACTGTTCATAAGTAAACCACGTGGCAGTTTCCAAAGACTCACTGTTGTACTCTCATAATTAACAGGCATTCAGGTCTTAACATCTGGGAATGACAATGCACCGAAATTGCATTATCTCAGTGAATTGGGTTTTCATCCTTGTTACAGTTTGTTTATATGTTGTTAACACAGAGTAACATGTACATTAGTTAGCATGCACTACTAACAAATAAAAACAACATCTATCACTAGTTAAGTGCTTACTAGAGTGTAGAAAGGCAACGTGAAAAGTGCTTTATACATGTGTCTTAGTCAGCTCTGGCTGCTATAACAAAATACCGTAGGCTCAGTGCCTTAAACAACATTTATTTCTCACATTTCTGGAGGCTGGGAAGTCCAAGATCAAGATGCTGGAAGAGCTGGCTTTTGGTGAGGGTCCTCTTCCCAACTTGTAGACTACAGCCTTCTCTCTGTGTCCTCACAGGTGTCCCCTCTTCTTATAAGAGCACTAATCCCATCATGGGGGCTCCATTCTCACGATCTCATATAAAACTTATCACCTCTCAGAGGCCCACCTCCCAATACTTTCACTTTAGGAGTTAAAGGCTTCAACACATAAATTTTGTGGCAACACAAACTTTCAGGCCATATAACGGTATTATTTTCTTAATCTGCAGAACAAATCTTTGAGGAAAAGTTCATGCATTTTACAGGTAAAGAAACTGGGGGTCAGAAAAGTGAATTTCCTTGCTGAGGGTCACACAGGAAGTGGAGGGGATGTGAACACAGGTCTGGGTGGCCATCACCCAATGATCATTAACTAGGTAGTACAAATGTGACACCTCCCTTTCCCTCTTCCATGCAGGCATTGCCAAAGAGCATGGTACTCTTTTCCTGATGAGCCTTGATGTGGTCCTACAACACTTTTGAGCCCAGCCTTCCAAGCAGTCAGAATTAATCAGCTGGAGTTAGTGTCGACATGGGAGATGCAAACTCCTTGCCTTCCTGGTGATATAATGCTTTCCATCTTGGTGTGATGCTGGCCCATTGCACTTGAACCAGAAATATTAGCTGCCACAGGGTGGAAGAGGTAGGGCCAGGGGTCCTTTAAATTTTTTATTATTTATTTATTTATTTTGTTGGCTGTGTTGGGTCTTAGTTGCGATACACGGGATCTTTCGTTGCAGCACATGGCCTTCTCCCTAGTTGTGGCACGTGGGCTCAGGCTTAGTTGTCTCGTGGCATGTGGGATTTTAGTTCCTTGACCAGGGATCGAACCCATGTCCTCTGCATGGGAAGGTGGATTCTTAACCACTGGACCACCAGGGAAGTCCCCCAGGGGTCTTTTTTAAAAAAAAAATTTAAAAATATTTATTTTACTGTGGTAAGAACATTTAACATGAGATCTGTCCCTTTAATAAATTTTTGAGTGTACAATATAGTGTTGTTCACTATAGGTCCATTGTCATACAGAAGATCTCCAGAGCTTATTCATCTTGCTTAACACGGGGTCTTCTTGAAATGTGGCCAGCACTTAGGTGGACCAACGCCTTCCTCTTCCATATGGGGCATCAGACTCTGGGCACTTTTGCCTGCCCCACAATTCAGCTGAGCAGGAGGCCAACAGGTGTGAGTGCAGCCACCTCAACTGTGGCAGCCTCAAAGGCCACGTGCAGAGCCTGGATATACTTCTCCACTTGGCTGTTGCCTACTCTTGCTCTACTGTGGAGGGAAGAGGCTGGGCTTTAGAGTGAGATTAAGTGGAGTTTGGTTCTCGCATCTGCCACTTACTAGCAGTGCGGCCCTGGACACCTTGTCTAAGTTCTTTGAGTTGTGGTCTCTTCATTTTAAAATGAGGCCGTTGTGAGGATTGGATATGACAATATAAATAAAGTGATCTTGGCAGCTGACAGGCACTCAGTACACAATGGACACACATCTTAGCTGTGATTATTAACAGTTATTTTCTCTATGTCTCTGTCCTATTCTCTGAGTAGAGGGTAAGTTCCTTAAAAGCAAGGCCTCCCTCATAGTACCTCACAGAGCTTGCTTTGCACATTGTAGGACCTCCTAAACATATTCCCTGAATCATGGTTGATGTACTATTTTTAAGTTCTGGCCTCAGTTGACCTGGAATCTCTTCTCTTTTGTCCTCTACTTTGAATCCAGGCCAGCATCTGAGAAAATAGTTTCAAAGACAACAAATGAACAGGGGGTTGGAACATTCTCCCATCATCTGTGTATAAAATTGTCTAAAGCTGTATATAAACTTTGGAAGCCCCCTTGGGACAAGTTGAGTCTGGGAGGAGCTTGCGGGTGGAGGGTGGTTGAGGCACAACAGTTTCCAGATGGGCAGGGAACTCTGCATCCCTAGACTGAGTGATGCCCATGGCAGACCTTTCAGGAGGCAAGGCCTGGGGCATGCTCATCCTTCCTCTAACAGGGATTTTGTAAAGGATGCTGACTGTTTTCACACTGGAGAGTATCAAAGAATCTCAAGAAACTTCTTTTGCTCTGAAGGAAGGAAATAATCTCTGAGAGCCTTCTTCATTTAGAATGAAGCCACACACATGAATTTTTACATGGCATTTCCAAGAGAATAGGTCTGCTGCTCTACCTTGGAATCCCCAAATACATGAATGTATTTCTTTGGGAACTTGCAGTGAGTTTTAATGGACCCAGTCATGCTGGGAATAAAACAGAAATGGTCGTGCCTGATGCCCATGGGAATCTAATATTGATTATTTTTGAAAGCAGAGGGAATTGGCCTACATAAAAAAAATCAGCATACACATTTAAAATGGAGTTAGAAAGAGCTGGCAGAAGAACTATGAAGGAATATTAATTAAAGTTTCAAGTTTGAGCCTAGTCATGGGAAGGTCAGAAATATTTTTCTTAAGGTCATGGATCCATCAGCAGTGACTTTAATTAAGAATAATGGGGTTGGGCTTCCTTGGTGGCACAGTAGTTGAGAGTCCGCCTGCCGATGCAGGGGACACGGGTTCGAGCCCCGGTCCGGGAAGATCCCACATGCCGTGGAGCGGCTGGGCCCGTGAGCCATGGCCGCTGAGCCTGCGCGTCTGGAGCCTGTGCTCCGCAACGGGAGAGGCCACAGCAGTGAGAGGCCCGCGTACTGCAAAAAAATAAAATAAAATAAAAAAAGAATAATGGGGTTGGACCACCTCTGCCCTCATCCCTGTGTCCTTACCATCCCAGGTGGAGAGACCTCTTTAAGGTCACAGACAGAAAGCTAATGTGATTAAGCCCTGGTTTTCACAGTTTTCAAGTACCAATTGTGTGCGGACATGACTTATTCTCAAGGCATTTGCTCATGCAGTTTTAAAATACCATTCGTTGCTTATTGACTTAATGAAGCTTCTCATGGATTTCCAGTTTTCCTCCTGCATCAATTTTAGACAAATAACATTAATCAGGGGGCTCCCCTGGTGGCGCAGTGGTTGAGAGTCCGCCTGCCGATGCAGGGGGCGCGGGTTCGTGCCCAGGTCCGGGAAGATCCCACATGCCGCGGAGCGGCTAGGCCTGTGAGCCATGGCCACTGAGCCTGCGTGTCTGGAGCCTGTGCTCCGCAACGGGAGAGGCCACAACAGTGAGAGGCCCGCGTACCGCAAAAAAAAAAAAAAAAAAAAAAAAATCAATGAGCTTGTCTTTCTTGATTTGATGGAAGATGAAAATATGAAGATTTAACAAGAATTTGGGCCCCATTCCAGAAGCTAGTCATGGAACATGGAGCTTCTTTTTGATCTTTTAGATATAGCATAGAATGTTCACTTTAATTTGCTTTTGAGTGGTATTAACATAACTCAACAAATTGCTGATATAAAACATCCTTCTTATTCTCATTTGCACATTTGTTCACATACTTCCTACCATGTGACCAGCGTTCTGTGATTGATTGTAGAAACACCCTCTGTATTCATGATCTTTATGATGTGACTTTGCAGCTTCATCCAATAGGAGGTAGAGTCCCCCCACCACCCACCTTGAACCTGGGCTGACCTTGTGACTTGCTCTGGCCAACAGAAGTGAAGGTGCCCGTTCTCTTCATCTCTTGGAAATGAGCCCAGGCTGGCCTGCTGGCAGGTGAGAGACCATGTTCAGCAGAGATGACCCATCTCAGCCAACTCAGTAGCTGACGTGGATGCATGTGTGACTACCCCTAAGACTGGGAGGAGAATCATCTAGAGGAGCCCAACTCAAATTGCTGACCCACTGAACTACTAACTTTGGGGAAGTTTGTTACATAGCAAAAGCTAGCTAATAACCTCTCTCTAACCTAAGAGAGGTTCTTTGGTTAATCTATCAAGAACTCCTTAAAGAAAAAGTGACCCTCATTGTGGAGTCATCATCAAAAAGGTTGACACTTGGGCTTCCCTGGTGGCGCAGTGGTTGAGAATCTGCCTGCTGATGCAAGGGACACGGGTTCATGCCCCGGTCCGGGAAGATCCCACATGCCACGGAGAGGCTGGGCCCGTGAGCCATGACCACTGAGCCTGCGCGTCTGGAGCCTGTGCTCTGCAACGGGAGAGGCCACAAGAGTGAGAGGCCCAAGTACCGCAAAAAAAAAAAAAAAAAAAAGGTTGACACTTATTTTAGAAGCTTTATCATTTCACTACTCTCAAGAAAATTAGGGTAAACAGTTTCATCATCTTCAGCATACTGCGTACACAGCCAATTCCAGCCTCCAGGCACAGTTATTATCTCCATTTCATAGATGAGGAGCCTGAGGTTTAGAGCCATTAAATACCTTGCCCAAGGCTGTGCAGACCACAGGTGGAGTCAGGATTGAAACTTTTAGCACCTTCACGCTGCATAGGTCTGTATGATGAAACCAAGTGATGTAGAACCAAGGTGGATCCTGATAACTGTAGGTGACCTACCTATGACTGGGGGAACTGTGGCTCTAGTCTCCTCAAAATGCAAGAGTAATATTTTGCTGGATAACTTCTTCCCCTTTTCCCCACTTTGTAAGCATTTGGAGAAAACTTTGTAAACAGGGCTGAAGCAGTAGGCTAATCAAATCAAAAGCATCCTCCCCTACCCCCTGCCCCAAAGGATCATACTGGTGCTTGCTAATGTGAATCCTTTCTGTTCAAAGTTAGTACCTCATCCAAGGGCTCCACAATTACATTTCTATTACTTCCCACTGTTTATCACAGTTGGATTGCAAAAGCCAATTTATGTTGTGATTTCTCCTTTGCTAGATCTTTACTGTCTATTTTTAATTTTGTCTCACAGTCCAGTTGGAAGCCTCATCACAGTGTTGGCTCCATGGTGCTGTTGGGACATCGGCCCTGAGAGGGACCTTGTTCTCCAGCCACAAAGCGTCCTCGGGACCAGCCATGAGGTCATGGGAAGACTCTGTCCTTGAACAGCTCTTTCTCACTCATCTAGGGCAGTTTCTGATTAACCTTACCTCAAAAAAAGAAAGAAACAAACATTTCCTTGTGTATTCTAAAATGAAGAAAAATGATTGTGTCTCCCTAATGCCTCTGACCTGGGGTTTGTGAACCCAGACCCAAGTGTTTTCATCACATGACCATCCTCCATGACAGCTCTTACAGTCCATACTGGAGTGACCTGGGCTTTAAGCTGGAGGCCAAGTTTGCTAGGGCTTCTGGGGGTGCAGGGAAGGGTGAGCTGGGGACAACCGTTTTGTCCTTTGACAAAAAGAAAGAAAGGTTTCAAGAATACCTTTAGAGATGGGTTGGCAGCCTGGGACAACAGTATTTTTATGGGCATAAATTACTTCTGATAAAAAAGGAACTGGGATCCATGAAAGAAAATACAATTCAAGAATGTTTTGACCATAGCTGTCTAATAGTTGAAGAGGTTTTTCTTGATGGGACATTTTGTTGCCACCTGTCTTTGTTTTTGTAGTTCTCCAAGGCGACAGGCCAATAAAATCAGCTTATCTGTACGGCTTTTCTAACCTGTTGGCAAAGGTTGAAGTGTGTTTTTTTAGCTTTCTTTAACAATGTCCCTATTTCCTCCCACCTTATTTTCTTCATATGAATTGGGCAGGGGCTTTTTATTAATATTAGAGAGATATGACTTTATCCATCAGTGCTTGAGTCGTAATTTGGTCTGTTTAGTTGCCAGTGAATACACGGAGGTGTGCAGCCTCCGAGGCCAGCAGCTTCATCCGAAAATGAGATAAGAGAAAGCAAGTGAAGAAATACTTCAGTCCACGGACCACGGATGCTGGTGTGTCTGCTGCCACCTTCTGTTTATTGCTCTGTGGCCAGTCATCCTTTGACATAGACCCCGAGTTTCCAGCAAAGCCTGCCCAACTCTAGTTGCTGTTCGAGTTCTGCGGGCTCAGCTCTGAGGCACCAGTTGCCCAGATCAATCGCCAAGTTAATTAATTTTGTTCTTTGAACTCAATCCCCCTCCCTGCCTTTATCCCCTTGGCGTACCGTGAAAAGCACAGCAATGCCTCTCTTTGCCCATCTCTTTGAAGAGCATGATGTTAAAAATTTGCAAGCAGCAAAGCCAAACTTTATGCAATCTTGTGGGAAGGGCACAGATTCTGGGGTTCAATGGCATTGGAAGGGGAAACTAGAGGCAGTAAAAGCAGCTAAGATCGATTGAGCACCTACTACCTGCTAAGGGTTTGGGGCTTGTTGTCTCCTTTAATCCACACAACAGGTTAATTACTACTGCATTTTGCAGATTAGGAACATGCGTCCACCTAAGGTAGGTAATTTCCCCACTATCACGCAAGGGCACGAAAATCCTGCTCTTGTCACCTTTCCTGCACCCTTTTCATCTTCTTGATGGTGAGAATATCTGTCTGCTTTAATCAAGGGGCATTTTTCAGTCAAGGTTTCATGAGACAATATGCACCAAAGCATATTTGTAAACTCTGAGGCATTCCACTAAAGCTAGTTGTTATTGCTTTCCACATGGAAATTCTCCTGGGTTGCTGGTCGTTTGGCCAGTTCCACAAAGTAGGCTGACCAAAGTCCTGTGATGCATGAGGCCTCGTCCAAGACAAGGTCATGAGCCCCTTCTCTGAAGGTGCTGAAGGTCGCACAAAGTAAGGGTGTCCCCTGGGGCTCTTTGCTTGTCCTTTCGGGCTCACTGGGAGCCCTAACTCCATACTTACCCCATTAGAACCTGGGAAAGGTCATTCTTTCCATTTATCAGGTCGGGGTGGCCTCATCCTGAGTCAGCTGGAAGGGATTTGGGGTTAGAAAATCTTCATGTTTTAAGTGTTATTTCTAGAATGCTCCCTATTCATTAAGGAACAGCTTCTTTTTGAGAGGCTGGTTTCTCATGGCTTGTCAAACAAGGTAGGTTATTTCCTGCATACAAGGAATTCATACATGTAGGCTGTGAATGGGTGTCCATCAACCAGAGGGGCCACGCCCTGAAGGCGACCACGTCTGTGATACTGAGTCACCTCCCCCTTTCCACGTCCTCAGCCATGAGCTGAGATGCCACAGACAGACACCATAGAATTCAAAGCCACCTTTTCCTGGGCACACGTGCTGTGGAGTGAAGAGCTTGGTGAAGGGAGCAAGAACTGCCTCGTCTTGGAGGCTTCCTGGGTGCCAAGCTCTCTGCATCATCGCATTTAGTTCTAGCGGGAACCATGCCACAGAGGAGCCATGCCAGGGAGGAACCATGCAAGGGGGGTGCTAGTTCCAGGGGAAACTGATTGCTCAGGGAGGTTGAACACTTTGCTCAGGTGGGAAGTTCAAAAGCTGGGGTTTAAACACGGGAGAGTCTGATTCCAGACCCTACAGACTTAAACATATCATCACAGAACTTAGGCAACGGCTGGTGCCTGACTTGTAATGTGAGGTGAAAGTTTGCTTGAAGTTAATTAATACTACCATCCCTTATCATAAATGGAAGGCAGGAAATCATACCTGTATGAAAGTAAAAGACAATCCATCCATTAAAAGAAGTCGTACTTTAGCCATTGTTTTTCAGACTCTTTGGACAATACCTCACGATAAGAAATATATTTTTTTATCATGATTCAGTGGTCATATTTAGATATTTGTGTATGCATACACATATGAGTGTGTGTGTGTATAGACTCAAACCAAAATTTCATGGCATAATTCTTCCTAATTTACCATGTACTCTACACTGAAAGATTTTCTGTTCCCTTTTTCTTTATCTCATTTTTTTTTACAGTGCTGGTTAAATTTATTTTATTAAATTCATTTATTTTCACAATCTGTAGGCTGTGACCCCTTAGTCACAGACACTGGTTAATGGGGGCTATGTCTCTGGAACAGCCTGTCTGAGTTGGAAGTTAAGACCTTCTACTTGTAGGATGTTTGACCTTGGGTAAATCCCTTAACCCCTTATGCCTCAGTTGCCTTATCTACAAAGTGAACATAATGAAATAATAGCTACCTCAAAGAGATGTTATAGCAACTTGGTGCAATAATACAGATGAAGGACTTAAACTGAAGAATGGTGAAAGTAAATAATTAATGTTAGTTTCCTAATTATTACGAGTGACTTTTCTACAATATATTTATTTTGCATCTGTATCTGCTATTTAATAACAGCAAAAAAATTAAGGCAGTTGGTATCTATGGGAGGGATGCAAGTCTGTCTATGAGTATGTTGGAGGTCTGGGTAATGATCATATAAACCCTACTTTTCTAGGGCTTAGAGGCAGGTGTGGCTGATTTGAAGTAGGAAAGAGCAAAACTAAAATTCAAACGTAACTCTATGTCTTAAAGTATGTTTATAAAACAGACACAAATTCATAGACAGAAGGTTAAATTATACTCAGTCTAAACTCTACATAAAGAAGGTGGGGAAACATAGAACACATTTTAGAAAAATTTCCATTGAGATAATAAAATGACACCAACATGTTGGTACTATTAAGGGGTAAATTCTGTTATCTGGAAGACTGCCTCCTGTGGAGATATTTTCCCCATGATGCCTGTGGGAAGATGAAAGTTTGCTTTACGGAACCTTTCCCATTGTGATTTACAGTTGGTACAGCACGAGGTGCTGGGGTGAAATCAGGACAAGAAGAGGCTAATGGAGCAGGGAAGGCCTCCATTTTTAAGGACAAGGGACATTCTTTGAGTTAGGCCTGTGAGAAGGTGAAATCAACACATAGAATTCAATCCCCATTTTAGGGGGTTTAAAAGAAAAAAAGAGAAAGACAATTAAGGAATCTCTTTGGGCCTTAAATAATCTCTTGGAATGGGAATTCTTTTGTTATGCCCATTTTACAGATGAGGAGATGGAGGCATGAGGGGTTAAAAAATTTTCCTTAGGCATTAAGGTACCTCTTAGTCATCAACCTCCTGGGATTTCTCCCTGTTTTGATGTAGTGTGATATAGTATTATCCTGCCCTTGCATTTAAGACAGAAAAATTATAGGTTCTATGGGGGCTGAGGTGAAGGGATGATCCAAGAACAATATAGGAGAGACCAGGAATCTGACGTGACAGAACAGACTATGTTTGGCCACTGTTTATGCTTTGAGGCCAGAAAATGGGGTTTATATTTGCCTTGACGCAAGGTTGCACCTAGATCTTTCTTCATGTCTTTTTTATGGACACTGCATGGAAGTGAAAAGGCTGGAATGCTGCCAAGACAAGTCAGCAAACCTAATGTCATTTGCTCTTAGCTGGATCAATGGCCTTCTTCTTGCCCTTTCTTAGAAGCTTGGTGTGTTGGAAACTCAGCAAAATTAAAGAACTGTTAAAAAGGATTAATTCATTAAAATGGATTAAGCCTGGGAACCCATGGAAAGATTGACTTCGGTGTCAAGGGGCAAAGTGGCTGGCTGTTTTGGAAGTCTAAGGTGGCAGATTCAAGGCCAGTAGCCTGGTTGAGCGGCCACAGGCAGCACCAAGCTTCATTTCATTCAGAAGTATTTGGCTCTAATTCTAGCTTCAGTTCTTTCCCAAAGTGAAGTACTTGGATGAGATAGTCTCTGAGATCCCTCCTGCTTCTAATACTGAGATTTAAGGTAGTCAAAATAGGACCTTCCCCAACGCCAATCAGGTCTCCTTGTAAACTACCTGCCTACATGTGCTTTCATTACTATATGCTGAATCTTTATGTTATTTGTCCATTTGGTTGCAGTTGGCAATAAATTGGCCTCTCTGGATTCTCCTTTGTGTCTTTTTTGTGGCTACAGTGCAGAAAGATCTGGGTGTGGGTTGCAAAGAGTAAAACAAGTGAGATTGCTTGTGCAACCATGGCAATCTGTAAAACACACCATCGGGAGTAAGTGGTTAATAGAATACAACGTTTCAGAATTAATAATTTATATGGTTTCATTTCCATGACACTGAATTATAACAACAATAAAAACAAGATGGCGATACACTAATATGTATAAAATAGATAACTAATAGGAACCTGCTGTATAGCACAGGGAATTCTACTTCACTTTGCTGTACAGTAGAAACTAACACAACATTGTAAAACAGCTATATCCCAATTAAAAAAAAAAACAAGATGGTGACACTGTTGACTTGCTACCAACAGACATCTCTCCACCTATTTTTTTTCCCCTCACCAATCTACCATCCACAACAGAAGTTGTAAGTGCCAGATATCCACTTTTTCAGCCTCCCTCACAGCTAGGGGTTGGCTATGTTTTCCACTCCTGAAGGGAAGTCAGCAGACGAAGTGGGTGAAGGAGAAATGAGAGAGGAGAAGATTCTTCCTTTGAACCTGATTGAGTCAGGATATTGTTTGTGGAGTTGTGGCAGCCTTCTTATCGCCAAGAGAAGAAGGCCAAGAGAAACAAAGGGAAATGGACTCATCACAGTCCAGAGAATCTAGAGCTGCTGAACTGGACTAGTTACCTTTGGACTTCTCGTATGTGAGATTTATAAACAATCCCCAAATATTCAAGTCACTGTAGTCAGACATTTCCTCACCTGCAGTTTAGAGTTCCTAATTGATAACCTAACGTAATAATGCCCTTGTTAAGTAACCACTCTACACTGGGCATTGTTACATTGTTCTAATAATGCAATCCTATAAAGTATATCTATTTTTAGTCCTGTTTTAGTGATGAAGAAGTGGAAGCCTAGAAACAGAAATAACTGGCCCTAGAACAGTGGATAGCTAGTGGTCAAGGCAGGATTTCATCCTATGCTTCCAAACCCCTTACTCTGTGCTTACAACACAAATGGGGCAGGCAGCCATACACATTGGTTCTGAAGAGACACAGAAAAGGCTCTATCTCTTCCTTGAATCCTCCTCCCCATTGGCCTCATGTCCCATGAGTCTTACCCCTAGTATCTCCTTAAGGAGCCTTTTGGGGATTTGCACACTTGAATGTGGTTAAATCATAGTGCTGTCCCAAGAGAAATTAAACCTACATTCATACAAAAACTCGTATAAGAATGTTCATAGCATCATTATTCACAATAACCAAAAGGTGGAAATAACCCAAATGTCCATCAACTGACAAATGGATAAATAAAACATGTTCTATCCATACAATGGAGTATTACGCAGCCATAAAAAGGAATGAAATACTGACACATGCTACATCATGGATGGACATTGTAAACATGCTCAGTGAAAGAAGCCAGTGAAAAAAAGAGCACATACTGTTCGATTATATTCATATGAAAGTGCAGAATAGGGAAATCTGTTGAGACAGTAGGTTAGTGGTTGCTTAGAGCTGGGAAATATGGGGGATATGGATAGCTAAATGTTGTGAGATTTCTTTTTGAGGTGATAAAAATGTTCTAAAATTGACTTCAGTGATGGTTGAACATATTTGAGATTATACTAAAAATCAATGATTTGTCCACTTTAAATGAGTGAATTGCATGGTATGTGAATTATATCTCAGTAAAGCTGTTAAAAGAATCATAGTGCTTCTAGGAGGGGAAGCACCTTAGCTAGTCATCCGTCATAGGTGGGCTCAGGCTCCAGTAACTTTGAGGGGGGGAGGAGGAGAAGATGTCAAAGTGAGGGGGGTGGGCAGGAGAAGCTGGAAACAAGGAAGCATGTCAGCCAGTGCAACAGAGGTCTGCACAGTGACAAAGTGTCTCTCCTTGACCAAACTTTACTCAGGGTCCCCTGGGCTCTTTTTCAACCAGGTCTTCACTTTTGGACTTCTGTGTTTGTCTCCACATTGTCCAATTCTAGGACGGATTCTGTTAAGCCAGTTTAACCAGAATTCCACACCTTTCATATCTGATCACCCTCCATATCTGATCATGTTCCTCATCCTCCACCACCCACAGGGGGTGTCTGATCACCCTGGTAGGCCTTCAGCAAGAATCCTGTTAGGTCAGTTTAGCCAGACCCTCCCTTACCCCTGATGTCTCCTGTTAGTAATTTTCCATCCACGGACCCCACCCTGCTCCTTGTCTATAACTCCCACTTGCCCACGCTGTACTCAGAGTTGAGCCCAATTTCTCTTTCCCCTGTAAACCCCCAATGCAGTAGCCTCTACGTATACCTGCGTCTACAGCCCTCCTTGATTGAAATCTGCCTTACTGTCCTTTAGCAAGTGCCATTGAATAATTTTCTTTTTAAAAGCAGCAAGAAGGTGTGTGTATTTTCAGGGGAAGGGGAGGAGAGGGGAGAGAAAGGTGAGAAAAGGTGTTTGCAGGATGACCGTTCCTTTTCCCACTACCTTGAGCAAGGTGAGCCCCCTCCATTCAGCAATTATGGCCAACAGACAAGGGCAAGTTCTGCTCAGAGTGGAGGAAATAATAGCTCAGCCAACTGCAGTTTAGATCACAAAACTTTGTGTAAAGAAATCAAATAGTTCCATCTTGTAGAAAAGAAAAAACACCTAGAAAATATCTATTCAAATATTTGTTCCAAGTTGTCTCAAAATAAGTTGCTTGATAATTCTGGGACTTGTACTCAATTTCTTACATGATATTGAGAAGGATTACTGATTATCCTTCACTTAAACATTTAAAAAATGTGGTTTGGTTTGGATATTTCCCTCAGAAGCCCCTCAGAATTTCAAGTGAGCATTTTCACAATAGAGTTGTCTCTCTGGTTAGTCTTCCTATGGACTCTATTTTAAAGTTACTGTTATATTATTTTTTTCTTCAAAAATGCCTATGAAAATGTGGCTTTTATTAAGAGAGCCAGCCAACCCCTTTATCTGTAAATCTTGGACTCCTCACCCCTAGGATGACACCAAGAGCCGCTGACAAGTTTATCCTAGGCATTGGTAAGAAGAGGCTCATTTCCTGGCTATAATTCTCAGCTAAAGTCCTAGAAGAAACTGGAAATGGAGCATTCTGTAAGAGCAAAAGGAAGGAGTGGCTGGAACAAACTGTGTCCGGTTTTGCTGGAGCAGAGACTTCTTCAAAGGTACCCAGGCAGAGCGTGACCTGGCTGCACAGCAAGGTACGCACTTATTCCACACGGGATGGTGGATAAGGAGGCTGCAGTGTAGGAAGCCCTTATTAGGCTGGGGGGGGAAGGCCATGAGGGAATCCACTTAAATAAAACTTCATGCTGAACAGCGAAAAAAAGAAAAATAAATAAATAAAAGAAAGGTATGGTTGTTGGGTCTTTATGTTGAAAACTGAAACAAAAACTATAAAAATAAGTTTACATTATCTTCCACTGAACATGCTTATAATCATAACTATGCACAAATTCTTAGGAAAAAAGCAAGGATAAAGTGTTGATTATTTTTCATCTGGGTGATTTTTCTGGCAACCCTGCATGTTAGTACAATCAGATAGCCTTCATTTTACACACTGAGATGATCAGAGAGGTCCTAAAGAGGGTCAGGTCTGCAAAACTATGCTGAAGTTTTGTTTCCCCAAGGGCTTTGGATAACATTTTGCTACTCGAATCATTCTCTTTGAAGGCACCTCCTATTTGCCATCTTCCCCATCATCACCTCCTCTTTGGGTGTCACAGGCCCATCTCTGCCAGGTCATCATGTATCAACGACTTCCCCTGTGATGGGAGGAGATCCCTAACTTGATCACTGTCGATTGACTTTATGAAATCCTGCATCTATTGAAAGATTACACATTTCACTTTGTAATTCACTTGTGACAGAGTACCTGGCAACATACGTGACTCAGAGAGACCCACCTATAAAGGATTTAATGCCTTGGTTGGGGGGTTGATGAGGGGTGGGGAAGAGAGATGTTGGAGATAAAGGGGCGACCAATTGTTAATTTAGCCAGCTCTCTGGGGAGTCTTCTTGTTTATGACAACTTCTACTTCCTTACTCAATCCTCCAACTTCTCGGACTCAGATAACCAGGGTCCCTCCTATATAATCTGGATATTTCAACCTAACCCTTCTGCCTCAGTCTACTGGATATTCTGGATCAAAGTACATCCCTGTTTTGCTTGAGTAATCTTGGAAACAGTCCCAACTTTTTGTTTCACTTATTGTCTGTGGTTTGGTACCAACCCTTCTGAGCATCCACCATGTACAAAACTCTCCGAGGACAACTAGGATTCCACCAAGGCCCTGCCCACGTGTTTTCTCCTGGACACTGTCTAGAGATTTCCATTCTTCTCATATTCAAAACAGTACTTGGGGAAGCTTGTTTGGGGTTGCCTGCCCTCTGTGTACATGCAGCACTTTTCATAGGGCTCACTTGCCTCTTACACTGTGGTGGTTCATGGGTAAACCTCTCCCAACCCCACCCCAAAGGTAGGGCTTCCCAAGGGTGTGGGCTCATCTCTGCCTCAGTTCTCTGACTCTTGTGCTTCTCTCCACTGCAAAGTGGAGATTCCCACCCTTTCCCTAACTCAAGGGGTGTGTGTGGTTGGGACAAAGAAGATAATGTCAAACGACTTACATTTATTTGCCATTTTTATTTCTAAAACCCTGTCCATAAATTATCTCAAAATTATTCCTCCCAGTCAGCTTTAGTGGTAGGCATGAAAGATAATGTCCTCCCAAAGGGTTGATGAAACAGTAGCTATAGTGACTGCTCAGAGAAAGTGTGATTGGCCCCAAATTATACAACCTGTGACCTGTAGGTGGTGAACCTGGTGTTGACACCAAGCTCTCAGTTCTTTCTGCAGACACAGAGCAACTTTAGGGCTCTGACATCATTGCATGTCAGGGCCTATCCCTGCGTCTGGTGGGGGAGAAGCCACAGCAGGGATGGAGTATCTGAATATCTTTCCATTATTTACTCATTAGGGGGAAAGTTCCCCAAATCCCCTGGTGTTCAGGTCGGGGAGACTACAGCAGGCTGAATAATGGACCCCCCCAAAAAATGTCCACCTCCTAGTCCCCAGAACATGTGAATGTTATCTTACAGCGAAAAGGGACTTAGCAGATGGGATTAGGTTAAGGATCATGAGATGGGGAGAGTCTCCTGGATTATCTGGATGGGCCCTAAATGTCATCACAAGAGTCCTTATGGTGGGGGTGGGGTGGTAGGATGAGCAGAAAAAGACAAAAGTGATGTGATGACAGAAGCAGAGAGAGAGAGAATGGAAGCTGCTACACTGATGGCTTTGAAGATGAAGCATGGAGCCATGATCCAAGGACTATAGCCGGCTCCAGAAGCTAGAAAAGGCAGGAAAACAGATTCTTTCTTAGAACCTCAAGAAAGAACTGAGATATGCCAACCCATTTTAGATTTTTAGCTGTTAAAACTGTAAGGTAATAAATCTATGTGAGTTTCATGCTGCCGCAAATTACCAGAAACTTAGTGGCTTAAAACAATACAGATTTAGGTGTTTCATAGCCATCTCTCTAGAAAAGAATATTTTAATCAGTTAGAGGTTCATGTAAGACCTGCTCAGAAGGAAATACACAGGGAGAAGAGAAGAGGTGTCTGCAATAAAGAACCAGGAGACGTTCAAGATGGCGGAGAAAGGAGATGTGGAGATCACCTTCCTCCCCACAAATACATCAGAAATACATCTACATGTGGAACAATCCCTACAGAACACCTACTGAACGCTGGCAGAAGACCTCAGACCTCCCAAAAGGCAAGAACCACCCCCACGTACCTGGGTAGGGCAAAAGAAAAAAGAATAAACAGAGACAAAAGAATAGGGATGGGACCTGCACCAGTGGGAGGGAGCCGTGAAGGAGGAAAGGTGTCCACACGCTAGGAGCCCCTTCGCGGGTGGAGACAGTGGGTGGCAGAGGTGGGAAGCTTCAGAGCTGCGGAGGAGAGCACAGCCACAGGGGTGTGGAGGGCAAAGCAGAGAGACTCCTGCACAGAGGATCGGGGCTGATTGGCACTCACCAGCCTGAGAGGCTTGTCTGCTCACCCGCCAGGGCAGGCGGCACTGGGAGCTGAGGCTTGGGCTTTGGTCGGAGCGCAGGGAGAGGACTGGGGTTGGCGGCGTGAACACAGCCTGCAGGGGTTAGTGCGACACAGCTGGCCGGGAGGGAGTCCGGGAAAAGTCTGGAGCTGCCGAAGAGGCAAGAGACATTTTCTTATCTCTTTGTTTCCTGGTGCGTGAGGAGAGGGCATTAAGAGCGCTGCTTAAAGGAGCTCCAGAGACGGGCGCGAGGCACGGCTGAAAGCGCGGACCCCAGAGACGGGCATGAGATGCTAAGGCTGCTGCTGCCGCCAACTAGAAGCCTGTGTGCGAGTGCAGGTCACTGTCCACACCTCCCCTCCCGGGAGCCTGGGCAGCCCGCCACTGCCAGGGTCCCGGGATCCAGGGACAACTTCCCCAGGAGAGTGCACAGTGCGCCTCAGGCTGGTGCAACGTCCCAATGGCCTCTGCCGCCGCAGGCTCGCCCTGCATCCGTAACCCTCCTTCCCCCCGGCTTGAGTGAGCCAGAGCCCCCGAATCAGCGGCTCCTTTAACCCCATCCTGCCTGGGTGAAGAACAGACGCCCTCAGGCGACCTACACGCAGAGGCGGGTCCAAATCCAAAGCTGAACCCCGGGAGCTGTGCAAACAAAGAAGAGAAAGGGAAATCTCTCCCACCAGCCTCAGGAGCAGCGGATTAAATCTCCACAATCAACATGATGTACCCTGCATCTGTGGAATACCTGAATAGACAACGAATCATCCCAAATTGAGGCGGTGAATTTTGGGAGCAATGATATACATATGTATTTCCTTTTTCTCTTTTTCTGAGTGTGTATGTGTATGCTTCTTTATGTGGTTTTGTCTGTATAGCTTTGCTTTTACCATTTGTCTTACGGTTCTGTCTGTCCTTATTTTCTAGTATAGTTTTTAGCTCTTGTTATAATTGGTGGATTTGATTTTTGGCTTGGCTGCTCTCTTCTTTCTTTCTTTTCCTTTTTTAAATTATGTTTTAATTTTTAATAATTATTTTTTATTTTAATAACTATATTTTATTTTTTCCTTCTTTCTTTTTTTCTCCCTTTATTCTGAGCTGTGAGGCTGGCAGGGTCTTGGTGCTCCGGCCAGGTGTCAGGCCTGTGCCTCTGAGGTGGGAGAGCTGAGTTCAGGACACTGGTCCACCAGAGACATCCCGGCTCCATGTAATATTAAATGGCAAAAGCTCTCCCAGAGATCTCCATCTCAATGTTAAGACCCAGCTCCACTCAACGACCAGCAAGCTACAGTGCTGGACACCCCATGCCAAACAACTAGCAAAACAGGAACACAACACCACCCATTAACAGAGAGGCCGCCTAAAATAATAATAAGGTCACAGACAGCCCAAAAGACACACTGGACGTGGTTCTGTGCACCAGAAAGACAAGATCCAGCCTCATCCTCCAGAACACAGGCACCAGTCCCCTCCACCAGGAAGCCTACACAACCCACGGAACCAACCTTAGCCACTGGGGGCAGACACCAAAAACTAAGGAAACTACGTACTTGCAGCCTGCAAAAAGGAGACCCCAAACACAGTAAGTTAAGCAAAATGAGAAGACAGAGAAACACACAGCAGATGAAGGAGCAAAGTAAAAACCCACCAGACCAAACAAATGAAGAGGAAATAGGCAGTCTACCTGAAAAAGAATTCAGAGTAATGATAGTAAAGACAATTCAAAATATTGGAAATAGAACGGAGAAAATATAAGAAACGTTTAACAAGAACCTAAAAGAAATAAAGAACAAACAAACAATGATGAACAACACAATAAATGAAATTAAAAATTCTCTAGAAGGAATCAATGGTAGATTAACTGAGGCAGAAGAACAGATAAGTGACCTGAAAGATAAAATAGTGGAAATAACTACTGCAGAGCAGAATAAAGGAAAAAGAATGAAAAGAATTGAGGACAGTCTCAGAGACCTCTGGGACAACATTAAATGCACCAACATTCAAATTATAGGGGTCCCAGAAGAAGAAGAGAAAAAGAAAGGGACTGAGAAAATATTTGAAGAGATTATAGTTGAAAACTTCCCTAATGTGGGAAAGGAAATATTTAATCAAGTCCAGGAAGCACAGAGAGTCCCATACAGGATAAATCCAAGGAGAAACACAACAAGACACATATTAATCAAACTATCAAAAATTAAATACGAAGAAAAAATATTAAAAGCAGCAAGGGAAAAACAACAAATAACATACAAGGGAACCCCCATAAGGTTAACAGCTGATCTTGCAGCAGAAACTCTACAAGGCAGAAGGGAGTGGAAGGACATATTTAAAGTGATGAATGGGATAAACCTTTAACCAAGATTACTCTACCCAGCAAGGGTCTCATTCAGACTTGACAGAGAAATTAAAAACTTTACAGACTGAAAGTGAGGGGATGGAAAAAGATATTCCATGCAAATGGAAATCAAAAGAAAGCTGCAGTAGTAATTCTCATACCAGACAAAATAGACTTTAAAATAAAGACTATTACAAGAGACAAAGAAGGACACTACATAATGATCAAGGGATCAATCAAAGAAGAAGATAAAACATTTGTAAATATTTATGCACCCAACATAGGAGCACCTCAGTACATAAGGCAAATGCTAACAGCCATAAAAGGGGATATCGACAGTAACACAATCATAGTAGGGGACTTTAACACCCCACTTTTACCAATGAACAGGTCATCCAAAACGAAAATAAATAAGGAAACACAAGCTTTAAATGACACATTAAAAATGATGGACTTAATTGATATTTATAGGACATTCAATCCCAAAACAACAGAATACATTTTCTTCTCAAGTGCTCATGGAACATTCTCCAGGATAGATCATATCTTGGGTCACAAATTAAGCCTCAGTAAATTTACGAAAATTGAAAACATATCAACTATCTTTTCTGACCACAGTGCTATGAGACTAGATACCAATTACAGGAAAAAAAATCTGTAAAAAATACAAATACATGGAGGCTACACAATACACTACTTAATAACCAAGAGATCACTGAAGAAATCAAAGAGGAAATAAAAAAATGCCTAGAAACAAATGACAATGAAAACACGACGACTCAAAACCTATGGGATGCAGCAAAAGCAGTTCTAAGAGGGAAGTTTATAGCAAAACAATCCTACCTCAAGAAACAAGAAACATCTCAGATAAACAACCTAACCTTATACCTAAAGTAATTAGAGAAAGAAGAAGAAGAACAACAAAAAAACCCAGAGTTAGCAGAAAGAAAGAAATCATAAAGATCAGATCTGAAATAAATGAAAAAACAATGAAGAAAACAATACCAAAGATCAATAAAACTAAAAGCTGGTTCTTTGAGAAGATAAACAAAATTGATAAACCATTAGCCAGACTCATCAAGAAAAAAAGGGAGAAGACTCAAATCAATAGAATTAGAAATGAAAAAGGAGACGTAGCAGCTGACACTGCAGAAACAAAGGATTGTGAAAGATTACTACAAGTAACGTAGTATATGCCAATAAAATGGACAACCTGGAAGAAATGGACAAATTCTTAGAAAAGCAAAACCTTCTGAGACTGAACCAGGAAGAAATAGAAAATATAAACAGACCAATCAGAAGCAGTGAAATTGAGACTGTGATTAAAAACCTTCCAACAAACAAAAGCCCAGGACCAGATGGCTTCACAGGCAAATTCTATCAAACATTTAGAGAAGAACTAACACCAATCCTTCTCAAACTCTTCCAAAATATAGCAGAGGGAGGAACATTCCCAAACTCATTCTATGAGGCCACCATCACCCTGACACCAAAACCAGACAAGGATGTCACAAAGAAAGAAAACTACAGGCCAATATCACTGATGAACATAGATGAAAAAATACCCAACAAAATGCTAGCAAACAGAATTCAACAGCACATTAAAAGGATCGTACACCATGATCAAATGGGGTTTATCTCAGGAATGCAAGGATTCTTCAATATATGCAAACCAAACAATGTGATACACCATATTAACAAACTGAAGGAGAAAAACCATATGATCTTCTCAATAGATGCAGAAAAACTTTCAACAAAATTCAACACCCATTTATGATGAAAACCTTCCAGAAAGTATGCATAGAGGGAAATTACCTCAACATAATTAAGGCCATATATGACAAACCCACGACCAACATCATTCTCAATGGTGAAAAACTGAAAACTTTTCCAGGAAAAAGACAGGGTTGCCCACTCTCACCACTATTTTTTTTTTTTTTTTTTTTTTTTTTTTTTGCGGTATGCGGGCCTCTCACTGTTGTGGTCTCTCCCGTTGCGGAGCACAGGCTCCGGACGCGCAGGCTCAGCGGCCATGGCTCACGGGCCTAGCTGCTCCGCAGCATGTGGGATCTTCCCAGAGCGGGGCACGAACCCGTGTCCCCTGCATCGGCAGGCGGACTCCCAAGCACTGCGTCACCAGGGAAGCCCCTCACCACTATTATTCAACTAGTTTTGGAAGTTTTAACCACAGCAATCAGAGAAGAAAAAGAAATAAAACGAATCCAAATCGGAAAAGAAGTAAAGCTGTCACTGTTTGCAGCTAACGTGATACTATACTCATGGAATTCTAAAGATACTACCAGAAAACTATGACAGCTAATCAGTGAATTTGGTAGAGTAACAGGATACAAAATTAATGCACAGAAATTTCTTTCATTCCTGTATACTAATGATGAAATATCTGAAAGAGAAATTAAGGAAACACTCCCATTTACCATTGAAATAAAAATAATAAAATACCCAGGAATAAACTTATCTAAGGAGACAAAAGACCTGTATGTGGAAAACTATAAGACACAGATGAAAGAAATTAAAGATGAGACAAACAGATGGAGAGATAAACCATTTTCTTGGAATGGAAGAATCAACATTGTGAAAATGACTATACTACACAAAGCAATCTACAGATTTATTGCAATCCCTATCAAACTACCAATGGCATTTTTCACAGAGCTAGAACAAAACATTTCACAATTTGTATGGAAACAGAAAGGACCCCGAATAGCTAAAGGAATCTTGAGAAAGAAAAACAGAGCTGGAGGAATCAGGCTCCTGGACTTCAGACTATACTACAAAGCTACAGTAAACAAGACAGTATGGTACTGGCACAAAGACAGAAATATAGATCAATGGAACAGGATAGAAAGCCCACAGATAAACCCACGCACATATGGTCATCTTATTTTTGATAAAGGAGGCAAGAATATACAATGGAGAAAAGACAGCATCTTCAGTAAGTGGTGCTAGGAAAATTGGACAGCTACAGGTAAAAGAAGGAAATTAGAACACTCCCTAACACCATACACAAAAATAAACTCCAAATTGATTAAAGACCTAAATGTAAGGCCAGACACTATCTAACTCTTAGAGGAAAACATAGGCAGAACACTCTATGACATAAATCACAGCAAGATCCTTTTTGACCCACCTCCTAGAGAAATGGAAATAAAAACAAATGGGACCTATTGAAACTTAAAATCTTTTGCACATCAAAGGAAGCCATAAATAAGACAAAAGACAACCCTCAGGATGGAGAAAATGTTTGCAAATGAAGTAACTGACAAAGGATTAATCTCCAAAATATACAAGGAGCTCATGCAGCTCAATAACAAAAAAACAAACAACCCAATCCAAAAATGGGCAGAAGACCTAAATAGATATTTCTCCAAAGAAGATATACAAATAGCCAACAAACATATGAAAGAATGCTCAACATCACTAATCACTAGAGAATTGTAAATTAAAACTACAATGAGGTGTCACCTCACTCCAGTCAGAATGGTCATCATCAAAACATCTACAAACAATAAATGCTGGAGAGGGTGTGGAGAAAAGGGAACCCTCTTGCACTTTTGGTGGGAATGTAAATTGTTACAGCCACTATGGAGAACAGTATGGAAGTTCCTTAGAAAACTAAAAATAGAACTACCATATGACTCAGCAATCCCACTACTGGGCATACACCCTGAGAAAACCATCATTCAAAAAGAGTCATGTACCAAATGTTCATTGCAGCACTCTTTACAATAGCCAGGACATGGAAGCAACCTAAGTGTCCATCAACAGATGAATGGATAAAGAAGATGTAGCACATATATACAATGGAATATTTCTAAGCCATAAAAAGAAAGGAAATTGGGTTATTTGTAGTGAGGTGGATGGACCTAGAGTTTGTCATACGGAGTGAAGTAAGTCAGAAAAAGAAAAACAAATACCGTATGCTAACACATATATATGGAATCTAAAAAAGAAAAAAAAAATGGTTATGAAGAACCTAGGCACAGGACAGGAATAAAGATGCAGATGTAGAGAATGGACTTGAGGACATGGAGGGGGGAAGGGTAAGCTGTGACAAAGTGAGAGAGTGGCATGGACATATATACACTACCAAATGTAAAATAAATATCTAGTGGGTAGCAGCCGCTAGCACAGGGAGATCAGCTCAGTGCTTTGTGACCACCTAGAGGGGTGGGCAAGGGAGGGTGGGAGGGAGACACAAGAGGGAGGAGATATGGGGATATATGTATATATATAGCTGATTCACTTTGTTATAAATCAGAAACTAACACACTATTGTAAAGCAATTATACTCCAATAAATATGTTTAAAAAAATAATTAAAGAACCAATTCAACACTGCGGCAATCATTTGCATGTGCAGACTCTAGAATCTTCCAGGCAAATGCCAATGAGGTCCTCTGCCCCAGGACACTCACTCAGTTGCTTTACCCAGGAGTGCCAGCGGAGCTTTCGACTCTATCAGTGTCGGTAAGAATTCTGAAAGCCTTTAGAAGGTGGTGAGTTTCAAGCAGGTGACTTTCTCAGCTGACAGTTGTCATAGCACAGGGAGCCAGTCAAGCTTCAAGCCTTTGACAATTATATTGAAATCTGTGTGTGTGTGTGTGTGTGTGTGTGGTCCTGTATAATGTATTACATTCTAGAACTCTTCAAACACGGAAAATTCCAATAACATTTTTTAGCACTTACATCAAATTGTGTTTATATAATTTCCTATAACCCCTTCCTCAATACATCTAGAAACCACACTAACATAAAGTAGATTGGTGAGGTCTTGAGCTTTATCGGGACAGCTTAATCTCTTTTTATGATCATGTTTACTTCAGTATAAATAAATATATTCAGGCATATCTATTTACATGTGGAGGCTTCCATAGAATTATGATTTTTAAAAAAAAATTTTGGCCACCGAAATTTATATTCTTCTCTCCAGCGTAAGTTGGAAGAGCTGGCATGTGATGGGGAGCAAAAAATATCAACCCACCACCCTGCCAGCGACGTCCTCCTACCCCCATGGCCACAGGATGGCTGAGTAGACTGTGAAACTTAATTTCCCATTTTAGTGCTTTCCTTTAGGTGACAGTTGTGGCTGTGAATCTATGACCTCAAATCCACACTTCCCATAACACAGCATTTGAGTGATTTCCAAACATACTTAATAGAACAAGACATCATTCCACAATGGAAATAAATCTGTGGGACGCTGGGGCCGGAGCATGGGCAGAAGATTTATGGGTTATAGTTTGTCTGCCTGAATCATAATTACAGCATTTATCATAATTCCTGCCACTCTAATTGGCTTAAGAGTCTTCCTGGGACAGCGTGAGGCGGTATTTCATTGTTGGCATTTACTTTTGATTTTGTAGCCGATGTCACCACTGTGGCTGGTAATTGCTTCCTCAAATTGGTGGAGAAACACTTCCTCTTCCCCTCAAGGTAGATGACAGACCAGAAGGTAGAGTGACAAGAAAGTGGTATTCTGCTTCAAATTAAAATGAGCAGAGGACACTTACTTTCCACTTGAAGAAATACCAGTATTGTACCCACTGTATTTCTCTCATTGTGTGTGTGCTGGGCTCACCTTTCAGCTGTGTCCTTTCCAGCTAACTCCTGACTTCATTGTAGCCAGAGGCATGGAGGAAAGAGGTCGTGCCTCAGTGAATGGGGGATCCTTTTGGTGGAAAACTCTTGCTAATATTGCTCTTCACTTCTTTCCAAATCTCCCTCTTTAAACTTTATTTTTGGGTTCAAAATCTGTTTGGGAACAAAACTTCTCTGCACCCAATTAAAAAATGGGCAAAGGATTTGAAGAGACATTTCTCCAAAGATTTTAAAATCCCCCATAAGTACATGAAAAGATGCTCAACATCATTAGTCACTAGGGAAATGCAAATCAAAACCTCAGCGAGATACAACTTCTCCCTCACCGGGAAGCCTACAAACAAAAAGATGGACACTAACAAGTGTTGGTGAAGATGAGGGGAAATTGGAACTTTGTTCATTGTTTGTAGGACTGTAAATTGCTGCAGCTGCTTTGGAGGACTTATTGGCAGTTCCTCAAAAAGTTAAACATACAGCTGCCATATGACCCAGCAATTCCACTTCTAGGTGTATGTCCAAGAGAACTGAAAACATAGGTCCACACAGAAATTACCATATGAATGTTCATGGCAACATTATTCCTAATAGCCAAATAAGTCCATCAAATGATGAAAAGATAAATAGAATGTGGTATATCCATGCCATAGTACATTATCCAGCTATAAAAAGGACAGAACATGAATGGAACTTGAAAATATTATGCTGAGTAAAAGAAACTAGAAATAAAAGGCTACATATTGTATAATTCCATTTATATGAAATATCCATAACAGGAAATCTCTAGAGTCAGGACATAGGTTAATGATTACCAGGGGTGGGGGAATATAGAATGATTGATAATACGTACAGTTTCTTTGCAGGGTGTTAGATGTCTTGGCATGAGGTAGTGGTGATGATTCCACAACTTTGTGAACATAAAAACCACTACACTGGACACTGTACCAGTGTGAATTTTATGGTATGTCAATTATATTTAAATAAAAAATTATATGAGAAAAAAAAATCACCTCTGAGGAGCAATACTGGGGTTCCCAGGTGGTCCCATTCTTCTCCTTGAATTTTGAAAATTGTGTTATTTTGATAAAGATGATGATGGTAAAAGAAAAAAAAATGCTTTTCCAGTCTCAGTTGCCACCTCCTTCCCCAATGGCATTTAGTGCCCAAATGTCACATCCAGAACCAAGGAGCCGAGGGTCTCTTGCTGCCTTTGTGTGCTGAATTTGATCCGTTTGCTGTCTGAGCCTGACTCTCTGATTGAGAGTCCCTAGGGCCTTAGTCACCACTGTCTTCCCCCTTTGTTGTGGGTTAATTGTGTTCCCACAAAAGATAGATACAAGTCCTAATTTCCACTATCCATGACTTATTATGAAATAGGGTCTTTGCAGAAGTCATCAAGGTAAGACCAGGTGATACTGGGTTAGGATGAGCTCTAATCCTATGGCTGGTGTCCTTAGAAGGGGGAAAATTTAGACACAGAGAGATGACAATGTGAAGATGCACAGGGAGAGGATCTTGTGATGTGGAGGCAGAGATCGAAGTGCTCAGCTACACGCCAAGGAACGCCAAGGAACGCAAAGACCTCCATCAGCCACCGGAAGCTGGAAGAGGTGAGAAGCGTTCTCCCCTGCAGGTTGCAGAGGGAGCACCTGCTAGCACCTTAAGTTTGAACTTCTGGCCTTCAGAACTGTGAGATAGCAAAGTTCTATTGTTTGAAACCGTCCAGTTTGTGACAGTTTGTTATGGTATCCCTAGGAAACTAAGATGCTTTTTTAGTGCAGAGCCTGGCACACAGAGACTCGAGCATATTTACATAGTTGCCGAGTGAATGAATCTTCTGCTTCCACACAAGCTGTCCTGGCTGAGGTGGGAAGAAGCCCCGGCCAATGGCTGGTAGAAAATTGAAATGGTAATCTCCGCTTCTGCAGGTGAAGGATCCAGAGAGCAGAAGTGGTTTACCCCAAGTGGGGAGCAGCGTGGGGGACCTGGAATTCAATTTAGATCCTTCCACGCTGAGTTAACAGAAGAAGATGGAAAAGAGAAATGAGCCTAATGAAGAGTCTAATATGAGTCAGATGCTTTGAACTTGGCCTAATTTATTTCTCTCCACAGCCCTGTGTGACCAGTCTTCTCATTCGCATTTCTGCAAATTAGGCAACAGACATAAAAACAGAGATTAGGACGCCTCTAAAATCATCTAGCACGTGGCAAAGCCAGAGTTCCACCCCAGGGCTTTATGATTTCAAGGTCTTGCTTCCCCTAATCTTGCTAGTGGGATCTATTCATTAGATAGTTTTCAGACTTCAGGAGGGCTTTCAAGTTGATTTGATAAGTGATCAGAATACATTTACCTTATAAACTCAAGGTTTGAACAAAAAATTTAATATCTACATTTTCTAGTCACTATGACTATAATGATTTTGATCTAAATTCACGAATATAAAAATTTTCTCTAATCAATAGGACAAAGATAATATTTTAATATATGCAATGTATTTTTACCTTTTTGAAAGTAATAAATTGCTAAGATGAATATTATAAGCCATCAATAAAACATGGGGGCTTCCCTGGTGGCGCAGTGGTTAAGAGTCCGCCTGCCGATGCGGGGGACACGGGTTCATGCCCTGGTCCGGGAGGATCCCACATGCCGCGGAGCGGCTGGGCCCGTGGGCCATGGCCGCTGAGCCTGCGCGTCTGGAGCCTGTGCTCCGCAACGGGAGAGGCCTCAACAGTGAGAGGCCCGCGTACAGCAAAAAAATAAATAAATAAATAAAACATGAATAGGTAAAACTTAAACATAAATAAGGAGGTTGTGTATTCCATTTTTGCAGGTGAAGTGGCTGATGAACATTTCTGTAAAGGCATATAAAATATTTGTAGGTTATATTGTTTGAGTATTTTGGGAGGAGTAAATGGAAATAACTTTTTAATAGGATAGGTAAGACATTTTCTTTCTCAGCATAATTAAAAATATTCTATAACAATTTAGAAAGTTTATTTTTCAATTCGTTTCTCCATTTTCTTAGGAAATTTTTATGAGGTTTGGCCTATTTTGAAGTTGCTGACATATCTGTGCATTGGGGGACAGCTTTTAACATCTAATGACCTACACTTACCCCACCTGTCAGGGGCACTGATTGTAGTTAAGCTAATGTTTTATAATCTTAGAAAAATTAGTTTCATTAGGGCAACTGTTGATGTAGTTGGGGATGATTTAGTCTGTTTTCCCACGGCTTTGAGAAAAATGAAAAGAAAACTACATGCCATAATTAAATTAAACCAGTAAAAAGAAATGCAACAGTTTAGCCCTGGAATGAGTTTCTCAAGCCTATAAGTCACAACTCTGTGACCCTGAAGGTCAAGGATTGTGAGAGATTCAATGGCAGTGGTCATATTTAAGAATATCCCCATTGGACCCAGAATGCTTTCTTTCTGCAGGCCCAGAGCCCCATTAGGAGAAGTGGTTGAATTGCAGTGCCTCCTTTCTGGTTGACAAGCAGATGTGGCAGCCTGGGCTCACATCAGACACTGCAGGGCCTTGAGACATCAGGCCAGTCAAGAACCACACCTGCCTCCTCAGCAGCCTGTACCTCCCAGGTAATGGCAGGTCTGGGAACCAACCCAACATACAGGCTTTGAGTTGGGAATGAGCACATCCAGCAGGGGAAGTAGACAGAGGCCTAGTCCCAGGACGCTGTTGGCTATTTATGGCTAATTTGTGACTTTCTTTTCTGCAAACATCTTTCTCTGTAGAATTCAAGGTAGTCACACACTTGCTATATGATCAGATTAGTGTGAACTGCATAGATTTTTCCATGAATTAAATAATAAACAGCAACCCACTAGTCAGATGACCTTAGAATACATTTTAACAGCATGTCTACTGAAATCCGTGGAATTCATCTTATCATCTGGTGTGACAGCATCACGTTACAATTGTTAATCGTAATACAGTGTGTGACCTCGATGGGCTGACTAATTTGGTCACGGGCTATCAAGTTAGCTTTGCGAAGTTGTTCTGAAAAGAACCATAACCTGCTTTAAACCAAAGTCATGGGCGAGAATAACAACTAAAATTTAGATGGACTGTTGAAAAGTTGAATGAAAAGCTCTCCCACCACCTCATCCCAGAAACACACGAATCATTCACTTTATGAGATTATGTCTGGCCTTGTGCATAGTTTTAAAGAGACAGCAGCTAATCCACTAATAATGCAGTTGACTTTTCCTTGTGTTAAATATCAAATTCAATAATATCACCCTACTTTGTACCCTAGAGATCTAAGATGTGAGAACAGAAACATGAGTTTTCAAAGGCTAAGATCACCTCACTCTCTGAGCTCTTGTTGACTGTTGTTGAAGTTGGGAGCACCCAGGAAGAGAGGGTACCTGACCCCCAGGGTACAGATACACAGCTACATTGGCTCAGCATGAATTAGAGCCCCTGCTTTTTTGGGGCTACCTCTCCCAAATTATCTTAATCTCTCGCTCTCTCTTTTCAAAGATACTGTTATTCTTAAAAAAAGGAAATTTGCTGTAATTTTTTTTCCTGTAAAGTTAATAGCAAGCTCATTTTTTTTTTAAATTCAAGCAATGCAGGAAAAACACACAAAAATGAAAACCTTGGTATACCTGGGCTTTGACATATTCATCCAAATTCTCGACTCCTCCCTGAGGAGAGGACACAGCTGTCCTGACATCTCCCTTGTAGTTAGGTGGCCATGAGAAGGGGGATGCATGGTACCTCTGGGCCCGTCTCATTAAAGGCCTTCCTTGTGATAGGGCATAGCCTTTCTTTGTATTCTCATCAGACTAGAATGGAAAGGTCTCCCAAAGTGACCTTGGGGTCCACACACTGGAGATGGCAAAGCTCAAAATGGCGGGAGTCTGAATTCCCTCCATAGCCAGCACCCCCTATCATTTGGGCTTTACATGAATGAGAAATAAACTTCCATTGTATTGGATCATTACATGTCTGGGTTTATGTCTTAATGCAGCATTGTCTATCCTACCCTGACTAGTTCGATATCTTACCACCAGAAATAACAACATAACTTATTAGTAAATATAATTCCAGATATCACTTTATGAGTAATGCTTATGCACACATATGCAGGCAAACACAATATTTTCCTAATAGGATCATAGCGTACCCAATATCTGTTTCACTCAATTATTTCTGGTGCAGATATTTTCATATATTGTGTTCATTAATATATATCATCCTTATAAATGGATTCACACCATTTTATTGAATGATTCTATCATGGTGAAATAAATTAATTTTTCCTTGATGGAAATTTAGACTGTTTCCAATGTTTCATTATTATAAACAACTTTGAGATGAAAAACCATGTGCATACCTCTTTGTGCACTTGTCCAATTATAGCATCAGGATAAAGTATCAGAAGAATTATGAGAGTGGGGTTTGAGCCACATTGCCACACTGCTCTCCAGAATTTACAATAATCCACTTGTCAATTAATGGGTAGTGAAAACACCTGTTTCCCCCACTTTCATCCACCTGGTATCTTCAAACTTTAGAATCTTGGCCTGTATAATAGCAAAGAGGGATCACCTTGGTGATTTTATTTTCATTTCTTTTGTTATTGACCTTCCTTCGCACGTCTATTGACCCCTGACTGCATTTCATCTTTTGTGAATAATCAAGAAAAGCTTGTCTTTCACTTTTCTTGTTTGTGAGGTTTATTTTTTTGGCCAGTGAAATGTGCTTTGAAACTGACATGACTACCAAGTACTGGAATTTAAATGATCTTTGGGGGGCTTAGAAGAGCATCCTCTCAAACTTAGACTTGTCAGTAAGCAATGCATTTCCAGCAGTATCCTGGTTAGTACAGCAGTGCTGTCCTAGGAGCAGTGAAAGGGGAGACACAGGGAAACTAGCCAAGAGACATAACGTTGGTGAAACATTCTGCAAATATAAAGACGTCTCAGAAGGATAAATGGCAACAGTGCCAACCCAGCAAGACAACTAAATGGCAGGGCTATTTATATGGCTCAGGTGGAGAGCAAGGAATAGACTCATACTTTGGAAGAACTGAGAAATTGAAGGAACTTGGCCAATGTGAGGGTCCCTCCTCCCCTGTGAAGTTGGAAATAATGTACAATTATCTTCTGGATTATATATAAAAAGGCTTTGGCTGCCCAAAACTTACTGAGGAAATCATACCAGGGCTGGTCAAGCTAGCATTTGAGGAATCGTGCTGGCTAAAATGACTCCCTCACCCACCTCCCCCCACCTTGGGTCATGCTGGAGGTTCCCAGACCCGTGTGCCTCTCAGAGCTGAGAGTGTTGGGGAGAGTGAAGCATTGCTCAGTCTCAGAGAGTCTGTTTAGCTGCAGGAAGGAAAAGAAAGGCGCCCATCTAACCTAGCATCGGAGCTGGGAATTTAACTGAAGGGTCATCTTATTTGGCCATTAAGGAAATAGACGTGATCACCGAATCTTGCCTTCATCAGCCCTGCAAAGCCATATGGGGCAGGTAACAGAGCTGAGTCTCCAGAATGGGGTTTTGGCGAGAGGCGGTCCTCCAGGGGAGAAAGTTGATGCTCCAGGAGATCATCTAATCCAATAGGCTTTGCCTTAGACAAAGTAGGTCCTTAAAGCAGCCCCAGAAAGTTAAGAAACATAGCCGGTAAGTGTGCATTCCGATCCCCATAAATTTGGGGTCTGGATGGGTGGTAAGGGAGCAACGACAGGGCTTTGGGCTCCAAATTAGCACATGGCTGATCATGGGCCTGGACGAAGAAAGGGGTGGTCTCTGGTGGAATAGCAAGAACCCCTTTGACTATGTCAGGTGACTTCTCTGAAAAGTACTCAGATCCCAGACTTCAGGGAGCAGGGATCTTATTTCCTGGAACTGCTCCCCTTTAGGGGTCTGGTGAAAGCTTTGAGCCCTTGGCCTTATCCCCCATCGTATAAATGAACGTGAGCACACACAATGTTGCAGGATATTTCAGGCATAGGCCGTGGGATGCAGTGGTGAGACCGTGACAAGAGCAAAAGCAGAGGGTGGAGGGGGCGGGTGTCTGGGTGAACACGGGCTCTGCCCCCCGCATGCCCACCTCCAGCCCCAGCCCTCCACCTGCCCTGCCCCCTGTGGCCCCCTCCAGTGTCCTCATTTGAGGCAGCCACAGGGAAAGGTGGTGGCCATGCTGGCCTCTGAAATGGGCAGAGCCAGACAGAGACCAAGCCCAGAGCAGCGCTGCATTCCTTGCCCTGCACTGCCATCCTAGAAGATCTCCAGTGGGTACCTAGTGCTGGGGGTCCAGTGCCGGCCCTCCTGGAACACCCTTCTCTGTGCCAGGCACTGTGCCGGGTGCTGAGGGCTCCAAGGACAGATAAGGTCCTTGTGTTTCAGGAGAGTGGGCTTAGATTTGTGGTGTTCAACTCTCAAATCCCTGGCAGGGAGGTGGGGAGAAGTTACGGCCAGGGCCTGAGGATGCTTCTATGCCCTAGGTACCACCGGTAGATAAAATAAATAATTGCCAGTCCATACCCATGTTGCTCTTGTTCTATGTGAACATATGCTCTAGGGGTAACAAACTACACATTGAAAGATCAATGTGTTTTCAGGTGGTTTCCACTTTTTGTCATAATGTATTTTCTCACCTCTCCCACCCTCTTGCTGGGACCGTGAGCTGTCTGAAGTCATCAAGTCATGCTGACCTTGGGAGAAGTTAGGGACCAGCCTGGACCTTGGTGGGCAGGGTCTTGCTGGTTGGCAGAGCGGGTACCTCTGGCTCTAGCAGTGAAACCTTCTGACGGGGATCTCTTCACAGGGGAAGGGACGCCAAGGATGCTAGCTGTGCTGAGCATGGATAGTGGGGAGGCACAGGTGGACTGACCTGCTACTCTGGTCCCAAGGGAAGCAAGCCCCTCACCTCCCAACTGCAAGGCAACCCACTCAACAGCGCTGGACTAAGAGATGCCACTCTGACCCTGGCCACCAGCCACATGGGCTTCTCCAAGCTGCCCCCTTTCTGGTGGTTTCTACTGCCATCTTTTCAGATCCTTGACTGATTACTCTGGAACCTGAATGCCTGAGTTCAAATTCCAACCCCCTCCTATTTTAGCTGTGTAGCTTTGGGCGTGTTGTTTTTTTTCTTAACCTCTCTGTGCCTCAGTTTCCTTATCTGAAAGTCTATTAGCACCAACTTTATAGAATTGTTAAGTTTAAATACATGAATGCAGGTAAAGCAAGAAGAATAAAAATGATTCAGTACCTCTTAGCATTGTAGCATGGAGGCTGAGCACCTGGGTTTAGAGCCAGGTGATCCGGGTTTGAATCCTGACTTCGTTCCTTCCTCTATGTGTGACCTTGAGTGAGTTTCTTAATCTCTCTGTGCTTTAGTTTCCTCACCCATAGCATGAGGATAATAACTGCATTTGTTCCCGAAGGCTGTTGTGATAAAGTAGTGAGAAAGTAAAGTGTTTGCAGAAGCCCACAACACATACTAAATGCTACACAAACTTATTAATTTTGTTTTATAAATAAAAAACAGAGAGGTCAAGTAAATCCTCTGAAGTTACACAGCTAATAATGGTAGTTCTGAGAACATGACCAGATCCCCAAATAAAAAGAAATTGTTCCCACACTTCACCGAAGTATTTTCCTTATTGCAAGAGCAAGAGGGAGTTTCAGGCGTGAAATTCTCATCAGGCTGTGCATAGTCCTTTCCAAGTCAGCCAACAATAGAACATCATCCTGGTTCAGAAATCATCTGCCAAGGTTGGCTGTTTTTGCTGTTGTTGGATCCGATACGGTTATGCTGAGGCGCACAGTTACACTGGGAAGGGACTCCTTGTCTCCCTGGCTCTCTAGGGAGAGTTTCGGCTCTAGCTCCACACCTGGCCAGCCCTCCTGCCCTCACAGGAAGTCTTGCCTCCTCAGGTACAGCATCCGCCTGTGCCCAGATGCAGACAAAATGGCCCTCTCTTCACTCTCTGCTGAACACATAATCCAAAGGTTACAGATGCTTCAAAAAAGATCCCCCCCCAAACATTCCCCAATCCAGTCCTTACTCCTCAAACCCCGCTAGCCCCTCTCAATTATCTTATATTTCTTGCTCCATAGCCAGCTTGTCTAACTGAAAAGTGTGTGTGCATGTGTGCGTGTGTGTGTACGTATGAGTGTGTATGTGTGTGTGTGTGTGTACACGTTGAGCACCGCGACAGTCTCTTCCCTTCCATAGGAAATACCAGCAAAGCTGCAAAACATCTCCATGGAAACCAGCCTTTCAGTCCGTTGGGCTTCTGCAGTGTGGATACATCCTGTGCAAGGCAGGCAGGGACTAATGAGGCAACTTAATAGAACATACAGCATGCCAGTTTAGAATGCAATGGCCCTTCCTTGGGGCTCCTAATAAGCCAGTGACATCCAAATGATGACAGAACCCCATGTTTTACTCCATGAAAGCTTAAGTGTGTGCAGGCTTTGATTGTCATGAACTTTTGTAGGTTCACTGCCCCACATCAGGTCATGAAATGTAGGTCTCTATAGTAACCTACAATACAGTCAATTTAAAAATGACAGTTTCTCCATCATGATAAGACTCCCCTCCCCCAGCCTGGTTACCTTTTAGGTCTCTTATGTGGTCCTAATGCGTTTTCTCTTGTTCTTTTGTCACACTGACATTTTTAATCTGCTGAGAAACAGAGGTGATTTCAAGAGGAATAATTCTGATTTTTTTTCTTAACCTTTCCCTCACCCTCTTCTACCTTTTCTCCATTAGAGGATGTGTATTAAGGCTCTAAACAATATATACTCAATCTTTTTGCCTTTCAGGCAAGGATCAAAATGGTTGTGAATCCTGCTGGTAAGAGGTATAAACTGTAGGATACGACCCTTCAAAGGTTGGGTAGAAACTTTAAAATATTAACAGATGGGATCAAACATATATTTGATGAGCTGAAAAAATTAAGTGCGTGGGTAATTTCCACAAGTATATTATTTTACCCCTTCATTAATATGAAAGCTCTTTTTGTATGGTTATAATTGTTTGGATCTTTGAACAGTTTTCCATATTATTTGGCCTCATTTACATTGGACCAATGGGATATTTGCCTTAGGTGGTTATTGTTTAACTTTTTGTTTATAATTTCTTCTGTTGTTATTCTGGATTTTTTTGGGCAGCAAACAGTCAAATATTCCAAATATGTTTCAATTTGATTGACTATTTTGCCTGGAAAGTTCTAGGGGAAAAATGTAAGATCTTAATATTTGAAAAGCATATTATGCTAAGTTGTCTGATTTTAGAATTGAAATCAGAATGTTTGTCAGCCTCAAAACTTGAGGCTGTTCTTTTTCTGCTTCTTAGACTTGTTAACTCTTGGCATTTGAAAACCATCATTACTTATTATTAGAGTGATTATGACAAGAGAGTTTGAGAATGTTTGGAGATCTGAAAGGCAATAATATATTTAAAAGAAAGAAATGTCTCAAACTATACTCCCTCTCAAATAATGTACTACCTGTAAAATTATGTGGTTATGCTTTTTAGTAAATCTGTCAGTCTTCTTAAAACTGGCTTTTTCTTGTATCTTTATGCTACTGGTTCTGATGTACGTAAAGGCTCCTAAAAGAATGTAGGTATGCCTTCCCAAACTGCCATAAGTTGATTCATTTATCTTTTATATTTGGCTGTTGAGAAAGCCAGGTCACCAAGAAGCCATTAATTAAATTCTAAGCAATTTTCCCACCAGGAAAATCTGGAAAAAAGGATGAGAGGAAAATAGATTAAAAAACCCACCTAATTTTCTAGTTTCATGTAAATAGAAGTAATATTTCTTCTGCTTGAAAAAAAGAGAGCCAAAGATAGCATTAAGAATATATCAGAATTCATAATTTTGAATGAAAGTAAATTGCATAAAGTTCTGAAGGAGGTTTTTCTGTTTGGGTTTCCAAAGTTAAACTGTCAGAATTTTACCTGTTTAAGGATGTCTTTCATTGTTTGGTGAGGGAGAAATTGAAATCATATATATATATGGCCTGTTTCCACCTTAACTGGGTGCGCTGCAATTCAATTCTGACACTAACCACTTGGCCATGGTGCGAGATCCCACAAGTTAAGGGCTCAGTTCTCCACAGCTCTGTCCTTACTTCAGATGCTAGATGCATTTTAGGGGTCCCCAGACCATCTTCACTTCTGACCTATATGTCTGACCACACTTCTAGCTATAAATTCTGGGGTTCCCACTATGCCTTTAGGTATGATAATCCACTAAAATGTCTCATAGAACTGAAGAGAGTGCTAGACTTGCAATTATAGTTTATTATAAAGGACACACATAGGTGGGATCTAGGACAGAGGCAGAGCTCTCATGCCCTTTCCCCATGGAGCCAGGGCACTTTGCCCTCCCGGGATGTCAATGTATTCACCAACCAGGAAGCTCCACTGAGCCTCATGTCCAGAGTTTTTATTGGGGGTTTCAGTACATAGACATGATTCATGAAGTCACTGGCCATATGATTGAACTCAATCTCCAGTCCCTTCCCCTGCACCAAGGTTGGGGTTGGTATTTCTAGTGACCAGCCCTCATCCTGGGTTGACCTAGGGGCCCATCAGGAGTCACCTTGTTAGCAGAACAAACACACTCTTTTCACTGAAGAAACTCCAAGGGGTTTTGAAGCCCTGTTCCAGGATCCAGGGACAAGACCACATATATTCTTACTACACCACAGCACATACATAATTGACAAGACATAGCCCTCCTGATGTCTACTCTTACTTCCCTAGTGTCAGGAACAGGCTGTTTTGTGTACATTATTGCCAGATTGGTCACTTTCCCTCTAGCACTGTTGTCAGTGGTTATTTGTTTTGATTTCTAGTTATTTGTTTTGATTTCTGCCAAAATACACCAAAATATCATGACACATGGGTTCTGCCCATCTCCCAAGTTGCAGTTTTAGTCATTTTTATTCTTTTATGCCACCTCTCTCAACCCTGACTTTTATGCAAGAAAATTGTTCCCTCAACATAGAAATTTGGGGGCCTCTATTTCAGGCTCACTTCTTCTGCCCTCTGTCCACTTCCCACCCCACCTTGGGCCAAAGGGTTAACCAGCAGTGTTGCTTCAGAGTCCTCATCAAGAAAATGAGTTTTTTCTCTTATGAAAAGAACTATGGTGCCTACGACACACAGGCATATAAAATTTGCATTTTGAGGATTCCACATTTATGGGAAAGGCTTCAAGCAGTCCAGACTCAAAAATAAATACTCTAATGTAGATGGCCATAAATTGACAGGGGAAAGAGAACTTTCTGGAAGTACTTTTGTCTTATCAAATAGTTTAGCAGAGTAAAAACTTTTCCCATGCAAAGATTTATTGGTCTATGGACCTTTCTGCTTCTTAGTCATCACAATCACTGTAGCAAAGTTTTGTGAAGACATGATTAAATCTGTCTGTTCCCAGTACATCAGGGTGTAATATGGAAAGTATTTATTTATTTTAAATTGAGGTGAAATTCCCATAACATAAAATTAACCATTTGAAAGTGGACAATGCAGTGGCATTTAATACATTCACAATGCTGTGCAAACACCACCTCTATCTAGTTCCAAACATTTTCATCACCCCAAAAGGAAACCCCCTACTCAAAGCCATTACTCCCCTTCAGAGGATAATTATTTTTCAAAAAATTCTCTGTTTTCAGTCATTCACTTAACAAATATTTATGTCTACTGTGTAAGGGATACATGTAGAGTACTTTCTTTTTCCTTGTCATTTTCTTATTTTTCCTAATTGTATTGTATATGGTTATAGGAAGATTCCAGACAACTGGGTCTGGTTAATCAACTAGAAAATTCTGCTCCATTGATAGAGTCTGTATCTTCCATCTTATCCAGCAAAAGAGCAGACACACAGCAACTACATAAGAAATGCTGAATGACAGAGTTTTGCTGTAAGCATATTGGATTAGAATTATATTATCAAATGGTTGTATTATTTAAAAGATTTCTTTAGGCAAGCAGAAGTCAGGAGCAACCAGAGATGTCATTTCGTATCTGAGTCAATGCAAGGATTCAAACAGGGGAGGAGAATCAATTCACAGGAACTTGACACACCTATTTGTTTAAAAAAGCACTCCAGGGCTTCCCTGGTGGCACAGTGGTTGAGAATCCGCCTTCCAAGGCAGTGGACACTGGTTCGAGCCCTGGTCCAGGAAGATCCCACATGCCGCGGAGCAACTAGGCTCATGTGCCACAACTACTGAGCCTGTGCTCTAGAGCCCACGAGCCACAACTACTGAGCCCACGAGCCACGGCTACTGAAGCCGGCGTGCCTAGAGCCTGTGCTCCACAACAAGAAAAACCACCACAGTGAGAAGCCCTCACACCGCAACTACTGAAGCCCGTGGGCCTGGAGCCTGTGCTCTGCAACGAAGAGTAGCCTCTGCTCACCACAAATACAGAAAGCTCACACACAGCAATGAAGATCCAACACAGCCAAAAATAAATAAATAAATAAATAAAATTTATTTAAAAAAAAAAAAAAGCATTGCATTCACAGTGTTTCAAAGGAGACATTCAGAACTGAACTGAACTGCAACTTGCAGCTACCGTTCTGGATGAGCCAGTTGCCTGGAAGTTGCCCTTTTGAGAGACAGCTGTAAGCACCATCGGGATGCACATGGAAGATGACAAGTCCCTCGTTACGTAAGGTCTGGGCGTTGGGGTGTAGCCCCCAGACACCATTTGACAATGAAGAGTGTGTCAGGATACGGCAGCGACCCCACGCCTTGTGGGTGGGGAAGGCGGTGTCCCCAGGTGCCCAATTCTGTCCCCTCAGCCCCACTCAGCATCCAGCATCCCTGGACCAGCTCTGGGGCTCCTACAACCTGGGAGCTCTCATTTCTGAAAACCCACACAGCTCTGTGCTCCAGAGCCTCTAACTGATGTCTGGCTATTGTTTTATGTGGGGGATTATCTGTCCAGACAATTTTCTTAATTGTGTTTTCCTTCTCAGCACAGAGAAGAATATTTTGCTGACAATATGCTTGACATGAGAAGATGCCTTCTTTCCTTTGGGTGTTGGGGTCCATGGTTTTGCTGGAGCTGGTGCCTGTGGACCAGTGAGAGGGGATTTCTTAAAAAACTTTAAATCTACATAACTTCATTTCTCTTTTATAAGGATTTAACTCTCACCACCCATCTTAGGTTCACTGAAAGACAGGTGCTCTTTCTTGGAGCCACAGAGCCAAGCCATTTCTAACAAACATTTAGAGTGTGTCTTATATGACAGCACAATTTGCTTTAGTGAAACTGACATTTAAAAGGGGCCTTTATACAAAACAGTGCATATTTTTGTTCTGGTCAACTTAGAGGGTCAGTAAGTATCAGGATATTTCAAAATTCCCAGTTAGTAAATCCCCTAGATCTTCTATATCCCAGATCTTTTCTTAATCTCCCATTTAGCACCTTTATAATCTTTATAATCATATAAATGTTAGACAAAGGTAATTCTGAGGAAAATTGTCATTAGGCCAACATCCCCCCTTGTGTTCATTTCTTAGGCCCTCCACTACAGACTACCCAATCCTGCGTGGCTCACAACTGCAGAAATTTGTTCTCTCCCAATTCTGGAGGTGAGCAGTTTGAGACAAGGTGTTGGCAGGACCACACTCCCACTTCCTTGCCTCTTCCACTTTCTGGGGGCTGCTAGCAGTGCTTGGTTTGTGGTTGAATCATTCCAATCTTCAAGGCCAGCATCTTCAAATCTCTCTGCTCTGTCTTCACTTTGTCACCTCTGTTCTACATATGTGATTGCATTTAGGGTCCACCTGGATAATGCAGGATAATCTCCCCAAGTCAAGATCCTTAACTTGATTCCATTTGCAAAGGTCTCTCCCCCTTTTATCTCCATATGAGGTAGCATTCACAAGTTCCAGGGATCAGGATGTGGATCTCTTGTGGAGCCCAGTTTTTCACTCTACTAAAGACGTTAAACAGATTTCTTTCCTGCAGAGCATCTTAAAGCCATTACTACACTAATAGGCAGTGGGAATCTCAAGGGGAGAGGCAAGTACCCCCTACAAGAGTTGAATCACCAACACCACAAAAATTAGTCTGAGGATGTCATGTGACTAATGGCCCTAGGAATAAACTTCAGAAAATGTTTGGCTTTAGGATAACTTAGAAACTTCTTCTCCAGCATTACGGATCCCATCCACCATTCCTAGATTTCTCTCTTACTATTTTCTTACTTAAAATGTCCAGCTTTAGTCAACGTGTCCTGATCATTGTTCTCCAAATACACCTGTGCTCTCCTGCCTCCACTTTCTCCTAAGATAATGACCACCCACCTCATCTCGACCCCCCAGCTCCCTGCCACCCCCTAATCAGCAGCACTGTCACCTCCTTCACCTCCTCGGAAAAACCCTGTCCATTCTTGAAGGCCCAGCTTTCCCAAATTCTTCCTGGTTCTTCCAAGAAGGAGTCTCTCTCTTTTCAAATCTCACCTTTAGTGTTGAGATACCCCAGGGTCAATAATAATTAAGTACAGAAATGTCCAAATCTTTACTTTTTCGTTTTACAACCAGCAGATTCAAGGTTATCCTTATAATGACCTTGTGGTCTTTCCAATATGGAAAGACAGGGAGGTGAACTACAATGTAATCTTGACTTTTCTCTAGGAAATGGGTTGTTGTGAGTTGAACTTCATTTGATTTTATGTCTTGGTTAAAAAAAAAAAAGGTGAGGTCTGTAGGTCCTCACTTACTTGGAATTTTATCATCTACTTCCTTAAAACAGGACAAGAGTTAGTTTGTTGTCCGAAGTTGTGTTATATTTTTAATGTCAGCCTTAAGGTCCTGACTCGTGTTTTATAATTTATCACCCCTCCCACACACTCTCCGTGCCTGCTGGTAAGTACTTATTGATTACTTGGTTAATTATTTGTGATGGACTCACCATTGATTTATTTAAAAAGTTAGATTAAAAAATTTTACACAAGGAAGAATCCTGCATTTTGAGGAACACAACGCTTGATTTATTCAAAGTCTTATTCCTTCCTTCCTTGATGGTCGTGGAGTAACATGTACAAGTCTGACAGGAGAAAATGGAGAGAAAACCTTTTCCATGGGAGGCTCTGAGACATGCATCTGACATCTTCCTTTTCATTAAAGCCATGGGGAAAATATGCGCATCTTACACGGGAATAAGAACATTCTGGATTTTAAAAAATCTAGACTTTTTTCTTCCTATCCATTTTCCTATGAGAGCATCCTTTTTGAAAATGTGTGTGGAAAAATGGACTGCAAAGTCGTGAGCCTGCAGGTTAGGGACCCAGCAACTTGGAGGAGATAGTAATTTGGGGAAGGGTATTATTTAGAAGTCAGAATACAATGACCATGGGGCACTTTTCTTTGATTTAGTTGGACATTGACTCCTAGGTGAGAGCCAGGGCCATAGTCTAAATTAAATATCTACTAAGAAAGCATCCCTAGCAACCCAGCAGGGAGTGATGTTTGGTTTGGCTTTGACTTCAGGAAATCCAAAGCCAGGTTTATCTCTCTTAATTCTGTGAACTGGACTGTGTGTGAATCTAGGGAGCAAACATCATCAATATCACATCTGTTGCAGCAGAGAGCATATGATATTGGGAGGAAAGTGTCCGCATACTGAGTTGAAAGGATTACAGTATTTAGCAATGAAACCCACAATGAGACTCTTTGGCAAGGATGAAAGTCCATGTATAAGGTGAAATATTACTTGTCAGAGCAAAGGTACAACAGGTAAAAACCACCACATATTAAAATCCCTAAGGTAGCTGAAAGCAGTCAACAAGAACTTTTTAGTACCTAATGCCAGCTTATAAAATCATACGGCCATGCCACAGCCCTTGGATCTTTAAGAGAGTTAGGTATAGTACAAGGTAACAAAACCCCACAATATGAATAGCTTTATAATGGGCTTGAGAATAGTGAGTAAAGTGAGGTGTGGGGATCATAAGAAGTTTCATTTTTGTTTTTGAGGGCCTGATAGGGGACAATTGCTATGCTAAATGCTTTACATGCATTATACTTACGTGACTATATGAATATATATGTTTATGAGCTTTCAATCATATCTGTTAGCGTATGCATGTATATACATATTCAAATGCAATTATTTATACAAGCTTATATGGATAAGTATATATATTAGCTTATATATACATATCTATTACCTTTATACACATTATCAAAACACTGCCAGGTGGCTGTTATGCTCCATGGCAGGAACTCAGAGAAGAAGGGTTAAGTAATTCATGGGTGCTCACAGCTAGGAGGCGGCTGAGTGGCAGTCAGACCCTGGGAAGACCATGCTGACGGATGACGCTCTCCCTAGAAGGTCGACTGCATGCCAGAGATGTTTTGCTAACTGTGTAGAAACCTTTATGAATGCAGTTCTGGGCTGCAGAGCGATTCTCTGAGTCAGTATTTAAACATCAAGACACACCCCCCGCCTCCCACCTCCCTTCCTTTTAACGCCTTTGAGCCTGAAATTGTAATATCTTGTGAGAGATTAAATCAAAGCCGAAAAGTGCACGAGAAATGTAGGCAGTGATGTTGTTACTGTCGAACACGCCCCCACCAGCTCTTTCCTCTTGGTGAAGCCGAGACTCGGTGAGATCTGGGAAGTGACTCCCTCCCACCAGGTGACATCCACTGTCAGCCGATTTTAGTCTTCCCCAGCGCCAGGAGCCAGGTGCTTCCCCGGCAGGCCTCCCCTCTCCAGGGGAGAGGCAAGAGGGAGCCGCGGGGAGCCCAGGGGCTGTCCCAGCTCACACACCTGTCCCCGGGAGGAAGAGCAGGGCGGGGAGGGGGGAGGGGGCCGCAGCCTAGCACCAGGGGACCAGCGGGTGACAGACGAGTGATGACAACGTCTCTGAAGGGCCTCATTCCCTTTTGCTGGGGAGTAGCATTGAGGCCAAGAGGGCTGCACAGGTAAAAAAGCAAATTCCTCCACCCAGATGTTCAGGAGTCCAGGTCTGCCCTCAGGTTTGGGCAGGGTCTCTCCGCTGCCTGTGCTGTGCTCTTGGGAGCCCGGGCTTTAGAGTTCAGTGTTCCCTGCTCTTCCCTCTGATGATCGGCTCGCTCACATCTCAGATGCCTTATATTAAGGGAAGCGCTTCCTATACGCACACCGGCTCACATCCTCCGGCTCTGGGTTGGCCATACTCGCTAGCCCTGTTGGCCATGGGTCCCCCTGCCCTCTGGCCTTCCTCACGGCCACACCTCTGCGCAGGGGACCCTTCTCTCTGCAACCTGAGGGCACAGAGGGACGCCTGAGACCCTGAGTGCCCACTCTCTCCCCTGATGAAACTTGCTGCCGGCAGAGACGTGGAGAAGGGGGTTTGGCGGCTGATGTGAGGAGGGGGAGGAATGGGGAGCAGTGGGAGGAAGGAGGGATCGAGAGACGGTGGCAGGTGGAGGGAGGGTGGAGCGGGCCCTGGGAGCAGGTGGCAGTGCGTGGGAGGGGGGAGGGGAGGGCAGAGAGCCGGGGCAGCAGTGGGTGGGGCACAGGGAAGGGGACTGGAGGAAGTGGGAGGTGAGAGAGTTTTAAAATGCATTTGTTGGGCTTCCCTGGTGGCACAGTGGTTGAGAGTCCGCCTGCCGATGCAGGGGACACGGGTTCGTGCCCCGGTCAGGGAAGATCCCACATGCCGCGGAGCGGCTGGGCCCGTGAGCCATGGCCGCTGAGCCTGCGCGTCTGGATCCTGTGCTCCGCAACGGGAGAGGCCACGACAGTGAGAGGCCCGCGTACCGCAAAAAAAAAAAAAAAAAGCATTTGTTTATTTTTTTCCTTTGGGCTGGAGCAAAGACAAGGGAGGAGCTGGATCCCCAATTGGGGGGGTACTCGGCACTTGGGTCCCGAGGGGTCGTCACAGCTCCTCCACAACCCTGGGGTGTCACCTACGCACTCCCGTGGGCTTGGCAAAGAGGGCCTGGGGAGCACGGCCTGCTGCTGAGATGTGTGTGGATGCGGGGTGGTGGTGATGGAGACAGAGATTTTTGGTTGCTCGTGGCCCCCGTGGACGGTGGTGGCAGCCTGGCTAGGGCGACTGTCTCCAAGTTGCCAACCTGGGCTGGTGGCGTGGTGACTCATGCCTTGAACACCTGCTTTGTGTGCCACGACCTTCTGTAAAAAGAGTGGAAACTGAAGGAGGACCAGAGGCCTTGTGATCTCAAATGAGAGAGGGAGACACTCCAGTGAGACGCCGATGGCACTGGTGCCCTCTGAGGTCAGGGCACACGGAAACCAGTGACGAAGGGCCGAGCGGAGGCAGCTGCCCCCGAGCCGGGCCTCCCACCATCCACGGCTCGGAATGGCAAAGTGAGAGAGAAGAATTGTTGTTGCCACAGCTAATGGGCAGGTCCTAAAAACTGCTGTTTTGGAAGGAATGATACCCCTCCCAGCTTCTGGGAGAAAGGAGGTCTCCAGCTTCTCTCCCCAAGCACCTTCCACCTCCCCGATTTCTGCCAGTCCTAGGAGCCATGGTGTTTCCAACTCTCCTCTTGGACATTATTACACTGGGAAAATCCCTTTATCCTTCGGAGCTTCATCCAATGGCTTCATCAATAAAATAGAAATACTCTTGACTTGATGGTCCCCAAAGCCAGGTGGCCGAGGGAGATGGATTCTCTTGGTGGCCACCAAGAGTGACTCAGGTTTCCATCTCTGCATTAATCAAGTAGAGGCTGTAGCAGCGAGTGATACTGGAGACCGAAACCTCGGGAGGATCTGCAATTGACTAGAAAGTCCCACTGTTGCTGCCTAAGAAGAAAGGACTGGTTCTTCCTGGTTTATCTAGAGCAGTGATTCCCAGTCTTTCAATGGGGAGTGACCTGCCCTGCAGAGCAAATTTAGTAATGTCTGAAGACATGGATTGTGACAAGTGGGGGAAGGTGCTCCTGGCACCTAGTGAGTTGAAGTCAAGGGTGCTGTTAAATATCCTTCAATACACAGAGCTTCACAATGAAGAATTATCCAGATCTGAATGTCAATGGTACCCAAGGCAAGAAAAGCAGTCTAGATCTTCCTAGTGCCCGAGAGAAGTTGTCGGTGTCAGAGATGAGTTTCTTACCAACCAAGTCACAAACAGTCATCAGAAGGTGAGGGTGAAAGTGATCTCCAAAATCTTAAAGGAAGGAAAATGAACTTGAGAAAACAGATTTTCTCCATTTCCATTTTCACGAAGAACAGTAATAATCTATACAACTGTAAGGAACCCTAAGCTGAAATTTACTCACTTAGTTTGCTGCTTTGAACATTGCTGTGTGTTTCTACCAGTCAAATCCTTTAAGTTACATGCTCGTTCTGGAGATGGCAAGGAAGGAAGCTGCATTCTTATCTGGAGCAGGCTGTTGCCGGGGGAGCCTCAGAAGGCAGGAAGCAGATGGAAACCAAAGAAGCAACGAAGTCCCCACATTGAGGGACACGGGAGGGAGGAAAAGGGGGGACCAGGCAGGGCATGAAGCCCATCCCCATGGAGGTGGTGGCTGGGGCCATTAAGCCGCATGAAGACAATGATCCATTTCAGGTCCTCTGAACTCAAGCTAGAATCTCTGATTCCAACTGAACAGGCCCATTATTTCAAGCAGAAAGTGATTATCCTTGAATTTAAAAGATATATTCCAGTAAGGAAAGCACATGCCTCTTAGTAAAAAAAAAAATAACAGCTTTTTAGAGGAGCACAAGCAGGGAAGAGGCTGCTGGATCTCTCTCTTCTGCTTTGGATCAAAGGAAGCATTTCTGCCTAATGGTGGGACGGAAATGATATATTGTGAAGGGACCCAACGTATCCTACAATACAATCTTCTGCATCCATCTGCGTTCTGATGCCCCTCCACGCTGGCTTCTCTGAGCATCCACTCTTGTGCCCCCCTCCCAGTGTCCTGCAGGTAACCCAGGAAAGAAGATACAGAAAGGAGGGTGCTCTGGTCAGAGCTGCTAGTTGTGGTGTCAGAGCAATCCGGCGAGTGTGGGCAACCAGGATGGATAAGGGATAAGACGGGGCTCCCAGAGTCAGGGGGGAGTGAGAGACCCAGCCTGGAGGCTGGGCTTCCAGAACCTATTCCCAGAAGCACATGGCAGAGCTGCTGGGAAGGGGAGGGGCTGCTTGTCTGCACCTGTGCTGGCTGGCACCCAGCCCTGTGGCCCATCTGCATCAACTCACCTGCAGGATGGAGGGGGTCACGGTCTCAGGCTGGGAGATGCAAAAGGAAGGGAGGTGGGAAACTAACTACCAAAGGAGAGTCTGGAGGAGATGCTAGGTGGCCAGAGCAACAGGTGCCCTCTGTTGAGGAGGAAGGCACATGAGAAGGGAGACTTGACGGGAAGAGAAAGTCAAGACCGCAAGGAGGGTCAAGGGCACACTGCCAGGGAGAGCTGACAGGGATGGGGCGTGTGGGGCAGGGTTTAAGAAGACCTGAAACCTCCCTTTTCCAGGAACAAGAGGTAGCGATGCTTCCCTGCGAGGCTGTCACAGAGGAGTTCATTTACATAATAATCACAAGTAACAAAGTGACGATTTAAACGGTGTAAGGGCAAGAATGAGTGCTCAAGAGCATGGGTTTGTCTTTAAGTGGTGTTACTCCTTTATTTTGTTTTTAATTTTTTTTTATTTTTGCTGTACGCGGGCCTCTCACTGCTGTGGCCTCTCCCGCTGCGGAGCACAGGCTCCGGACGCGCAGGCTCAGCGGCCATGGGTCACGGGCCCAGCCGCTCTGTGGCATGTGGGATCTTCCCTGACCGGGGCACGAACCCGTGTCCCCTGCATCGGCGGGCGGACTCTCAACCACTGCGCCACCAGGGAAGCCCGATGTTACTCTTTTCTTAGGGGGTGCCTTTTTGAAGTTTTATTAAATCTTTTATTACAAGTAATTGTATCCAAAACAAAAATAAATGCAGATAATAAAGAAGAGTATAAAATACAGAGGAAAAGGTCTTCCTACCCACTTCCAATCATCAGAGGAAATGCTGTCAACAGTATCTGGTTTTAGTTTTCCTAGCGATTAGCATGAATTTAATGAACTAGACTTACACCTTTATTTTCTAAAAATTTCACTGCTCTTATAACGCATGGTGTCCTCTTGTATTCTTTTCTCTTTCTTGAAGTTTTTTTTTTTTTAAAGGATGCATGGGATCCTTTTTTTTTTTTTTTTGCGGTACGCGGGCCTCTCGCTGTTGTGACCTCTCCCGTTGCGGAGCACAGGCTCCGGACATGCAGGCTCAGCGGCCATGGCTCACGGGCCCAGCCGCTCTGCGGCATGTGGGATCTTCCCAGACCGGGGCACGAACCCGTGTCCCCTGCATCGGCAGGCGGACTCTCAACCACTGCGCCACCAGGGAAGCCCGGGATCCTTTTTTTAAAGGATGCTTTCTGATTGTAATATGCCTGTATTCTTTCCTTCCACTTATCTATCAGCTGGGTATGAATTCTCAGGTGGAAAATCATTTCCCTCAGAATTTGAATTTAGTATTCTGTTGTCTTTTTAAAGTTTTTTAATTGAAGCAGAGTTGATGTATAACATTATATAAATTACAGGTGAATGATACAGTGATTCACAGTTTTTAAAGGTTATGGGGAATAGAGCAGATATTTTATAATAACTATAAATGGAGTATAACCTTTAAAAATCAAGTCGTGTGACTTTTGAGATGATGCTGTGACTACCTGTGTGAGTGCGAGCCTGAGAGACAGATTTCCATATTAAAGTGTCTGAGTTTTATCAGGAGGGAGGAGATACATTTTAAAAAGCACCATCTGGTGGGCCTGGTGTAGCCTTAGTCCCTGAGGATAGAGGGCCATTTCGCACCCTAGTGCAAAGAATATCTCTGCCCTGTCCTAAATAACCTCTATCGCTCTAAACTCCCAATCCAGCTATGGGGTCTCTTACCAGCCATGAACAGAAGCCAAAGTCTGGGTACCCACATCAGCCTGGACCTGTGACATCTTCCTTTCACCCAAGAGGGCGTAGGGCAGGGCACTGGCAATAGTGTGTTTGAGAGGGTAGGCGGGCATTTCCCCATGGGGATAAGGAGCTTTCAGTACCCCAGCAAGGGGGACAGGCCCCATGGGTTTAATACCAAAGGGAACGGTGTCTCTATTCTCCCACTGACAGGAACCCTAATGCTTTGGGACAAATGTGCTCCTGTGGAGAATCCTGATGCCTGCTTTCCTGGCTCCTGGCCTTGGTGGTTCCAACTTGAGCTTCCTCTTCTTAGGGGGATGGTTCTGGAGCAGTCGTGGTGGCCATTCCTGATCTTGTGGATTATTCTGGTTTCCCCTGGGCCCATCCTGGCTCTTTGGCCTCAGCTCCCTGCCTCACCTTTCCTGTCTTAGCTTTCCTGCAGATCTTAAGTGCCTCCCCATCATCCACAGGAAAAAACAGAAGCTGCAGACTAGTCCTTTTATGACCTGACTCTTGCCTATGTGCCCAGCCATCTGCTGTCTCCCCCGCCTGCCCTTGCTTCCCCACGCTGGGTCCTGGGTCCTGGATCCGGGCACTCATGTTCTCACTGGCTGCCTGGTAAAACCTGCGTAACCTTTGTGTGCCTTTATGATGCCCACGCATGCAAGCATGCACCTCCAGCTACAGTGCTTACCAGGTGGCTTCTGCAAGACCCTGATTCTCTGTGCCATAGTCTCCCACCCCCTTCACCCCCAAACGCTGCACATGGTTTGGGCCAGGACCCCATTTCCCTATCCTTCCAGGGCTTAACACAATGCTGATGTGATAATAGCAGCTCCATGAGGAGAGAATAAATGATTTAAAAACCACTGTGCTTTAATGAAGTTAATTTAATATGAGGTGATTGTAATTGGTTCTCACTCTTCATTTCATTTGACACTAGAACATTGCAAGTCTGGGCTAAATTTGAACAATTTCTTTAATCGTAGGAGGAGGAATTCCCTCTACATTAATGCAGACAACCAAGACCTCTAAGTGCCTCACGAAACAGGCCTCTGGCTCCGGGCAGTGGGAGGAACCAGGGTCCCCTCATTTCTGTCCTGGCCGGGAAAGGACCCCCTGAAGCTACTCAGGATACAGTGGCCACTCTGCTCTTCATTTGAAGATGATGATGAGTAACTGTTTCCTGTGCAGATGTGTTACGGTTGTGATAACCACGGGGATAACTGGGGGGACAACCTGGGTAGAATGATTCGTGGGGAGGACCAGAAGGGATCCTCTGGGGCTCACGTGCCCGAGAGAGGCTGGCAGATGGTGACAGAAAGCAACAGAAGTCAACTCTTCCCGCCATGATTCAGAGTGAGCCACGGCTGGCCCTGCGCACCGTCTCCTGCTGCAGGGATGCACTGCATACCTGTGACTGATGTGCAGAAAGAGGCAGAAGTGGGACTCCAAGAATGCTTGCAGGGCCCTGGGGGTGGGGCTCGGGAAGGGGCCCTGAAACTTGCAGAAGGCATGGGGGCCAAGCATCCCCACCTGTCCGGCCCTTGCCACTTCATCACTATGCACAAGACAGACATTTGATTGTAATCCACAGTACTAATGGACCCCTGTGGTGTCTGACAGGTTCCCAGGTGTGGGGGGATACATTGGCAGGTGACAACCATGAAGAGAATTACTTGCAGAAATCTATGTAAGAACAACCTACAAAGGTACTCTGTACAGATCACAATTCCGGAGCCCCAGGCTATTTGCATGCCTCTCGACACCTGCAATTTGTCACCCTCTGACTTAGATTCGAGTGGCCAGGACAGAGCCCGACAGCCTCAATGTCACCTCTAAGGACAGCACAGTGTGGGATTTGGTTTCCTTGTTTGGGTCACTGTGTGCCTATTTATGGACAAGGTTGGGAGTCTCCACTTGGGTCAGGCTTTCAGCTAAGTTTCCGTTAGTGCGTGGGTAGTAAAATCCTGGTTACTGACCAGCAAGTTCAGAGTAACTTCCTCTAGTGCGGGGTTTTCTGCTGTCCCATTTGGAACAGGGTTTCTGATGGATGAAGTATGAGAATATCCGTTTCTAAGATGCTAACAGAGATTAAAATGTCAAAGGGCAATGGTAAAAAAAAAAACAATAGGCTTTGAAACGTTCAATGACCACAGCCAATGAATGCAAGTGTGTAGTTTATGAATTTTAGACCCCCTGAGCCTCCTTGTCAATATCTGTCCTTGCCTCCCTTCTCTTTGCCTTCTCATCTTCTCTTTGCCCTTGATTTTGTCTCTCTCCTCCTTAATAGCTCCTTCTCTGGGTCTTTAAAATATTTATTTATTATTTATTTATTTATTTTCATTTCCTGGCCATGCCTCATGGTATGTGGGATTTTAGTTCCCTGAACAGGGATCAAACCCACACCCCCTGCACTGGAAGCTCAGAGTCTTAACCACTGGACCACCAGGGGTGTCCCTGGATCTTTTTTATATATATGTTTCCCCCTGTATTTTTCTCATGTGCATTTTCTTATATTTCATCTTTTTTTCTTCCTTTCTCTGTTTTTTCTTCCTTATCATGACCCTCCTCCCTTCAACAATGTGACAAATATATTTTGAAGTCTTATCATGTATTTATTAAATAAAGTTGTTTTTCCTTAAACATTTGAAAACCTGTTCATATTTTTGTGTCCCTTGTTTGCCCTTTAAAAAATGATGAAGGCTGTTGTTTTTGACGTGGTTGATTAATGGCACGCGATCGAAAGAAATACTCCTCATCCTGCTCTAGGAGATGAAGAAGATATCCCATCCCCATGATGGTACTTGCATAGCCATCAAAAGCATTTGGACCCCTATGGTGATTGGAGAAGAATCGCTCTCTAGTTCTAGTTAGACAGAGAGATATTCTAGTAACCAGATGGCTTTTGCTTGGCAGTTTAACAAGCAGAGTGTTTACTGGCTCTGAAAACTCATTCAGCGCACTGTGTCCTAGGCATTTGTGGTTCTGTTTTTGTCCATTTTCTCTGGTGGCCATGGGTTTGATGCTCCCATCACATTTATTGTGCAGTAATTGAATATTAATTCTTTGCTTAGCCCACTGATAGGCTCTCCTTCCATAATTAGGTATTTATTTCCTTGCAGGCTTCCTATGTAGAATAAATGTATACTTGTATATAACGTGATTCAGGAATTTAATTTTGATGAACTATTTGTTAGTGTTGACCGTGTGATGAACTTTCATAGTGAGCGCCTTGAAGAGTAGGAGTATGTCATATATTTTATAATGTTTTTTAATCCTTGTCAGGATCAGTGGACTGGAATGGTGGGTATGAGTCCAAGGTCCGTTTTCAAACTTTAAATTTCCTTTGTGCATTGAGCTTATCTATGTGATCTTTTCTTTTCTTCTTCTTCTTCTTTTTTTTTTTTTTTTTTTAAGACAGAGCAAATTAGAAGAATGGCCATGCCCTTTCATCTGCCGAAGGGTTTGGAATTCAATTTTGGCAGAATTCTCTTAAGCCAGTGGATGCATAGGTCAAAGTCCTTAGAATTATTGCAGAGGCAAACATGAAACTGAAAACCAACACATCAGGGAGGGGCTCTTATTTAAATGCATCTGAATTCAATAGATATAGAAAAATTAAAATACCTTTATCAGAAATATTGACCAGTAGATCTCTTATAGTGCCCTAAATGGTTTATAATTCAGTTAGGTGAGTTAAAAAAATATTCACTGAACTAGAGATCAAATTCTAACAGGAGACTCATGGTAAAACCTGTTAGCATCACAACTCACACAAGACACTATTTGATTTAATGCACCATACACCCCAGACTCCACTCATGGAAAACGATGCTAAATTCCAAGCCGTTGATCTTTCTAGCATTCAGGGAATCTGTGAGTCTTTTGTGTTGGCGACTTTGGACTTAGAGATTAGGACTAAGTCTGTGAAAGTGCTGTGGATTGTGAATTACTTGGTATGTCCCAATCTCGCTCCATATTTTGACAGCATAGGCATGTCAGTTTCATGGTGGTTCTGGTACCCTCACTATTTCATTCCAGGTCTGAGAAGAACACCCTCTACGACTCAAGGGCCTTTCCCTGACAGAGAACCAGTTTGGTGTTCTTCAAACCAAGTGGCAAATCCTCGGAACGTTTTTCCATCTGCAAAGCTAGAGGTAGAGAGAAGGGTGGAACGGAGTGAGGTCAGGGAGTGACCCAGAAAGGAGAGCAGAAGAGAGGCGTGGGAGCATCTTGTCCTTCCCTTAGTCCCTGTGAGCTGCCATTTCCATTGTGAAATTAGCATGTGTTCAAGACATATGAAATTAGGCAGAGGTTTTGGGTCAGGAATTAAAGAAATGCAATGTACAGAACCTTGTAACATCACTTTTTCTTGGAGGAGGTGTACCTTTGGAGATAAGGGCTCATTGACTGTGCTGCAGGAGAACACTTGTATTTAACAGTCTCAGGATTTGAGGAATAGTAGAAGGAGGAGACAGGGGCCAGTTAAATTTGTGCAAGATCCATGGCTAATTTTGCAGGCCAATTTTAAGTAAGTGTTTATGGCCCTAATGATAATGGAGAAGCGTTTGCAAGCTTCCCTTGTCACTTTAGATGTGAAATCTATCATGAGGAAAATGTACCTTTTCAAAGGAAAAAAGTCTGCATTGTCTATTTATTTCATATCCACATGGTCTTTAATAGTTAAACGTCAACACAGGAAATTGCATTTCTCAGTTTGCAGGAGGATTTATTATAATTAATTTTTCTTTTCTCTTCAAAACGCTTTGTGTATCCTGTTTATTTGGCTTAAGAGCTTAGAGCATTATACCACTGATAGATTCGAAACCTAAATCATTGCAAGCTGCTTACATCTCAAGTACTCCATTTTTTTAATGGTTCTCTCTGAAATTTCTGAACAGCACCTAAGAAGTCTAACAACAATAAGCCAGTCTTTCCTCTCTTTAGATTATCCAGCCTATGGAATATCTGTGCATAAAACTTCAGCTTTAGACTTTGTCTAAACCTCTTAAACATCAGTTTAAAATTATTGTGGGTCCCAGTGCTCAACGCAGTGTTACAAATAAAATTCATTTTGACTCTTTAGCTCCATAATGTTGGGGAACAATTTCAGCATAGAATTGGACACCATGAGAGATGAATTTTGAATAACACATAACGTAACATTAACACAATATGATCTGTGTTAAATAGACCTTGGCTATCACAAGAGTGAAAGACAAATCAGATATTCACAAGGGGAGGTGCTTTTTGCAAGATTTTGTGGTTTTCCATTCAAAACCAAAAATGAAGAATAAATTTCATGTTACTTACTCATGGATTCTGTCAACTTGGCCATCGTTGAAATTTCCTCTTTGTGCTTTTCCTGGAGGTGAGAAGAAAAGATAATTATGTATGAAGCACATCTTAAATGTGAGTCAACACAATGGGTCTGTAACAGCAGCTCTCTCTTTCTCTCTCTCTCCCTTTCTCTTATGTTAGAATTTGGTCACCAATGATGAAATGAATTTTAAAATCTCACATTTTTGCTATATGATCAGTCAGTCACTGAAAAGAGATTTTTAGAATCCTAAAAAACTTGCCAGTGCTCTTGGAAATGAACGTCTGTCACATTGATCTTGGATATATATAATTGGTGACACACGGCCAGTTTTCAAAACCTCCTTGACACTGGAGTTTTGACATCCATATGCCAGTCTTTTGCTCTCTATTTTCTCTCTATTTTCTCCTGTTGAAGCATTTTTGGTATTTTTGGAGCTGGTATTTTTGTAGTCATTTGGTCTCATTTTTTCCTAAAAGCTAAATAGATTTTGTACATTTTTCTTTGTCTTACTTTTTGTGAATTCCTGGAGTGTTTTTGAAAGTCATCGCTTTTGATGGGTTTATGACCTTATCTATTTTGGGCTGAAAACATTTTGTTTCAACTCAGATGTAGGCTATAACCCACTGAGTCTGAGAGTGAGAGTGATACATACATAAATTGAATCTGTCCTAATTAGAAGATCTCTTCAGAGCTATTAAGAATAATGGTCATCTCTTCTGAAAGTTCTCTTCAATTTCTTTAATTTCCTTAGGCTCCTAACATGTGTAGTACCTGAAACATTGGCTGCTATTATTTTACGTTTTTTTTACAGCCTTATTTTTTTTCTGATGGTGAAACTAACACATGCTCACTATTTAAAAACTCAGAAAATATTGAAAAATTATAAATCAGAAAATATAGTTCTCTCATGATGCCACCCCACGAGAAAACCACTGTAATATTTTGGTGAAAATCTTTCTATTACCATTTCTATACCTGTAAATATATACAGATACGGAAATATAATCCCCTTTTTATAAATATCTATACTATACATACGATGTTGTAAGCTACTCTCACTTAACTCCGTATCATACATCTTTTGTGTCAATAAAGGTAGAATACATCATCATTTTTTAGTGACTGCATAGCATTCATCATGAATTACACCATAATTTCCTCAACCAGATTCCACTGAATTTGCTTCAGATTGTCACTATTTTATAAAACGCTGTGATGAGCATCCTTGAACTCACATATTTGTACCCTTGTCCTATCAACACTGAGGATAAATATCAGAGTTAGGTATGATTTGGTTAAAAAGTATGACTATTAAGAATTCTGACACGTATTGCTCAATTGTCCCCCGCAAACTTTGGCTCTGACAATGTTCAAAAACATTTGTTCCTGTATATTCTTGCCAACTTGCCAGTGGCTTTAGCAGTCCTCCCCAATCTTTGCCAAACTGATAAGCAAAAAGTGGTATCTTGTGCTTTTATACTGTCAATTTTCTTTCTCCGACCTTCTGTTTATGAACGACAGTAGCATGCTTTCACATGGAGTAGGTATGTCATTGACTCTGTCGTGTAGCTGTCCTCTAGCTCCTGTGCCATCAACACTCTGGTTCTTAGAAGCCAAAGGTGGCATTTATTTTCCCCCATGGCCACAGTTTAGTGTTGAGTTCTTCACAGCTGCTTGGCTAGCACTAGAGTCAACGTGTCATGGCTTGGGTGATGAAGTACAATTAGCATCATTATTCATTCTTCTAGAGCCACCATTCCCAAACTAAAAGGATCTGTGTTGAGTGTCAATAAACAACTTTGCACACCACAAGTACACTTGACTTGCACAAGCCCTGCAATAACGCAGTGAAACCAGGGCACTGCCTCTTACTTAAACTAATAATTGCCCTTGAGAACAGAAGGAGCTAAGAAACCATAATCTACAACCCTACTGTGGTGGCATTAACCTATGATGTTTAGCCTGCCATGTGATTTATTTCAAGATGTAAAGAAAAAGCACAGCTACTGGAGAGGCTAAGAGCGTTGGGTGGCAGAGACAAGACTGGCAGAGAGGAACATCTCACAGCAACGCGGGTTCACAGGTGCGTGCACAGAGGCCGCTTCAAAGACGAGTCTACCCTAGTGGTTGATGGCAATTCATGCATAGATGCAACTCCATGGTGAGAACTCAGTGAAATTCATCCTTGACCTGGAGGAAACTTGTTCTGTCTCTGCTTGCTCTGTCCTTGACTTTCCACTTCACCTCTTAGCCTAGTTCTGCTGCTGGTTTGGCCTCTCTAGTTACACCATCTCCCCTTGTATCCTGGTCTATGATTTGCTTTCCCTTTGTTCCCTGTGCTATATCAAGTCTTACTCTGTATCACTCACCTCTTCAGCTTGGTCCTCTTCTAATGGCCCCAGTGGTGAGAGTCCCCAAACCACAGGCACCCAGATTCCAGGCATTATAGCCTTACAAAGCCCTGTCAAGTTTGTCTGTCTTCTTGTGTGTGTATCACTGTGTTATCTCTTATGACCCAGGGACCCCGCCACCTTTTGTACTCCAGTCTTGCTGGTGGGTGCTCCTTGCAGCTATTTTTATCCAGATGTGTTGGATATCCTGGAGAAATCAAATACTGCCTGTGTCAGCATTTTCCTCTTCCCTGTGCCAGATTGAAACTTCTGACATTGAGAGGGGAGGAGCCCTTAAAAGTCCTAAATTTAGCTCTCCCAGTTTGACTCATCTATGGCATAACTTATGGTGGAAATCATGACATATGTTTCTGTGTAAGTGGTTTAGTCATTCGAGGAGATGCCTTTAAACTCCTTATGTCCTTCCCTCATTATCGGAAAGTTGAGGTTTGCAATTACATGACATGTATACTCGATAAAGGATTTACATTTCATTCAAGCAAATTCTCCTCCTTTTTCTAAAGCCAAGAGCTTCCTCCTAAGTAAAATTCCTGGTTATGGGATTTACAATACTGGAAGAGATTTGGAACGACAGCATGTTAAACCTGGAAGAGAATCTTTTCAGGAATGTCAAGTCCAACTCCACAGTGATGCACTTGATGAAACTGAAGCCCATGCCAAGAAAGGAAGTTCCACCAAGCTGGTCTCTTCTCCTTGTCAACCGCTACTCCCCGAGAACCTCAAGGTCTACCATACAGGGATATATTGTGACAAGAGTCCTTATACAACAATCCTGGTGCTGGGTTGGAGTTTCTCAGATTTGTCTTCTCTGTGTTCTTTCTTGGAGCAGTCTCATTCACAACAATGGTTCCAATATCCACAAATGGCTGATGGCTTCCAAATTTGTACATCCAGCTCTGACGTCTACATTGAAATATCGTCGACTGGACAGCACCACACAGATGTCTAGTGCATGTTTCAAAGCAACGTGTTCACGGTTACTCTCCATTCCCACACACTTTCCACCAGCCAACCCTCAGCCCCTCACACCTGGGCGATTTCTTCCATTCTCTCTTTGGTTTATGGGATCACAACCCACATTATACCTAAGCCAGAAATCTGGGAACTCCCCATCTCCTTTTTCTTTCTCACCCCCGATATTTCACTTAGCTTAAATTTGACCTCCCTTCACAGCCGTCTCTTAAAGGGAATGTTGATATTTCTTCCCTGTGTCTCCTGCAACACTGAAGGTTTATCTTGAAACAATCCTTGGGGATCTATCTAAAATGCAGGCTTGACCCAGGCACCCCTGCTTGAAATATGTCAGTTCTTCTCTAGCAAGTAAGCATGCAATCCTTGTCTTTTAACCAGGGCAGGCTGTCTGGATGGTTCTGTCTTTACCTGTCACACCCTAGTTGTAGGTACCTTCCTGCCTTGGCAATCACCCAATTTCCATTTCCTCCTTGTGCTCCCAAATTTATCCCTAAGAACTTCCCTGGGTACCAGTCAATCTCTGCAGTTTCCCCCTACTCCTCCTGACCATCTTTTCTGAGTTTTGTTTCTAAGCATGCTCATACGTGATCGTGTATCACTGCATAATTTATTATTTGTGTAAGGGATTCTGAGACCTTTGGAAAAGTCAAGTCCACATCCCAGTAGCCTCTTCCAGAGGCTCCCATTGGCACAACCATCATGGTGGGAGGAAGTGTATGGTAGACCAGAAGTCTCTGCCACGGAAACACCCTAGGATCCTGAGCAAGGCACTTTACATTTTGGCCACAGTTTCCTGGTCTGTTCATTTCAGACATGGTTTGCTCTTTGCTGAGGTGCCCCTAGAAGTAGTCAGCTATGTGAAGAGGGCACCTGTACACACTTAGCTGGGGAGAGAGTGTGAGTATTGGTGATATTTTAAGATGAAAAAGACAGATATGTTTGCTTTGAGTCCTTAAGCAATATCTTTGCTCTGGGAGCCAAAGGCTTTGATAGTTGACATAATCAACTGGTTTACTCATTGTAAAACTAAAACGATACAGGAATCTTACTGTCTTGGAGAAAAGAGCCTATCTGGTCTGAAAATTTATTGTTCTTATTTACTGTGTCTGTGCTGCTTGGATGTTATTATTTTGAGAATGTGAGTGAGTGAGAAGTGTAGAGGTTGGGGACTTTAAAAGGTTTTCGTGTTGGTTTTACTTCCTATCCACTTACTATATTAACCTCTGGAAGCTTCAGTTTGCTTATCTGTAAAGTGGGGATAAGTAGTATCTATCTGTGTTTCTTCATTCACAGGCCCATTGTAAAGAGCAAATGAGAAAATGTGTATTAATGCACCCAAGTGTTATATCCTTGTGTGTGTGTGTGTGTGTGTGTGTGTGATCATTATTCCCTTTGGCTACCATGTGGGGGTCAAGGGTTATAGTCTGTTCTTGCTATTAGAGGACAAATACTGACCTCTGGCATTTGTACCAAATACAACAGATCAATTTTCCCTGAAACTAATAAGACCCAAGGCTGCCTACTTTCCAGGAGACCACTCATCATAAGTGTCAACAGCTGGTGGCCATGCACCCCACACCCCCATTTGCAACACCCTCCACCAGAACACAAGGTTCTAGAACCTTGGCACACTTCTTGAAAGAGCTGGGTTCTTTTGCTCTAAGAGGAATTCCACTTACAATTGTGCTGTCATACATTTAATGGAATAACAAAAACATTTAGAGTTTGGGGGAATCATGATGACATGTTTGAGCAAACTATGTCCACAAATGCTGAAAAAAATCCCGATTGTCTTGTTAAAATCATACCAAACTCCTTGGGGAGAGTATTGACCCTCAGGGCCCGTGGGTATTTAATTTTCTTACTGTATGACTGTGTTCTCTCTACCCTACCTGGGAATATAAATAAAAGCTCAGCAGTTTGCTTGAGATGTGTGTTGTGTGTGTGGAGATTTATACCCATACTTCTGTTTCAGTGAGGGTGAATGTGGCTTTCTACTGGAACCATGCCAGATACATACTTCTCTCTGAAATGACAGACGGGCTTTTAATGAGGGCAATTATAACAGAGTTTGGCTGTAGCTCACAGCTACGAGTAAGACACTGTGTGTGTATTGGGTGGGGGGGTTGATTCATGAATGCCAAGTTTTAGAGAGGGTGGAGGAGGGGATTTTCTGCTGCACGGGGCTCCCTTGCACACAGAGGGCAGCAGTTGGTGCAGCTGAGTGAGGTCTGTGGGTTGAACAGTGCGACTGCATTACTTTCTGGAACCCAGAAGTAGGCTTTTAAGGATGAGGGGGAAACTCGTCATAGCTGATATATTTCAAACCAGTCATATTTGCATTCTGGATATTTTTATCTCTCTAAAAATGTACGCTTATATTCATCAGAAAACTGTGATTTTTTTAAAGTTACAACCACTTAAAGGAACATTTATATAAAGTGGGAAATGATAATGTTATCTTATGAGTTTGTATGCTCATTGGACCTCACCTCCAGGTTAAAACAGGGGCCACACATCTCCCACCTTATTCTTAGGTTTCTCAATAAATGTGCCAGCTGTGGCCTCCATCCACAGCTTCCCTTTTCCACTTTCCTGACATGATGCCATAGCAGGTCACCGGAGGACTGATGTAAAAGGGAAATGCCCCCATCCTCTGGTAACCAATCAAGTAAGTGTTCTTATAACGTGGTACCACATATTGCCTTGAGTGGCTAGAGAAAAATATCGGTCAGAGGATTTAAGAACCACGAAGTAGCTTTTTGCCTAATAAAAAACTCATGGAAATGAGTAGTCAGCATGCAGCTGTGGTTTGGGACAATAACATAGTAATGCCTCACATTTATTTAACATTTATTACACCCTGGCACTATGTTAAGTGCATGGCTAGACTATCTCATTTAATTTCCACCATGACCCTATGGAATAAAGGCTATTACCTCCAACTTTGGGGATGGAGACATTGAGGCACAGAGAGGTTCAGCAAACTGCCTTGGGTCACAGAGCTGGGAAGGAGTGGAGCTGAATGTCAAACACAGAAGTTCTGACTCATGGAGCCAGAGTTAGAGGAAGAGCTTTGCTGTGTCAAGAAGGGTCGAAGAGGGAATTCCCTGGCAGTCCAGTGGTTTGGACGTTGCCCTTTCACTGCCAAGGGCCTCAGTTCAACCCCTGGTCGGGAAACTAAGATCCTGCAAGCCTCACAGAGTGGCCCCCCAAAAAAGGGGGGATGGGGTCTAAGAGTGATGGGGGAGGGGAGACATGAGGCAGAATATTCCAGGTGGAGAAACAGAGGTGGGGAAACTTGGTACCCGAGGAAGAGCAGATCGCAGGTAGACTGAGGTCAAGAGCAAGAAGAGTAGCAGAGGGCCAGCTTAGAAAATTAGGGTGTAAACTGTGGAGGACCAAGGTGGGCAGGCTGAGTCGCTCAGGAGGGAGACCGGGGCTGGAGTTGGGGTGATGTGTGAAGCTGTGGGAGGAGGAGGCTGGTGCCAAGGCCTGAACCTTGGAGAAACCCAGAGAGCTCCCTCTTAGAAGCCAAGGGACAAGGGGGTTTGAGGAATTAAGAAATTGTCCATTAGAGTGCGGTACAATTTTACATGGGACAGTTAGTTTTTATCCTTGATTTACTCAGTGAAAGGCTCCTAGGGTGATCTAAAGATAGGATATGGGGTAAAACAATTTGTAGGGGCGTGTTTGAAGGAGGAGGTGAAATTCATACTGGGCAGGCCACGCAGGAGGCTTTTGGAGATATGGCCTCCCCTGCACAAGGTGAGAGGCCCTGTCTCCCCTAGACACCCTTTCTAAGGTCCCTTGTATACAGGTCACCCTGTGGGGCTCCCTAGGATGCTTCACTGCAGCCATGTTGACCAGACTAGGGAGGGTTCTACTGCGTGGAGGCATTAGGATGTCTTACAAAAATAAATTAAATGAATTCAAGGTTGTGCTTGTACTCATATCATCTCAGTTCCCCTGTGCCCTTAGTCTTAGGTGGGAGGAGAGGATTTGGAACATCACCCTGGATTCTTTCTTGGAAGTATGCTGAGCACATGAACTTCTTTCGAGAGGGACAGGTTGTGGGGATAAGGGTTAGAAACTGCTGGATCCCATGGCTGCAGAATTTCTCCAAACCTCTGCGTGTGTCCTCCCCTGCTCGAAACCCCATGGGCTACAGTCTAGACTTCCTGCATCGACCTCCCAGCAATGTTTCGTGAATGCCCAGTGTGACAGGTTTCTTGGAATATTGATGAGTGACTCATTCCTCCTTTCCTAGAGCTCCTGGACATACCATAAAATATAAGACAAGCATTATCACCCACGTCATATCAAGAAGTTTCCTTTAAAGAGAATACTGAGCCAGCCTGCAGAGAGGCACAGAGGAGACCTGGGCAGCTGAAACACACAGACACCGTTCTCATTGCTGCCAACTCAGGTAGGCACTCCTGTCCCAGGACACACCTGTGCTAGGTTCACTCCAGCTTCCCAGGACTCAACTGAGAAGTACTGAATCTTGGAAGCAGCCTGGAATTCTCTCTTGGTCTCATTTCACTCAATCTATTGCCTCCCTTCTGGGCCAGCATCTCTCTGAGGCTCTTGTCACCTCCAGAGCTATCTTCCAGGAATCCTAGCCCTTACAGGGGCCGATGCCTCTCCCATTCACTTTCATCAGAGGCATCAGCTTTGCTAAACCGTCTCTGTTTACAAGCGAAAAGGGAGAAGTTTCCATAATTATTTCCTTTTTTTCCCTTTCAGCCACCATACAAGTTCTGAGCCCAGTGAGTCCTCTAATCGCTGCTCTGCACTCCCAACTCTGCCGCATTTCGTGGTAAGTCAGGACACTTCCCTTGGAGACCTGGCTTCCACCTACCTCTCCAGGCCCAATCCCCATCACTTCTTGCCTCTAAACTATGTTCCAGCCAAATGAGCCCCTTTTGGCACCAGAACGCATTGCATTGCTCCATCCCTCCTTACATCTTCTTTGCCTGCACACTTAACTCCTACTTGTCTTCAAGGATCAGTTCAGATTTGACCTCTTGTTTGACATTGTACCCAGCTACCCATTTTCTAGTGACTGTTCTCTCTGTACCCCATCACCTGCACATACTTCTGTCATAGGACTTCTCCTTCTCAGAGCCATGACTTCCAGAGGTAATAATGATGACAACTTCAGGAACAACTGGAAAACTAAAAGGAATTCATCCCTTGCTTTCTAAAGAAGAGAAAACAAAATCCCCAAATAAAACTAAAGAATGAATAGAATGGAACAGGATAGAAAGTCCAGAGATAAACCCACGCACATATGGTCACCTTATCTTTGATTAAGGAGGCAAGAATATACAGTGGAGAAAAGATAGCCTCCTCAATAAGTGGTGCTGGGAAAACTGGACAGCTACATGTAAAAGAATGAAATTAGAACACTCCCTATCACCATACACAAAAATAAACTAAAAATGGATTAAAGACCTAAATGTAAGGCCAGAAACTATCAAACTCATAGAGGAAAACATAGGCAGAGCACTCTATGACATAAATCACAGCAAGATCCTTTTGGACCCACCTCCTAGAGAAATGGAAATAAAAACAAAGATAAACAAATGGGACCTAATGAAACTTAAAAGCTTTTGCACAGCAAAGGAAACCATAAACAAGATGAAAAGACAATCCTCAGAATGGGAGAAAATATTTGCACATGAAGCAACTGACAAAGGATTAATCTCCAAAATTTACAAGCAGTTCATGAAGCTCAATATTACAAAAAACAAAAAACCCAATCCAAAAATGAGCAGAAGACCTAAATAGACATTTCTCCAAAGAAGATATAGAGACTGCCAACAAACACATGAAAGGATGCTCAACATCACTAATCATTAGAGAAATGAAAATCAAAACTACAATGAGGTATCACCTCACAACAGTCAGAATGGCCATCATCAAAAAATCTACAAACCATAAATGCTGGAGGGGGTGTGGAGAAGAGGGAACCCTCTTGCACTGTTGGTGGGAATGTAAATGGATACAGACACTATGGAGAACAGTATGGAAGTTCCTTTAAAAACTAAAAATAGAACTACCATATGACCCATCAATCCCACTACTGGGCATATACCCTGAGAAAACCATAATTCAAAAAGAGTCATGTACCAAAATGTTCATTGCAGCTCTATTTACAATAGCCAGGACATGGAAGCAACCGAAGTGTCCATCATCAGATGAATGGATAAAGAAGATGTGGCACATATATACAATGGAATATTACTCAGCCATAAAAAGGAACAAAACTAAGTTATTTGTAGTGAGGTGGATGGACCTAGAGACTGGCATACAGAGTGAAGTAAGTCAGAAAGAGAAAAACAAATACCATATGCTAACACGTATATATGGAATCTAAAAAAAAAAAAATAAGGTCATGAAGAACCTAGGGGCAAGACGGGAATAAAGATCCATACCTACTAGAGAATGGACTTGAGGACATGGGGAGGGGGAAGGGTAAGCTGTGACAAAGTGAGAGTGGCATGGACATATATACACTACCAAACGTAAAATAGATAGCTAGTGGGAAGCAGCTGCATAGCACAGGAAGATCAGCTCCGTGGTTTGTGACCACCTAGAGGGGTGGGATGGGGAGGGTGGGAGGGAGGGAGATGCAAGAGGGAAGAGATATGGGGACATACGTATATGTATAACTGATTCATTTTGTTATAAAGCAGAAACTAACACACCATTGTAAAGCAATTATACCCCAACAGAGACGTTAAAAAAATAAAATAAATTACTGTTGTTTAAAAAAAAGAATGAATAGAATGAATAAGGTTTCCTTGAGCAGTTGTGAGTTTCCTGACATGGGATGCTGAGTCATCATTTGTCCTGAAAGCTCCAGAAGGATTTCTGCTCCACGAAGTGGTGCAATAGAATGACCTGTAAGAGCCCTTCTAAAATTGTTTCAAAGGGGAAAAAAATCCTTAATTTCTTTTGCTTTTGTTTGTATGGAGTTGTTTTTGTTATCTGATCAGAGGTGGGTGATGGAGGTGGTGGTGAAGGTGAAGTGGGAGAAATGACAGGAACAGACTGGAAAAACAACTGGTCCCTGGTTACTCTGCCATGTAAGGGATGTTTAGAAAAATTCACCTCACCCAGCAGGTTGAATCCTCTTTTAAAGACTAGCTCAAGTCCAATGGTGAGCTACATATGGTCCCTAGAATGTCTTATGTTTGGCTAATGACTGAATGTTGTATTGGGGAGCCCTGTACAAAGGTACTGTGGCAGCTCTCCAGGCCCATTTCCCAGAGAAAACAATTTTTCTCCAGTTTCCAGTTTACCCAGATAAAACAGTTGCTCAGAGTTCATGACTTCCTTGCCTTTTAACTTCTACCTATAGTTTCCATTGGCAGGAATGAGATAGCTTCCTTCGCTAGGGCTGTGCTGTGTTGCCATGAGGCAATTTGCCATGTTCTCCCTCAAGAACTGGCTGGGTTGTAGCGAAGATCAAGGGATTCATTCATTCATTCATCCAACCATTCATGCATTCATTTATGCTCAGCTTTGTGAGGTACAATCATGAACAGCCTTTGGGAGGGCCATGATCAAGTTTTTTGAAAGGAGATTAATTCAATGGTGAAATTTAGGACTAGGCTGCCCAATATTGGATAACCCATGTGGAAATTCCCCAGTGATATGGGGAGCCCAGTGGATCATAGTAACAGTTCCTTCCCAAGCCAGGCCACTCTTGGGCACTGTTGGTGTCCAGGGAAGTGGTGTGGATGCTTCTTTTCAAAACAGACACCATCCCTGCTGGACTGGGTCTTAGGGGAGCCAAATGGGTAGCTGAGAGCCCCAGCTATTGGAGTCACCAGGAGTCAGCCTGTTACTTACACATGTGTGAGAAAGGATGCAGGGGAAAAGGAGATGCGATACTTCAATCTCTCATCTGTGTCAATACTAAGATACTAAGTTGGAGGAATATTTTAAAAATGTTATTTTGCAAAATGCAATTTCATAACCAAATGTGACATTTACAGGGGTGGAGAATGGAGGAACATTTACTGACAAAAATCATATCATATTCTTGTGCTTCTTGCCCATTTTCAGCTTGGACTTCTGTTTGGGCAGAGGAGGGAAAGGAGAGATGGTAACCCCTTCATTAAGTACCTCATGGCTGATTCTAGGCAGCACACATCTCTGAGAAGAAAGGAAAACAAGAAAACAGTACTTTATCCTTTGTCTTTTGTGCTTTGTCCTCCTTTTTTTTTCTCTCTATTTACAATTAATCATCCAAATTGAGCTTCTGGGAAAATGGCATACGTGTACTTTTCTCTATTCTTCCCACTAAGTACAACTAAAAAACCATGAATATTACAATCATACCTCAGAGATATAGTGGGTTAGGTTCCAGACCACCGCAATAAAGTAAATATCATAATAAAGTGAGTCGCACAATTGTTTGGGTTTCCCATTGCATATGAAAGTTACGTTTACACAATAATCTGTTAAGTGTGCAATAACACCAGGTCTAAAAAAATACGCATACCTTAATTAAAAAATATTTTATTGCTAAAAATGCTAACCATCACCTGAGCCTTCAGCAAGTTGTAATCTTTGTGCTGGTGGAGGGTTTGAAATATTGTGAGAATTACCAAAATGTGACATAGAGACAGGAAGTTAGTAAATGCTGATGAAAAAAATGGTGTCAATAGACTTGCTTGACGTAGGGTTGCCCCAAACCTTCAATTTGTAAAAAATGCAGTGTTGGCTAAGTGCAATAAAGTGAAGCACAATAAAACGAGGTCTGCCTGTATATATATCAATACATATAACAAACATAAAAAGTGGAGAGAAGATGGCAGAGTAACCAGGGACCTTGAGCCTGAAGAACAACATGGTGGTGAGTTTCCTGTGTTTTGTTTTTGTTTTTCCTTTTTGCTTCTTATGTCCTAGACCAGACACTATAGAAGCTGGCAACTTGGAAATGTCAATAGATACAGACAGAAATGCCCCTCCACCCCCCCACAAAAGTCTGCCTTCTCTAGCCGAAGGACTAGGAAAGAGGTAGTCTAGAAAGACAGAAAACTTTTAGATAATAACAGCTGTACTCCAGCCAAAACTACATGGAAAAAAACTGTGACATCACCCTGAGAGCAGAGGATGAGTGGGGAAGCTAGACTCCTACCCTTGCCAGGTGTAGCAAGGCACCCCAAACCTCCTGCCAGGGGTGTATCAGAGAACACAGAGTGAGAAACCCAGATTTTCATTCTTTCTGAGGCGTAATAGCTTCCCCCTAGAGACCACATGGGGAGCCTGGACTTCTCCCCAGACTCAGCAGTAGTGAAGCAGCCCTCCCCATCCCCACTGGGGTAGCATTAGGAGAATCCTAGTACAGAGTCAGGACTTCCACTACTACTCATCAATAACAATGCCACTTCCACAAAGTGTAGTGGAGACCACAGGGGAAGCATCAATGAGGTACCCCTCTTGTCCAGGGTGGTATCACTGGAGACTCATTGAGGAGCTTAAACTCTCATTCCCACCCAGTAGTAACAAGGATCCTCCCTCATCCTTATGTCAGTGGAGACTGACATCATACTAGGTAGTAATTAGGTGAAACCCCACAACCACCAGAGTGGTGTCAGAGGAGAACTGCTGTAATATAGGATGTAAATAAGATCCAGAGCCTCACAATCCTTCTGATGCCTAGGTTTCAATTAAAAAATTCACTTGTCACAATAAGGAAGAGAAAGAGCTCAGACTGAATGAGAAAAGACAAACACCAACATTGACATGATACAGATTTCAGAATTATCTGAGAATTTTAAAGCAGCCATCATACAAAGGATTCAATAAGCAATTACAAACATGATGAAACAAATTTAAAAAAAATCTTAGCAAAGAATGGTAAGCTTCAGCAAAAAATTTTAGCAAGTGTAGAGAAGAACCAAATGGAAATACTAGAACTAAAAATTACAGTTCCTGCAAAAAATGCTCAGTGAGTGGGCTCAGCAGTAGAGTGAAGGGGACAGAGGAAAAAAGCAGTGAACTTGAAGACAGAATAATATAAATTATTCAATCAGAACAATAGAGAGAAAATAGACTGAATAAGGAATGAGCAGAGGCTTGGGAACCTGTGGGGCTATAATAAAGATCTAAGAATTATGCCGTAGAGTACCAGAAGAAGAGCAGAAAGAGGCTGGGACTAAAAGAGTATTCAAATCTTCCCAAGTTAAAAAATAACCTACAAATTCAAGAAGCTTAGTAAATCCAGTACAGGATAAATCCAAATAAACCCACACAAAGACACATCATAATCAAACTTCTGAAAACTAGAAAAAATCTTTTTTTTAAAAACATCTTTATTGGAGAATAATTGCTTTACAAAGGTGTGTTAGTTTCTGCTGTATAACAAAGTGAATCAGCTATACATATACATATATCCCCATATCTCCTCTCTCTTGCATCTCCCTCCCTCCCACCCTCCCCATCCCACCCCTCTAGGTGGTCACAAAGCACCGAGCTGATCTCCCTGTGCTATGCGGCTGCTTCCCACTAGCTATGTATTTTACATTTGGTAATGTATATATGTCCATGCCATTTTCTCAATCTTGAGAGAATCCAGAGAAACGACACATTCCTTACAGGGGAAAAAGAATTCAAATGACAGCGGATTTCTCATCAGAAACTATGGAAGCCAGAAGGCAGTAGCACAATGTTTTTCAGTTACTGAAAGCAAAGAATCATCAGCCCAGAATTCTATACCAGCAAAAACATCCTTCATGAATTAAGAGGAAATCAAGCCATTCTTAGATGAAGGAAAACAAAGAGAAGTTGTCAAAAGCAGACTCACTCTAAAAGAATGGCGAAGGAAGTTATCTAAACAAAGAGACAATGATAAAAGAAGAATTTCTGGTACACCCTAAACTGAGAAAAGACATAGAAAGAGCAAATATGGAGGTAAACACAGTAGACTTTGTTTCCCGTAATGGTATAAATATGTTGAAAGTAAAAAAGATGGAAAAAGATATAACACACAAACGTGAATGAAAAGGAAGCTGGTATGGCTTTATATTAGCATATAGAATAGGCTTCAGAGCACAGAAAATACCAGGGATGAAGAAAAACATTACATAGTGACAAAGGGTCAACCAACCAAGAACATGTAGCAATCTTAAATGAATACACATCAAACAACAGAGATGTAAAATATGTAAAGCAAAAACTGATAGAACTGGAAGGATGACTATGCAAATCCACAAGTATAGTTGAAAACTTCAACTCCTTAACAATTGTTAGAACAACCAGAGAGAAAATCAGCAGAAATATAGAGGAACTCAGCAACACCATTGACCAATAGGATCTAATCAACATTCATAGCGTACTCTACCCAACAGCAGCAGAATGTACATTCTTTTAAGGTGCCCACAGAATGTATACCAAGATGCAACATATCTTGGGCCATAAAACAAACCTTAACAAACTTAAAAGAATTAAAATCACATGGACTATGTTCTCTGACCAAAAGGGAATTAAACTAAAAAAAAATTTTTTTTCCCTGTTTTTGTCTTTTCTATGTATTTTTTCTTTTCTTCTCTTCACGCCACTGGCTTCTTCTTCTGCCACTCAGGCCTGCCCTCATTCTAAGTGTTCCAGTGAGGATGCAGTTAATGAAAAGATTTTGGAGTGGGATGTGGCTTTCATGTCCTAGGGCTTTAGAGGAAAGAGAGAAATGGAATTTTCATTCTCGTAAGCCTCTCTATTGGAGAGGCTCTCCTTTTGGAGAATGAATATGAGCTTCACCTTGTTTTGTTCTAACTATCCCTGGGACCTTTCTATACAAAACCAGAGGAGAGAAGAAGATGGTTGAGATTCCTAGTCTGTGTCACTGAAAATGGGTTTGCATCATTTGTGCAGTTTAAGCCATTTTGAGACAAAAAAAAAATAAGTGGAGCAGAAAAAAATAGCTTTCTTTATGCCTTATGAGACCTAAAAATTCGACCGTAAATTTCCAATTCAAAAGGCAGAAGCCGAGAGTGACTGCATCTGCTGGGGAGCCTCTCTCCCTGTGGACCAGTCATTGCATAATTTTGTGCTGTGTTCACATGGGCCTCTCAGTGCTGCTGAGCTAGGAAGCCCAGTCCTGCACCCAAATAGTGAATCTTTCTCTAAACCATGTATTCCCACTAATGGGCTTCCCACTGACAATTCAGTGATCCCCAATTGTTTGATATTTATCCATAGGAAAAGAAAATGACTCCTGCCACTATTAGTTACAAGGTGGGCTGTTTGGCCCAGCACAGCCAGGAGCCTCAGTTTCTGATAGGCAGCAGATGCTCAGGCTCCCTGTCCCAGAGGACAGCAGAAGGCAAGGGGGAGGGGTGGAGGTAGGATTCAGGGAGCTCAAGGCAAAAATTCTTTCCTAAGCCTGGAACCTCTTTGGGGCTGGACATTGGGCAGATGGTGTTTGCTTTCTCCATCAGTCAGGGAGTCACGGCCAGAAGCATGGGGGATGGGGGCATCCAAACATCATTTTTGAAGCTCTTCAGGCTCCCTGCATTTTAAAATCACTCAAGTTTGCTTTCTAAATATCACAGAGGCAATTCTATACAATATTGTGGCGTTCACTGGATCACGTTCTCTGGTGTAGGGGTGGGGATAGAATTACTCAACGTAGAGCAGTAACCAGCGTAAACGTTTTCAATTCCTTCCTGTGGCCTGGACCCTTCCCCTGGGAAGCCCTGCTAGCATTTTTCTTGCCCTCTCCCCAATTCATTCTTTCACGTCCTGAGCTCAGGGTGATTTTGTGCTTCTGGCTCCTATGTGGGAATCTACCCTTTCTGTTCCTGACTCCCTATCTCTACTGAGATCAGCAAGGGAGCCTGTGGAGCAGGTGGTATTCAAACCAATGTGGAGAATGTCCTTGTTCCCAGGATATTCATGCTAAGATACTTAGGGGTGAAGTATCTTGACATCTACAACTAATTCTCAAATGGTCCAAAAGAGAGAGATAGGGAATCCACAAATAGGCAAATGTGAAGGGTGAAGGGTACAAGGATGTGTACTGTATTGTTACTTTTGTGACTTCTGTTCGTCCAAAAATTTTCAAAATTAAAGCAAAAATGGGAAAGACCAGCATGGTGACAATAAGCCACCTCTCTTCAGTCTTAGGTCTGATCAATGGTCTCTGCACTGGGGGAGGTGTCTGGCTAGGGTGCTGCTATGGATAAATATGATGGTTACTTGATTTCCTTCCAGTGTGAGATCACCTTATATGGTTCATCAGTCCATACTCTGAATAGGAGTACCATTGAGTGGCATCTTAAATGCTTCAGATTCTTTGCCTGTGGGCTCTTTCTAAGCCTAGAGGTGATTAGGCTCCATTGCAGACATATTGACTTGAACTCTCTAGGGGTAGAAACAAAGAACAAGTAGTATTTATTTAAACCATTGTTTGTGGAGACACCTACTTTTAAGATGATAAGACAAGAGCTTCTTTGTCTCCTTCAGAAAACAGCACGGAGACAAAGAAACAAAAAAGAATTGTATTATTTTTTTTGTGAAACTAGGAAATGTCTATAATCTCAAACTATGTATAAAGGATATGCACCATATGCAGCAGAAATTGGATCACACAACAAAGCAAAGGAAACCTAGACCATAAAATGGAAGATAAGGAACAATAAAAATATTTTAAAGATTTGAAGGCTTAATGTAAAATAATAACTCATATATGAAAAATCAAAATATAGCTCTAGGTAATTATCATGGAAAAATCTCCAAGATATATAGTTAAGCAAATCCTTAATCTTAAGTGAATCCTTAATTCTTTCTCATCTGTAAAGTGGAGGTAGTGTGACACCCAGCTTATGGGACTCTTGTGAGGGATGAAAAGCCCTTAGAAGGGTGGCAGGCAGAAGATGAAGACTAAGTATTTGTTATATTATAAAATTGGTATTTATTTACTCACAGTTGCCTCAGTCACTACCCTAGATTGCCACTCTGGTGTTTTAGTTTGCTAGGGCTGCAGTAACAAAGCAGTGCAGACTGAGTGGCTTTAACCACAGAAATTGATTTCCTCACTGTTCTGGAAGGCAGAAGTCTGACATCAAGGTGTCAGCAGGGTTGGTTTCCTCTGAGGCCTCTCTCCTTGGCTTGTAGATATTCCTCTTCTTGTTTCCCCACATAATCTGCCTTCTGTACCTGTCTGTGTCCTAATTTCCTCTTCTTATAAAGACACCAGTCATACTGGATTAGCACTCACCCTAAGGACCTCATTTTAAATTAACTACCTCTTTTAAGACCTTACTTCCAAATATGATCCCATTCTGAGGTATTGGAAGTTAGCGTTTCAGCTTCTGAATTCTGAGGGGACACAATTCAGCCCTTAACATCTGGAGCTTAAGGTTTACAGCCTGGTGAGCTCCGCACGTCAGCAGGTAGAAGTATGTTTAGCATATTTCAGTTTGTCCATAACTATCTCTTGAACGAATGGGAGTGCTTCTTCCCTCCGGTCTCTTGCTACATCTGGTATATTCAGTTTCTTCATAACCATCCCTTGAAAGCACAAGAGTGCCTCCTACCCACGTCTCTTGCTCTGTCCTATGTCCATGAAGCACAGGGCAGCCATGAACCCTGAGCAGAGGAGGCATTTGAGGAACAAGCTGAGGGCTTGTGAAGGGTCCACCAGCTTCACTGAGGAGCTGGTGCTGCTGGGCTCTTTGGTGGCTTAGAGACTGGGAAGGATAGGGAGGCACAGAGAACCCTGAGCTTTTGGTAGTGTGGCTGCAGGTCAGCCCACGGTAAGCAGGTGGTTCCAGCCCTCCAGCAGGACAGATCTCCATTCTCATCAAAGGAACAAACCAAGTTCAATCCTTGGCTCTCCTCTCCTGGACTGAGGCTTGGAAGACAGCCCTTCTTGGAAGCAGCTTCTGATCTTACGTGTTGGAATCACCAGTGGTTGGAATTTCTCCTGTGAGTGCTGTGGAAAAGGGCTATATTTTACTCGTTTATGATCAGGTAAACCTCACTCTATACTACTGTTAAATTCTCCAAAGCTTGGTTGTGAATTTTAAATCCAAGTTTACCTTAAATGCACAGTGGTCAGGTTTGGGGGTTGGGTCACTATTTAAAGCAAAAAATAGTGTACCTCTTTTGGCAAAAGGAAGCCTTCTAATTTGTGTTTTTTGTTTGTACATGTGGCCTTTATACATGTATACAAACACACAGCTACACCAGACACACCACACACACACACCACCACACACACACACACACACCACACACACCAGACACACCACACACACACACACCCAGCCAGCCACCCACTCCCCCCACACACACCACACACACACACCACACATACCACCCACACTGCACACACATATACACCACACACACACCCCACCACACACACACCACACACACCACACACACCACACACACCGCACACACATATACACCACACACACACACCACACACACACCCCACATACTACACACCACACACACCACACATACACATATCACACACCACACACACCACGCATACACACACCACACATACCACACACACACCAGACACACTCACACCACACACACATACACTCACAAACACATCACCCACACCACACACACACACCACACACACACATACACTCACACACACATCACCCACACCACACACACATACCACACACACACACCACACATACACACACCACTCACACACACACACCAGACACACACCACACACATACACCACACACACACACACACACACATACATTTTTGCCTTACCTCTGTAAGGACCTGGTATCTAAATCAGGTCTAAAACAGGAAGGCTTTATTAAGTAGTTCAAACTGCAGAAAAAATTATGATCCTAGTTTAAGCCAAAATACCACAAAAAACCTAAAGACAGCATCTGTCAGCTTTGGGGATCCTGCTTTACTCTGGGCACCAATCTGTACATTTTGACTTTGAAATAGAAGCTACAGGGACTGTAGTTACCAGGTATGGATGGTCAGGGGAATGTGAAATATTAGGTTTTCTCCTCTTATATTTGTGCTGTTTGGTAGGGTGATTTAGTTGAACATACTTTGGTGGTTTTGTGAAAGAGTATAAGCCCCTAAAAATGTAAGTTGCTGAGTCATTCTCATAGACAGCCTCGGGGTTTAATTGGAAAGTTAGGGCAGGCATCTTGACTGGCATGTGACATTCTTTGTTGCCACTATTAAAAAAAAGCAGAATTGAGGCAAAGATGAAGCGGTCAGATTTACACAAGAATAACCACAGCTGGGAGATTTTCCAGGATGTAGAACAGACTCTTAAAAAGGAAAAAAGATTCTGACAAGGTGAGTTCAAGACAGCGAACAGCAGAGCAATCCCCTTGAGGAATTCAGATACTTGACATTAAGAGCTGGGAAGAAATTGTTGCTGAATCAATCCAGGAAAACTGAGGGGTGAGGCAAAACATGTTTTGAATTCTTTTCTTCAAAAAATGTGTTTTATTTTGTATTATTTGAGTCATTAATATTTTAGAGAAATAATTCTTTATCTCTTAGGTTCTCTTCATTTAAATTAGTTAGAAGTTACTGATTTTGAATTAATACTCTTTTAGGTTCAAAGATTTTGAAATTCAGAGATTATTATGGCTGGACTGTGCCTTTAAAAGTAAACAAGACAGTGATATCTGATGATAAGGAGAAACTGAATGGCTCTTTGGCCGTATGCTATGCCCTCAACTTCTTCATTTTGATGGCTGTATCACCAGTAGTACCAGCTTGGATTTATTGAAGACCTGGTTTAGACTGGGTGCAGAGAAAAAGCCTGTGTCTATTTTATAATTGTGTCCTTGAGAGTTTATTCTTCAGAAAAAGTACATCTGGTGCCCGACATTCTTATTTTTAATGTTTTGGACTCAATTTTGCTTTATTCACAATGTGCGGTTAACATCTAAAATCAATTTTTGTGCATAAAGAAATGACATTATTAAAATATTATTAAAATAGGTTTTCACAGGCACTTGGCTATTTGTGACAAAATGCATAATTATCAGGATTTAGGAGCTAATGGGTTTATAAGCCCATTATACATAAAAGCTCCCCTTCTAAAATAATGTTCAGCTTGTACTTACATGACTTGCTGTGACTTGTGTAAGAAACAAATTGTTCTATAGATTACCAAAGTCTTATTGTTTTGTATTATCTCTTGAAGCAATTAAAAAATATGGAGCTTGGTATTTTTTGTGGCAGGGCAGCAGAGAGGGAAGAGCTTACACTATATTGACAATTTGGAGCTTGAGCTTAAACTGCTTGAAATGACTGGACTCTCAGAGAAATCCTTTGAAAATGTGGGCTTTTTATGGCCAGTGTGTCATCAGGCATCACAAGCCAGGCTGTAGGGCTGAGGCTGGTGTGAAAGCCATCTGTGTCGATGCATCAATCCACACCTGATGTTTGATATAGGCGTGGAAAGGAACCTTCCACTCTTTAACAGTTTTTCTTTTTAAAATGTCAGCATTCAAATTAAATATTTACTCGCCATTGTTCAACACATTGCAAGATGAGTCAGGGAAGAGATAAAACCTAAACGGAAGTAAACAACAATTTACCCAGACTTGTAAGCTCTGTTTGTGGTTAGGTACCTTAAAATACGAAGATTTAAAAACATGACTGGGCAGGACAAAGACAAATACCATTTGACATTGCTTATATGTGGAATCTAAAATATGACACAATTAACTTATCTAAGAAACAGAAACAGACTCATAGACATAGAGAACAGACTTGTGGTTGCCAAGGGGGTGGGGGTGGGGAGGGATGGACTGGGAGTTTGGGATGAGCAGATGCAAACTATTATATAGAGAATGGATAAACAACAAGGTCCTACTGTGTAGAACAGAGAACTGTATTCAATATCCTGTGATAAACCATAATGGAAAAGAAAATGAAAAAGAATGTATGTATATGTATAACTGAATCACTTTGCTGTACAGCAGAAATTAACACAACATTGTAAATCAACTATACTTCAATACAATAAATTAAAAAATAAGTAATAATCCTGTAGTCCTATTTGAATTAAAGATATCATTAACTCATGAAAAAAATATGACTGGGGTTCAGGGGTGGGAGGGTGTCAGGCCCTTCTGCTGAGGTCATGTGATTGAATTGCCCTAATTTGGACTATCACAGGAGTGTCTCTAAAAAGGCACTAGTTTCCAGCAAATATACGCCTTACCAATGCCCCCTCTCAAAATGGAGATGACACTTTATTTTACTTCTACTGAAGTGATGGTACCAAGGAATGATTTTGGGGTCTTTAGCACACCCATGATTCCATCAGCCTACAGTCTCCCCCAAATAAACAAACAGAAAAGTCAAGCACACAAAAAGACATTCTCTAGGCCCATGAAGCTTCAAAGATGTTGGTTTCCTTGTGTTCATTTCTTAGAACTAGACCCCAAGTGTCTCCTGGATAGAGAGCCCTAGCCCTAACCCCAAACTTAACTTGTGCAAGAGAACTCGATGGGAGTGTAGGAAAAGCTGGAGTCACCTTTGACCAGGTGATTTGCATATAATTTGAATATTTGAATTCAGATACATGTTCAAACTGTTGTTTTTGTGCCAGGTGAAAGAGAGCTGTATCTTCCATGTGATACTGAAATAGCTAAGACATATTCTACTTCAGCTGACATGAAAAATAGAAGTGACCGTGGTACAGAAAAAAAAGTGGAAGAGGCCTCATGCAAACATGGTCAGATAATTGGATGTTGTTTTTTGATACCCACGTGCCACTCATGTCTACCTGCAGTTCTTGGCCATTTTGCAGGGGACAAGAAGAGAAGAAGAGAGAGAAAGGCACAGGGTCGGGAGGAGCAATGTGTCTGACCTTTCAGAACTTGCATTTCTCTTCCATGGAATGTGGATTTCAGCTCCTCTGCTGGAAAGCCAGAAGTAGAACCACCAACCTCAGCTGACCAATTTAATCATTCTGTAAGTGTGGGAGCCAGCTTAGAAAGAATTTGAGAGTTAGCTGGGACTTCCCTTTAAAGAGCTATGCTCTTGCTGACACTTTAACATACAATAACTGAGGACCTTGGTCCCATCCCTTGTTTCTTAGGTCTTAATGGTAGGTCTTATAATTTAGTGATTGAGTTAAAAACCAAGGGCCTATGTTGAAGGGAGTGATGAGTTTTATGCGGAGAGTAAGTGAATTTTTTCAAGCTAGGACTTATTTCAACAATGGATTTTTTTCAACACCTTAGAGATGAACCAGTGAATATCCTCCAATTTGATCAAGTCCCAGTCCCTCCTCTTTGCAGCCTGATGAGGTGAGTAGAACCATATGCCGGAAGTGTGAGCTCTAATTTTTCATGATTAAAGAACTGGAAGGAAAACAAAAAACCTCTTCAACTCAACTGTGTGAAAGACAAAGTTTGCAACATGCAAATTCTCCAAATTGAGGGTCTAACCAATTCCCCTTCTTAGGGGGCTTATCCTCACAATCTTTGAGCTTCAAAGTAGGGGAAATGGGCAGTAAACTTCTCTCTCTGCTTGGTTGGTATTTGCATACCACAAAGCAAGCTAACACAGACTGGGGTTTAGAGTTTTCTTCCTAACTCCACACAGCACTCACTTCTCTGACTCTGAACATGTCAAAGGACAAAGAAATAAAATGGACTTACTGTTGGTCTTCTGGTTCTTGTCCTTCCTGTCAGGTCTAAAGGCAAGGTTTCCTCTGCTATTCCACTCCCACTATGCGACAGGTTACTCTAAGGTAATTTGTTAAAACTTGAAGTTGTCTTATTGAGAGTAAACCAGAAGACATATGCAGTGTTTCCAATTAGTTACCTAGAAGCATATTAGTAACAACCCCTCACAAATATAAAACATCACGCCCTGACTAGCTCAGTAGACCAGGAATCCTACCCAGACCAGATCTGACCATTATACAAGGGAAGGAATGGATGTACATGGAGCCTGAATGGCTCCAGTGACAGAGACAGGTCTAGAGCCCAGGGTTTGTGACAACTACACATCAAGTGTTTGTTGTTGTTTTTTTTTTTGGCCACAGTATAACCTGACTTGTGTCATTGACACACTTGTTCATTTCCCAAGTGGTGTGTTAGTTTGGCTGGGCTACAGTTCCTGGCTATTCACTCATCACTAATGGAGGTGGTGCTATGAGAGTATTTCATAGAGGTAATCAGTTGACTTGATCCTACATTACCTGTGTGGGCCTGACTTGATCAGTTGAAAGGCCCAAAGGGGAGGGTTGAGACTTCCTTGAGAGAAGAAATTCTCCCTGTGGATGACAACTTCAGCTGCTGCCTGAGAGCTTCTGTCTTCTCTTCTTTTTTTTTGCGGTACACGGGCCTCTCACTGTTGTGGCCTCTCCCACTGTGGAGCACAGGCTCCGGACGTGCAGGCTCAGTGGCCATGGCTCACGGGCCCAGCCGCTCCGCGGCATGTGGGATCCTCCCAGACCGGGGCACGAACCCGCGTCCCCTGCATCGGCAGGCGGACTCTCAACCACTGCGCCACCAGGGAAGTCCTCTGTCTTCCCTTCTTGACAGCCTGCCCTAGAGATTTCTGACATGACCAACCAGCCTCTTAATCATGGAAGCCAATTCCTTCCAATAAATCTCTTAATGTATATCTCCTGCTGGTCCTGGTTCTCTGGTTGAACCTTGACGGATACACCAAGAGAGCAATTGTAGTTAAAAACTGGATCTGATGAGGAATTCTCTGGTGGTCCAGTGGTTAGAACTCCGCGTTTCCATTGCAGGGGGCATGGGTTTGATCCCTGGTTGGGGAATAAGATCCCGCAAGCCATGCAGCGGCACAACCCACAAAAAACAAAAGTGGATCTGATGTGTTGGGAGCATCTCATGAGGTTTCCGTATATGGATGGAAAGAGAAAGAAAAGGCTTGAGTGGCCACAGGCCACTTATTCTTACTTCATGGAACCAGAAGCCTGATTGTTCATATGCTTTTGTGCAACTCTTATTGCAGAAGAAGACCTGGCCCTGCTGGGACATTGAGGTCCGGATTGCATTCTGATATAAAGACTGAGGGACATTGGTTCACACCTACCGGGCACTGGTGGGAAGAGGGAGAGAGGGCAAGAGACGTGTAGATCAGAAACCCTGACAGAAAGGAGTTGGAATGATCAATTGGTGATTCTTAGGAAAACAGAGCATCAGCAGGTTTACCTGCCACCAGGTCATGGTCAAGATGAGAGGTCACAAGATGAGCTTAAGACAGCCAACGGCTGCCAGAAAGACAAGGGAAGACGGAGAACAGGAAGCCAGACTTTGGGTGTGGAAATTTAGGAATAAGCAATGAAGATAACTGGGTGTTCTCAGTGGAAAACGATGCATTATTTAGAGCACACCCTTCTGGGTTTTCTGATTTGAGCTGTTCATTGCCGTGGAGATATTTTTGTAATTTGTAAATGGTAGAGAACTGATTGCAATGCAATTATAATTACCAATCAAACAATTATTGTATATAGACCTACAAATAAATTCTGCCAGGTGGAGGTTCAATCAATCTCTTTCCTGATGGGAAAAAACAATTCAACATTACTTTCCTCCATATAAATTTGTGGTTTGACTGCTTTGAACCTGTTGTAACATCTGTATGATTTCCTTGTTTAATTAATGAGTTAAATGTAATATTTGGTCTGTGTTCATTTTATGTTTGAGGGAAGCTGAAAGGTCACCAGGCCCCAGAAAGGCCCATGCAGCCATGCTTGCAGCACAGACAATGTAAATAAAAGTAAACTTTTTCATTTTTCTTTTTAAATTAGGGTAAAATTCAGATCCTGTATCCTTCCCTTTGAGATTAACATCAAGAGATGCTTTTATAGTTTTTGGAAGAAGAGTTAAATGAGCCCTCTGTGTTTCATATTTATATACACATTTGTTTATGTAGGTGTGATTTCTATCTTACCTGCTTCCAAAAACTACGTTTGAAGTGGAACAGAGGGTAAAAGGAGAAAAAATAATAGATTGTCTAGCAGGCCAGACCTCACCTTACAAAGAGCAATGTCCTCTGCAGAACCACAGAGCAGATGGTGAAAAACCATCTGATAAAAATAACAGAAGGCTACATGGTAAATATATCATAACAACAGGCAGGCAGCTAATGAGACCGATGAACAGAAAGTAAAAGATGAGGAGGGAGGGCATCACCCAAGGTCACCAGGTCTGAGATATTAAGGTACGTTGCAGGTTGGATTTATGTCAACAGTCTCTGAAGAGCCAAGTGTGGTTTCACTTTCAAGAACACTTGGCCTTCCACTTGCAGGTGCGGGGGGGCGCGCAGAAGAGTGCAGGCCTGGGGCAACAGACATTGCTAATTCTCCCCTCTGAATGGATACACTGGAGCAGGGATAGGGACCATCCCTGCCCTAAGACATCATTGGAACATTGGAGCACACGTCTCCCACTTGGCAGGTGTCCTGTCCGCCATGCTGTCTCCAGCACCATGGTGATGGTGGGGATGGCAATGACAAGGGTCAATGAGCACTCTGTAAACAATGCAATAAATGGAGCGGGGGGGCACTTTCTACTATTTTCTTAATATATGTCGTTGGGCTGAGAGAGAGAATTACTGCACATTTCAAGGTGAATGGTATGAGATCAGTGAGTATGGAGATTTATACTGTCCGGAATGTAATTCTAAAAAACTTTCCTAAAGGTCTTTTTAAGGAAAATATCACAGAATTAAATTGAATACGTGTCAATAAAAATATTGTGTGTCTCAGGAGGTAAATTACACACTTTATCAAGAAAAGCATTTGGGAAACTGAGATAATATATTAACACTCTATCTAGGGACGGCTGTTAAGAGAAGGATCTAGACTAAAGCTGAACTCCAGACAAGAGAGGAAGAACATCTCCCTGGGATGTGTGGGGAAAATATAGACAGAACTGGAAAAGTCCAGAGGCAGCAGCAGTGCATGTGTTTTGAGCAAGGGAAGAGGGAGTTGGACATAAATGGTGGTTGGAAAATTAAGAGGACCAGCCTCAGAGCCCTGGAAATGTACCAGTCAGGGGGCAATCTCTGTGTGGATCCATGTAGCTCAAAACCCGTGTCATATCCTAAGAGTAGTTACACTGGGCTCCCACCATGGGCAGGAGTGGGGTGAGTAAGAAAGAGGACCTGGCAATTTTCAAATAAAACTAAAATGTTCCTCAGAATTCATAGTACAGAAAATGCTTGGAAGTCTTTTATGTGAGTGACAGTTTTAAAAAACATGGTTCTCAAGCTGTGTGTTTGCTATCTCACTCATAGTTTAGAAGAGGGAAAAAGGAAAGTAGGTACCAATGAGGTCTTTTGCAGGTTGTGCAACAAATTCACAGTGGCCCTGGGATGGGGGAGGGGCGAACCAGACTTTGCAGATCCCTGAGCTGAGCACGAGGCAGTGAATTGTTTCTTGGGATTATCAAAGCAGCCCGACTCAGTCCCCTGGAGGGTCTGGGAGTAAATAATGAATCACATATTGTGAGGGCAGGGAAGGAATATGGTTTCCTGAGTGTGATGAGCTACTATTGACACAGGCCTGCTATTGACATATCCGGAGCCTCCAAAGCACGTGCTTCATACTGGTGACCCCTCTTCTGATCTTAGTCATGGCTAACATTTATTGAGCACCTACTATGTGCCAGGCATTTCTTTCCATGTATTAATTCATAGAAATAATCCAGGAGGTGTTTTTACAGACTAGAGTGGAAAAACTCATCAGGTAAGTTAGCTACAGTTTGTGTTTTCAATGTATAACCGTTTTCCTGAGTTGTCAGGTTCAATAATTCGTGGATCTGCTTAAGCAGGGTTCTGATGGGAACATTTGCCTCAGGCTTTCACATGTTTGTATAATTTGAGTTTAGCTTACTCTGCTCATTTTAAGTCCCGTCAGGAGTTGGAAGAATTTATAGATATGATGCAGGGGGTTGGTGACTTGTAGTGATTTGAAGGAAGTAAATACGTTCTATCTTTCCCTTTGTAGCTTCTCCCACCATTCAGGTAACATGGCACCTTTATCCTTCTATATGTTTTAAATCTATGATGTTGTTCACACTTACAAATAAGGCAGCAAAGTCCTATTTAGGACTCCTTAAAGGATGAGCTGGGAAAGCCAACTCATCTTCTTCCATTAGCATGCTGGCTGACCAGATGGTTGTGGCACCTTTGCTAGGCACTAAGTCGTAAAGTCTGGGTTCCAGGACATAGCAATTTAAACGAGGGACTGAATTCTCCTGAGGTCAGACTTGAGGGGTGAGGTGTTATGGGTAGCAGGAGTTGAAAAGCAAAGCACCAGAACAGGCAGAGGCAAGCCAGGCAGCCAATGGTACAGATCTCTGGGAGAATATTGGGAAGAAAAAAAAACGAGATCACAGTTCTCCAAAGGGAGCTCCTTACATAGCAATGTCTTACATCCTGGAAGCATGGGAGGTGGGAGCCCTCACTAGATGCTGAGTTATCCCTTTTCTGTTGCTCATGTGTGTTGCAATAACTAGGAGGCCACACAACTGATGGAGTTTCTCAGGCCTGCGGAAACACGGGAGGTCATGTGGCATTATAAGTCTGCTTAGATAACTTAAAAATTTAAGAATAATGTCAGCAACAGCCACCTTTAAACAGATATCTCAGGAGTGGAACAGACCATTTAAGCATCTGTTGTACTTGCGGCCCAGTATTTATCTCTTTGGCTCAGGCCCAAGTACCTAGCTGGCAAGGACCCAAACCTATCCCCAGAGTTGCCTCTTGAGATCTAAAAACTCCAGACGGCCAGAATTGAAAGCTGTCTCTCTGGGTTTCAGAGGTCTGTTAGAACAATTCTGAGCTATTCCAGATAGTGCATTAGAAAATGGAAGCAATTCAAGAATTATTTGTCTTGTTTTGTTTTCAAAATCAGCTCTTGGGAAGGGATTTAAATGAGTTATAAATCATTTCAGAGAGAACACGTACACAGTACAGTGTATGCCTGAATGTTTTGGTTTCTTATTATCAGATGTTTATATTTGATGAAGAAATATGTAAATTCTGGAGTGACCCTTCAAGGGTCCAATCTAAAAGGTGATCCAAAGGTGGACTGATGAGGCCATTGTCCACTGTGGTTCTTTGTGTCCCTACATGCACTTCACCTGGTGCTTGGCTGGGTTTTGCTTCTGGCACTACAGCTTGGCCTGGGCACTCATGAGAGCCTCATAGTAGGAACTGGGGAAATCTTTGTCGATCTCGTAGACTCAGACACCATTTCCACTGGGGGATGCACCATTATCTCTGTCACTCCAGATTTTTTTTTGTCAAGCTCAAGGCTTCTTTCTACTTTGCCAGTTCTTCTTTCTCATCCACTGCCTTCCATTCCCCATTTTTATTTCCCCTTCTGTCCTTGAGGGCTCCAGTGTCTGGCACTGGCTGTCCACTGACACATGAATTTAATAACAGTGGAGGGGAGAGTCCTGAGTGGATGAGAACTAACACAGGGAAGGGCAGGGTGGGTGGACTCAGCCAAGCTGTGGGTCCTGAACTGAGGACATAGCTTGGGGGACCTCACAGCCATGATTGTCATTGGACGTAAGTTGTGTACATTCCTCTGACCCTGATGTTCTGCTCTGCTCTGCCTGTGCCGTAACCTCAGATGAATGCAGGAGCTCAAACCAAAGTCTGGGGCTGAGAGTTCTGGGTGGATGGGAATTGAGAGGTGAAATGCAAGGCTGATGTGCACCCTGTGCACTCCCACCCACCTCCCTAGCAGAATGTCCAGGTGGAGGGCCAGGTGAGGGCCAGGTGAGGGTCAGAGGCCAATTCTACTCTTGACAAGAGGACAGGGGTCTGGGCACAATCACATGCTGGGCTCTGAGACTTTTTCCTGAATAACAGCAGGATTTATACTCTTGGATATTCTTCACATGTGACTCATGGCTCCATCCTAAAATCTGGAAGAAGTCATTCAAAGAACAATGTGCTGGACTTCCCTGGTGGCGCAGTGGTTAAAAATCTGCCTGCCAGTGCAGGGGACATGGGTTTGACCCTGATCCGGAAAGATCCCGTACACCGCCGAGCAACTGAGCCCGTGTGACGGAACTACTGAGCCCACGCATCTAGAGGCTGTGCTCCGCAACAAGAGAAGCCACCGCAATGAGAAGCCCGTGCACTGCAATGAAGAGTAGCCCCTGCTCACTGCAACTAGAAAAAGCCTGTGCACAGCAACAAAGACCCAATGCAGCCAAAAAAAAAAAAAAAAACCAACTCCACCCCCCAAAATAAAACAATGTGTTTCTGCAGACAGATGAGTAAACTGGCAGACAGATGGGGGGACTGTAGATAAACAGAGATGGAAAAAAGTGAGCCTGTAGAGTAAAATGTGTCCAAAGCAACAGAAGTTTGGTGTTTGGATATATTTCTGACTCACGAAGTTTAACCACCTGTTTCTTCTTGTATTGTTTAAAGAAAAGCTTTTTAAAAAGCTATTAAGAGACATCAAAATGATTCTTGGGCATTAGGCCACTGTTAAAATGTTTTGATGGATTTAGAATAAATAAGTTGGAAACATATGGATTTCATTTTTCTTAAATTGAATGTGTGAATTTTAAAATAAAAGTAAAATTCCCCATGAAAATAGAGTTTAGCTTTTTTTTTATTGGGTGGGGGGAGTTTATTAAACAAAGGTTTACATGCAAATCAAAATAAATATTTGTAAGGTATGGATACTCTAAGGGCTTCTTCTAGGCACAACCCAGGCCTAGAAGTCTCATCAACGCTACCTGGATGTGAAAGGGACCACAGCTCTTACGGTTCCTGGAGAAAATATGTGGATAAACCTAAGTAAGAGGATTGTCTGGAGTCTGGACCTGTGAACCTCAAAGGGCAAGTTTTCCTTTGTGTCACTGGCATCAGTTAAGGAACAGGGCGCCCTGGCTACTGGCAGAAAGTTGTCATTCCACCCAAGAGACCCAATCTGTAGAGACAAAAGGTGGATGAGTAATTATTGCATCCTGATGACATTCATTCATTCACGTTACTCAACCAGACTCTTTGAACAGCCTTCTGATTATAACTTGGCTCCCTCAGTAGATTTTTCTACTGGCAGTGATGTTTCCTAGGTTGGCTTTCTGGTTTATACATCAGTCTTCTGTGAGTTTAGTTCATGTGAGTTTGTCTCCCTGAGCTCAACATTCTCTACAGACCTGACAAAGTCAAGTTGCTGCTCTTGGGGCCTGAGGTCCAGATCCTGGAACACGGCAATAACTCCAGTCATCACTCACCAGGCTCGTCCAGGACCATATCACCATCCCAACCGTGAACGCACTGCAGTCATTTCTTATTAATGTAATTATACTGAGAGTGATGATGATGCCTACCATTCTTTCCTGGCTTATCATGTGCCATGCACCTTGCATGAATCCTTCCAGTAAATCCTCACAGTGGTTCTATGGGACTAGTATCAGTCATAGTTTACAGTTGAGAAAACTGAGAGTAAATCAAACAAATGACTTTTCCAAAAATCAAATAGCTAACAGTCAGTGGGGACGCTTGGACTGAGGTCAGCCAGGGCAGTGCAGAGTCCATGTGTCCAACCATACACTGACTGACCTCCTAAACTAGCTCAGGAAACATACCAGCCCTAAACAGCCAGGGTTTGCAGACCTGTCTGGACTGATGTCATTTAATTAACCTTGATTTATAAGTGTTCATGAATTCAAGAACCTTCGTTAAGAACCCCTTATGGGAACTTTCCTGGTGGTGCAGTGGTTAAGAATCCACCTGCCAATGAAGGGGACACAGGTTTGATCCCTGGTCCAGGAAGATCCCACATGCTGTGGAGCTTCTAAGCCCGTGCTCCACAACTACTGAGCCTGCGTTCTAGAGCCCGTGAGCCACGACTACTGAAGCCCGCATGCCTAGAGCCTGTGCTCCGCAACAAGAGAAGCCACCACAGTGAGAAGCCCGTGCACCACAACGAAGAGTAGCCCAAGCTTACCGCAACTAGAGAAAGCCCGTGCGCAGCAATGAAGACCCAACACAGCCAAAAATAAATAAATTTATTCCCATCTTCATTAAAAAAAAAGAGCCCATTATGTAGGGACTAGAGATGATAAGATGAGCAATGATCCACCTTCCCACTCTCTTTTTCCTCTCTCCTCAAACCTCCAGCTCTCTCCCCATCCTCACTCTCAGCCAAAGACCCAGCTTCCTCTTTGACTGAGAAAGCTGATGCCCTCATAGGGAAACGCCCACAGGTTAACAGGTGCCACCCGCCCACCTGCCCGCATCCTTGCCTCTCTCCTCTGCCCTCGGTCCTGTTACTAGCCAGGAACTACCCAGGCTCCCATCCTAGGCAGCCCATCCCCACACTGTACTTCTGATCCCGCCCCCTTCCCTTTGGCCTTCTAACAGACACCATGGCTCAGCATTTCTCTTCTTTCTTAGCATTTTCAGCTTCTTCCCGTCTTCTGTCATTACTTATCCTAAAAAGAAAATCTTTTCTTGTCCCCTTCCCCCGTTAACCTCTACCACCATTTCTCTGCTCACTTTTACAGCAAACTCCTTAGAAGACCTACTCATACTTCGCCCTCCATCTCTCTTAAACTCATTGCACTTGGGGGTTGCCCTCTCCCTTCCCTTGTGAGCTGCTCCTGCCTGGTGGACGCCACCACTGGCCCACGGGACCTGTCCTGCTGAACCATCCGTGACAGGTGGCACACTTGATCACAACCCTGCCCCCCCAACCCCCCCTCCCCCCCCCCCGCCACTGACACATCCTCTTCACGTGGCTTCTCATTGCTATTGTTGCGCTTTTTCTTTGTTTCCTTGGCTGGTTCCTCATTATTTAGGATGCCCCAGGGCTCAGCCCTCAGACCTGTTCTCCTCTCCATTCTCACTCTGGATTTAAATACCTGACTGTGTGCTGATGATAGCCAAGTTTATAATTTATGTCTCCACCTGGTCCTCCCTTGAACTCCAGACTCACATGTCTGACAGTCTCGGATCCACCGCCACCTCCCTCCTGGTTCACGCCACCATCTCTGCAGCAGCTTCATGACCAACCTCTCTGCATCCATCATGTCCCTGAAAACATATTCTCAACACAGGGGTCCTTTCAAAACATAAGTCCTCTGCTCAGAATCCTCCTCTTCCCTTCTCTCAACAAGGCCAAAGTCACACTAAGGCCTGCACTCCCCTCCCTGAGGTCCCAGTGAGCAGGGACCACCTGAGGGTGGACACGTGCTCCCCCACTGCCCTCAGCCCAGGGCAGGCTCAGGCGGCAGCTCCATCTCCACCACTGATTCTAGAAATGAAGGTGCAAGGTTTGTGGTGCCCTTTCTGGACATGGTCACCCCTTCCAGGGTGAATCAGTACTCTCTCCAATGAACAGGAATTATTTTTGTAAGGAAAAAAATCTTCTTAAAAGAAAAAGGAAGCTGAAAGCAGAAATCTGCCTGCCAAGAACTGGAACTGTGGCTGCCTGGCTCTGATTCCCCAGGCCCAGCTCTCGGTGGGGCATCTGCCCCCTTCCTAGGAATGCCAAATGCCAATCCCCCATCCTGTGTCCTCGTCTTTCTCCAGCCCAGTGCTTTTGTCCCCGAGCTGACCTGGAGAGCCTGGGGTGGGGAGTGAGGGTAGATAGAAGAGCAAGTGGCCAGTAACCCCCCCGAGGGACCAGGCCACTGGGGTCTCCCACCTTCTGCTCTGGGCTTCCTTGGCTTTCACTGCTGGAGGCTTTGTGCATCTGAGATTGCTGCTGCCCATGCGGCTGCTAACAGCCCATTGTTTCGATTTTTCCTTATTACGAAGGATAACCTTGGCCCTTTCCAGGACAGACACCTCAGGGCTGGTGCCTGCCAGCAGACTGTGCCCCATCCTCCCCATGTTTGCTTGTAGACGCTTCAGTGCAAGGACATGTCTGGCAGACCGCTCGGGTTCTAACTTATTTTTAAATTACTAAATAATTCAGAGCCCTAACGACATTGCTGGATGGTTTATATAATTAAAAGGTAATTAGTAAAGATCTGTGGTTTTGACTGTGTGTTGAACTTGGAAATAATGAAGTACCAGTAGGGATGATTGATAATATCAACTAACATTGACTGGGCTCAGGACAGGCTGCAGAATTTGCAGGGCTCAGTGCAAAATGAAAATGCCGGGTTCCTTGTTTAAAAATTAAGAATTTCATGATGACAGCAGAGTGGTAAACTAAGCATAGGGCCCTTCTGAGCACAGGGCCCTGTGAAAATTCATAGGATGTGGTCCGTGACTGGGCACTGACCATGTAAGCCTTGAGGGTCCATACTTCATTCTCACCAAAACCCTTCAAGAGAAAAACTTCTCTTGTTTCCATTTTACAGATGAACAAACTGAGGCTTTTAGAGGTTAAGTTACTTGCCCAAAGTCACCCAACCCAACTAATAATCAGGAGAGCCAGCGTTCAATTCTAGGCAGTGAACCCAGAGCAACAATCCTCAGAGGGACAGCTACTTGTCTATGTATGAAAACGACCATGTGATAAAGCAATTCCACCCTGAGCATATATCTAAAATAAAACATGGGCTTCCCTGGTGGCGCAGTGGTTGAGAGTCCACCTGCCGATGCAGGGGACGCGGGTTTGTGCCCCGGTCCGGGAAGATCCCACATGCCGCGGAGCGGCTGGGCCTGTGAGCCGTGGCCGCTGAGCCTGCACGTCCGGAGCCTGTGCTCCGCCACGGGAGAGGCCACAACAGTGAGAGGCCTGTGTACCGAAAAAAATAATAATCATAAAGTAAAATAAAACAAAAACACCAGTTCAAAGAGATCCGTGCACCCCACTGTTCTTAGCATCATTATTTACAATAGTCAAGATATTGAAACAACCTAAGTGTCCACTGATGAATGAATGGATAAAGAAGATGTGGTATATATATACAATGGAATACTATTCAGCCATAAGAAAAGAAATTTTGCCATTTGCAGCAACACGGATGGACTTGGAGAGTTTATGCTAAGTGAAATAAGTCAGACAGAGAAAGACAAATACTGTATGATATCACTTATATGTAGAGCCTAAAAAATACAACAAACTGGTGAATAAAACAACAAAAAAAAAGAAGGCTCACAGATACAGAGAACAAACTAGTGGTTGGTTACCAGTGGAGGGGGGGGAGGGGAGATACAGGAGGAGTGGGAGATACACACTATCGAGGGTAAGAGGCGCTCAAGGATATATTGTACAACATGGGGAATATAGTCAATATTTTGAAAACTATAAATGGAGTGTAACCTTTAAAAATTGTGTAAACATTTTTAAAATTTAATAAAGAAAACCAAAAACCCCAGGCACAGTTTCACATGTCTGTGGGTTGATAGTTGAACAAACACACAGTAGGAAATGTACATCGTGGACCCAAATGGACTCAGTCTGGATAACCCAGCAGCAAATGGATAAGGTGGCCAAGCCCAAGCTCAGAGCAGCATTTTGGATAATTGAATTCATGAAATCACATATTTTGGAAAGACCAAACAAGAGCCCAAAGATATCAGACCCGAGGCAACCTCAGTTCAACTACCTAAGAAATCATCCAGTGGAAGTGCTTGAAGCTCGACCAGCCCACCTGTAAATGCCCATAGCTTCACTGTTTAATTTATCTCATGTGGTCCAAGGTCAAGGAAACTTAACGTTTTTATTCTTCAGTCATGTTTCAAAGTGCTCAGCTCTGGAGTTGATGGTTTGATAGAAACTGTTTTGCACCTGGGTGCCATTCAAACACTATTTGCACATGCTGTACCCAAAACAGTGACTCCAGGGTGGAAGATTAAATAAAAAGACAACAACTGGTTTGAAAACAGCAACTGATTCAATCATGATGATTAAACCATGGACCACCCCCCTCCCTGCCGCTCCCTGCCGCCCCTTGCCCTAGCCAGTCCTCCTCACATTCCTTTCCAGGTTTCTCGTGACAACTCAGAAAGCCTAAAGCAGGACTACCCCTCTTCCCTGCAGATAGCCTACTGGCATCATCTGCAATTTCTACACCAGTCAAGGGTTGTTAGGAGAAGCAACTGCATGAGAATATTCCTGTGGTTTTTATCTAATGGCGTCAACACATCTCTCTGCAGGATGTGTATGGGGAAAACATCGCTGATCCAAGAGATGCTTCTTCCCCTCTAAACAGGAAAACTTGAGGCTCAAGTATAAAATCCAGCTGAATAATTTGCTTTCCAAATTAAGGGAAAGAGCCGGGATGTTTTGTGAAGTCATCAGACCTAATGTGGAGTGAGTGACATGAGAAATTCTGGTTAGGCTAAAGGGCCACTGAGATTTAACCCCACAGGGGAGTTTGCTCTTCCTTCTGGAAGGTGAAACAGAGAAATGTTGCTGGACCCCCTGGGTTTCCACCCATCCGCAGCTGGGCGTCTAGAGGTGTGCTCTGAGGCTGCTCGGCCCCCTTACTCTCCCTGTCCAGAGGCCTTATTTCCTGGGACTGTGGATTTAGGCACTGGTTTTAGTTTGTACTTAACAGAATACCAGGTTTCAGAACAAACATGGGTGTGTATTGTCTGTCTCTTTCTCTGGAATGCACCAGAGGTTCATAAACTTAATTTGTTTGACATTTTGCAAGATAAAACACAAGTTGGAGAAGAGAAACTCAAAGAAAGAAAGGGGATCATGAGATTTTCTTAAAGAAAGCGTAAGTCAAAAAAAAAAAAATGACTTACATCTGACAATATCCTCCATAGACGTGATGGCTAAATGGTTTCATTTAGGGGCTGAGCTCCTTTGGGGATTTCCTGGCTGCTGTCAGTCTGCATCGTGAGAACAAAAAGCATTCAGCTTTGAACAGCTGAGGCTTGAGAGACAGAACACAGCAAAATGCTCGTTTAAAACTACGTAACCTTCAAAGATAATTGAATTATTCCTGTGCCTGAAGTTATAATGTCACATCGCATTGTGACTATTGCTGGGTTTAGAGGGAGTTTTTTTTTTTAATTACCTTCCTTAAGGAGGAACAGAGGTAATAAGTATTTCTTATAATATGCTCATCTTCTACCTCTTTCCTTGAACTGTGACTTGAAATTCCAAGCAAATAGCTTTGTGGGACGGCAACGATTTATTTAGCAGCATTGTGAGTTGGGTGAGTGGCAAAGCAGGTTCGATACATAAACTCTCAAGAAGTTCCTGAATGGGTCAGGCTTCCCTCCAGCAGGCTTGCTGGTCAACCAGCCTCCTCCTTCAGTACAGCTCAGCTCCACAGCCAGGAGCCAGGACTGGCCAGGGTGATGGAAGGTGTTAGCATCAGACCCTTGCCAAGAGCTGTGCCCAACATCAGAAACTGGGGAACCAGTTTGTTCCAGTCATGTTTGTTTGCTTGTATTTTTGCTCAGGTGAAATCGTATCAGGGCACCTAGAGTATCGAGTAAACTATGCCTACCACTGAGTCACAAAGGGAAAAGTAAAGGTGAGTAGGATGGGGGTCATGGGGTAGGAAGAAAAGGAAGGCCGAAGTGGCATGTTGGAAGGAGGTCAAGGGAATAGGGAGGGCCAGCCTGACCCCATCGCAGGGCTGTTTTCTTTCTCAGGCACCCACTCTGACAATGGTGACCCTCCATGATGTCCTGATACGCTTAGTTGTGTCTTGCATACCACCTACGCCTGAATCCAGTGCTAGACTGTAAACTCCTTGAGGACCAGCACTGTCTATTGATCATTTTTCATGCTCACATATGGCTCTTTGGTGAGGTCTGTAGAAGGAATGACTGAGAAAGCAAAAGGAATCTGTTCTTCACAGCAAGTCAATTCAACAAACGTCGATTACCTCCTGCTGTGGGTGGATCAGCTACTGATGGTTAGCTGAGTGCTGAGAGATGGGAGGAGAGCAAGAGCAAGACACCGTTCCTCCCCTCAAATTGCTCACAGTCCAGATAGGGTCATAGCAGGTTTATGGCCAGCTCCACAGAAAATGTGTACGAGTCAGGGTGTTGACTACAGTTTCCTCTGAGGACAAGGCAGTGTGCGATGTCCCCAGAACAAAGTTGGGCTGCATTTTCAGACTGCAGCAGCACTTGCATTCTCAATGGCTTCCTAGTGGTCCTCTGTTTATAATACCAAGCTCTTAATTATGAGTCTTCCCTGCGCCAGAGCAAGGCAGCTTAGTGGCGGTGGTGAGGGGTCAGCTGTGACAAACATTGGCTGCTCTGACTCCACCACTGGGTCAGTTAAGGACAGGACAGCTTTAAGCTTATTGTGCCTTGGGTTCACCCGAGGTCATTCCCAGGTACAGGGAAAGACCTATGGTCCAAAATAACATCTCCTTCCCCCCTCCTAAAGTCTGGGCTCTGTGGTTTATAGTTTAGCATCACAGACAAAGTGACATCAGAGAGCTCGAAGCAGAGTCCCAGCTGTTGGGAAAAATCAGTGCCTGCCTTACAAAGAGGTGTGTGTGTGTGCACGTGTGTGTGTGTGTGTGTGTGTGCATGCATGCACACTTGTTGGGTTGGGAGGAGACACAGTCAGTAGTTCCAGGTTGGATAAAACCAAGTTCAAAAAGAAGCAGAACTCTCCCAAGCTTGGATTGAAGGTGACCTGGGTTTTGTAGAACTCCAAGCAGCAGCAGAATAATGTTTTGACTGATGTATAGGCTTCTTGGGGGTCCTGAAATGTATAGCTTTCCATTTCAAAAGGAAAAACTGTAGGCATTGTCTATGAAAAAGGGGTCACACCAGATTTTGTCAAGCACCTTGTATACCACCTCCCACTTCTGGAGAGAAACAACGAAAGTCTTGGTTTGGGGGAAACTCAGAGTCTGCTATACAGGGAGGGCTTGGGCCACTCCAGGGCTACCGGTCAAGGTCATCATCTTCTTACCCCTCAAGGGAAGTGGGGAAGGTGGGGAGGATGGTCCTCTGGATTTTAATTCTTCTCCCAAAAGTAGGCTTGGTTGGGAGCCTCATGGAATGTGATTCTGTCAGCTGAAGGTTTGCAATAGTGAAGGAAGAAGAAGGGAGTGTAGAATGAAGCAAGGGTTTTGAGTTCCATGTTCCGTCAGTCCTTCAAGGTTGTCTGCAGCAAGTTTTTTGAGCAAATATATTTAGATAATTCTGGGTTCAATGAAACACTAAGTGTTTTTACTTGGGCCTCTCCACTTGTGGAGTGTTTCCCAAGCTGGTTTGACTCTGAAATCTTTTTGGTGGGAAACACTGAGAGCTCACAGACCACATGCTCCAAGGAAAACAGAGTGAGAACTGGCTCTAAGTTTTCAGAAGGCAAACTTCTTTCCATATTTTTTCTTTGCATTGACATTACAGACATCATCAAATCAATTAAAAAATGAGTGTGAAGGGAGAACAAAGGTCAAAATATTTTCTAAAGGTCTTTAAAAATAATATCTCTGTCTTGCATACCAACAAGAATGCATTGATATTGTGAACATGTGTGATACACGTATTAAAAGAGTCATTACCTCCCCCAAAAAAGGAATTCAGAGAATGTATGGAGAAGAACCCATGAGCAGAGATGGCTCAGGAAGGAGGAAGGGTTTTAACACAAGAAGCTCGCTCTATTGACACCAATGAGGAAGAAGATTTGAAGCCACAACAGTTCATGAAAGTTTGAGTTACTTGAGTGAGTCTGTGCCAGGAACTGAGCATCATGCTTGAGATGCTTTGTAAATAAGACACCACTTTGTGTTTCAGAGTTTGCAAACTGCCTTTATGAATGGAATGTTTTGCAGGCCAGAATGAAAAAGTAGTATCACACTGCTATAGTTGAAATGGATAACAAACAAGGACCTACTGTAGAGCACAGGGAACTCTGCTTAATATTCTGTAATAACCTAAATGGGAAAAGAATCTGAAAAAGAATAGATACATGTATATGTATAACGGAATCACTTTGCTGTACACCTGAAACTAACACAACATTGTTAATCAACTATGCTCCAATAAAAAAAAAAGACAAGAAAACAGTAAAAAAAAAAAAAAAGAAAAGAAAAAGTAGTATCATTATTCCTGAATCATAGGTCCTGATGCAAAGTCCTCAGGGGGTCTCTGGAGCCTGTGTGTGTACATGAGTAGGTCATGTGTGCATTCACGTGTGTGCATGAGTATGTGGTATGTGCGTGATTGTGTGGACATTTGTGTATGCATGTGTGCAAGTTTGTGTATACATGAGCACTCATGCGTGACTATATATGTGTGTCTGTATGTGCATGTGCATGTGAGTGTGTGTGTTCACATGTTTTACACTCATGTAGGCCCTCCCTCTAGGTAGTAGAAATAAACTGCTTGGGTCCTGGTTTCCAGCTCTGTCTCCAAATAGCTGGGTCACCTTCCAGGAGTCTCTCCACCTCCCTTGTTCATTGGCAATTCTTGGAAATGTAGGCTTGCCCCGGAATCTAGGGGTTGGCAAGCTTTTTCTGGAAAGGGCCAGCTTTTAAGTATATTATTCTTTACAATGCACACATAGTCTCCGTTGAATATTCTTCTTTTTTTCCCTCAACTTTTCAAAACTGTAAAAGCCACTCTGAGCTCAGGCCTTGTAAAAAGAGGTGGTAGTGTGGCCTGGCATAGCTGCAGGACCCTGCAGATGACCCCTTTCAGCTCCAGCACTACCGGCTCCCCTGGCCCAGTGAATCGGTTGCTGCCAAGGTAGATGTTTCACCCTCCTGCGGAGTTTGTCATCTGATGCTCCCATTTGACCAAGCGGTCAATACAGGGTAGTGGGGACACAGCTCTGATTTGGGGGCCGGGAGGCTGACACCCTCTGCCTCTGTTTCTGGAGGGAGGGTTGAATCCTCACTTTGCTCCCTAACTGTATGGCTTTGCCCAGGTCAGTTCACTTCTCTGGTTGCTTGGGTAACTGTGTTTGAAACTGTTCAGATTCCTTCTGGATATGAAATCGTGCAATTTACCCTTAGTGCTGCTTGAGAGCAGGGTGTTTTGCGTTCCCTTGTAGCTAAACACTCAGCTTGCCCAGTCCCTCCCACACTGCACCCCAGGGAGCCCTTACCCGTGGTCCAGGCCTGGCCTCAGGACACTGGCCTGAAGGAAGCTGCCCATCTGCTGGAGGTCGAGCTGTGACCCTCAGAGCCATCCCTGCTTCTTGGTTCACCTGTCTTTGTCTTTGTGATTCATGGGTTGTCCATGGTAGAAAGATTTCCCTCAACATTGGCATCTATTTAAAATGTCTAAAGTGATGGGGCCACGTTGCTGCTTTGCAGGCAGAGAAACCTTTCTGCTCAGGGAACCGCTTGCAGCATTCTTGATTCCCAGCGTGTGTTGGCTGAGCGGAGGCTTGAGATGTCAGAGCCAGACACCGTGGGCATGTCGTCCAGGCTCAATGAATGTCTCTGCATCTCTCCTAAGAAAGCCTCTGGAAGTGCATTATGGCAATGTGGCTCTGGAGGTGGACCCAGGCACTCACTTGTTACTGCCCCCAAGTTCACAGGCTCTCTGGACAGACCCAGAGTTACCAACGAGTGAGTCTTGATCTCCATCCCGTGCCCCCCTCCCTGATCTCCTCTCCCATCTCCACCTCGGGGAGCATCAGCTCTCTGCCTTTCTCTTTCCTCTTCGGGCAGAGACCCAAGTGTCTACCCTGTTGCCAGATTAACCTTCCAAAGGTGGCAGTTTGCTCACTGATGTCACAAGTTTTCCTTTATTCAGAAAAACTTCACAACTGCCCAAAGCCAAAAGCAAAACCCAAACTTCACTAAAACTCAGGCGTCTATACTCTCCTAGTCTCCCATCTGCGTCTTTATTTTTATCTCAGAAAGTCGTCACTAATAAAGATGTCTGGATCTCATGCCCCGTGCCTGGGTTCAATGGGTCAGGACTGGGCCCAGTTACTGGGCTGAGAACCACAGCCTCCAGGAACCCTGCTCAAACCAAGCTAGTCTCATCAGCCCTTGAATCTGCTAAATGACAATGCGTGTTACTTCAAGAGTCAGAATAAAATAGTGAAGGTCATTAATTATAGAGGTTCCCCACTCCTGCCCCCGCCATGCCGTACAGCATATGGGATCTTAGTTCCCCGACCAGGGATTGAACCTGCCCCCCTGCACTGGAAGCATGAGGTCTTAACCACTGGACCACCAGGGAAGTCCCCAGGTCATAAATGATAAATAACCCGAACTATACCATGCGCCCTCTTGCCTCTCAGCCTTCTGCTGCTGCACAGCTTCCTGCCCTCTTTTCTCTTTGTTATTCTTCCATATGGGCCTAGAGTTTCTCATCCTCAGAGAAACCTTCTTCCAATTCCAATTCATCCCTGGGTCCCTGAGCACAGCAGAGGATGCCATGTGTTGGATTTCATCCATCCAGCACATCCACTCATTCTGCCTGTCCCATCCCCAACTTGACTGCACCTGGACCGCTTGGCAGAGGGATGGATTAGAATTAGTTCTGAGTTGAGACCTGGTTCTTAGAAAAGGTCCCTTCCGCACACACAGCAAGGCTTACCGAGTCCTACTTTCAGGGTGGGACCGGTGGGGAGCAGAGGGAAAGTTTTAAAACAGGCACAGTGGGTTGATATACCACTGAAATCTTGAAGACATGGACGAAGGTGTCTTGTGGTTGGCAGAATTCCATGGTGGTCCCCCAGATCCCTACCCCCTGATGCCCACACACCTCCTCCCAGTGACCCATTCGAATGCTAAACTAGATGCTTTTCTGTGAAGGGATTTTGCAGATGTAATTAAGATCTGAAATCAGTTGACTTTAAGGGAGTGAGATGATCCTGGGTGGGCCTGAACTAATCAGGTGAGCACTTCATAGAGATTGGGCTCCTCCTTACAGGAGAGATTCGAAGCAAGAGAAGGATTCAAGGCTGAGAGGGCACATGGACAGGGCTACATGGCAAGGAACTGTGGGCAGCCTTTAGGAGCTGAGCCCAGTCCTGGGCCTGCAACCAACAGTCCTAAAACCTCAAGGAACCAACTTCTGTCAACAACCATGTGAGTTTGCAACAGGACCCAGAAAGGACTGCAACCCCTGCAGACACCTTGATTGCAGCCTTGTGGAACCCTGAGCAGAGGACCCCACTAGGCTGCACCTGACGTCCGACCCCCGGAAACCATGGTATAATAAAGGAGTGACGTGAAAGCCTTACAGTTTGTGGTAATTTGTTAATTGCAATAGGACTACCGCATGCTTTCTCCTCTCTAAAACACGCTTTCTCAAGATCATTTCCTTTGTGATTTATTTATTTATTTATTTATTTATTTATTTATTATTATTTTTTTGTTACGCGGGCCTCTCACTGTTGTGGCCTCTCCCCTTGCGGAGCACAGGCTCCGGATGCACAGGCTCAACGGCCATGGCTCACGGGCCCAGCTGCTCTGCGGCATGTGGGATCTTCCCAGACCGGGGCACGAACCCGTGTCCCCTGCATCGGCAGGCAGACTCTCAACCACTGCGCCACCAGGGAAGCCCACCTTTTTGATTTATTAATACTCTGCCCCCGTCAGGCTCCCGAAGTCCTGGCAGGGCTGCCATCTCCTGGCAGATGAAATGACAAGAGGGGCAAGTTTTGTTATGGATGAGACATTCTCCAGAACAGAGTGGGGTGGAAGGAAAGCGGATCCTACGTACATTCTAAGAACTCTTTTTGCAACCTGCTGCCAAAATTCCTGATGTGTTGGCTGCAATCCTCTGAAAAATTGAACAAAAAAGTTAAATAAAAAAAGACCCTTTATCTTTTTTATCAAGAACTTCAAGGGAACCGAAGTCTACATCAGAGACAAGGTTATGTTTTAAATAATGGACTAGGATGTGTGGTTGCCCACCTGTTTACTGCGATAGCCTTTGCTCCCCAGTCCTGGGTGGTGACACCTGGGCACCATCCCTAGTGTCCCCACCCTGCCTCTGACCAGTGGCTTTTCCCTGAGAGCAAGAGCACAGGGTCAGGGATAATGTGGTCTTGGGGGTGGATCATCTGGGTCTTTTCAAGCTTCGTGAAGAATCTCGTGTAATTAGAGCTAACCTGCTTCAATTTCAAATCCAAAGGCAACATGATTAATCTCCTCTAAAAATAGTCAGTGAAAGGCACTTTTAATAAGGTGTCACACATGCAGGATACTTTTAAATATAACCTGTGATTAAGTCTGAGGATATACCCACTGGAGGAAGCTGGAATCGAGGACCTGTCCCAGCAGAGGGGGAGCTGCCGGGAGCTGCTGCTCTGCTGTTGCCACTTTGCTGCAGTTCAGCCTCTTCAAAGTTTAGCTCTCACTCTGGCCTCACAGCCATTTCTAGAACCTCTGGCTTATGCTCCTTGAGGGCTGGAACTGTGACTTTGGGGGTCTTCTTCCCAGTCCCAGCACTGTGCCGGAACAAAAAGAAGCCTCGTGGTATGTTGATTTAATTAGTTAAAATTCACTAATGTTTTCCCCTGACGGATCCAACCTTGGACTTCTGATTCTTTCCTAAATTCTACTCTCTCTCTGTCCAGCTTGATGCACAGGAGCATGGACCAGCCCCACCCCCAATCACTCTCACCCACAAAGCAGTTTCCTCCATGCCCACCCTCTTGAATGAATACTCTCACATTACTGAGCTTGTTTGAGGGCTCAGCGTGGTCTCCTTTTGACGGAGGAGTTTCTGACGCCCACGGCCCAGATACTAGTGGAAGTTCTGTGTGTCGGAAGCTTCCAAGGTGAAAGAACTCTTAGGCCAACTTTGTAGGGCTACAGTAGGATTATCCTGTTTTATAATCATGCCTTACCCCCGAGTCAGCATGGGATCCTGTGTTTACTAAGACAACCTCTCTCTCAAATATTAATCACAGGTTGGCTTGTTGCAAAACCAAGCCCCATTCAAGTTTGGTTATAGTTTCCAGTGGATGCTGTCACCATTCACTTATCAAGTCTTTCTTAAGTGCCTACTCTATGTCAGTTACTGTTCCAGGTCCTGGGAACACAGCAATGAGCAAGACAAAGTCCTACCCTCATGGAGCTTACATTTTGGTGGGAGATCAAAGCAGGAACTAATAGCTGCATATTATAGGTGTAAATTTCAGGAGATAGTATGTGCTATAAACTAAAGGGTGTAAGAAGATTAAGAGTAATGGGGTGGTTTTAGGGTGGGGTTCCCTCTCTGATGAGATAGAAAGCACATTTCTTTGAGAAGAAATAAGATGCACATTTCCTGGGGGTGGGGGGAAAAGGATGTAGGCAGAGAGAACAGTAAGTGCAAAGGTCCTGAGGTTAGAAGTAGCTTGACTTCAAGCACTTCACCACCTTAATGCATTGATGATTTGGATACAGCTTCTCTTTTCTTTACCCCTGGAAATACAGGAGGAAAGTCAGGTGAACTGGGATAAAGCAAAGGAAGGCAGTTGTGAGGAAGGTTAGAGTCCTCCACTTATTTGACCATAACTGGTAGCCCCAGCTGGGCAGTTGGTGTTTGGGAGCTGTGTGGGGCTGGGCCAGCCACAGCAAGTGTTCGTCTTGTGGCTGCCGTGGCTGGATGTCTGAGGACTGAGCAGAGAGTCTGGGGAGGCGCTTGGTGGGGTCCACAGAAACTGGGATAGGCAGTTTGCACTCCTCTTGTGATAGGCCTGTGAGGACAGGGCTGGCTTCTCTGACTCAGCAGTGTTGATGCTGGGGATGGTGAAAGTGTTTCAGGCAGCTTCTCTACAAGGTGAGATTTTAGGGTGCCGGTAAACCTTTGCCATCCCCTCTAAACACCTCATTCCCTCCCAGCTCCTAATGCCCCCTCCCCCCCGGCATCCTCCTAATTCCTTTTTCCTCTTAGCTTTCCCACCCTTCAATCCACAGGTGAAGAAGGCTCCTCAGCCCAGGGAAGGGTGACAGAAAAGAACACTGCAAGACAAATGGTGGTATTCTTGGCTTTGACCTCCAGAACAGTCTTGGGGGCCAGGGTTTTGGAATTCAAGAGCCAGACAGACTTTTTTTGTGAGTTCTCCCAAGTTTGGCTTCAGATACCAGGCACAGAGCCTGGGCAGCTTGGGAGAGCAGAAAGCCTATACGCTCCTGAAGAGGAAAGAAGATGTGATGACACAGCAGCTCTTCTGTCACCCAATAGGAGACAAGAAACCTCACTCTGGCGGTGGGGGGAAGGTGGGGAAGACTCGGCCAGGTGAGAGGAGAGTGTGGGGTCGCCCCCCAGCTGTCTCCTTGAAGCTGGAAACCTGGAGGGGGCAGGGGATGAGCTTGGGGACCACAGTGCAGAGGAGATTTGCAGCTCGCTTGCTCATGTTTGGCCCAGGGAATTGCAAACCTGTTTGAGATCCTGGCATCTAGACTTAGACCAGCATTGGGAGTTGGAGGGTCCAGAGGTGTGTGGGCTGGCAGAGACCACAGGGCTAGGAGGCGGAGCCGGGTCCTGTGGGGACCAGGCAGCAGATCGAGCCGAGACCTAGGGCATCACTGTGCCAACCGTCCCACTCCCACCGCCAAGCCCACATGCTCTGCAAGGGAGGGGGGAGCAGTATGTGGGCTCAGGCCCCTGCACAGACCTAAATCATAAGGGACTGAGTTTACTGTCAATTGGCAAGAGTTTTCCTGCTACTTTCCATTCATGGGGGCTCATGTGGGCTCAGATCTAGGGAAGTGGACTTTCTCCTCTGAACGCTTTAAGTTTTGTCAATCAATCAATCAATTAATTAATTAATTTTTGGCTGTGTTGGGTCTCCATTGTTGCGCGCGGGCTTTCTCTAGTTGCGGCGAGTGGGGTTACTCTTCGTTGTGGTGCACGGACTTCTCATCGCAGTGGCTTCTCTTGTTGCAGAGCACGGGCTCTAGGCGTGCAGGCTTCGGTAGCTGTGACACGTGGGCTCAGTAGTTGTGGCTTGCAGGCTCTAGAGTGCAGGCTCAGTGGTTGTGGCACACGGGTTTAGTTGCTCCACGGCATGTGGGATCTTCCTGGACCAGGGCTTGAACCCGTGTCCCCTGCACTGGCAGGTGGATTCTTAACCACTGCGCCACCAAGGAAGCCCACTTTAAGTTTTATGATGGTGAGATTCTTATTGCGATTTCTTACAGATTATTTCAACAGGCAGAAGAGCCTTCCATTTCACCAAGAGAAATAAGGCTCAATGTGTGACAAGCTCGCTGGAATACCCATGTCAGGGTCCTTGGAGAAGGTGGTCTAACGCAGAAGGAAGGGCCAGAGTGGGATCAGGGCAGAGCTGTGAGAGATACGGTTTTGCTCAGGGCTGGCTGCCTCGTGAGAGGAAGGATCTTGGATAGTGTATCTGTTTCCTAGGGGGCTGCGGTAACAAAGTACCACAAGCTGGGATGGCTTAAAACCACAGAAACCTAAAACCTTATGGCTTAAAACCTTAAAGCCCTAATAGTTGTGGAGGCCAGAAGCCCAAAATCCAGGCTTTGGCAGAGCCAGCTGAATGCTTTAGGGGAGAATCGGTTCCATGCCTGTCTCTCAGCTTCTGGTGTTGCTGGCCATTCTTGGCATCCCTTGGGTTGTAGACACATCACTTCAGTCTCAGCCTTCGTCTTCACACGGCCTCTTCCCTCCCTGCCATCGCATCATCTTCTCTGTTCTTATAACGACACCTCTCATGTTGGATTAGGGCTCGTCCTAATGACCTCATTTTGACTTGATTATGTCTGCAAAAGCTATTTCCCAATAAGGCCACATTCACAGGTACCAGGGTTAGGACATCTGCATGTCTTTTTTGAGGGACACAATTCAATTCATGGTAGTAAATTAGGCTGCAGAAACCCATTTCTTTAGTTGGTTTCCTGGTCGGATGCTGGGTTTAGAGAAATCAGATGGCAGAACTTACATCTTTCTCAAAGGTGTTTTATAATCGATTCACATTTCTAAGGCAAAGAGTTGAGACCTATAAATCTGTTCATAAACTCTTCAGGAAAGGCCCATTTCTTTCTGAGAGTAAGGAACTGACAGCACACAATCCTTCTGCTTCTAGGCAGCCGCTGTGGCTCTAGAATCCTGACCTGGTGAGATGTGCAGGTCTGTGCAGCACACCCACCCATGATCGGGCTCACACCTCCTGTAGGTGAAACTCACCCCGAGACTTCTGATTTCTGGGGGCTGAAAAGAACCACGCATAATAGGTGGCAACTCTTTGTGTCAAAAGGTTTCCCCTACACGCCCCACAGACATGGCAAGCGCACCACGTTGGTATAATTCAGGAGAATGCCAACTGTAATTCTCCCCACCTCCTCCACACTCCAGCAAGCAGCAAGCGAGGCAGCAAACAAAACAAACCCCACGTGAAGCTGGAACCTACTGCCTTTTCCCCCCAAAGCTTTGCAGAATCGAATATAGCAAGATGGCGTACGGGGGCAACTTCATAAAAATGTTTCCTGTAAAATAATGTGTATTGAAAGTCTGGTGAGAAATTCGAGAAATTTCTCCCTGAAGTTAAACACAAGGAATTCTGAGGGTATACCCTGATCTCTTGACTCTAAGTAAATAATGTTCAATTATCCTAGAAAGGTGAGTTATAGACAGAATACAAGGAATGGAACGCTCAGGGCAGGAGATTTTTCTCCTTTTTTGTTTTTATAGAATAGTTTCATAGGCTGGACCTCTCAGCAGGACACTGAAGAGATTAAAAGGTGAACATCTCTTTTACTAAAGCAAGTTAGTAGGTTAAGGGAGCTCACATCCACACACACAGTTTCTCTCCCCCACCCCCCTTTCTCTGTCCACTCTGCACAGTATGTCATTTTAGTTGTAGCAAAAATACCTTATATATATTGATCAAAATTTGGCCTTTCACTTATCAAAGGTCCATACTAGTTGGAAAACCAAGGATTTTAAAGCATCGTTTACACGTGTCTCTAAAAGTTACAAATACAAAGCTTTAATGCATATTTTAATTTTGTAAAAAGGAAGGTTGATAGATCGATTACTTGTATGATGTTTGGATAAGAGAGACTGTTTTCACAGTTTCTTATACCCAATGAAAGCTAGAAATACCCTTGGGGGCCCAGGTTGCAATGTTTTTTTAGCTCCCAGCTACCACCTCCTTCCATGGCCACTACTTTACACATTTTAAAGGTTTGAATATCCAAATACAAAAGCTGATAATTTAAGATAAGTGCCTCAGCTCTGTATTTTGACCTTTTTGTTGTTGTCAGTGGTGGTGGTGATGATGCTGGGGATGGTGATGCTGTGGGATGGGGAGGGGGGGTATCCATCACATGAGTTTTAAATGGTTCTAGGCAATAAGAAAAAGGTAAAAGATTTTCACGTTGGGAGTTTAAATGTTTAATAATTTTCAGGTATGTTTTTAAGGCATCCTGATGGTTATTCTTTAAACTAATGGTTCTCAACCCTGGCTGTCCAGTAAAAGCATGTGGGGAGCTTTGAAAACATACAACGCAGAGGCTGCTCCCCGCTGTGATTCTGATTTAACTAGTTTGGGGTGAGGAACAGATGTGGATATATTATTAAATCTCCTCCGGAGATGCTGATGTGCAGAACCACTGGAGGTCAAACAGAGCATCCCAGTCAGCCGCAGGTAACAGAGAGGGGGACTCAGGTCCCCCTACCTCTTCTGAAGGAACAAGCTTGTTGTCAATCTGGTCAATAATAAAGCCACCCACTTCATTTCTCTTTTTTTATTGAAGTATAACTTCATTTCTTATTATTTACTATAAGATATTATAAAAATTTAGGATGAGACTTCCCTGGTTGGGGCAGTGGTTAAGAATCTGCCTGCCAATGCAGGGCACACGGGTTCGAGCCCTGGTCCGGGATGAGCCTGCGCTCTAGAGCCCGTGAGCCACAACTACTGAGGCCGCATGCCACAACTACTGAAGCCCACGTGCTTAGAGCCCGTGTTTCACAACAAGAGAAGCCACTGCAATGAGAAGGCCGTGCACCGCAACGAAGAGTAGCCATTGCTCGCCAAAACTAGAGAAAAGCCCGCACACAGCAACAAAGACTCAACGCAGCCAAAAATAAAAATAAATTAATAAATTAAAAAAAAATTTAGGAAAGGACACAGAATAACCAAGCTCTCACTCCAGATCTAATAATGGATATTAGTATTCTTCAATATTTCTTCTGTATCAGTTTTGAAAATGTGGCTTTTCTGGTAAGTATGAATGGATTGAAAAATGTGGAATATATTTGGGCAAATGTACTTAGAAGCCATGTTGCTCATTTAGAGCCCTTCTATTTTAGTATAAGTCAGGAAACTGGGTAGAGGCAATGGTAGAGACTAAAGGCTGGGCAAAGATGGGGAGACAAGATGAGAAAAGGGGTGCAGGATGGGCCTGAGGCTTAGGATGTCTAAGGCAACCTCCAGTTTGTCTACTGCTGGTCCTAACAATGGCTTACGATAGTTTTCTTAAGAAGTTTTTTTAAGAAGAAATTACAGTTCAGGAAAGTGAGCACTCCCAAGAATTTTCCCCTTCTTTGTCACTCATCTGGTTCCTTCCACAGCTTTTCACCAAGTTCCTGGGTATTCTTTTGATCTTGTCCCCCTTTTTGCAGAAATATGTTGAGTTCTTTGTTCAAAACCTGCACCAATACACCCCTGTGTAACTGGCTATTTGTGTGGTCTGTCCCCCATGGCAGAGGGAGGGCTTTCTTTACTCCACTCTGCTGACTGTCCTTCCATATGCCTTTTGACATTTCTTTCCAACAAGTGCTACCTTGGGTTCTGGATTATATTCCTAGGATAGCAACTGAGGTTTCCTTGGTCCTTCCATTTAGAGATGTTTGTTTTAAAAAGATTGAAAAGGGTAGAATTTACTTCTAAAATACTTCAATAAATAACCTCTTCCAAGTTCCCGTAACTCCTTTTTGCAGAGACACACTATATACATAACCCAGAGCCGTGTCCAAAATAGACACACAGAAGCAGAGCTGGCCTCTTCCTCTCTCTTTCTTCTCTCGGATCCTCTTCAACATCATGCCCTCCAAAATCTTAAACTGATCTGTTAACTTATAGTGTAATCAAAACCCTGTCATCCTTTACCACTTTTTAACTTCCGGAAGCCTTGTGATTCTTGCTTAACCATTCAGAAACAAAACAAAAGAAAACAGAACAAAAACCAAAGACATAAAGGAGATGACCTGAGAAGCTTGGTTCTAGAAGCGGATTATTCATCCTTCCTTGAAGTCTGTCTAAACTCATAAAGGGAACAAGGCGCTCGGCCAGTCAGCGGAAGTTACTCAGAGCCTTGCAGCATCCGCATCACCAGGGAGCTTGTCAGAAAGGTAGGACCCCAGGCTCCAGCCCAGAACTATTGAATCAGAATCTGTATTTTAATAAGAGACGCAGATGGTTCCTGAGCACATTAAAGTTTGAGAAACATGAACTTATCACACAGAATCAACACTTGGACCCCTTGACTCCCATGGGCAATATTAATTTAACTGTCTAGAAAATCTGGCTTACAACTTTTGAGACCATTCTTAAGCAGTTTAAGGAAAATAAAGCAGCAATATATCGACATTTTCTCCAACTTTCTTTTGTTAACACTGGAGCGATGATTCCCATTGCATGTTTTTCAAAAGAACCTAGAGAATATCACTTTATTTTAAAACTGTGTTCACAGTATCCTGTTTACTAATTTCTAACTAAAATTACATGTGCCAAACAAGGAAGAGAAACACACACAACTTCAAATTATGCCAAATCAGCTTCTTTCTGAATCCCGAGTTAACTGTCCTGGCATTTAGAGATGAGGAAGAGAAGGGTTTTTCTTAAAGGTTCATGAGGCAACATGGCTTTGTCCCCAAAGACCCACAAGATCAAGAACCACAAGTTCAGCTGCTGGAAAATGGGAAGAACCTAGAATCAGCCAGGATAGAGTGGGAACCTGGCCATCTTTTTTTTTTTTTTTTTTTTTTTTTTTTTTACATCTTTATCGGAGTATAATTGCTTTACAGTGGTGTGTTAGTTTCTGCTTTATAACAAAGTGAATCAGCTATACATATACATATATCCCCATATCTCTTCCCTCTTGCGTCTCCCTCCCTCCCACCCTCCCCATCCCACCCCTCTAGGTGGCCACAAAGCACCGAGCTGATCTCCCTGTGCTATGTGGCTGCTTCCACTAGCTATTGGTTTTACATTTGGTAGTATATATATGTCCATGCCTCTCTCTCGCTTTGTCACAGCTTACCCTTCCCCCTCCCCATATCCTCAAGTCCATTCTCTAGTAGGTCTGTGTCTTTATTCCTGTCTTACCCCTAGGTTCTTCATGACTTTTTTTTTTCTTAAATTCCATATATATGTGTTAGCATACGGTATTTGTCTTTCTCTTTCTGACTTACTTCACTCTGTATGACAGACTCTAGGTCCATCCACCTCATTACAAATAGCTCAATTTCATTTCTTTTTATGGCTGAGTAATATTCCATTGTATATATGTGCCACATCTTCTTTATCCATTCATGATCCCATTAATAGCTCCTTTGGGACGTCTGCTCCTAGTGGAGGAGCATTAGCACTCTTAACTAGAGTAGGCTTTCTTTCTCCTGAAGACAGCATCCCTGCTTTGAAGACGGTAACCCCTGTCCCCACACCTCCTCCCCAGGACTCAGCATCTCTATCCCCACTCCCGCCTCCCACCACCTTCCTGAGGTGCTGGCCTTCCCCCCTCCTGGAGGTCATTCTTTGGACAGTGTCTGTGGTTAACAGTGCACAGCCCTCTCTGCCTCCATCTCTCCCATCACCCCGAAACATCCTCCATCCTCCACTGGCTCCGTTAAGGCAGGGGGAGTTGTTGGAGGGAGGGGATCAGGGACAGAGGGGCTGTGAGGCGGAGGCCAAGGGCGTCAGAGACCCACCCTAAGCCTGACAGTGGTACCCTGTTCCAGTTCCCTATTTTGAAAGATGGAAACTCAGGGTGAAGTCTCAGTGTAGAATCTTGAAGTTTCTCAGGGTAAAGTCATACCCCTAAAACCAGGACTGTTTCCGTAAGTTTGTTTTCTGCATCTGTAACTCTATTTCTGTTTTGTAGAGGGTGTAAGGTAGGGGGAGGGATAAATTGGGAGATTGGATAAGTTGGGAGATTGGGATTGGCATATACACACTACTATATATAAAATAGATAACTAATAAGGACCTACTGTATAGCACAGGGAAACCTACTCAATACTCTGCACATGGGAAAATAATCTAAAAAAGAGTGGATATATGTATATGTATAACTGATTCGCTGTACAGCAGAAACTAACACAACATTGTAAATCTACTATACTACCATAAAAATTTAAAAAATAAAAAAAAATTAAATAAAAATTAAAAATTAAAAAAAAAAAAGGACCGTTTCTCTCAAACGTCAGAGAAGTTCCTGTTGGTCCGTAAAAACTGCTGACGTTTCCGAAGTCCTTTGGGATGGCCAGTGATGTCACACATCTGTTTTTACTTGAAAGAATAAAGCTCATGGGGGGCTTGGGGCTTCTTACCAACCTGACTGTGGGTTTGGTTGTGGTCGTACCTCTGTTGGGTGGTGCCTGGTGCGTCGGGTGGGAGGTGTGCATTTCTCGTGGGTCATGAAAGTGCAGAGGTGACCTTTCTTAAGCCCCAAGGTGAACCTGGAGACCACAGCATGGCTAGGAGGGCAGGACCCTGCCCTCCCGTGTCCTGGAGGAGACTCAAGGGTGGTATGTGGACCAGAGGTGAACAAACTCACCGAAGCCTTGTGGGAACACTCAGGGTTTCTCTCTGGCAGGAGCTGATGTCTATCAGGGGAACAGAAAAGCTAACAGTCTTTGGGGAGAATCAACCAGGGTCCCAGAGGCAGTGGGGATACCACGCTGGCAGACACATCCCTGCCAAAAACAGAGGCGTGCAAAGGCAGTGCCTGGAGCACAGGATTTGCTCTTTAAAAAGGAAGAGAAGAGGCAAGTGTCTGATGCCAGGACCGCTGGGAATTCATCTCCTGCCCAGGCTCTCTCCGAGGAACGGACAGCAGGCTGGGATGAATCACAAAGCCAGCAGGGAGCTGGTTCTTGTGAAAGCCCGAGATTTGCCTGCAGGAACTCACACAGGCTCCTTCATCTTGCTAAGGGATTTAAACCGAATTTCTAAATACTGGGAAGACAGATTTGGAGAGAACGGGGTTCTCTCCATTCTAGGAAGCTGATTGGGGTTGGAAAATCTTTTGAAGGCAGCCCTGCAAGGAAGCCTGGTCAGCTGTTACCTTGCAGACCCCTGGTTGGGGTGTGGGCCCCCATCCTGTCTCTGTGTTCAGCCATCCCCAAGGGGCTGCCCAGCGAGGAGGGAGAGCAGTAAGTCAGTCACAGGACTGTGTGAGGACAGTGACTCCTGTGACGTCCACCCCCATGCTGGTGAAGCCGTGGGAAAGGGGAAGAGAAGCCCAGTCGGGGCCGCCCATGGCAGGAGGGATGACCTGCCACGTCAGCCAAGGGCCTGCTCACCTGGAACCCACACGCATAGGTTTCACGTCCACTCTCATGCCCGGTGAGAAGCCCTGAGATGCAGATCACATGGAAACGGCCTTCAGGGTGTGGTTTTGGCAGAAGTGGGGTCAGCTGGGGGCACCAGGAAATGGTGGATCTAAAAATAAGCTCTATTATTCCCCACAATGGCCTGTCTCACTGACAAATTAAGTATTGCTACTGATATTGCCTTTAGATAAACACAAGTATCATTTTTCTAGAAGCAAATGTGTCCCTTCTGCTGCCTTGCCTAAAATCTTGCTTTGGCTTTCGGTTGCCTCTGGGATGAAAGCTAAGGTCCTGTTGGTGGCACACCGGGTCCCTGTGGTTTGGCCCTTCACCCCGTCTTCACATCCTCTCCCCTGGCTCCCTCATCCCACCAAGCCCCTGTCCTTCCCCACGGCCACCTCCGATTTCCCGAGTTCATCGGGGGGAAAGCTTGGCTTCTAATGCTGGGCTCCCCCAGAGGTCTTTCACAACTGCCCCTCACCCATCTGGGGGGCAGTGATCCCACACCCACCAGCACTATAACTGTTATATTCTCTCCACCCCTTAGTAGGAAAAGCCCTTGAGTGGTACTGCAGCACCTAGGACCCAGTAGGACCCAATCCCTGTCTGCTGAGGGAGTGACGATCAAACGAGATTGTAGATGGCAAATCACTTCCTGTGCTGGAGCTCAGTGAGAAAGTTTAAGGGAAGATTCCTATTATTGTCATATAGTGAACCTTGAATGCTGGGCTGTGTGCACTGGCTGTTGTGGGTTCTTCACCCTGGCTGCCCTTTAAAATCATTTGGGAGGCTCTGAAGCGGTACGTGTGTGTGCGTGTGTGTGTGTGTGTGTGCGTGCATGCATGCACCACAGACCTGTTGAATCTGTGTGGCTGGATGGCCAAGGTTGTCCAGAGCATCGCTTGTTTGAGTATTTTGGCCGCTGATTCTAGCCTGGTTCTGTTGTCTTTCCTTAGAATGGTCATCAGATTTGCTTCAGAGTCTTTACTGGTCATGGAAAATTCCACTCCAGATCAGCCACTGCAAAATGCCTTTTGAGAGTTGTTCCCAGTGGATTTCATTTCTTCCAAATTTAAAAAATGTCAATAATGCGCTACTAGTTTTTTTTTTTTGTTTTTGTTTTTTGTTTTTTTTGCTCTAGAAAGGCTATGGTGGATGGAGAAGATATTTCCTTCTGAGCCCCAGTCTTACCATCTGTAAAATGTGGGTAAGTCACTAGATATCAGAGACACTGGCAAAACTGAATTGTTAAAATATCTATGAAATTGTATTTTTATAAATGAAAGACATAGCCAGGGAAAGGGATTTCTTTTTCTATTAGCTTACACATAATTTACAGATGTTGATGACAATTGTTATCTTTTTGCTATTTCTCAGTTGAAGTTTTGAAAACAAAACTTTTAAATATCCTGCTTTGATAAGAAAGCATTTTTCAATGTTTTAAAATAAGACAGGTAAAAATCTCACATAGTAAAAAAAAATTTTTTTCCCTTCTGTTAAAAAGCAAAAACCTTCAGTCCTCAAATGAGTATATACTTTTCTAAGGTTTTAAGGGGGATATCAGCTAATAAAGGGAGACATGACTCTGTCTACTGAGATATATTATGCTGACTTGCTCCTGGGTTGGAGTGGAATGATGGGGGCAAGAAGAAGGGACTTTTTTTTTTTGGCTGTGCCCCACGGCTTGCAGAATCAGTTCCCAGGGCCAGGGATCAAACCTTTGCCCCCTACAGTGGAAGTTTGGAGTCCTAACCACTGGACTTCCAGGGAAGTCCCTGGAGGAAGGGATTTTTATCTTTTGTGTATAGTATCAGCAGAAATCATGGCATCTCTTTAATGATATTCTTACACATGTGAAACTAATAACAGTTTATGAACTCAGAGGGAAAAACTCAGAGCCATGGTAGTCTACTATGGCCAAGTAGACTACAAAAGCTATTGTTAAGAAACTGCCCTTAGCTGGATTGTTCTTCTCTCTTAAGAAACTGCCCTTAGCTGGATTGTTCTTCTCTCTTTCTCCTTCTCTCCCCACCAACTCCCCTTTCTCCCCATCCCTCAAGTCTACAAGTTATAACAGTATTTCCGTAAGTTAATATACTACTACAGTGTTGCTGAATCTCTTAAAATCACTTCTAAAGGACCCATCTTGGACACTCCTGGCCAGTGTGAATGTGGATTGAAGAGTGGATCTTGGATGTTGAGAGAGCAAAGAGGGAAAGAGTTCAAGGCCAGAGGCCTGGAATCCTGACTCTGATTACAAATCCTGGTGATCACCTACCCATGTGAACTTGGGTTTGGTTCACCATCTACCAATGGGTCAACACTGTGTGCCATTCCTTAGTGGGTTCTTGTGAGGATCAATTGGCTTAATGATTGGGATATTATCTCTGAAAATTGTATCAATCATCTGAGTTCCACCCTAGGAAAGTTTTTGCCCAATGTCTGATATTAGTTCCTTCTTTATAACTGGCCCAGTCATGTGGCCGAATGGCTCAAGTGGTCACAGGTTCTGGCAGCTGAGAAAGACCTGGTCCAATTCTTTAAATGTTCTTGCATCTGGTTCGGTTGCTTATGTGGTCAGTGGATTGGACCTCTGGTAGAATGTAAATAGGGGCAGCCTTTCTGGATGGCAATTTGGTTGAATGTTGTAAGAGCTTTAAACAAAAAATGTGGACCCTTTTACCCAGCAATTACATGTATAATAATTTATGCTAAAGAGGCATTCTCAACTGGTGTGTACAAAAATGCTTATAATAGTAGTGTTGACAACACAAAAAGGAAAACAACCCAAATGCCCAAAATAACGATGAAAAAAATTCACAGTAAATAAGTTTTAGAATTACTTACAATGTAGCCGTCACAAGTATTATTTATTCAACAATATCGTGTACCTATTATGTTCTGGGCAGCGCTTGTGATGCTAAGGGTGTGCCAATGCAGTGGTTAATTTTATGCATCAACTTGACTGCGCCAGGAGATGCCCAGATCAAACGTTATTTCTGGGTGTGTCTGGGGGTTGTTTTGGGATGAGATTTACATTTGAGTCAGAGGACTCAGCAAAGTAGATTGCCCTCCCCACTAGACGTGGTAGACATCATCCAATCTATTAAAGGCCTGAATGTAACAAAAGGTGGAGAAAGAAGGAATTTGCCCCTGTTTTCCCCACCTCACTGCTTGATTGGAAGATCTCATTCTATCTTATCCTTCGTTCAGATTAAGATGCACATTATCAGCTCCCTTGGTTCTCAGGCAACTACCCATCATGTTAAAGGAATAGCCGGGCGGGCCATTGGCAAGGTGGTTAAAGTGCAGGGACTGAGTCCCACAGCAGAAGGGAGTAAGGTCAAAGACATCTACAATCCGCTCCTAGTTACTGACTTGGGAAGCAGCTGATGATGTATCATCAGGTAAGAAAAGAGCACAGCAAAATAGTGTATACTAAAAGCAGTGATCCGGTTTTAGTTACAAACATAAATAAACTCATATATTTACTGTACGTGCTATTTCCTTCCCTCTTTTCTTTCTCCTTCCTCCCTTCCTTCCTGCTTGCTGCTTTCCTGACTTCCTTTTTTTTTTTTTTAAGCTTATTTGAATCATTACAATTTTCTACATTGAATGTAACTTACTGGTACAATGAATAAGTGAGAAATGCCCAGGTAAAAGACATTGACAGTATTTTATTGTCTTTAGTTAAGCTGTCTGAGCACAGGTTTCATTAATCTCAAAATTTGTTTAGTTTTTGGAATCAGCTATAAATATTCCTGGCTTTGTAGAAATGTTAAAACAATGGGAGAGTTAAAATTGGCCAGTTACTTTAAAGGTAAGTGTTATCCCAGGGAAAGAGAAGTTTGGTTTCCAGAAGTCTGGCCACACCCAAGATGCAATTTATCTATATTTCCATTGGTAGAAGTTTCACCAGGGTAGCACCAAAAGGTGCCACCTCTATGGAAACCACACAAAAAATTGTTATACAGATTATACGGTTATATAGGTACAAATGTGAAGAGCTTTCCTGATCCATACATAAGCTTATATACATTTTGAAACTCATTTGTACTCACAAGATTCAGTATTGACTTTGCTGTAAAACTTTGTTGATTGAAAGTGCTTCAGGAATGGGGTGGTCTGGTTTAAGTGAATTACCTGGATTATCTCTTCCACCCAGGAATAAAGAGAATTTCAACCAATGGTTCCTAGAATTTCAAATTCAGTTGTTAAACATCTTTCTAGCCCATGAGCTCACTTCCCTGTGTTGGTGACTGTGCAAGGCTGGGCACAGTTCAGTCTTTGATGATGTGGGTTCCCACGGTGTATCTGGGGCATTATCCTACCCATAAACTTATTTCACCTTCAGAGGCCTATAATGAAGCTGTAAGTAGCATCTGCCTCCTGAACATATTCATTTGGCATTTTAAAAAAGTGTAAAATCATTAAATTGCTCACTATAATTTTCCATACCCTCTTAGAATCAAGGTATGGGAAAAATAGCTCACTAATCTATTGAGTTTATTTCCCTGAATTATCCCTACTCTATAGCTGGGAAACCTGACAGAGAAAGAAGTTCAATAACTCATCTAACAGAGCTTGGTATCCGTCAAAGCTCATTCTATAAACCACATGCCTCAACGTTAACTCCAATCTCTCAGGCTTCTTGAAAGGAAGTGTGTTATGGTTAACAGCATGAGGGCTTAGACCAGCACAGACATGTCAGAATCCAGTGACCTGGAAATGATTGAGCTTCGATTTTTATATGACACAGAGAAGTGAGAGTGTTACTCACCTTGTCCCATCTGAAACCCACACTCAGCCCTTTTCCTGGTCATTCACATACTGTGTTTGAGTGACATCCAAAACAGACGTTTTCACTTGTACAAGTTACAAAGGGAAGAAGATGATCTTTCCCTCTTATGTCTCCCCTCTGGCCTCCATATACAAAATTTGGGTGCTTTATTTCTTGTTTGGGTGGTCTTTACTGAACTTTTGGAGATGGCTACAATCTGACTACGTGGACTGATACAAGCTGTGTTCATCTTCCGAAGAGAGCTATTTTTAAATAGTTTGAACAGTTTCTAATCTGTCTACTGGAATCAGAAAACTTTAGGCATCATAGAAATGTTCTTCAAATACCACATATGGAATTGCCCTTCCATGAAACTCTTAGGGAGAAACACAGAGGGGGTGCAGTGATGTCTAAGTCTAGCCCTCGTTGGCGAGGAGGTTCGAGCCTGGCAGAGCAGTAGAGCGTGCAGGTAACCAGCAGCCCATGAAGTGGCTGCAGGACAAGGCCCACGGAATAGTGTTCACAGAACAGTGGCCACGGAACGATGCCCATGGAATGGTACCCACGGTGAGAGGAGAAGGCTCAAGCGTGAGAGCACAACTTTGAATTTCGGTGGTATCTTCCAATATACTCTCATTGACATCTTCAATGTAGTGACCTGGACCCTGAACTTAAGAAGTTGTCTAGTTTATCATTTTGACTTCTCAGACGACAGCATAGACATTTCCATCCTTTCCTTTTAAAGCCTTCTTAGGGTGTCAGAACCTCTGACTCCAGCAAGGCCACCGTGCATAGATCTCAGGCCCATTTTCTCTCTCTGATTATTAGAAACCACTGCCCTTCCCCCCTCCCACGGCCTGAGATTCCTTCTCTTGTGCTCAGGGCTTCAAGGCCCTAGTTGGCAGTTTTCCTTTCTTTGCCAACTGAACGGGATTTCACTTGTCTTTTCTCATGTAATTGAACATTTATGAAATTTGGGGATGTTCTAAGGGCACAGAGTGATCTGTTTTTGGTTAGAATCCGAGGCACACATGATTCAACCAGTTCCTCTATGTCTGGAACTGGGCATGGGAAAAAGCCAGGATGGGTGTGGAGGGCTTGTCACTTACGTGACTGCTCTGCTTGCCGACCTCATGTTTCCAGGGTTATTATTCTAGCAATACCAACAGTGCACCTGGAAACTTAACAGAGAAAGAAGTAACTTGAGTCCAGATTCCTTACAGGAGTAAAGGAATAAACTAGAACAATACTTGCATATTGCAAGAGCTTGAGCAGTCAGATGAGGATTACAATTTCTCACAAGGACACCCAGGCTCCAATCTCAGGGCTAATAGCATTCTGACACTTCTATTGCCACAAAAAGACACACTTTGGTTTGGTTGGGGTAACCATAAAAAGTTAGTATAGTTTAACAATAACTTTCTTTAAGAAAATATTATTAAATAAATAACAGAAATTAGAGGTTTATTTGAAAATGATCGGTGGATTTTAATTAAATTTTCCTCTCCCAGACTAGTTTTGTGCGTCACCACAATGTCATTTTTCTCTATGAGTTGCTCTAAAATCCAGGATCTACACACCTTAAGGGAGGGCTATTGTAGATGACTTTGGTATTGTTTTGAAGATTAGATGATTATTTATAACCAGGAATTTTCAGGGGATTTATTCTTTCTGATCTGAGAATGCCACATAATCGCCCTCACTACCCGGTGCCCAAAATAACATTTTTGTTCTCCCCATGAAAGCCAAATCTCACAAAAAATTCAGCATTGCTAATTTAAAATAAACTCCACTTCTGCACACAACAGGAATGAAGGATCAAGACTCTTATCTCCATAGTGTAGACCAAATAAACTATCTATCTCCCTGAAAAATAAAGTTCACTGAAATAAACATATTTTAGTTCACTATTTTTATTATTTTGAGGTCTTATAAAAAAGATCTTTACTCATTTTGCAGTGGTAGATCTGACCCACGCCTCTCATTGTGCCAAAGGGGGCCATGCCATTTAGGTTATTCCCAGATGATGGTGGGTCCATTTTATATTTATTCTTCAGTGACAGCTCAGTGGGAACCCTGGGTTGGTGGCAGGCACTAGTAGGATACATCCTAAAACTCCATGTTTCCTGGGGGCTCCATTCATGCTGTTCAGAGCCAGACTGAATCCCCAGTGACTTCCATAAAGTCTTCAGTGAGTTTTACTCCATGGGAAGAGAACAAGTAGGAGTCGGACATACATGAGTAGGGATGACTATGAGATGAAACTTAAGCTGCACTGGTTTTGCAAACAAGAAAGGAGTTAAAGGAGGTCTTTCTTCTCTCTGCTCTGTATCACAAAATAACACGGTCCCACCGCCTGCAGGATTAACAAATTTCCCATTCATAACCCTGCACATACTTGTCCCCATGGTGTCTCAGGAACAACAAATCCCCAAAGACACATTTTGGAATGCTGAAGCCCAGTGTTTGCACGTGAAGGTGAGAAGGTTAGCCACAACTCTAACCTCAGCTCTAACTGCAGCCCTCGCTCAGCCTCCTTCCCAGTCGTGTTATTTATTCACTGGAACGACCTCAACACTCCACACCTGGACGGCGGCCACGTGCAATCCCTCGTGCTCACGGAGCACATGACATTGGAGCTTTCTTTGGGCTGAATCTACCTCAGCCTGGTCTCTCCACTCATGAGTGATCTAATTCCAGTACTAATGAAGGCACTCAAATGGGACCATTTTTCTGTTGCTGGTTTACGACTCTGAGCATACCTAGGTCTTCTTCCCTTCCTATCCATGTCTGGCTCTCTCCTGATCCCAGTTTTTCCTCTCTTCCAAGTCTGCCTTGCCCAAGGCTGCCAGATTAAAGTGGCAGAATAAAATCTGTGTATCCTCTCCTTTGCCCCCAACCCAAGCCATTACTTGAGATTGAAGACTCAAATTCCATACTGATGCCTGGACTCCATTTTCTCCATGGTGAGGGACCCCAGTACCCCTGTCTGACCAATCCTCATTGCCAATGCTCCCTCCATGCAGACTGATTTCTCATTTGAAAAGCACTCTCTTCCCCGTTTCCCCATCAAAACCCTACTTCTTCCAGGATTCCTTTACCTTCCACCATAGGCTTTGATGTTTCCTACCGACACCAGCCCTTTTTAACATGCCCCTTCTTTACTCAAAGCCTAGCACTCTCTTGTTTAATGCTATGCTTCTTTGTCTTGTGCATTACTGTTTCACTGATACTCATATTTTCGTAAAGTCTAAAGCCTCTGAAGGCTGAAATGAGGATGCTTTTTCTTTTTCCTCCTTTGTCTTCTTTAGATAGCAGTTACTCTTAAAGATTTGTTGACAGACTGGTTCAAGGAGCCATGATGATACAAGGGGTAGCTATTAAAGGTCAATTTCTGGAAATGTGCTGACGGTCAAGAGATGTTTTAAACAAAAGTGAATGTTACATAACTCTAATTATTCTTCACTTGTTTGCATGAAGGTTTGCCATGATAAGCCCGTTATTCAATTCTTGTAATGTGGCTTTTCTCCAGAGTACACCATTCTTATTTCCTGATAGCATCTTTTATTTAAAGGATAATAGATGAGACTATTAATTTAAAATAAGAACTAAAAACCTTCTGGATGGATTATCTGGAATTCCAAAAGACTAAGCAGTTTATTTACATGAAGAGAGCAAGAGAGAAGCCCTTGCTTGCCATACTTTTCCCCACTTAGTACGATTGTGCATATTTTATCTGTTGGAACAAAGGCCTTTTGTTTTTGTCTTTTTCCCCTGGGCATTGAGACCAGGTTAGATCTGCACCTGCAGTAGAAGATAAAGACAGGCATTCCATCTCCAGTTATGACTTTGCATGGCTCTCAAGTGAGCAGACACCTGGAGGTCTTCACTACAGGAAGAAGCCTACTAGAGGGGCTGCATTTGAGAAGAATCTAAGCCAGTCATTCCCAAAATTTAGTGTGCATTCGAATTCCTGGAGGAGATAGGCAGATGGTTTGCTCCATCCCCAGAGTTTCTGATTTAGTGGGTCTGGGGTAGGCTTGAGAATTAGCCTTTGTAACCAGTTGCCCTGGTGATACCATTGCTACTGGTTCAGGGACACAGTTTGGGAACCATTGACCTAAGCTGACTTCTGTGAGCTCTGATGCTTCTTCTGCACACAGCGATCCACATGTGGCCAGCAAGGAGCCATGAGGGGGGCTGGCTTGGGGCTTAAAACTCCTCAGCTGCTGATAAGACAGAGGGCCACCTAATTCATTCTCCTCAATGAAGGAATCCCTTTTATGACAGCACATCTATAACAGATTCTTTATTTGCTTCTTTCTTTGTGTCCTCTCTCTGTATATGCCTCACTACAATGGGTCTGGTCACCCCAGGAGGGTGAATATATATTTAGGGTATTCACTGGTGAGTCTTCAGGATACAGCTGAAAAGGAAGGGGTCCATTCCTTCTTTGTTATTATTGAAACTGGATTCCTTAAGAGTAGGAATTTTATCTTATTCACACCATATTTTGCACAAAAGAAATGACTGCAAATCCGAAACGTACTCTGGCTGATATGTCATGGAGTCCTGACTCTGAAAGCAACTTGGGGCTTTTTACAAATAAGAAGGTTCAGGGTGCCATGAGAAACCTCCAAAGGGGTATTTCATGCCCTATCTATTGATGGAAGATAGAGAGGTATTGACAACATAAAGCAGCAGGGTAAGTGTTTTCCTTGAGTGATGAATCCTGTAGATGCAGCCTGGTCACGTGGTCCCTGCATTCCAGACCTGCTCTCACTAACCACACATTTTGTATATGGACTGAGATGTCATTTTGGTGAAATATGACTCATTTCTCTCATAGAGAAATGATGGTTCCCTCATAAAATGATGATCAGTCCATCATAGCCTATTCTATGGACCTCATAGAGGTCCAGTCTGATTTGTTGACTGAAACTGTAGGTCATCACTGTCCTCTTAGGACTTGGAACCTCTTTGTCTTGGTAGAGACTTTAAAACACATACTCTTCAGCCCAATTTCTTAGCTCCTCCAACTTCTTTGTGCCTTCCAGTGATGGGGAATTCAGAGCTATGCAAATGGAGAGGACAGATCATATAAGCCCTGCCCAGTTCTGACTACAGAACATTCTTTCTTATATGAAACAGAAATGTGTCACTTTGTAACTTCTACCACTAGGTCCTAGTTGTATCCCTGAGAGTCCATCAGAACAACTCTAATCTATCCTTCATCTTCAAATATTAAGACACCTGAAAACAATGATCTTGCTCTCCTGTCAAGAATTCTCTAGGGTAAATAACCCCAATTCCTTCATCTACCTCTTATACTACATGGTTTGGACTTACCTACCATCCTAATTGCTCCCTTCTGCATGAGACTGAGTTGAGTTATATCCCTTCTAGGTTGAAATGTCAGGAGGTGGCAGTGAAATACACCCTCTCTTCAAAAACACTCTCCTCATTAAACAGAAGCTCCACTATGAGATGTTATTCACTTTGGAATGGCAAGATATTTAAAGTGTTCAAGGGGTCTCTAATCCAGTATAAATGCACTATGGAAGGATGAACACACATTAGTGGTAGGTGTTCACTGTTTCAGGCTGGCAACCTTGGGCCCTGCATGAATGGGCCAGGGCTTTGGCACCTTAGTTGGAGGAGTGGAATGACATAAGAGGCTGGAAGCATTATGGATCACCACTACATTTCTTCTAGCTCTTTCTCTCATAGCTTTCTCATATATCTCCTCCTGACATTTCTCTTTTCTAAATGTATATTTGGCATTAAGTCTGATCTCTCCCTTCTAATGAAAAGGTATAGATTTTAGTTTCCAAGGGTACCTGCTCTCCTTGAGGCAGGCAGGAGTTCTCAAAGACTACTTCCAAATTACATGGTCTATTTTCAAAAGAACACTGACTATTGTTAGATTAATTCAACCTAAACTTAGAGCACGTGTCTAACCTATATGCTATTCAAAACAAAATGCACATTGCTAGTCAACAGCAAGTACTAGATACTGGAAGACCGCATCTAATGCTTCAGCCTTCTTAGACACAATGTGGGTGTAATTGTCAGGATTAGAAACTTGCTCCCAAGCTTGGGTTGTGAAGTCAGCTCTTCTTTGTGTCTACATAATGGTTCAGCTACCAGAAGTCAAAGAATATAGATTTGCATCTCTTTCGTAGGCATCACATATGCCTACCCCTAGAGTCAAATGGTTCCCAACTAATTTATTTTAAAAAATACGCCACTGGGGGCTTCCCTGGGGGCGCAGTGGTTGAGAGTCTGCCTGCCGATGCAGGGGACACGGGTACATGCCCTGGTCCGGGAAGATCCCACATGCCGCGGAGCAGCTGGGCCCGTGAGCCATGGCCGCTGAGACTGCACGTCCGGAGCCTGTGCTCTGCAACGGGAGAGGCCACAACAGTGAGAGGCCTGCGTACTGCAAAAACAAACAAACAAACAAAAAAAAAAAACCCACCGCTGGAGAATGATTCAAGAGCTCAACAAAATACTAGTCCAACTGGGGATCTTTTCACCATTGGGACAAATCATTTGCTTTGCCCCACTCCATTCCTGACCCACACTAACTGTATTTCTTTGATGCCAGACATTTATATTAAAGTAGTCAAATTTGCATGCTTAACATTGGGTATATATGCCAAAGACTCAAGTGTGTTCACCCTTCCAGTTTGCCTTCCTCCTGGCCATAGAGCTAAACTACAATTTCCAGCTACCCTTGCAGTTAGGTGTGGCCATAGAATATGGGCAAGATTGATATGATTACTTCCAGGCTTGTATCACTGAAAATCTCCTGCATAATCATCTACTTCCTCTTACCCTATCTGCCAGCTGCATATCAACTCTAAGGAGATCACGGAAGCCAGATGTTAAGACGAATAAGTGTCCATCAGCCTGGGTGCTGGTATGGCATCAGCCAAATAGACTTATAGGGATGAAAAATAATCTTCTGTTTTGCTAAACTGCTGAAATGTAGGGATTTTCTGTTGCATCAGCTACCTAATTAATAGCCTCATTGAGGACCGAACTTAATGACACATTATAACAAATAACTAATAGCATCTACTATTTATAAAGTGCCAACTTTGTGCTGGACATTGTGCTAAGAACTTCATTATCACATTAATCCTCATAACATCTCTGGAGTAGACATTATTATTATTTTCATTTTACAGATAGGCAAACCAAGAGCTTGAAGTTGAGCAAGGTCACCCAATTCGTGTCGTGGATTTTATCATTGTCCCCAGTTATTCACTTCCTTCTCTGTAAGAAGATTATATGTCTCTACCTGTTGTTATGTGACTTGCAGTGCCCCACTGTGGGAGAAATATACATGCCAATTTCATGGACCATTGGCATTGGTGTGACAAGTGACTTGTTTTTGGTCAACGGAATGTGAGTGGATAACTTATGTCATATCTTAGCAGGACTTTTAAAAGCTATTGCTGAATTTGGCATTCTCCTTTCCCTCTGATACTGGAATGGGAAGTCCCAGGTCAGACTGGTCCTTCAGTCTGGATTCCAGAGTGAAGAAGACACTGAAGGGCACTCACGCTGAGCAGCAAAGGCATGTAGCTTGAGGGAGAAATAAAGCTTTGTGTTTTTTTTTTTTTTTTTTTTTTTTTTTTTGCGGTACGCGGGCCTCTCACTGTTGTGGCCTCTTCTGTTGCAGAGCACAGGCTCTGGACGCGCAGGCTCAGTGGCCATGGCTCACGGGCCCAGCTGCTCCGTGGCATGTGGGATCTTCCCGGACCGGGGCACGAACCCGTGTCCCCTGCATCGGCAGGTGGACTCTCAACCACTGTGCCACCAGGGAAGCCCTAAACCTTTGTTTTATAGGCAACTGAGAGGTTGTAATGGCTGTTACTGCACCAAACCTACTAAAAGCTGATGGATACATCTAGAACTTGATGCAAATGCAGTTAGTTAGACACCAGAGCCTGTGCTCTTCATCACCAAACACCACCTGCCAGGCACATTGTCGCACTTGCACACGTTCCTGTCAGATGATATGATGAAAATTTAAAGCATCATTAAAAAAAAAAAGTCTGTTCTCATTCTGGGTAGGAAAAACGTGATGCCTGTGAGTTTGAAGAGAAAACTGACACAGCATCAGGATTAAAACTTAACTCATAGCTTTGTCTCTCACAACGCATACAAAATGTTCAGATTTAGTGCCCCACAAAAAAATTGTTGGCAAGGATGTGGATCTTATAGATTCACTTGCTGGTTCATTTTGTAAAGTTTTCACACTGGTAATCACATCTCTGTGACTGGGAGTTTGGAGGTGAATATTACCCCAAATCTATCCACTAAAAGAACCACCAGTACTATATGGTCCCTGGTCCTAAGCACAGCCATCAACAGGAAACATGAAAAGGGAGACTGAAGGGGTTACTGGGATTAATCTGACCTGAAATCATCTGTAAAGACATGAAATAAATAGCCATTTCATTAAAATTTGGGGTTAACTTCATACATTGTAAGTAGGAAAGTTGATTGATGGTCTTCATGCATCTGGATAAAATAGAGATTTGAATAGCCACTTGAACACTGTGCACTGAGAAAAATCAGCTTGTGAGGTTTTGTTTAAATAACTATTCAATTCAGTAATAAATAAGTAATTGGGCCTCTACAGTTGATTAGCAGGTATGGTTAGATCAAGGCTATAGTTTAGGGAACACAGAATATTCTTTTTAAGATGACATTGTCCTTCTTTATTGAAAGGAAGTAAAGTTGTATTATTAATTAGTGCTAGTAAAATGTTATCAAGTATGGGTGTATTATATACTTTGTCAGAGGAGAGTCAGAATACCATTCAGGCACTAACTACAGTTATCATAATCTCTTCTTTCTATAGGATTCTGATTATTTCTAGGACTAATTATTTTAAATACATTTTAAAATGTATTTTATCCCAAATGACTTTATTTTATTTTATTTTTTTGCGGTACATGTGCCTCTCACTGTTGTGGCCTCTCCCGTTGCGGAGCACAGGCTCTGGACGCGCAGGCTCAGCGGCCATGGCTCACGGGCCCAGCCACTCCGCAGCATGTGGGATCTTCCTGGACCGGGGCATGAACCCGTGTCCCCTGTATCGGCAGGCGGACTCTCAACCACTGCGCCACCAGGGAAGCCCCCAAATGATTTTATTTTATTTTTATATATCTTTAAATACTTGAAGTACAATTAAAGAAAAATATCTTAATTCAACAGAAGTGTCCTGATAATTTTTTAACTTTACCAATTCTTCTTTCATTGATACTACCAAATTTAATAATTTTATAAAAATCGAGATGGAACCAATTCTTTTTTGGTACTTAAATGAAATTATTAAAAATAAAAGAAACAATAAGTGCCATCTTAGTAAGCCAACTCCAAATTTGTTGAATTTAAACATCTCAATTCCACGAACTTTAAAGTGCTGATACAATGAACTAAAAAAACTACCTTGCTTTGAAAAGTATCATGACTTTAAACCTGGTAAAAATAAATAACTGCCTTTTTCCCTAGCTCTCTTCCTTCCCCTTATTCTGACTCTCTCTGGTCCATTTCCCTTATTAACCAACATATTACTTACATAACATTTGATTAAGGAATAGTGAAAAAAGAAAAGCTTTATCTTGCCTACTTGCTCATTTTGAAAAAGAGGGTTTGTTTTGTTTCCATGAAAATTCATTTTATCAACATTCAACCCTTGAAGAAAGTAATATTTTCTACCCGTGAATGGGGTTAAGCTTCCATAAGGCTGTATTTGCTTTCTTTAAAAAAACATTGAAGTAATGTCGATTTACAATGTTGTGTTAGTTTCAGGTGTACAGCAAAGTGATTCAGTTATATATATATATGTTTTATATAAATGGATGTGAATCTATATATATATATATATGTATATTCTTTTACAGATTCTTTTCCATTATAAGTTATTACAAGATATTGAATATAGTTCCCTGTGCTATACAGTAGGCCCCTGTTGTATATCTATTTTATACATGGTAGTGTGTATTTGCTAATCCCAAGCTCCTAATTTATTCCTTCCTCCCCCCTTATATTTATTTTTAATATCCAATGAAGTTTTTCTATTGCTTATTAAACAGCTATTTTCATGTTTTATTTTCTTTTTATCCTGTAAAGTAAGGATAGTTTGTGAGAAGATAGGGAGGAATATGAGAGTGAACTGAAGCATTTTTATATACGCAAAGGAAACAGCCTATACCAGTCCTGTGTATTAAATGCAGACCTGGGTCATACAAGTGCATATATTTACCGATGTTTAGGAAATACCAGGGTGAGGTATCAAAATTATATTTTGGCTCCAGGTATGCAGGAATAAAATTAAGGTGCTCTCCTTAACAAATCCTACTTGAAATGGGTAAACCAATTATTTTGGAGTATGCTATTCACTGTCATCAGGACATAATGACACTTTGCTCAGCAATTTGCCACCCAGGAAGAAAGCAAACCATAGTTTGGTAAATTAGCACTGAATACATAAACATGGAATCTACCAGAACTAAAGATAATTGACTGAGCAATTTCATTCCCGTTTTTTTTTTTTATAATTCATGAGAGAAATTGAACTTTAGAACTCACAAATACATTACTTTGTTTATCTAATAATCCACATTCTTGTCTGGATTTATCTTCATAAGTAATGTCTACTTTCCTTCTGCTGATAAGATCAGATGCAGCAAAGGCAGGGTAAACTGCCTTGTTTAAGTCCTAATAATACTCCATACATCACTTCTGTCTACTCTTATAAATTAAATGATAGATAAACTTGTCCATGTCCATCAGGAACCAAAAGGTAAACGTAGTGTAATATTTCACCCTTTGCCCAGATTTAGAATAGATTGCTTCTGCCTTCACTAGTGATCACAGGGGAAGAAAACAGACCGGAAGGTGTAAACACACAGCTTTATCCAAGTCCTGAGTGCTCTGAATGCATCATCTTTAGAAAGCCATGAAATGCCCAGCAAGGAGAACCAGGATACATATTGTTTACCTTCATAAACAACAAACCAGAACTAGCTCAAGACCACACATGCATCAGGGCATCCTCAAAAGAGAACAGCAGCCAGGGGTATTGCAGAGTCTATATCAGCATTTCCATCCAGTTGCCAAACCGTGCCTGGGCTCTGTAATTCAAACTGTGCCTTCTAACACCTGGATGCCCCCCTTTTAAAGCTTTCTATTCAAAATGTGACTTCCACCTTCCTCTACTATTTTCCCTCATCCGTATCAGTCCAGGGGAGGGGGTGTGTGGACCTGGTACCAAAGATGAGGAGGGCGCCACACAGACCAGTGTTGCCTAAGGTGAAGACAGAATGGCGAGAGGAACTTACCTGTTTTCCCTGTAGGAATGTTGAAATGGAACTGGAATGATAATAAATCGTCCCCTCTTGCACAGTTTCTTCCTCGTTTCTATTAGGAGAAGTAATTCCTCCTCTGTTTACTATGCCTGCGACCTTGGAAATGTAGTCGCTCTGTTCACGTGCTGACTTGAAGTTAGTCACTGAACTCACAAACACACCCTTTTCCCTTTCCTGCAGCTCACCAGCTCTGCTGAGAAGTCTGTCAGGTCTGGACTAAGAGTAAACTATTTCTCCATCCTCCTGGGTCTCAGGACCCCTAGACAGGAGTTGCTTGGCTGGTATCTCGCTGACCACAGGGCTCCCACAGCGCCTTTCTGCCGTCTAAGCCCGACAAAAAGTTAGAGAGGAGAGCGAGAGGGTGAGGAGTGCATGAACGCTTTTGAAGCCAAAGGGGCTCGGTTGAAACTAGACAACTCTCATCAGGGACTGATCCGGTGTGTGTGTGTGTGTGTGTGTGTGTGTGTGTTTCTTTCCTCCCCAGAGGATGGGATTTTCCCCATTCTCAGTTCAGCTCGGATCGCTTGCGGTTTCAATGTTCTTGAGGTTGAATAGCTATTGTGATGCACCGCCATGCGTGAAATGGGTGATTTGCAAGCTTCTCTGTCCCACGCAATTCCGTGCATAATCATATATCCAGATTCTGCACTGGCAAGGGAATCGTTCCTTTATAGAAAGCGATTGACTTCCCGCGACCAAAGGAACTTGATAGTGTTCGCTGGGGTAGCCGTCCGGGGTGGGAATGCGGGCGCCTGTGCTCTGGCCTTGGTGCTGAATCCGAAACCCGCTGTCCAACAATCTCAGCAGCCCCTGGGCAACTTTGGGAGGTCTGATGGGGACCGGCCAGTCCTAGGCACCCCCTCGCCGGTCGCCGGCAGGAATCTGGGCAAAGCCTATGCCCTGGGACCCTCCGCAGGGGACGCGGCCCCCTTATTTCTTTGCTTGGATCTGGGAAAGTTTTGTTCAATGTTTATTTGTAACTGGAGCTGCCTTCTCCCCTCCCACCTGGGTCGCCATGGAGACTTGAGCTCTTTCTCTTTTTCTCCAGGCAAAATGGGCGAAGCTTAGTTAGCTCAGCCCTGACTGTAGCAAAGCCCCTTCTTCTTTCTAAACAGCTCCTGGGCATCCCTCTCCTCCGTTTTTCAGAAGAAAGGTAGGCAGGGAATGGTGCTAGCTGGAATGTGGCATTACACCCGGTTCTGTGGTGGCTCCTTGGATCATCAGACTTTGGGTAAAAACAGGCAGGAGACACTGTAAATGTATAATAAATCTCCAACTCTTAAGTACAGGAGTGCCCCCACACGTCCCTTTTTTTGGGAGTGGAGGCGGGATTCTTTGGAAAATGCTGGTATTTTGTTTCTGCACTAATCTCACCCCATTACTGTGGCTGTTTCTATCAAGATATGTTTCCTCCCTAGGAGTCTCTCCATACTGGACCTGGTACAAGAGATATACCTGTGGATTGACCCAAGGTTTTATTGGGTTTGGGGAATACAAATGTTATTTCTGTTAAAAACTCATCCAAGCTTAATGCCTTGATGCAAATGAAAATATACCCAGGAGGAAGCAAGCCAGTGAATTCATCCAACCCCCTAAATGCAGTAAACATCTCATTTTATCTGAAGGGTTTTTGTTGTTGTTTGTTTGTTTTTTTCTCTTCCAATTACAAAATAATTCAGTTTACTTCTAGGAAGAGCTTCGTATTCACTGTTGGTAGTCATCATATCACATGTCTGGTTATATTGATAGAGAAGAGTTAGGAGTTATTGTTTCCCATTCTCTGCTTGTTTCTCCCCACCGCTCACTTTTCTTTTTCCTCCTCATGTTTCTCTCTCCCTCTTTCTCTCTCTCTCCCTCTCTCTCTTCCTTCCTCTCTCTCTCCTCTGCTTCTATACGCAAAGAAGAACAAGGATACAGCTTTCCACAAAGACAATGGGCTTTTCCCAACTGTAAATGACTACACAGCAAGCCACCGCTGCCAGTTAATCCGTGCATTTCATCTTTGCCAACGGATGTCGAAATGATGTCTGTAATAACTGACTGGGTCTCTCCGAACCCCGGGCATGCAGACCCCTCCTCTCCCCGCCCCCCTTGCGAGTTTTCAGTTGCTAATGAGAACCGTATGAAACAGATTTCCCTTCTGTTATGTAACCTGCTTCTCCCTCGCCTTTCCCTTGACTTGGGCATCCTGTTTCTCATCAGAGTGGAGATGCATGCAGCGGCGGAACCTGGGGAAAAGGGGAGTTGGGGACCCGAGGGCACAGAACCTCTTGCCCAGATTGATGCCAGCTCCTTGCCTTCGAGCAACTCAGCGCACCGCTTACCTTGCTGCGGACTCGGTGGCTTCATTCAATCATGATCTCCTCTCTTGGAACGGAGCAAGGTTTAATAATTCACTATACGATGGATGGCGAGGGGAGGAAATAAAAAAAGAAAAGGGGAGGAAAACTGGAATCAGATGGTCAAATTTTACATCAGCCCCGGGAGGCTCTAGGAGACTCCATTCTGCTCGCGGTGCATCCAGCTCTGGGTCTATCTTCCCGGGTCCCGCGGATCCCACCCCTCCGCCCGCCCAACCTCTCCGGCCAGGTGCGGCCGTCTTCAAACTGGCTTCCTCTGGCCGAGAGTGGAGAGGAGGGCTGGGCGCGGGGGCCAACGGAGGGGCGGAGGGGTGTGCGTTCGGGCAGGGGCGGGGGAGGGAGACCGGGGGGAGGGAAGGGGGAAAAGGCGAGAGTGGCGGAAAAAAAAAAATCCCCGGCTAGGAGAAAAGTGATGGACCACGCAGGGAGACGTCATGAAAGCCGCAGATTCAAAGAACGCTACTCAGTTCCTGGCGACTGGCTGAGCCCGGCTGTCAGCGCACGAACCGACGCGGCTCCGGGGATAAAAGCGAGCGCAGCGCCGCGTGCTGGAGAAAAGCTGCCACGCAGCCTGTTCCGTAGAGGCCGTGGGCGGGGACCCGGAGGGATGGAGCTGGAGACCCGGAGGCGCCCACCCACCTCCCGTTTTCAGCATCAGTGTCGCGCTGGATCGCCCCGCTTGGGCGGGGACACGACGACGACCCCCCCCCCCCCAAATCCGAGCCAATGCGGAAACAACCAAGTCAAGCCCCACCCCTCCAATACGAGACTGGAAATGTGGGGCTCTCGATGCCCGGGGAAGATTTTAGGGTTAGCCTCGGGTTCCCATCGTTCCCCCCCGGGTCACTAAGTTATTCTCGAAGAAAAGCCTGGAAAGCAGGAAAGCCGAAGCTCGGGGATCAGTTTTTGACTGCTGGTTGGAGGGGGCTCTTTCTTTAATGTTTTGTGACATCAAGAGAAAGAGGCTCTTGTCCCTGTCTCCCTCTGGGCTGAAATGGAGAGTCAGCTTGGGGCGCGGAAGCCGGAGCGCGCACTGTCCACGTGGCCGGCAGGGGGCGCAGGGAGCGGGCTGCGTGGGAGCCTAGGGGCCGCGCCCCAAAGCTTGCACCGCCGGAGACCAGCAGGCTGCTGCATACATTCCGTCCTGACCACGGCAGCTGGGCCCCGGTCCCCACTGCTGCTGCTCCCCTCCCCTCATCCGGACGTCTCTGTTCCGTGGCATCGGAGAAGGAGAAGGCGCTGTGGCCGTTTTCATACACAATCCAGGTTGCCTTCAAAGTTGACATCGGCAGTCCCTGCACAACTGCCTCCTCCATCCTTAGAGTTTTAAACTTGTTTTGTATTGTTATTCCAGGGAGCACACCATAGTGGTCCCCTCTGCAACCCTTCTTTTTCTTATGATCTTCACAAACAGTATTTCCACATTTCCGAAACCTTTCCACACAACTCGCTGCTACCTCCATACTGTCCACTCTTGTATGCCATCTTTTTTCCTGGGATAAATGGGTTGACAACTAAACTGTGAGAGCAATGAATACCATTGGTTGATAATTTTGTAATGGTCCTTTCAGTAACTGGCTGTTCTTGTGCCATGTTTTAAAGTGGCTTTCCTTCCACAACACACAGGATCTCCATTTCCAAGAAGGTGACCCTATTCAAGAGAAAGTGCTGGTCAAGACCTCTTATTTCCAAGATTATTTTATTCTACATTCATACTTTCTTACTACACAGCAGTTCAGCCCCTCAAGAATGTTGTCTGCTGTCTAAGGATGCCTTTTGGTATGGAGAGGTGTTCAAATTTGCATCATCAGTTATAGACAGATCAACCACACACACAACCTGGGGGCTCATACTCACCGATTTTCCCTAAGAGGTTGTGTAATCTCACTTGCTCTTACTTCTGAGTCACATAGCTCATATACAGAAGATATTAGTATATGTACTATGTAATTTTTATGCTCCATAGTGCTTGCTGGATCTAGTAATTTTGTCAGAGATAAACATAAACAAAGGACAACTGGATTCAACAATCCCTGAGGGATCCTGGAGTAAGGATGTGAGATGCAGGACTTTGGTGGAAACCTCCCTAGAACATTAAAAGGACAACTCACATTGACTATAGTTGTCTAAAGAGCATTCTATTTAATCTGCGAAGCTGCTAAGGATACGTCAGCCAAGTTTGATTATGTAGGTTTCCACCAGTGGAAGGATTTCTCAAGGCATCAGACTAAGTAAGTCAAGAGAGGAGAATCATCTGTTTCTGCTTTGAACACTTTGAAAACTGCCCTAACTTGAAGCAGCAAGCCAGGGTGATATGGGCTGCAGCTCTTCCTGAATAGTGTAGAAGTTTGTTTTGAATGAGGTGGGTCACATATACATGGCATGGGATTTGATTAACACGAGAGACAAGAATGATTGGCTTAACTAAATTCATTTATTCCTGAGAGAGCTCAGACAGTGATCAGCACGGCTGTAGCTAGGAGGAGTCTCAGTGACGTCAGAAAATCAGGCAAGCTGTGCTTCGGAGCTGCCCACTGCGGCTCCTCTGAGCTCCCCAGAGCCCTGTCTCTCAGGCTACACTGTGTTCAGCGTGCCTGGAATCTCACTTATATGTCTATTTTATGATTTCCGATGAAGGCAAGGGCTGGGGGGTGAGGCTCACAAGACTTTAGCTCTTTTGGTCTCTGTCTCTGGGGAGGTTAGTACTCTAAAGCTGACAAAGACAGTGGCTTCTAGGATTGATTGATTCTTTTATATAGATGAAACTGGATTCTCCCCATGTACCCAGCTGTAATGGAGGCTTATTAGCTACCCAAATTGACAAACTGAATTATCTCAACTGGGTGTCATTTGTTGCAGGTAGTCTTGTTTTGCTCCATTATCCATTGTGGCAATTTACGACTCAGGCTGTCTCCCCCGCCCACGTGTAGCTCTGGCTCTGCCTTGGGCAGGCTGACACTAGGAACAATGTGGGTGGCTGTTTCTGGTCTTTATCTTTACTTGTGTCTACTTGTTTTATTTTTAAGATCTTAGGCTGTTGTGGAGACACAGTTTCTATTCCATTTCACTTTTCCCACCCACCTCTCTTTATCAAAAAATGAACAAATAAACAAAAAACCAAATAAAACCTACAAAAACCCCAACATCTTTAAAATACAGAGATAGGTGTATAATTTTAAAATAAGTTACTTTGACTATAAAGGACATCGTTAAGAGAATCAAGAAAGATAAATTTAAAAAATACTCTATCCTGCAGCTCTATTTCCAGTGGGCCAGATGGATTTCATCCATGTTTCTTATTTGGGGAATATCTATAAAGAGTTATTGTATTTCCTTTTTGGACTTTGATTATAAATTTGGAGATACATTCTTAATAAATATCTCCAGGTGAAAAAAATTCAGTACTTTTCTTAAGAAGGCGCTTTCAGATGGGTTTTAGCTTCATAGTATGCTGGGCATTTTAGTGTTGATTTCTAGTACTTTTATTCTCCAATTATTCAGGTATCACTTTCCTTTTTTGGGTGATACCTTTCATCTTCTACACATTTTCTTCACTTTGGAATTCCATTCACTATTCCTATTAATCTTTTCCTTATTTTTAAATTATTTTTTAGTTTCGGGTGTACAACATAATGATTTTTTTTCTAACATCTTTATTGGAGTATAATTGCTTTACAACAGTGTGTTAGTTTCTGCTTTATAACAAAGTGAATCAGCTATACATATACATATATCCCCATATCTCCTCCCTCTTGAGTTTCCCTCCCAACCTCCCTAACCCACCCCTCTAGGTGGTCACAAAGCACGGAGCTGATCCTCTGTGCTATGCAGCTGCTTCCCACTAGCTATCTGTTTTACATTTGGTAGTGTATATAGGTCCATGCCACTCTCTCACTTCGTCCCAGCTTACCCGTCCCCCTCCCCATGTCCTCAAGTCCATTCTCTATGTCTGTGCCTTTATTCCTGTCCTGTCCCTAGTTTCTTTAGAGCCATCATTTTTTTTTTTAGATTCCATATATATGTGTTAGCATATGGTATTTGTTTTTCTCTTTCTGACTTACTTCACTCTGTATGACAGACTCTAGGTCCATCCACCTCACTACAAATAACTCAATTTTATTTCTTTTTATGGCTGAGTAATATTCCATTGTATATATGTGCCACATCTTCTTTATCCATTCATCTGTTGATGGACACTTAGGTTGCTTCCATGTCCTGGCTATTGTAAATAGAGCTGCAATGAACATTGTGGTACATGACTCTTTTTGAGTTATGGTTTTCTCAGGGTATATGCCCAGTAGTGGGATTTCTGGGTCGTATGGTAGTTCTATTTTTAGTTTATTAAGGAACCTCCATACTGTTCTCCATAGTGGCTGTATCCATTTACATTCCCACCAACAGTGCAAGAGGGTTTACTTTTCTCCACACCCTCTCCAGCATTTATTGTTTGTAGATTTTTTGGTGGTGGCCATTCTGAGCGGTGTGAGGTGATACCTCATTATACTTTTGATTTGCATTTCTGTAATGATTAGTGATGTTGACCATGCTTTCATGTGTTTGTTGGCAATCTGTATATCTTCTTTGGAGAAATGTCTATTTAGATCTTCTGCCCATTTTTGGGTTGGATTGTTTGTTTTTTTGTTATTGAGCTGCATGAGCTGCTTGTATATTTTGGAGATTAATCCTTTGTCAATTGCTTCATTTGCAAATATTTTCTCCCATTCTGAGGGTTGTATTTCGTCTTGCTTATGGTTTCCTTTGCTGTGCAAAAGCTTTTAAGTTTCATTAGGACCCATTTGTTTATTTTTGTTTTTATTTCCATTTCTCTAGGAGGTGGGTCAAAAAGGATCTTGCTGTGATTTATGTCACAGAGTGTTCTGCCTATGTTTTCCTCTAAGAGTTTAATAGTGTTTGGCTTTACATTTAGATCTTTAATCCATTTTGAGTTTATTTTTGTGTATGGTGTTAGGGAGTGTTCTAATTTCATTCTTTTACATGTAGCTGTCCAGTTTTCCCAGCACCACTTATTGAAGAGGCTATCTTTTCTCTATTGTATATTCTTGCCTCCTTTATCAAAAATAAGGTGACAATACATGTGTAGGTTTATCTCTGGGCTTTCTATCCTGTTCCATTGATCTATAGTTCTGTTTTTGTGCCTGTACCATACAGTCTTGATTACTGTAGCTTTGTAGTATAGTCTGAAGTCCGGGAGTCTGATTCCTCCAGCTCATTTTTCTTTCCCAAGATTGCTTTGGCTATTCGGTGTCTTTTGTGTTTCCATACAAATTGTGAAATTTTTTGTTCTAGTTCTGTGAGAAATGCCATTGGTCGTTTCATAAGGATTGCATTCAATCTGTAGATTGCTTGGGGTAGTATAGTCATTTTCATAATGTTGATTCTTCCAATCCAAGAACATGGTACATCTCTCCATCTGTTTGTATCATCTTTAATTTCTTTCATCAGAGTCTTACAGTTTTCTGCATAGAGGTCTTTTGTCTCCTTAGGTAGGTTTATTCCTAGGTATTTTATTCCTTTTGTTGCAATGGTAAATGGGAGTGTTTCCTTAATTTCTTTTTCATATTTTTCATCATTAGTGTATAGGAATGCAAGAGATTTCTGTGCATTAATTTTGTATCCTGCTACTTTACCAAATTCATTGATTAGTTCTAGTAGTTTTCTGGTAGCATCTTTAGGATTCTCTATGTATAGTATCATGTCTTCTGCAAACAGTGACAGCTTTACTTCTTCATTTCAGATTTCGATTCCTTTTATTTCTTTTTTGTCTCTGATTGCTGTGGCTAAAACTTCCAAAACTCTGTTGAATAACAGTGCTGAGAGTGGACAACCTTGTCTTGTTCCTGCTCTTAGAGGAAATGGTTTCAATTTTTCACCATTGAGAACAACGTTGGCTGTGGGTTTGTCATATATGGCCTTTATTATGTTGAGGTAAGTTCCCTCTATGCCTATGTTCTGGAGGGTTTTTATCATAAATGGGTGTTGAATTTTGTCGAAAGCTTTTTCTGCATGTTTTGAGATGATCATATGGTTTTTCTCCTTCAATTTGTTAATAAGATTTATCACATTGATTGATTTGCGTATATAGAAGAATTTTGCATTCCTGGGGTAAACCCCACTTGATCATGGTGTATGACCCTTTTAATGTGCTGTTGGATTCTGTTTGCTAGTATTTTGTTGAGGATTTTCGCTTCTATGTTTGTCAGTGAGATTGGCCTGTAGTTCTCTTTTGTTTGTGACATCTTTGCCTGGTTTTGGCATCAGGGTGATGGTGGCCTCATAGAATGAGTTTGAGAGTGTTCCTTCCTCTGCTATATTTTGGAAGAGTTTGAGAAGGATAGATGTTAGCTCTTCTCTAAATGTTTGATAGAATTTACCTCTGGAGCCATCTGGTCCTGGGCTTTTGTTTTTTGGAAGATTTTTAATCACAGTCTCAATTTCAGTGCTTGTGTTTGGTCTGTTTATATTTTCTATTTCTTCCTGGTTCAGTCTTGGAAAGTTGTGCTTTTCTAAGAATTTGTCCATTTCTTCCAGGTTGTCCATTTTATTGGCATATAGTTGCTTGTAGTATTCTCTCATGATCCTTTGTATTTCTGCAGTGTCAGTTGTTACTTCTCCTTTTTCATTTCTAATTCTATTGATTTGAGTCCTAGTAATCTTAGATTATAAGTGCTTATAAACATTTTGAAATTACACATTTTAATTTTTGTCTCCTCACTTGATAAATAAATGAAATCTGAAGACTTATTCGATCAATTCTTTCTTATAGAATGTTTTATTAGTTCATCATTTAGCAGGTATCATTCTTTTTAATCACAGTGTCCCCAAGGAATTCATTAAAATTCAAATTAAAAAAATCATAACTTCAAATGTAATATTTCAAAGACCACAGCAGGTGATGATTACAAACAATTGCATGAACTAGTCTTCCTCTACTTCTTCTTGGAAATAATTTTCATTAACATGAAATCGGCACAACAGAAACATTGAACATCCAAATAAAGGAACTGAATTTGCTCTTTCTGTGGTTAACTATTTGCTAAGATGTCCAGATTCTTTGTTTCTTGCTGGCATTCTTAATAGAGACTCTGTGTTGGAGGGAATGAGATGAAGTGCCTTCTTCTGTAGGGAACTGCATCTGTCTGTGGGTCATCTCCTACAGTCACCCTGCATACCAAGCAGTCGTCACTGCATTGGACCTTGTTTGCTTTCAGTAGAGATGGAGCTCCTGTACAACATTCTCAGACTTCCTTAGCTCTCCCAAAGGAGCCTTGTCAGCCTTCCTTCCTAGAGATACAGTCCAAAGTCCAATTTCAAATTCCAGATCAGCCTCGGTGGTCTGAAGCAAGATTCATATACTTGAGCTGTCCTGGCCCCAGTGTCCATGCTAAGTGATGGGTTTAGCCAGGGGTGTTCTGTTTCATTATTGTATCTGTAAAATGGTGTTACAGGTGGTTTCTTGGGGAAGCAGACTCTGAGATGAAGTTTAGTGTGCTGGATGTTTATTAGAGACATTTCTAAGGGATGTTATATCTCTGAGATCAACATCTATGGAAGGGAGAGAAAGGAAGTGTGAATGAGCATAAGGGGAAGCATGACTGACACCAGCCTTGGCTGATCCAATGGGGAGCTTTGAAGCTAAATGGACCATTAGAGTTGCCTTGTAATGAGTCAAAATAGCCCCTTTCCAATCAGTTCCTGGATGTGGGTTCTAGGTACTCTGCATCTGATTGCTAAAAGCTGTCTGCCAACAACCTTATGGCAGCACGGCCAAGTCCTTCCTTGAAGGGGGATCTTGGTGACAGATCTCCATGTCTACCACAAATGGTGATGATAACATTACTTACTGCATAGGTTTCCTCTCACTATTATATGACATAATTCATATAAAAAGTGGAGCATGGGGTCTGCTAGAGTAACTGCTTAATAAGTCTCAGCTACTTATTAACGGATGATGCTTGTCATTCTTTTTTTTTTTTTTTTTCCGGTACGCGGGGCTCTCACTGTTGTGGCCTCTCCCGTTGCGGAGCACAGGCTCCGGATGCACAGGCTCAGTGGCCATGGCTCACGGGCCCAGCAGCTTCGTGGCATGTGGGATCTTCCCGGACTGGGGCATGAACCCGTGTCCCCTGCATTGGCAGGTGGACTCTCAAACACTGTGCCACCAGGGAAGCCCTGTTTGTCATTTTTATGATTAAGCAAACTCAGGATCGTGTGTTTTCAACTAGCTCCAGGTTTCTGTCCACCCCATTTCAAGTTCACTGGGACTTCAACCTAGGCTCATAGGAGACTTTGGTAAGCATAGACAGTGAACTCACTTTCCCTTGCTATAGTAATTCTCAAAACTCAGTGATTTATTTAGGTAGCTCTTTCCTCCTATATTCTTTTTATTTTGGACTAAAGTGGAAGAAATGGAATACAGAATCAAAAAGTTCCAGAGTCTACAAGGAATCAAGCCTCCCAGCCTGGAAAGTATAAGTGAGGCTGCAATTTAACACTGGGATTCATGAAACTGATTGCTTATGGCAAACAAAGAAGAACAGATCTCATTTGCAGCCTCCAGTCCCCATGTGGTTGTCTCTACTGGTATTCATTTGCTGATGCAAAGTGGCAGGAAAGAGAACACTGGTTAAAAAAAAAAAAAAAAGACAGTGTAAAGATGATAGAGCCACAGACTATAACACTTGGAAGTCACTCACCTTAGGGATTAGCTGTTCCCTTTTCAGTTTCCATGAGCCTTTCTCTCACCCCAGTTAACACACCCCGGACTGCCTTTACCACCTAAATATGTTGATTTGTTTCCACTTTCCAACTCTTGAATTGGCTGTTCTTTTGACCACATCAAAGCCTTTGACACTAACTCTCATATCTTTAGCTTATTTCTTACATTTGATGCCCTGGAATAATTTTCCCTCTTCTCAAAACTAGGTTCTCAACTTTGACCACTATTGAATCATTCCTTGTCCTAGTTCCTGTCTTCTCAAATCTGTCTCATGCATTAAACAGATTATTTATAGTATCATAAATATGAAAGGCACAAACATTTCCCATAGTGTTATGTGATCCTTTTCAAACAAGTACAATTCAATAAAGAAAAATGATACAGGATAATACAATGATATCAAGATGGAGTTTTGCCCACATATTTCCTGGGGTAACAGGAGCTTTTAGAAATTTAAGCAATCTTGGGCAAATTACTTAACTTTTTAGGTTCTCTGAAATAAGAATAATAAAAATACTTTGCATTAGTTTTCTGTTGCTGCATAACAAATTACTGCAAACTTAGTAGCTTGAAAAATACTCACATACTAGCTCATAGTTCTGTAGGTTAGAAGTCCAGCAGGGCATGAATGGCTTCTCTGCTTAGCATATCACAATGCTGAAATCAGGGTGTCAGCCAGGCTAAGCTCTTGTCTGGAGGTACTTTCTGCTGCCAGCCAGAGAAAACTCTCTGCTTTCAAAAGAGTGATTAGAGCAGGCTGATCTAGATAATCTCTCTATGTTAAGGTCAACTGATTTGGGAGCTTAGCTATTCACAGCAGCACCTAGGTTAACGTTTGAATGAACAGCTGGGAGAAGGTGTATGTATACCAGGGCTGGGAATCTTGGGAGCCTTCTTAGAATTCTCTACTTCATAGAGTTTTAAATAAATGAGATAATACATGGGTACACAGTATATTGAAAGGAAGTTTTGATGGAAACACCAAGAAACCCACGTGGTTTGCTGATCTGCTGATTCATCTTGTTGGCATGAAGCATCAGCTGAGGCTGTACTTCATCCACCCTTCCCTGCCTCCTCCACCAGCTTCTTTGATTCCTGGGCCTGGTGTGGGTGTGTTTAACCCTGTGATGAAAGACTTCTGCAGAACACTCATGTCGCCAGCGCCAGAGGCAGTAAGAACTGACACCAGGTTCAGTTCATCCTTGTGGGTTCCAATCTGTTTGCACAGTATCGAGTCAATGCTGCAGTCACCACATCTCTATCTGGTTTTAAGGGCTAAGATCTCAGTAGGGACTGCCTTCTTCTATCGCTATCTTGTATCCCACTTACCCTCTGTCAGCACATTGACGGATGGACTTCATCTGTACAGGTAACTTCAACTGTTATTGATTAGAAGGAGGAAACTTGGTGGTACTCCTATTATTAAGTTGTCACAGTTTTCCAGGACTATAGATCAAGGGAGTAATGAGATGCCCCAGTGAGTTCCATTCAAAAATAGCCCTTCTTGCAATTGAAATAAAAGCAAAAATAAACAAATGGGACCTAATCAAACTTATAAGCTTTTGCACAGCAAAGGTAACCATAAACAAAACAAAAAGACGACCTAAGGGCTGGCAGAAAATATTTGCAAATGATACAACCAAGGGCTTAATTTCCAAAATATACAAACAGCTCATAGAATTCAATAACAAAAAACCAAACAACCTAATCAAAAAATGGACAGAAGACTTAAATATATATTTCTCCAAAGAAGACATACAGATGACCAATAGGCACATGAAAAGATGCTCAACATTGGCAATTATTAGAGAAATGCAAATCAGAACTACTATGAGGTATCACCTCCCTCTGGTCAGAATGGCCATCATTAAAAAGTCTACAAATAACAAATGAGGAGAGGGTATGGAGAAAAGGGAACCCTCCTACATTGTTGGTGAGAATGTAAATTGGTGCAGCCACTATGGAAAACAGTATGGGGGTTCCTCAAAAAACTAAAAATAGAGTTGACATATGATCCAGCAACCCCATTCTTTGGCATACACCCAAGGAAAACTCTAATTTGAAAAGATACATGCACCCCAATGTTCATAGCAGCACTATACACAAAAGCCAAGACATGGAAGCAACCTAAATGTCCATGTACAGAGGAATAATTAAAGAAGATGTGGTATATATATACAATGGAATACTACTCAGTCATAAAAAGAATGAAATAATGCCATTTGCAGCAACATGGATGGACCTAGAGACCATCATACTAAGTGAAGTATATCAAAAAGAGAAATACAAATACCATGTGATATCACTTATATGTGGAATATAAAATATGACAAAAATGAACTTATTTACAAAACAGAAACAGACTCAGACATAGAGAACAGACTTGTGGCTGCCAAGGGAGGGGTGGGGAGGGATGGACTGGGAGTTTGAGATTAGCAGATGCAAACTATTATATATAGAATGGATAAACAACAAGGTCTCACTGTATTGCACAGGAAACTATATTCAATATGCTATAATAAACCATAATGGAAAAGAATATAAAAAAGAGTATCTATCTATCTATCTATCTATGAATCACTTTGCTGTACAAGAAACTAACACAAATAGTTGTAAATCAACTGTAATTCAATAAAAGATAAATTAAAAATAAATAGGTCTTCTTGCCTGTGTTATGGAGAAGCAACTCAGTTTCTCTCTAGTCATCAGGATTGATCATGACAAACAAGGACTCCTTGTCTGCCTGTTGGTTTAGTAGCATAAGGAGTCCAAAAGGCCAGGGTGTAATACAAGCTTCCAATGCATCAGAGCCTTTATTATGTTTCTTGGTAGATGCCTTCCTCCCTTTGACACTAGGACCTCTAAACTCATGAAGCCAAGGCAGGAAGGATGAGAAGCAAACATTATTTGGTGCAATAGTGATGGGGCCACTCTCTCCTTCATCCTATTGGTTATTGGATATGAATTCTGTGTATTCTGGCTATGGTAGTGTCAGCACAAGTGTTGGTTGCCAGTCTAAGGCATTTACCACTCCCTATAAGATAGAATCCCTATAAGACATCTGGGTGCTGTCTCCCAGCTGGTGCCATGACAGAGTCTTCAGAAGACCCTTCCACCTTTCCACTAAGGAAGCTGTTTCTTGGTGATGAGACACATGGTAAGACCAGTGAACTTCACTGGAAATTCATGAGCCCATTGTCACACTTTATGTCCCACACATTGATCCCTGCTCAGAGGGACACTATGGTAATGGATAAGGGAGAAATTGTTCAAGCAGTGAAGGCTTGTTGGAAGAGATCCCATGTAATGAATGTACTACAGTTTGGCCTCCTGTGTCCCTCAAGGAATGGTGCCACATCAGGTCCTCTGCAGGGGATACTGGCTTATGACACAAGACACAAATACCTTCACACTCTGTGCTCATTCATTGAGGCCGATACGTGTACTTCTTCCCAGACCTCATTATCACCAATCCTGGTGATATGAATCAGGGCATATCTGTACCTCTGTCAACCTTTCCTTCCCCATTACATAGAAAATGTAAACCATCACCCACATACCTGCCCATGGGGAGATTTCCTTTCACCATCAACTTTTCTGAGCAACAGTCCACTTCTGTCTGTTACAGGCAGATCAGCCCCTTGACTTTTCTTTCTTCTTTAATGGGTCATAAGAAATTTCCTATTAAGACATAAACATGTGTTGTTGGAAAAGAGGCAAAGCAGTAGAATCAGGTAACATAGAAATCTACCCAACTGTCTTGTGAGGTTTAATTGGACCATCCATTCTGTTTGGACCCCAAGTTCTATATACCTGTGCTAGACTTGTCCACTAATGGCCCCTATAGAATCATGCCTCTAGTTATCCAAGACCTTGTGTGACTTTGAAGATAGAAAATGTACCTACCTTTATGGGTCTGGCTAAGGAGATTTACAGGTAGAATGTTGAAAGTACCAAATGGCTTTTTTAAAGCTGCATATAATAAGGAACTGTTTAATAATAATGAGAGAGAACTGTTCCATTTGTAAGCAGAATTTAGGGAAAATTTAAAAGAAATAGAACCTGCTGGTTGGAAAATAAAACTGTTTCTCATCTCTTGTTTTTCCCACCAGCAAACAAGTCTCAAACTAAGGACTAGTCACAGGATAAGGATCAAATGAAGGATGTGACTGTAAGACCTCTGAAAGATTTAAGTGGTGCTGGGTTAATTCCTTAACAGACAAAAGGGCTTTCAAGAATCTTAAGGACATTGTCCTCCAGAAGTTCTGTATGGCATCCAAAGTAGAGAGTGATCTGTCTTGAAAGATGAGTTTAGCTTGGGGGAACAGGGTGAATCCCAATCACTATAGGAAGCTCATGATACTTTAAATTTTTTTGCCAAATTGAACTAGAAGAGACAGAGTCAATTAAAAATGCAAAGAGGCTCTGGATCCCATAACTTTCTATGGGCAGGAAATAGGTTGGGAGAGCTACTCATGTACAAACGTGGTGCATTGGTTATGTGAAAGAAAGATCTCTGAGAGGGCAAAGCTCAGACCCCCAAAGAGAGGAGCCAAGAACCATGAAGAACTGCTGGGGGAAGAACTGGGCTTTAACCATGGAACATTTCCTGCCTGGAGGAGGTCCTGTAAACAGTGTTTTGGATGTATTTCAGAACTGCTATGGGCCAATGACTCTTATATTACTTCAATAATATTACTTCAATTAAAACTTTTTTAATTGAAAAAATTAATTAACTTGTTGCAATTAACTTGTTCTTGTCTCAATGTTTTATGCTGTATGTATGGGAAAGGTTTCTAGATTAAGAGTTGTTGATCTCAAGGAGCCTTGCCTACTTCTGAATTTAATGCATATAAAGAGAATATGGGCCTCTAGCCTGATGACATGATTGGGTGAGAATTTAGGAGACTTAGGAAGGGATGATCGTATTTTGCCTATTGGAAACATTTGAATCATTGGGTCAGAGGGTTGGAATGGGGGAGGAGGCTGTGGAAGATTGATCATATGGAATTCCCCATGAGGTCATAGGTGCTGGTTGATGAAGAGGTGGAGAGTAATACTAACTATCATAGTAGTTGTGGCCATTAGCTTGGGCAGATTTCTCATAATTTCCAGACCTGATTGTACCCATCTTATATATACATGGTGCATTGTTACATTAATAGTCTCCAGTGAATCACACCATGCCCTGTGAGCTCAGGTGAAACCAGCAGAAGAGCACAGCAATGCATAGCTGAAACAGTGCCGTCTCCATTTTACAATGGAATGCTGCTATGAACATCCAATTTTGATGGTTCAGTGGATCAGATAACACCCAGTTAATGAGGAATGGTTTGAGTTGTATGGTCACTTGGTGATCCATAGTGAACTTTCCATCTTTACTAGAGCCCAAAATCAAGTGAGGAGTTACTTTTCAAGTGGAGAGAACATGGCTTTATTCCTAAATCCTAAGAGTCTGCTCTGTGATTCTCCTATATGAACTTTCCGGAGTCTCCATGCACTTTCTTGTTTGACATCTGTAGCTACACTGTATGGTTCTTCCCTGAAGAACCTGACTTCAGCCTCCTCCATCAAGGGGCTCTGGGTCTGGAGCTGACTTAGGTCTGGGAACTGGAAAAGAGGCTGTGAATCCCCACAAAGGGAATTGAATTAGTATTAGACCTACATTCCAGAAATTTTTTCTGATTTTATAGGCAAAACCATAACATTAGGAGGAAGCATCTATTTTATCCCTAGGGATCTCTTCACCAGACATAGCCTTGCAGGCCAAAACATTGATCAGCACTCCATTCCTGGGCTTATAATGGAATGGAAGTTCAGGTGATAGTTTCCAAAGCATTGTTATTTAGATGTAGGTTTATGATCCATTTGTTTTGTTTTAGATCCTTTATTATTAGTGGATTCTGGGAACTCTAGGAAATCCTGGAAAAATCAATTCTAAATCATGAAGTGACTAACTCAGTAGACAGAGAGTTACAAATACCTGGAGATACTAGGTAATGAATTCTCTTATGTAATATTGGAAAAAATGAAGGTTTGGGGATGTCATTTACGCAGCTACAAAGGCACCTAGACGTTTTCTCATAGTAAGGTAGTCTTCAAAAGTGTGTATTCGGATGCGCAGGCTCAGCGGCCATGGCTCACGGGCCCGGCCGCTCCGTGGCATGTGGGATCTTCCTGGACCGGGGCATGAACCCGTGTCCCCTACATCAGCAGGCGGACTCTCAACCACTGCGTCACCAGGGAAGCCCAAGTGTGTATTCTTATGTTTGTTCATTTGTATGTTTATTTAGTTTTACTTTGTTAGCCTTTATACTTGAGAACAGCTAGGAATAGGATACATCTCATGCTTCTTTTCGATGACCACAGTTCTTAACTCAGAGTAGGATGTCAGAAAGTACTCAGGCCATAATTATTAACTAATAAGTTCAGACAAATGGGAATACTTTATGATAACTGATACAATTTTAGAGCATATTTACTTGAAGGAAAGTGAGAAGGAAAAAAAGAACCCCACTGTTTTAGGTAACAGTTTTTAAAAAAAAAAATTTACTTTATTTATTTAGTTTTGACTGCATTGAATCTTTGTTGCTGAGCGTGGGTTTTCGCTAGTTGTGGCGAGCGGGGGCTACTCTTCATTGCAGTGTGCAGGCTTCTCACTGCAGTGGCTTCTCTTGTTGCAGAGCACGGGCTTCAGTAGTTGTAGCACGTGGGCTCAGTAGTTGTGGCTCGTGGGCTCTAGAGTGGAGGCTTGGCACTTGTGGCACACGGGCTTAGCTGTCCCGCAGCATGTGATATCTTCCTGGACCAGGGCTCGAACCTGTTTCCCCTGCTTTGGCAGGCAGATTCTTAACCACTGCGCCACGAGGGAAGCCCAGGTAACTGTTTATGAGCCAAACACAATGTGAAATAAATTGTTGTAGAGTGAAGTGCCCAGTGGACTCAGGCTCACATCATTAAATGACTTTGCTCATCACTGACTTGCAAGGGTCCTGAAACCAGGACTAAATCAAGTGCATGGTCTGTTGCAGTGGCACCGCAGTTGGAGACCTCTGACTCCAGATTGTCACTGTCACAGCAGTATAGATCCTGACCGTCCAACTCCTGGAAGGAGCATAAAAATATCTTTTGACATTTTAATTTCTCTTCTTATTTATGTTTTTTCTTTACACACTGACTTCACAGCCACAGTTGTATGATATGATTTGAGACCATGTTAGCTATAAATCACTGGATTTGCAGAAATGGGGAATTCTAGTTTATATTTCCTTTTCCTTGAAATGAGACAAATCATACACCATTCTTTTACCTTTAATAATAAATTCTGTCAGGACAGCAAAGGAGTTAGAGTTATTAACTGGACTCCTGAAATATTCATGATGCTTTAGGATGAAAAAATATACTTGGAGGATGTGTTTTTAAGCAGCTCTGTTTTCCAGGTAATCAAAACAAACAAACAAACAAAAAAACAAAGCAACACAGTTTAAAAGGAAAAATACACAGATGTATAAGAAAATTCCCCACCTCTCTCAAGCAATTGACTGCAATCTATCAAGCAATATTTTCAGGTGAAATTTAGGTGCTATTACAATGTTATATTTTAAACTGCAGTAATAGGTCCAACCTTTCCCTTTCCTCCAGTCATGACTATGGAGAACGAAGGCTCTTGGATTAGAACTTAACCAAGCCATTATGAGAAAGGGCCTTTCAAAGAGTCACTTGTGCACTAAGGGAACAGCTGTTTTCTGTGGACGTAGACCCAATTTTACTCTGCAAAACCCCATATGGAAACCAACCTAATGATTTCAGATAAAAGAATCATTCTTATTGCTAGAGGGTTTCCTTCTTTACTGAGTAATAAGTGTTATTCCTGAGAATGAGTGTTTGCCTAAGAGAAAGGTGCATGTGTGTGTGTGTATGCGTGCGCACACACTATTGCTGCAATAAATAGATGTCAATGATAGAAGCAGATATGTCTGAAACTTGAGCTGATACCACCCTAACCCCACCCTGAGAGACCCCACCCTGAGGTCTATCCTTGGCTGCCTAAGCCCCTTCCATCAGACTATATATGGAACCTAGAGGGCTGAGGACCAGTACTAACATCTGGCTAGTGCTGAACTCTGGCTGAATAATAAGTTCAGAAAATGCATGAATGGTAATAGAAGAATTGATGGTCTATGGTGTTTTGTGTGTTAAGTGATTCCCTCTGGGTAGAGGTGATTCTCCAAGAGATGGGAGGAGATACAAGAGGGAAAGTTTGACAAGAATTTTCTGATGGTGAATAAGCTAGTTGAGACCCACAACTCACTGAGGACCCTGTGTTAGCAAGCTGTAGGTGCTTTCCCTGAAAATTCTGGTAAAGGTTTTATTGAGCATTCACCTTCCCTTCCCTCTTATGTGTAGTATTTTCTTTTGTAAATCATCCCAGCCTTTCAGGACAGAGTCATACATGCTGGTATAGGGGTCTCAGTGTTAGAAAGAAGAAAGGGCAGGTTGATTATGAAGATGGTCGCTTGCTCTATCCTCTTTGGATATCTGTGGAGGAGTGGGGAGCAGTTCCCAGTTGTAGACCATTCTCCAGGTCCCAGAATTCTTCACAGTGACGTCAGCCCAGGCACTGTGGCCTTGCGGAGTGAACTTAAGTCTGAGGGACAGCTTTTAAGTGGACAGCTCAAGAGGATTCAAGACTTATCCTTCTGTATTCCAGCCAGGACATATGAAAGATCTTTGAATGGGATTGAGAGTGGAAAGTCAATTGGCTGATGTTTGGGTTAAATCTCTGGTAACTAAGTCAGTCAGCTATTGTTGCATAAGGAAGTAACTGATGGTGATAAGTATATATCAGTATCAGAAAAAGACTATGTGGACAAATTTATAAACTTGTGACAATATGAGGTTTATTGCAACCTTTTATGTATATATCCTTATCACCAGTGCATAATCACCATATCAAAATAAGAAATGGAGAGAAAAGTTAAATTTGACTGTGAATTTTTTTATTATTGAGTTAGATGGCAAAGCATTGTGTGTGTGTGTGTTTAATATTATGAATATAGCTGTGCCAAAAGAATACAATATGCATAGGTATCACCAAACTAAGCACTATAGAGCTTCTAGAAGAAAACAGAAGAAAATGTTTCTGACTTTGGATTAGGTAAAAATATTTAAAAATGTGATACCAAAAAGCATGATCCATAAAATAAAATATTGATAAATATTTGAATTCATTAAAATTAAAATCTTTGCTCACACTATTAAAAAAAATAAAGACAAGCCATAGACTGGGGAAAATTCTTGCAAAATGTATATATATGATAAAATCCTATATCCAGAATATATAAGAAAATTTCAAAACTCAAGGATAAGAATTATCCAGTTTAAAAAAAAATGGGCCAATTTTTAAATAGAAACTTCACCAAAGAAGATATATGAATGGTAAATTCACATAAAAGCATTCTCACATCATTAGTTATTAGATAAATGCAAATTAAAACTTCAGTGAAATACACCTACATATCTATTCAAATGGAAAAAAAAACCCTGAGAAAACCAAGTGAAGAAATTGGAACACTCATATGTTTTTGTAGGAATGCGAAAGATATGACTACTTTGGAAACCAGTGTGGCCATTTTTATTTAGTTAAATGTACTCTTATCATAAGTCCCAGCAATCACATTAGTAGTATCTACTCAAATGAAATGAAAACTTATGTTCACACAAGAATCTGCATGTGGATGTTTAGAGCAGCTTTACTCATAACGGTTGAAAATTGGAAACTATCCAAATGTCCATCAAGAGGTGAATAGACAACTGTTTTCATCCATACCATAGAAGACTACCTAGCAATAAAAAGAAACAACTTGTGATACAAGCAGCAACATAAATGGATCTCAAATGTATTATGATAAGTGAGAATAGCAAGATTCAAATGGCTACATACTGTACAATTCCATTTATATGACATTCTCAAAAAGTGAAACTCAGAAAACAGAAAATGGATCAGCAATTGCCAATGCCTGGGGGTAAGAGGAGAGATTTCCTACAAAGAGGCACCAGGGAAAATTAGGGGCAATATAACACTTCTATATATTGATTTAGGCAGTGATTACAGGACTTTGTGTCTTGTCAAAACTCATGGAACTGCATAACTAAAAAAATGGATAATTTGAAATATATGTAAATTACAGTGCAGGTAACCAGACTTAAAATAGAAGGGCAAAATTAAAGTAATTCAAGATAAAGAAATAACATTGAAATAAATTATTGGTAACACACCTGTGCTACCTTGCTAAAGGAAGTCCTTCAGGCTGAAAGAAAATGACAACAGATGGTAACTCAGATCTACAAGGAAGAATCAATAGATTGGAAATAGTAAATGTGTGTATGTTTGTGTATATCCTTCTATATTTTATTTTCTTAATTTATAAGACACAACCGTATTTTGAGGTCTATACTATATATATGTGTAATATATATGAGTACAATAGCGTAGGGCTTTGTTTGAGCCAATACATTCTTTTGGGCACACAGAACATTCATCAGGATGGACCTTGTTCTCAGTCATAAACCACGTTCGAAAGTTTTAAAAAATATATAAATTACACAGGTTATAATCTGTGATTGTAATGTAAGTTAGAAATCAAGAAGAGAAAGAGATATCTGGGAAAGCCCCAGGTATTGGAAATAATAAAGTAAATGAATATGTAAACACAGCATACAAAATTTGTAGGATGCAATTAAAGTAGACCTTAGTGTCAAAAATGCAGCTTTACAAATGAAGAAAGATCCAGACCCAGTGCTTGAAGTTTCCACTTTAAGAAGCTGAGAAAAGTAATACCAAATTTAATCTTAGTAGAAAAAACATCAGTGTGGAAATGAATGAAATAGAAAATGAATGCACAATAGAAAAAAACCAATAATGTCAAAACTAGTTTTTGTTTTAAAAATATGATTAATCAGAAAGAATAAGCTTTAGCTCATTGATCAAGAAAAAAAGGCAAAAGACATTTATTATCAGTATCTAGATTACAGAAATTACTACAGACCCTACAGACATTAAAATAATGATAAAAGAATATTATGAACAACTTTATGTTAATGAACTTGGCCTCATATATGAAATAGATAATTTTCTTGAAAAATACACCTATCTTGATGAATCAAGAAAAAAATCCAGAAAATTTGAATATTTCTGTATAAAGTAAAATAATTGAATTAGTAATTTAAAATGTCCTTACCAAAAAATGAACGTGAGTTTGGTGGTGAGTTTTATCAAACATTAGTGGAAGAAACAATATCAATTCACTGTCAGAAAAGAGAGAAGGAAAAAGTAATACTTAGCTCATTTTATGAGGCCAGCATTACTATGGTACCAAAGCCAGACAAAGCCATCATAAGAGAAGAAGACTAGAGATGATTATCCTTCATCAGTATAGATGGAAAACCCCTTAACAACATTTTAGCCAATTGAATCCAACAGTATATAAAAATGATAACGCAGCATGACCAACTGGGTTTTACCTCAGGAAAGCAAAGTTGGTTTAAAGTCCCTAATCAATCAATATAATACATCATATGTGGTAGACAGAATAATGATCTCTCCCCACATATGTCCCTGTTCTAAGTTCTCCAAATTTGTGAACATAATACCTTACATGGCAAAAGTGACATTGCAAATGTGATTCAGATTAAATGCCTTGATAAGGAGAGATTATCCTGGATTATCTGGATGAACCCAGTGTAATCACTGGTCCTTATAAGTGACAGAGGAAGGCAGAGGAAGAAATGACTACTGAGGAGGAGGTCAGAGTGATTCCATGTGAGAAGGGCTTGACCCACCCTTACTGCCTTAAAGCTGGAGGAAGAGTGTCATGAGAAATGTGGGAGACTCTAGCAGCTGGAAAAGGCAAGAAAACAGATTCTCTCCTAGAGCCTCCAGAAAAGAAAATAGCCCTCTAACACTTAACTTTTGTCCAGGGAGACCCATTTCAAACTTCTGAACAGCAGAACTGTAAGATAAGAAATTGGTGTTGCTTAAGCTACTAAATTTGTGGTAATTTTTTACAGAAGCAATACATCGTATTAATGAAATAAATAAGAAAACCACACGATCATTTCCACAGACACAGGGTAAAAAAGCATTTGATAAAATTCTACATGCTTTCATGATAAAACTCTCAACAAATTAGTTATAGAAGGGAACTTCCTGAACTTGATAAAGAGCATCTTCTGAAAGCCTATGGTTAGCCTGACATTTAATAGTGAAGGACTGAATGTTTTCTACCCAAGGTTGGTAACAAGGCAAGGATGTCTGCTTATCACTTCTCTCTGACATTATACTGAAGGTGTCCTGTCTAGTGCAATATGAAATAGAAGGCATACATATTGAAAAATAAGTTAAATTGTTTATTTGCACAAGGGCTGATTTGGTATGTAGAAAATTCCAACGAAACTACAAAAAAATCTACTAGAACTATCATGTACATTTAGCAAGGTTGCAGGATATTAAAGTAATATATAGAAACCAATTGTATTTCTATATGCTAACAACAATCAACTTCTACATAGAATCAAAAAAAATCCATTGGCAATAGCATAAATAAAATACTCTGAAGTTAGTTTAACCAAAGATATGCAACACGGATACACTGAAAACTATAAACCATTGCTGGGGGAAATTTTAAAAGACCAAAGTAAATGGAGAGTAAACTGTGTTCATTGATTGGAAGGCTCAAAACTAACCTATAGATTTCATGCAATGTCAATGGAAATTTCAGCACCTGTTTTTAGAAATCAACAAGGTGATTCTAAAACTTATATAGTACTTTATAACATAAAATAGCTAGAATAGACATTTATTTTGGAGTTAATTATGAGTCTACATTAATCAAGAAAGTATGGTTATACAGGTTAATGAAATAGAATTGAGAACTCCAGAAATAGATTCACACTTACATAGTCAATTGATTTTTTTTGACACAGGGGTTTGTCAAACCCTTTGCATAATAATGCTGAAATAACTGGATATCTGTATGGGTCTTATTTCACAAACATACAAAAAATACTTCAAAATGTATTATATACCTATATGCAAAGATGTAAAACTTGAAAACTTCTAGAAGAAAACTTAGGAGAAAATTCATATGACCTTGGGTTGGGTGATGATTTCTTAGATAGGATACAAAAAGTACAAATCATTCTAGAAAATATTGAAAAATTGGACTTCGTTAAAATTAAAAACATTTGCTCAACTAAAAACAAAATTACAAATGAAAAGGCAAACTTCAAACATAAATCTGAGAGGAGACTTGTATCAAAGAAAGTATACAAAAAGTTTATAACTCAGTAGTAAGACACACAATCCAAGTACAAAAGAAAAGAGCAAAAGATTTGAACAGATGATTCACAAAAGAATATAAACAAATACCAATAAGAACATGAATGGGTTCTTATTCATGAACCTTGGTCATTAAGGAAGTAATTTAAAACCACAAAGAGATAAGTAGCTAAAATTAAAAAGACTCAGCATATCAAGTGTTGGTGATGTGGAACATTTGGAACTCTCATATATTACTGGTGGGAATGTGGAATGGAACAACCACTTTAGAAGAAGAAATTTCATAATTTCTTTAAAAGTTAAACATATACTTACAGCAATTTCATTTCTAGTTACCTACCTAATAGAAATTAAAATATTTATCCACACAAACACTTGTATATAAATGTTCATTGAAGCATTATTCATAATAGTCCCCAACATCGATGTCCATCAACTGATGAAAAACTAAAATGTGGCACATCCATAAAATGGGGTACTCCTCAGCTGTAAAAAGGAATGGCCAACTGAAACATGCAATGACATGGATCAGTCTCAAGAACATTATGCTAAGTGAAAGAGCCAGGCATAAAAGACTCTGAAGTGTATAACTCCACTCCTGTGGAAGTCCAGAAAAGCCAAACCAGAGTGTTAGAAAAAGCAGATCACTGGTCACCTGGGGCTGGGAGTGAGGACAGAAATTTTTTTTAAATATCTTTATTGGCATATAATTGTTTTACAATGTTGTGTAAGTTTCTGCTGTATAGGACAGGTATTGACTGAGAAGGGATGAAGGGAAACTTTCTGGAGCAATGAAATGTTTTAACACTGACTGTGGTGACATTTACACATCTGTACACATTTACCAAATCTCATCAATATGTACATTTAAAACGGGCGAATTTTAATAGATCTTAAAAGTTTTCAACACAAGAAAAAAATAGTAACTGTGTGAGGTGATGAATGTTAACTAAACTTATGTGGTAATCATTTTATAATATATACCTGTGTCAAATCATTATGTTGTACACTTTAATACAATGTTATATTTCAGTCATATCTCAATAAAATTGGAAAAAATAAAATGGGTGAACTTTATTCTATGTAAATTATACCTCAACAGGGCTGTTAAAAATATAAACATTTCTAATAAAATAAAATACAAAACAAAAGTATTGTGATCACCTAGAGGTGTGGGGTAGGGAGGGTGGGAGAGAGATGCAAGAGGGAGGTGATATGGGGATATATGTATATGTATGGCTGATTCACTTTGCTATAAAGCAGAAACTAACACACCATTGTAAAGCAATTATACTCTAATAAAGATGTTAAAAAAACAAAAACAAAACAAAAGTAAATAAAATAGCTCAGCACTGTGATGGTCTTATGATGTGTCAACCTGACTGAGCTTAGTCCCCATTCATTTAATCAAGCTCTGATCTAGGTGTTGTTGGGAAGGTATTTTGTAGATGTGATTAAAGTTCATAATCAGCTGACTTTGAGTAAAGGAGATTTTCTTAGACAATCTGGGTGGGCCTGACTCAATCAGCGGAAAGATTTTAAGCTCAGAGATGAGCCTTCCCTGAAAGAAGAAAGTCCAACTGTGCATGGCAGCTCCAGCTGGTAAGAGAGTTCCAGCCTGCTTCCTGACAGCATACTCTACAAAAATTCTAGCCTGCCTCCACAATTGCATAAAGTAGTTCCTTGCAATACATTCCAAATGTACTATTATTTTGTTCTGTGAGACTTATTGGGGTTGTCATTTCACTTTGATTTTTGATTATGTGACTGATGACTGATTTGAAGGGCAGGAATATTATTTTCTTCACTCATTACTGCTACCCAGCTTGTGTCTGAACTATAGCACACACTCTACAAATATTTGATGATTAAGTAAAATATTATCCTGGGGATACAATGATATTTGTCAGACCATGTGTTGCAAATGTCAGTTTGGAAAATATTGTCGTGGTTTATACCATAAAAGAGACGTTGGCAAAAATTTTTCTTAAAGGGCCAGATAGTGAATATTTTCAGCTTTGTGGTCCCTACAGTTGGTGTCTCAATTGCTCAACTCCGTCATTGTAGGGAAAAATAATCACAGTTAATCTGTAAATCAATGAGTGTGTTTGTGTTTTAAAAAAACTTTATTTATAACAACAGGTAACCTGTCAATGTGTCATAGTTTGCCCATCCTGCATAAAGTGCTCTTTATCTAGAATAGTTGTAGTTGAGGGGTACAGTGTTAATGAATTGTCTAGTCATCACATAAATTATTACAGACCAAGGTGTTAGAATATAATAAAATAAACTTCTCATCATAATTATACCTCATCTGTTAAGTATAGTTTATCTGGTTGTTCATAATGTACCCTAGCTTCACCTCCTCCCTACATTAAAATTCTCATTGCAAAATATAATGAATATAGACACAGTAGATGTAAAGGTGTAGAGATTGACCCAAATCAACACTGAATATGGACAGTTTCCACAAACTTGTTATCTTTAATAAGTATCTGAAATTTAATTATTTACAAGGCTTTGTTCCTTTCTCATAAAGATATAGGCTTTGAATCAGAGTTCTAACACTAAGTAGTGGAAGTGTGACTTTAAAGAACTACTTACTTGCCTCAGGACTCAGACTGAGAAAGAAACTTCTGTATGAAAAGCATTTTTCTTAGAAAATTCTAGGAGACACAGCAAAGGAAACCATAAACAAAACGAAAAGACAGCCCGCAGAATGGGAGAAAATATGTGCAAATGAAGTGACCGACAAGGGATTAATGACCAAAATATACAAATAGCTCATGCAGCTCAATATAAATAAATAAATAAATAAATAAATAAATAAATAAATAAACAACCAACCCGACCAAAAAATGGGTGGAAGATCTAAGTAGACATTTTTCTAAAGAAGACATACAGATGGCCAAGAGGCACATGAAAAGATGCTCAACATCACTAATTATCAGAGAAATGCAAATCAAAACTACAAGGAGGTATCACCTCACACCGGTCAGAATGGTCATCATCAAAAAATTTACAAACAATGAATGCTGAAAAGGGTGTGGAAGAAAGGGAACCCTCCTACACTGTTGGTGGGAATGTAAACTGGTACAGCCACTGTGGAGAACAGTATGGAGGTTACTTAAAGACTAAAAATGGAGCTACCATATCATCCAATAAACCCACTCCTAGGTATATATCTGGAGAAAACCATAATTCTAAAAAATACATGGACCCCAATATTCATTGCAGCACTATTTACAATAACCAGGACATGGAAGCAACCTAAATGTCCACGGACGGAAGAATGGATAAAAAAGATGTTGTATATATATATACACAATGGAATATTACTCAGCCATAAAAAAGAACAAAATAATGCCATTTGCAGCAACATGGATGGAGCTAGAGATTGTCATACTGAGTGAAGTGAGACAAAGACAAATATCATATGATATCGCTAATATGTGGAATCTAAAAAAAATGGTACAAGTGAACAGAAATAAAGTCACAGATGTAGAAAACAAACTCATGGTTACCAAGAGGGAAAGCGGGGGTGGGAGGGATAAAATGGGAGATTGGGATGGCCATATACACACTACTATATATAAAATGGATAACTAATAAGAACTTGCTGTATAGCACAGGGAACTCTACTCAGTACACTGTAATGACCTATATGGGAATAGAATCTAAAAAAGAGTGGATATGTGTATATGTATAACTGATTCACCTTGCTGTACAGCAGAAACCAACACAACATTGTAAATCAACTGTACTCCAATAAAGAATTAAAAAAAGAAAAAAATTCTAGGAGATTATTATTGTTATATCCCTGTATTCCATTTATCTGGTGACAATATTCCTTCCTTACATGTCAGCTCTCTAGAATCTAACACAAATGTGCAAGTAAAAGCCCTTTAGTATGGGGAATAATTTTTTCCAAAACCTCTGGTGTTACAGTCATCCATTTTACTTCTTATTCCTTATTGACTTTTACTTTACACCATTCTAACAAACTTGATCATTTAGACTTTCAGCCCACAGCAAGTGAGAACAAGTAAGGTCCTGGGAAAATATCCACTAACAGCAGAAATACTGCCAATAAAAAGCAAACACTGTATTTATTGAATGTACTGTATTAAATAATCGTGATTCATCAAGGAAATTTTAAATTAGGTTCATTGTTCTCTTTTTGAAAAGAAGGAAACCATGCTGTGCATCTTAGAATAATTTCCATTAAAATAACTCAATTATTTAAATTAATTCTGATGCTAGATGAGGAAGTTGTTATCTGGAGATAACTCATATGTAACAGCAACTGATAATGCCAAATGATCAAGATGTTAGGGCATATACCTCTTTTTATCTTCTCTTCTGTAAACATTTTATTCATGCTATTCAATTTCTTTGCATAACACATATCTGCCTTTAGAGCCAAGATTCTGGGAAGTATTTTTTATAATAGCAGGTGTCTTTAGGTCTTCTACAGAGAACTCCCTCAGTATGTGAAAGGGTTCATAGAAGGTATTAGTCATTGTTGCTGCTTACAAAAGTCCAACCAGAGAAGGGCTTTTGTTCAAGAAACAGAAGGGAGATCATAAATGCCAATGGGCATCATCAGTCTAGATGTGGTTAGACACTGTATCCATCAAGGTAATGTATAAGAGACAATTTATCACAAGCCTTGAGTATTCTGTACTAAATGCTGCAGGCTGGGTTGCCAGTTTATTGAGAAAGGCAGCAAATCACACCTGTTTTGCTGTAGAATAGCAACTTCATGGGTGCTCTGGGAGACTCAGAGCCCTGGCCTTGGGCCAGATGCCCCATGAATGTAAAAAGAAGCTCATGGTTTAGACTGGCTACATTTCTGCCGGGAACAAGATCACTGAAACATGTAGGAGGCCAGCAGCATTGAAAAACACCCAGGACATGAAACCAGTTGGTGGATTTTAGATCCAATTCTGCAACCCAGCCATGTGTGAGCAAAGGGGTAGAGAGTGCTCCCCGGCCAAGCCCTCTCCAGTGTTGGAGAACAGGTAACAACTATCTGCCTATGTATAAATGACTCCCACATTGTAAGACTGAAGAGTGAGGCAGGAGCCCGATCAGACAAGGGTATGTGTCACAGCTATTCAGTTGGTCATTAAATATGGTCCACTTCCTTCCACAGGTGGTTAAAAACACAGATCCAAACTCTACCACTGTAGTTGGATGACTCGGGCAAGTGCATTCATATCTCTGATTCCAGTACACTCACATATAAAATGTGGTTCATAATGGTGTCTACTCATAGTGTTGTTTTGTGAGATTAAAGACATTTTTTAGCGTATTCAAGTACTTAGCCCAATACATAGCATAGAATTAACACCCACTGCATGGCTGGAGATGTCTGTTTATGTGAGGTTTAATTCTGGATTCCCTCTTCCATTCTATTGCATTTTCTACCTTTACAACAGCACCACACTGGTTTTGGTTACTATAGTTTTATAAAAATTTTTGAAATCAAGTACTGTTAGCCCACTAAATTTGTTCTTCTTTTTCCAAATTTTTTTAACACCTTTATTGGATTATAATTGCTTTACAATGGTGTGTTAGTTTCTGCTTTATAACAAAGTGAATCAGCTATACATATACATATATCCCCACATCTCCTCCCTCTTGCTTCTCCCTCCAAACTTCCCTATCCCACCCTGCTAGGTGGTCACAAAGCACTGAGCTGATCTCTCAGTGCTATGCAGCTGCATCCCGCTAGCTATGTATTTTAAATTTGGTAGTGTATATATGTCAATGCTACTCTCTCACTTTGTCTCAGCTTACACTTCCCCTTCCCGGTGTCCTCAAGTCCATTCTCTACATCTGTGTCTTTATTCCTGTCCTGCCCCTAGGTTCATCAGAACCATTTTTTTTAGATTCCATATTTATGTGTTAGCATACAGTATATGTTTTTCTCTTTCTGACTTACTTCACTCTGTATGACAGACTCTATATCCATCCACCTCACTACAAATAACTCAACTGCATTTCTTTTTGGCTGAGTAATATTCCATTGTATATATGTGCCACATCTTCTTTATCCATTCATCTCTCAATGGACATTTAGGTTGCATCCATGTCCTGACTATTGTAAATAGTGCTGCAATGAACATTGTGGTATATGACCCTTTTTGAATTATGGTTTTCTCAGGGTATATGCCCAGAAGTGGGATTGCTTGTTCATATGGTAGGTCTATTTTTAGTTTTTTAAGAGACCTCCATACTGTTCTCCATAGTGCGTGTATCAATTTACATTCCCACCAACAGTGCAAGAGGGTTCCCTTTTCTCCACAGGAGACTTCTATCAAACATTTAGTGAAGATACAACACCTATCCGTCTCAAACTCTTCCAAAATATAGCAGAGAGAGGAAGATTCTCAAACTCATTGCATGAAGCTACCATCACCCTGATACAAAGATGTCACAAAAAAAGAGAACTACAGGCCAATATCACTGATGAACAGAGATGCAAAAATCCTCAACAGAATACTGGCAATGAGAATCCAGCAGCACATTAAAAGGATCATACACCATGATCAAGTGGGGTTTATGCCAGGAATGCAAAGATTCTTCAATATACATAAATCAATCAATCTGATACACCATATTATCAGATTGAAGGATAAAAACATCTCAATACATGTAGAAAAAGCTTTTGACAAAATTCAACACCCATCTATGAAACAAACTCTCCAGAAAGTAGGCATAGAGGGAACTTACCTCAACATAAGAAAGGCCATATATGACGAACCCACAGCCAACATCGTCCACAATGGTGAAAACCTGAAACCATTTCCTCTAAGATCAGGAACAAGATAAGGTTGCCCACTCTCACCATTATTATTCAACATAGTTTTGGAAGTTATAGCCACAGCAATCAGAGACAAAAAAAGAAATAAAAGGAATCCAAATTGGAAAAGAAGAAGTAAAACTGTCACTGTTTGCAGATGACATGATAATATTCATAGAAAATCCTAAAGATGCCACCAGAAAACTACTAGAGCTAATCAATGAATTTGGTAAAGTTGCAGGATACAAAATTAATACACAGAAATCTCTTGCATTCCTGTACATTAGTGATGAAAAATATGAAAGAGAATTTAAGGAAAAACTCCCATTTACCATTGCAACACAAATAATAAAATACCTAGGAATAAACCTACCTAAGGAGTCAAAAGACCTATATGTAGAAAACGATAAGATACAGATGAAAGAAATTAAAGATGATACAAATAGATGGAGAGATATACCATGTTCTTGGATTGGAAGAATCAACACTGTGAAAATGACTATACTTCCCAAAGCAATCTACAGATTCAATGCACTCCTTATCAACCTACCAATGGCATTTTTCACAGAACTAGGACAAAAAATTTCACAAATTGTGTGGAAACACAAACCCCGAATAGCCAAAGCAATCTTGAGAAAAATAAACGGAGCTGGAGGAATTAGGCTCCCTCACTTCAGACTATACTACAAAGCTACAGTAATCAAGACAATATGGTAGTGGCACAAAAACAGAAAGATAGATCAATGGAACAGGATAGAAAGCCCAGAGATAAACCTACACATGTATTGTCACCTTATTTTTGATAAAGGAGGCAAGAATATACAATAGAGAAAAGACAGCCTCTTCAATAAGTTGTGCTGGGAAAACTGGACAACTACATGCAGAAGAATGAAAGTAGAACACTCCCTAACACCATGCACAAAAATAATATCAAAATGGATTAAAGATCTAAATGTAAGGACAGACACTATTAAACTCTTAGAGGAAAACCTAGACAGAACACTCTGTGACATAAATCACAGCAAGATCCTTTTTGACCCACCTCTTAGAGAAATGGCAATAAAAACAAAAATAAACAAATGGGAGCTAATGAAACTTAAAAGCTTTTGCACAACAAAGGAAACTATAAACAGGACGAAAAGACAACCCTCAGAATGAGAGAAAATATTTGCAAATGAAGCAACTGACAAAGGATTAATCTACAAAATTTACATGTAGCTCAATATCAAAAAAACCAACAACCCAATCCAAAAATGGGCAGAAGACCTAAATATACATTTCTCCAAAGAAGATATACAGATTGCCAACAAACACATGAAGATATGCTCAACATCATTAATCATTGGAGAAATGCAAGTCAAAACTACAAAGAGATATCATCTCACACCGGTCAGAATGGCCATCATCAAAAAATCTACAAACAATAAATGCTGGAGAGGGTGTGGAGAAAAGAGCACCTTCTTGCACTGTTGGTGGGAATGTAAATTGATACAGCCACTATGGAGAACAGTATGGAGGTTCCTCAAAAAAACTAAAAATAGATCTACCATACAACCCAGCAATCCCAGTACTGGGCATATACCCTGAGAAAATCATAATTCCAAAAGAGTCATGTACCACAATGTTCATTGCAGCTCTATTTACAATACCCAGGACATGGAAGCCACCTAAGTGTCCATCAACAGATGAATGGAGAAAGATGTGGCACATATATACAATGGGATATTACTCAGCCATAAAAAACGAAATTGAGTTATTTGTAGTGAGGTGGATGGAAATAGAGTCTGTCATACAAAGTGAAGTAAGTCAGAAAGAGAAAAACAAATACCATAAGCTAACACATATATATGGAATCTAAAGGAAACAAACAAACAAAAAATGGTTCTGAAAATCCTAGGGGCAGAACAGGAATAAATATGCAGATGTTAGAAGACTTTTAATCACAGTTTCAAATTCAGTGAGTGTGATTTATCTGTTCATATTTTCTATTTTTTCCTGGTTCAGTCTTGGAAGACCTTGTTCAGTACTTTTCTAAGAATTTGTCCATTTCTTCCAGATTGTCCATTTTACTGGCATATAGTTGCTTGTAGTAATCTCTTGTGATCCTTTGTATTTCTGCAGTGTCAGTTGTTACTTCTCCTTTTTCATTTCTAATTCTGTTGATTTCAGTCTTCTCTGTTTTTTTCTAGATGAGTCTGGCTGATCGTTTATCAATTTTGTTTATCTTCTCAAAAACCAGCTTTTAATTTTATTGATCTTTGCTGTTGTTTCTTTCATTTTTTTTCTGATCTGATCTTTATGATTTCTTTCCTTCTACTAACTTTGGAATTTTTTGGTTCTTCTTTCTTTAATTGCTTTAGGTGTAAGTTTAGGTGGTTTATTTGAGATTTTTCTTGTTTCTTGAGGTAGAATTGTATTGGTATGAACTTTCCTCTTAGAACTGGTTTTGCTGCATCTCATAGGTTGTGGGTCATCGGGTTTTCATTGTCATTTGTTTCTAGGTGTTTTCTGATTTCCTCTTTGATTTCTTTAGTGAACTCTTGGTTATTTAGTAGCATATTGTTTAGCCTCCATGTTTTTGTATTTTTTACAGTTTTGTTTCCTGTAATTGATATATAGTCTCATAACATTGTGGTCAGAAAAGATACTTGATATGATTTCAGTTTTCTTAAATTTACCAAGGCTTGATTTGTGACCCAAGATATGATCTATCCTGGAGAATATTCCATGAGCACTTGAGAAGAAAATGTATTCTGTTGTTTTTGGATGGAATGTTCTATAAATATTAATTAAGTCCATCATGTCTAGTGTGTCATTTAAAGCTTGTGTTTCCTTATTTAATTTCATTTTGGATGATCTGTCCATTGGTGAAAGTGGGGTGTTAAAATCTTCAACTATTATTGTGTTACTGTCTATTTCCCTTTTTATGGCTGTTAGTATTTGCCTTATGTATTCATGTGCTCCTATGTTGGGTGCATAAATATTTACAATTGTTATATCTTCTTCTTGGATTGATCCCTTGATCTTTCTGTAGTGTCCTTCTTTGTCTCTTGTAATAGTCTTTAAAGTCTATTTTGTGTGACATGAGAATTGCTACTCCAGCTTTCTTTTGATTTCCATTTGCATTGAATATCTTTTTCCATCCCTTCACTTTCAGTCTGCATGTGTCTGTAGGTCTGAAGTGGGTCTCTTCTAGATAGCATATATACAGGTCTTGTTTTTATATCCATTCAGCCAGCCTATGTCTTTTGGTTGGAGCACTTAATCCATTTACATTTAATGTAATTATTGATATATATGTTCGTATTATCATTTTCTTAGTAGTTTTGGGTTTGTTTTTGTAGGTCTTTTCCTTCTCTTGTGTTTCCTGCCTAGAGAAGTGCCTTTAGCATTTGTTGTAAAGCTGGTCTGGTAGTGCTGAACTCTCTTAACTTTTGTTTGTCTGTAAAGGTTTTAATTTCTCCATCAAATCTAAATGAGATCCTTGCTGGGTAGAGTAATCTTGGTTCTAGGTTTATCCTTTTCATCACTTTAAATATGTCCTGCCACTCCCTTCTGGCTTGCAGAGTTTCTGCTGCAATGTCAGCTGTTAACCTTATGGGGATTCCCTTGTATGTTATTTGTTGCTTTTTTAAAAATAATTTTTCTTTTTATTTAACTTTTATAGTTTGATTAATATGTGTCTTTTCATGTTTCTCCTTGGATTTATCCTGTATGGGACTCTCTGTACTTCGTGGACTTCATTGACTATTTCCCATTTTAGGGAAGTTTTCCACTACAATCTCTTCAAATATTTTCTCAGACCCTTTCTTTTTCTCTTCTTCTTCTGGGACCCCTATAATTCAAATGTTGGTGCATGTAATGTTGTCCCAGAGGTCTCTGAGACTGTCCTTAATTCTTTTCATTCTTTTTTTCTTTTATTCTGCTTTGTGGTAGTTATTTCTACTATTTTATCTTCCAGGTCACTTATCCATCTTCTGCCTCAGTTATTGTGCTATTGATTCCTGCTAGAGAAATTTTAATTTCATTTATTGTGTTGTTCATCATTGTTTGTTTGCTCTTTAGTTCTTCTAGGTCTTTGTTAAACGTTTCTTGTATTTTCTCCATTCTATATCCAATATTTTGAATCATCTTTACTATCATTACTCTGAATTCCTTTTCAGGGGCACTGTCTATTTCCTCTTCATTTGTTTGGTTTGGTGGGTTTTTACCTTGCTCCTTCATCTGCTGCATCTTTCTCTGTCTTCTCATTTTGTTTAACTTACTGTGTTTGGGGTCTCCTTTATGCAGGTTGCAGTTTCATATTTCCTGTTGTTTTTGGTGTCTCCCACCAGTGGGTGAGGTTGGTTCAGTGGCTTGTGTAGGCTTCCTGGTAGATGGGACTGGTGCCAGTGTTCTGGTGGGTGTGGCTAGATCTTGTCTTTCTGGTGAGCAAGTCCGTGTCCAGTGGTGTGTTTTGGGGTGTCTGTGAACTTAGTATGATTTTCAGCAGCCTCTCTGCTAATGTGTGTGGTTGTGTTCCTGTCTTGTTAGATGTTTGGCATGGGGTGTCCAGCACTGAAGCTTGCTGGCCGTTGGGTGGAGCTGGGTCTTAGCTTTCAGATGGAGATCTCTGGGAGAGCTCTTCTAGATTGATATTACATAGAACTGGGAGGTCTCTGGTGGTCCAATGTCCTGAACTCAGCACTCCCACCTCAGAGGCTCAGGCCTAACACCAGGCTGGAGCACCAAGACCCTGGCAGTCACACAGCTCAGAGGAAAAGGGAGAAAAAAAGAAAAGAAAATTTAAAAAGCAATAAAATATTTTTTAATTATTAAAATAAAAATAATAATAATTTAAAAAGACAGTAACCAAACCAATAAACAAATCCACCAATGATAACAAGCACTAACAACTAAACTAAGATAAACATAGAAATCAGAAACAAATCAGTTGCAGAAAGCAAACCCAAGTCTACAGTTGCTCCCAAAGTCCACCGTCTCAATTTTGTGATGATTCGTTGTGTATTCAGGTATTGCACAAATGCAGGGTACCTCAAGTTGATTGTGGAGATTTAACCCACTGCCCCTGAGGCTGCTGGGAGAGATTTCCCTTTCTCTTCTTTGTTCACACAGCTCCCGGGGTTCAGCTTTGGATTTGGCCCTGCCTCTGCATGTAGGCCACCCTCAGGAATCTGTTCCCCACCCAGATAGGAGCGGGTTAAAGCAGCAGCTGATTAAGCTGCTCTTGTTCACTCAGGCTGGGGAGAGGGAGGGGTACAGTTGTCATAATTGGAATGTGGGGTGATCCTGCTGTGGCAGAGGCCGGTGTGATGTTGCAACAGCCTGAGGTGTGGCGTGTGTTCTCCAGGGGAATTTGTCCCTGTATCATAGGACCGGACCCTGGCAGTGGCGGGCTGCATAGTCTCCTGTGGGGGTGTGGATAGTGACCTGTGCTTGCACACAGGTTTCTTGGTGGCTGCAGCAGCAGTGTTAGTATTTCATGCCCATTTCTGGGGTCTGAGCTGATAGCTGCGTTTCATGCCTATCTCTGGAGCTCATTTAGGCGGTGCTCTGCCTTCTGTGGGTACATGGAGCAGGAATCCCCTCTGCTCACGCACCCCAAAACAGTGGTCTCTTGCCTCTTTGGCAGGTCCAGACTTTTCCCAGACTCCCTCCTGGCTCGCTGTGATGCACTAACTCCCTCAGGCTGTGTTCACACAGCCAACCCCAGTCCTCTCCCTGGGATCTTATCTCAGAAGCCCAAGCCTTAACTCCCAGCCACCACCCGCCCCAGTGGGTGAGCAGACAAGCCTCTCAGGTTGGTGAGTGCTGGTCAGCACCCATCCTCTGTGTGGGAATCTCTTTGCTTTGCCCTCTGCACCCCTGTTTCTGCACTCTCCTCCTTGGCTCCAATGCTTTCCCCCTGCCCACCCCCGTCCCCACTGTTGAAGGGGCTTCCTAGTGTGTGGAAAGTTTTCCTCCTTCACAGCTCCCTCCCAGAGGTGCAGGTTCCATCCCTATTCTTTTGTCTCTGTTTTTTGTTTTTCTTTTGCCTTACCCAGGTACATGGGGATTTTCTTGTTTTGGGGAAGTCTGAGGTCTTTGGCCAGCGTTCAGTAGGTGGTCTGTAGGAGTTGTTCCACATGTAGATGTATTTCTGATGTATTTGTGGGAAGGAAGATGATCTCCACATCTTACTTCTCCACCATCTTGAAGGTCCCCTCTCCAAGTTGTTTTGACTATTCTATATTCTTTGCATTTCCACACTGGTTTCAGGATCAGTTTATGAAGGACTGCAATAAAGCTCTCTGGAATTTTGATTGGGATTGCATTGGCTCTACAGATCAATTTGGAGAAAATTTACATTTCAACAATATTGAATAAAAGAGGCCAATTTTTCCACATCTTTACATCTTTAATTTCAGTCAGGAACATTTTATAATTTTCAGTGTAGAGGTTATTCATATCTTTTGTCATGTTTATCCCAAAGCATTTATTATTCATTGCTAGTATATAGAAATGCAATTGACTTTTGTGTATTATTCTTGTATCCTGAAACCTTACTAAATTCAGTTATTAGCTCTCATAACTTTTCATATGTTCCATAGGATTCTCTACATAAATTATCCTGTCATCTCTGAATAAAGACAGTTATACTTCTTCCTTTCTAATCTAGATGCCTCCTGTTTCTCATTGCCTGACTGCATTTGTTAGAACCTCTAGTATAGTGTTGAATCAGAGTGGTGAGGGTGGTCATCCTTGACATGTTCTTGATCTTAGGGATAAAGCATCTTGACTTTTGCCATTAAGTATGACGTTGACTGTGGGTTTCTACATATTTTTGTCAAATTGAGGAAGTTCTTTTCTGCTCCTAATTTCCTGAGATTTTTTTTTATTGGGCATGGATGTGGAAGTTGGAGTTTGTCAAATGCATTTTCTGCAGCTATTGAGATGACCATATATGGTTTTTCTTTTTTTAGTTTATTAATATGGTGAATTACATTGTTTTTGAATATAAACCAGTCTGCATTCTTGAGATAAATCCCACTTCATCATGGTCTATCATCTATTTTATATAAGCTTTCTTATTTTGGAATCCACTCTCCTTGAGGATCATGAGCGTTGGTTAATCCAATAAGGCCAGAAGAAAATGGGCTAATATTTTTGTCTGGTCTACTTAATATGCAGGAAGGTGGCTGGCCTTGAAAAGAAAATGAACAAGTGAGCTGTTCTTGCCTCTCTTGTTATCTTCATTGACAGCAATTTTCTTTTTCAGGGACTCTCCTCTTGATCAACACGATGAGCCTCTGATGGGCAGCAGGCAATGGGGTTTATGAGCGGTTATCTTGTAATCCAGCAGTTCTCATACTTTAATGGCCATCAGAATTGACTGAAAGGCTTGTTGAGACATGGGTGGCTGGGCCTGCTCCCAGAATTTCTGATTTATCATGTCGGGGGTGGGGTCTTACAAGGGAAGGAAGAAAAGCCTGCAGAACTGCCATATTCCTGAGACCACAGAATGTCACAAGCTAGAAGTACCAATGGAACAATGTCTCAAAGAGGTGAACCTGTGCAGTCTTCACGCTTGGTAACCATGGTTACCACAGGCTCTCTTTCTTGGCCCCTTTTGTGATAACACAGTGAGAAAAGTCTCAATCCAATGGGCTGAGCAGTACATAGGGTTGGAACAGCCTCCTCTAGCCACCTTGCAGGAGGTCTGGGCAGGAGCTTGCATGAGAGTCAGCAGAGTACACAGGATGTGTCTTGAGATTATAAATGAAAGACGTGGTTCTGCGCTTGCAAGCTTGGTACCTCTTTGTTACTGCAAGTCCCTGTGTGGCCACCCGGTTAGTATTTGGTGTATGTGAATAAGATGGCTCATCCATGCACCCTGCCCCCTCTGAGACCCTGCTGTTGGGGGAGAAAAACCCAGCACTGAGAGGCAGTTGGACCCCTTCTTCTAGCATGGGGACCTCAGAGAGCTGGCTTGGGTTTTTAGCAGTTGTTATGGCCTGCTTTCTCGGTTGTGCCATACGGTTCTTGCTGACAGAGAGGGTGGACCCCTCCCCCAGGCAGGGAAGTCCCCCGAATGCTTGGTTCGGGTGGGAAGGTAGGTGTAATGGCCTTGGATCAGCATCCAGAATCTCCTTGCATCTGGCAGCTCTCACTGAGGAGGACCACACACAGGCTCCCAAATGTGCCACCTGGGCCGTAATTCTATGCTTGGCTTGCTCCCCTTCCAGTGCAGAAACCACCTATTCCTGCTTTTATGAACTTGCTACCAGTCTCCCATTTCCTTTCTGCCTGGTGACATGCTGTAAATCTCTCAAAGGAGACACTAGACCTTTTGTTCTAGAAAGAACTTATTCCATGTGCACTTAAAAGAAAATCCCTTTACTCTGACAACAAGAGCCAGCTCAGGCCATTATTTCAGATACCCTGAGTTCTTTTACATTTCAAATTCTTTCCAAGTTCATTCAGGAAGCACTTCATGAGTGTCTCCTAGATACTGGACACAGTGCTGGAGGATCAATAAAACAGTCTGTGACCTCAGGCAGCTCATGGAGCTCACAAGCTGGTCAGAGAGTGGGGCATGGACCGAGAATATTACTGTAATAGATAGGATCTGTGATAGAAATAAGTTCAGGGGGCCCTAGGAGCAGAGGTAAATCTAACCCAAACAGGAAGGCTTCCAGAAAAAGGTGGCCTCTGAGATTAGCCAGGAAGTATGAGTAGGATTAACTAGTCACAATGGGGACAAGACGTTTCAGGAAGAGGAAAAAGCGCGAACAAAGCCATGAAGGCAAGAAACAGCAGTGTGGATGGTGTATGTTTGTGTGCATGTGTATTTGTGTGCATACGTGGGTGTGCATTTCTGTGTGCATGTATACACATGTATTTGTGTGTGTATGTGTATATCTGTGTATTCATTCATGTGCCTGTGTTTGCTCTTTCTGCAGATGTGTGGATGTACATAAGTACAGGTGTGAGTGTGTGTTCATGCATGTATGTGTACATGGTTATGCATGTGTGCCTATGTGTGCACACATGTGTTTGTACATGCATGTGCACATGTGTGTGAGCTCATGCATGGCTGTGTGGTGGGATTGGCAAAGGAGGGGTGATGGCAGGGAATACAAGGACTTCCACATTTCTGAAAGGTCAAGTGCAAGGAGTGGCAGGATGATGAAGGTGGAGTCAGGTCAGGTAGGGCCTTTAACAACACATTGAGGAGAGTGGCTTTGGGTTTTCCTTCCAGCAACTCTCTTGATGATATTCAAGGAGTAAGGTGAGTGATGGGAACAGATCGGGACAAGTAGCTTCTTGTATCTTTGGAACAGGTTGAGTTCCCCAGAGGCAGAGCCTGAGGCAGGGATTCAGGTGACTTGTTTTAAGGAGGTCACACTCTCAGAAGAGATGTGCAGGGTATGGCAGGGGAAGATGCTAAGCAAGGGTGTGGGCTCAGCTGGAGGCCCACTTTGGCCTGATTCTATAGTGAGATTGTACCACAGAGCCCATCCTGCCTCCTGGAAAGGAGGTGTGCATTTGATCCTGGTATCAGTCCGTCATTGGCTGCAGACTGGGGGTGGGGATGGTGAGAGGGTGCATTCATGGACAAGACTAGGTCTCCAGAGGAGGGTCAGCTAAGAGCACTTATTTTTTGGCACCCGAGGGGTGGGTGCACTGGCTGGTGATGGGGATCTGGGCAGGGCACCAACAGCATCTACTAATAGTACAGAGTTTTTTTTTTGTGTGTGTGTGTGGTACACGGGCCTCTCACTGTTGTGGCCTCTCCCATTGTGGAGCACAGGCTCTGGATGCTCAGGCTCAGTGGCCATGGTTCACGGGCCCAGCCGCTCCATGGCATGTGGGATCCTCCCGGACCGGGGCACAAACCCGTGTCCCCTGCATCGGCAGGCAGACTCTCAACCACTGAGCCATCAGGGAAGCCTGTACAGAGTATTTTTGTACATCATTCCCTGAAAAGTTCTAGAAATTGGGGCTACTTTAATTTGATGTTGGTTGTTTTAACTGAAAAAAAACCTTCCTTCTTTAACATTCTCTAGGAACAAATACCCTCAATAACTGTATTATTATTTTTTCAGAATATTCCTCAGCTCCATATTGGATTACTAAATTCTTAGCTTGCTGGTTTTTGCCATAGCTTTTATGCCAAAGATCACTTCTGTAACATTTCAGATAGAAAACAGACATTCTTTTTACTAAAGTCTTAAAAAAAGTTTCAAATTGAATAAGATGGGTTTGAATTAATAAAACCTCTACCTGAGAAGCCAACAGCATGCTGAAACAGACTCTTCCATCTGTCGTTGGCATGGTGCTTTGATACAAGGCTTTCCTGTCCTTAATCCATGAAGGTGTGGGTGGAGGCAGGGGACCAGTTATTAAACCTGAGTTTGACTACTGTTAAAGAGAAATTATTTTGACACTTGTTAAAATGGTAAGACTTTATTCAAGACTATTGTAATAGGGGAGAGAGACTGACTTCAACTGCAAGCACAGCTGAGGGTTTATAACCAATGGGCAGAGTGAGAGGGAGTCAGTGGATGGGAAGTTACTAAAAGGAGCCATGAAGGATAGGAGAAGTCTTGTTAAAGCCCGGCCAAGGTCTTAGAATATCAAGGGTGGGAGGATTCTCACTAAATGGATTCAGCTGGTATATTAATTACACTTTTATTTTTTAACCTTATGATGTTTTGATGTTTCTCAGGGACCTTAGAGACCCCAGGGACAGACTGCCCCTCCCAGGAGTAACTAATTCTTCAGGGGGGGGGGTTGGACAGCTTGCCTGGAACCTGCCTTTCATGAGCAGACTGACCAATCCAAGGCCTTGCCCCACCCACCTTCATGCCTAACTCTCACACCCCCAGCCAATATTCCCCCTGCCCTAATCAACTCAGGGCCGGGTACCAGACAGCTAGGAACCACCATGCCTATAGCCCAAAGCCTGCTGAAATTATTCAAACTAACCAATCCTACACTGTATACTTTTCTCTGTCTTGTCTTTCCCATAGAGACCCCAATAAAGGCTGTGGTCTATGCCTTTTCCTTGCTCCTGCTTCTTCCTCCTGACCAAAATTTAGTGTCTCTGCTGTACTATGTGGTGAGCTGTGTCTCTTGTTCCTAGGGAGACCATGAGTTACATTAAACTTTTCTTTCAGTGGTATGGAGCTCTCCATGTCATCACTCAGTTCCCTTTATAAATTAAGACACATGCACAGGACAGCAGGCATCTTTGCTAAAACTGGGCTCAGCAGAGATGAACATGGAAGGTCAAATTCAGGCTGAGTGGAGAAGGCTCAGAGGAGCCTGACTAACATTGGTCAAGAACATTGTCTTTTTCACCCCCGTACTCCACTGCAAACATCCCCAAGAATGTGTTTCTTAGCCTTCAAGCTTAAAAAGCAACGGGGCTAATAATTAATAATCATAAAGGAAGTTTACCTTGAGACCCTGGAAACACAAGGCAGACAAAACCTAATGAATAGCAGCTCTGAACCCTAATGACTTTGATAAAAAGCAAGACTCATAGTCTTGGAGAAAGGCAGAGATATCGTATCATCTCCAGCATTATTCAGAATGAAGAACTGACATCTACAGGGGTTGAAATGCCATGACACGGCCTTTCAGATGTACATGATCTTAATTTAAAAATTTCCAGTTTTAACCCTGTGTTATGTCTACTTCACGTCCTTAGAGAAGCACAGTTTGCTTGTTTTGGGGAGGGCGGGGCATTGATGTCAAAGGGTGACCATAGTCCTGCTAGGGGAGGGAAACGTGTTCCAAAGAACCATGCGGGTTTGTTGAAAATTTCCAGGGAAGCCTTATCTTTACATCAAGAGAATAGTAAATTTTAAATGATATCCACCTCTTCCCCAAATCTATTTAAAAAATTAAACAACCCTGAAAATCCTATCTTAATCTTCAGTTCTTTTTTTAGAAATGACCCTCTTCAAGTGTCATTAGAAAGACAGCTTATACTGCATTCAGCCCATCAGAGTAAGAGCCTGTGATGGGGTGGATTTGCTGCTTTCTGTTACCTCTCAGCCAAACAGGAATATTATCAGTTGTGTACCTAAGGCCTCCAGAGGCCAGATGAGTAATCACCACTGATTCACTCATCTAATGACAGAAAAACTGTTGAATTTAAGCATTGATATTTCCAAAATGTAGGCATTGAGGCGTATTACTCAGTGAAAGAAGTCAATTGAAAAATGTTACATACTGTATGACCTCAACCATATGACATTCTGGAAAAGGGGAAACTATGGAGATAGTAAAAAGATCAGTGGTTGCCAGGGGTTTGGGGAGGGGAAGGATGAATAGGCAAGCACAGAGGATTTTAGGGCCGTGAAACTATTTTATATGATACTATAATGATGGCTACATATTATACATTTGTCCAAACTCATAGAATGTGCAACACCAAGAGTGAAGCGTGATGTAAACTATAGACTTTGGGTGAAAACATGGAGTCAATGTAGGTTCTTCAATTGTAACAAATGTATCCCTTTGGTGGGGGGATGTGGATAATGAGGGAAACTGCACATGTGTGAGAGCAGGGGGTATATGGGAAGTATCTATACATCCTGCTCAGTTTTGCTGTGAATCTAACGGTGTTCTAAAATATGAAGTCTGTTAAAATAAATGAATGCAGTACATTGTGCCCATGGGCACACAGGCTGTGGAAGAGGGTGAGACTGACCTTGGCTTAAGCCGGCACGAGATTTGCTTCTTCCCCACCTCCCATGCTCTCTTGCATAAACTTGGTGACCCAGCCCAAGTCTCTCCTGGTACAACTGATTCTCATCATCAATGAAAGTTATGTTTGGGACTTCCCTGGTGGTCCAGTGGTTAAGACTCCATACTGCCACTGCAGGAGGCATGGGTTCCATCCCTGGTTGGGGAATTAAGATCCTGCCTGTGGCACAGTGTGGCAAAAGCAAGCAAGCAAGCAAGCAAGCAAGCAAGCAAGCAAGCAAGCAAGCTATGTTCCTTAACATTGCTGTACACACTGCATTAGCGAATAGTGAATCATAGATCCTAGGGGAATTATAGGGCTGTGTTCCTGTGAGCCTCTGGTCATACTTCCATCAACTGATCAATATAGAACCTTGACTTACCTAAGTTTCTGTTTAAAGACGCTTTATTTAATACATATTGTTGAGTCATTAACCTTGAACTCATGGCCAACCGTATCATCATTTGTGCCTGAATGAAGCTTATTTAACACATTTTCTTTAAAAGGCATCACAGCCTTCTTGCACTTAGGGAGACTAAACAAACAGCACTTCAGCACTACATGTGGGGGCCATTTTAAACAACATTACCAACAAAAAGCACAAAAGTGCAAAACAAAAAAGTGGCACTAATAGATCAAGGAAAGGACACTTGTTTACAGGACAAGAGCTGAAACAAGAAGGCAGGGCATCACCTGGTTCCACCTCAGCTGGGAACACACCTGTCAGGCAACTCAGATTACTCCCACTCCCTGCCTGCCCACAAATTACCACTAAGGCACCACACCTATCAATTTTGGCGATTCAAATAAATTGTAGGGAGTAGGTGAATTTGCATATATTAGATCTGCAAATAATTAGGTTCAACTGTATATGTTTTTGGTTCAGCCATAGGAAAATTGGCATGAGTCTAGCTTAGAGGACCTGGAAAACTTCAGTGACTTGAGAATGATGTTAGAACACTGTGTGGGTGTTTATTTGGAGATGAAAATGTTTGGGCTCCACCTCTCTGTGGGCCATGGGAAGAAATCCAGGGCACAACCTATCAAGGTCAAGGCCCACAGCTTGTATTGACCCAGGCGCCTGATTATTTCCCTCTCTGGTGAGCACAAGTGTCCAGATCACAGAGACACCCCATATACTTCTGAGTGATCCTCAGCCCTCACAAACCCCACCTCATGCCTTTTCATTCATTGAAACCTGTTTCTATCTTGACCACTGGGGAGGTTTCCTATATACCAGTGACCTCTGTCTTTCCTTAGGATATCATAATAATTCACTTTATCCAGACTCTGCTCATCCAGGGTGGGCAGGAGAGCCTATCTGTAATCGTGGCATTCCATCTCATACTGTATCTCAGAAAGACATGAAGTGAATACACCAAACATAAATTGAGGCTTTGAGTAATATATACCTTGATGTAATAAATTTCAATAAAGCAAAAGGTCACAAGGAAACTTTTGGAGGTGATGGATATGTTTATTACCTCAGTTGTATTGATGGTAATGGTATCATGGGTGTATGGGTGTAATGGTATCATGGATGTGTCTAAAATCATCAAATTGTATATTTTACTTATGTTCGTTTCTTGGTATATCAATTGTATCTCAATAAAGCAGTTAACATTTCAATCAACAATTTTTAAAATATAAGTATGTCCCATGCAATATTTGAGACATGCTTATATGGAAAAAATATTCATGATTTATCTGAAATTTAAATTTAATTGGCTGCCCTTATATATTTATTTGCCACATCTGGCATCTCTGCCCTTCAGGAGGCATGGGGGGCACCAGAGCTGGCAGTGGTGTGAGAATCAGGGAACCAGTCTGCCAGTGACCAACAGTGAGGTCTTCGGAAAGTTAACTTCCATCTGGGCCCCAGTTTCCTCATCTGTGAAATGGATATGATTTCTAGTATCTCCAGCTGTCCTTTTATAAAATTGACACTGAGAACTAGAGTTTGGGCCCCGATTTTCATATTCTTTGTTCTTGCTTGGTCATTTGACACTTTTTAAGTTCCCAAAGAAAGCTAAGAAAAGAAATGTGAAGGAAGTATTTATTTCTGAGTAAAAGTTTTCTATTGCTGAAAGAAAGCCCACCCATCTGGGCCAAAATACCTGCTGCTTTGGCAGGAAAATAAATTTGCTGAAAATCATGAAAGCACTTTCTTCCTCACCTTCCTGTCAGGCCCTGATGCACAGGCGATTAAGAGCATGTTCTCCAAGAAAGCAGGCCGGCGAGGTACAGGTCTGGGCTGTAAATCACGTCTTTCAGTGCAGTGACAGGCTGAGTTTCCATGCTCCCTGCCCTCACCAGGCTGTGCTCCTGTGCATTCAGGGTGGCTGGTGAACCAGGCCCCTGGACCGTGGGGATTTAGGATGGCAGCACAAAAGATTGGTTTTGTGCCTGCAGCAGAGCCAGGCAAGCCCGGGTCACATCTGTGTCTACACTCCCAGCAATGGAAGGTGTGTTTCCCCTACGCCATGTTCACAGAGTTGGCGACCTCGGAGAAGGGCTGTGCTTTCCCTGGAGTCTGCTGGTGGACTCCGGCCAAGACGTGGTCTGAACTTCTGTGTTTGAACAGAACACTCATTCTGGGCAGGGGTGTCGGGGGGTGGTGGTAACAGGGGAAGGAATGAAACTTAAATGAGAGGGGGGAGTACACTCTGGGATGCATTTGTTCCAAGCCATCATTTCGGAAGCCTCAGGCAGCACTACTATCCTGGTCTGATGAGAGGCCCATCTCCCCTGGGGAGGTCTTAGCAGATGTGGTCTCCCAGAGCTGGCTTGGTCTGCAGGTGGAACCCCCAAACAGCAGGCACCTGACTCTGCTTTTCTTGGCTTTGAACAGAGTTCCAGCTGGGATTTGAAGACCACAGAACTCCTGCATGCTCTGACTGGCTAATGCTCTCTGAGATCCTAGGTCGCTTGTTCATCTCAGGTAGTGGACAGCTGTGTTGAGATAAACCAATAATTTCATTAAGGTACACAAGGAATTGTAGTGTCTGTTCTTGCATGTGGAGATCCAATTGTTCCAACGTCATTTGGTGAAAGACTATCCTTTCTTCACTGAATTGCCTTTGCACCTTTGCCAAAAATCAGTTGTCCATGTATGTGTGGGTCTGACTCTGGGCTCTCTGTTCTGCTCTATTGTGTTATATGCCACACTGTTTTGATTACTGTAGTTTTATAATAATTCTTGATATCAGACAGCATTAGCACTCCAACCAAAGCAAGGGATCGAAGTTCTCAGGGCCAGGATGGGCTAAGCATCATTTGATCCAGTGGTTGGTGGTCTTCAGAAAGGATGCTGAGCCCCATTTGACGTTTAAGAGAAGAGAAACCTAACAGAGTAGATGTTCTGGCCCATGGAGCTAGGATGTAATGGAGAAGAATCTAGAACCAAGCTCTCCTTTCTATTAGAACCTTAGCAAAATGCTCTTCTGATAATCAGATAATTATGGTAATAATGAGCTGCTATTATTGTTATTGCAGTGCCAGCTATGGAGTTAAGCATTTTACATGTAGTATTTCATGCAACTATGTCTAGGATGCAGTGCTATTATTATGTACATGTTTCAGGTGAGAAAACTGAGGCACACAGAGAGGTTAAGTTATGTGTGCAAGGCTGTACAGCTACTAGAAGGCTGGACTGAGGTGCAAATCCAGAGAGGATCATGGCACAGTCCGTGCTCTAAACCAACAGATTTCAGAGTGTGTTCCCTGAACCAGCAGCATTAGCATCACTTGGGATGCTTGTTAGAAATGCAAGTTATTACCCCTCCATTATTCTGGTGCAGACCAAAGTCTGGGAACTACTGATAGAATGGGCCCATGTCCTGTCTCTGCTAGCAGGTGGTTTCTCTATGTTTAAATCTCAACTGAGAAATGAACAGTTGCAGAGGCTGGAGGGTGTGTGTACCTATAGGTCTTTCTCTGTCATACTCAATGGCAATGATTTCAGGGGAAGGAGTAACACATAGAGAGGGCAGTATGGAGTACAGGTGAAGTTCATGGGCTTGGAGAATTGGTCAGAACCCAGGGCAACTTGTTTAACTTGTCTACACCTTCATCTTCCTCCTCTGTGATAACAATAATACCTACACCCTAAGGGTGCTGAAGGGATGAATGAAATGAGTTGGAAAAGTACTCAACATAGGATCTAACCCATAAAAATAAAGACTCAATCAAATTATATTTTTGCTCATTATTATTTAAGTCCATTTAGAAAAACTTCAAGAATTGACCACAGATTGCAGGCCCTCCATGGAATTCTTGGGATAGGTTTGGGCATCTCTGCCTGGTAGGGTGGCCAGATAAAATATAGGATGCCCAGTTAAATTTATGTTTCAGATAAACAGAATTTCTTTTTAGTTTATCTCATGCAATATTTGGGACATACTTATACTAAAAAAATTCTTTTATGTTTGGCTGTGCTGTGCGGCTTGTGGGATTTCAGTTCCCTGACCAGGAACTGAACTCAGGCCATGGCAGTGAAAGCAGCTAATCCTAACCAGGGAACTTCCTAAATTTTTTTTTCAGTGCTATCTAGAAATTAAATTTAACTAGATGGCCTGTAATTTTATTTAGTAAATCTGGTAACTCTACTACCTGGACAGTAGTGACTGTTTTGGGGTCCCTGTAGTGAAGGAAGGACTCCTGCACCGACTCTATAAGTCCTGTCTGTTTTGGGGTGGGGATTCGGGATGTGTTTACGTTGCCTAGAAATAGGCAGCATGGCCAGAGACTAGCAGAAGGGCTCTTGATCCGTTCCCCTTTTACAATCTTCAGCTACATGTTATGAAACAGCAGAGAGATAGATGTTGAAAAGAACAGGGTAGTTAAGGGACCTGTTAAAAGTGACTGCAATTTGGCATACTCCTACTGAAAACAAAAGTAGAGAAACAGGCTGCTTTGTTCTAGGAGATAAAGAAAGAAAGACAAAAAACCACACATACGACCAACAAAACCAGCCCACAGATACATTTCACCAGAAGTATATTCATTTAGTCCTCTGAAATGTCTTAATATGGGGGCTAGATGTTCTGTTTATAAATCTGTAATTACAAGTAACTGTGCAGTGATGATAAAATTGCAGGATATTTATGTGGGGATTTAATGGCATTAATTTAAGCTGTGAGTACTGCTTAACTAACCTGAGAATATGGGCTTCTGTCAAAAATCCACTACTTCCAGATGAACCAGTTTGCAAGGCAGAAATAAAGACACAGATGTAGAGAACAAACCTATGGACACCAAGGGGGAAACCGGGGTGGTGGTGGTGGGGCTGGTGGGGATGGGATGAATTGGGAGATTGGGATTGACATGTATACACTAATATGTATAAAATGTATAACTAAAAAGAACCTGCTGTATTAAAAAATAAATAAAATCCAAAAAATTTCCACTGCTTCCAGGTAAGCCTGTGTTCCAGGAACAGTAAAGTTTAAACATTTAAAGGCTGTAAGTTATTGATGCCAGTGCTTCTGACAAGCAGTAAAGTAGGTGACTAGGTGCCAGGAATTTGGAAAGCATTTGATCCCTGTAGGTGGAAATGCTCAGAGTGAAAATAGTGTTGTTACAAGTTTTCAGACCATCGGGGAGAGAGACCTATGGCCAGCTCTCCCCACCTCTGCTGGCATCCTCTCTCCATCTCCTCCCTTCCCTCCAGCGTGTGTTCAGGTCCTGGAACTCAGCCCTCTGCTCGGGTCACAGAATGGGAGGAAATAAACTAGGCTGAAGAGTTAAATGGACATCTGAGCAGAAGCCATTTAAGGTGGGAACTAACACTCACACAGGAAACCTTGCATTCTATCCTCAACTCTTCTCGTCCCTCCCTATTCAAGGGGATTTTGTTTTTCATGTTGATTATTTTTCTTCCTAACTGAAATTGTCTAATGTAATTTTAACTAGTGGAATAGCTGAACTTCATTTGATGGGATGGAAAGAAATGCGCTTTGTTTTCTTAAAAAGAACAAATGTTTGTCATTTCTTATTTATAAACACAATAAACCAGGCTCTACTGGGGAGAGAAGTGGAGAGGAAGCAGCAGATGCATGGGAAATAGGGCATAATATTTATAACAGTGTGAATGAAACATTTAAAATGGGCAAATTAAAGCAATCCTCCAGCAAAAAGGATATATGTATTGTTTGAAACTCATATAGACGTGTTCCAACCTCTTCTTTGGAATCATACTGAATACGGAGCTACTTGATAAGGGGACAATTTGATATGAAGCTTGTGTTTTTAAAGGAATCATCGTGTGTGCTCATATATGAGTAAAGTGCAAGTGAGGAAACCATGCAACATCTCACTCCTAGAAGATGTTTAATCAGAAAATGCTGTTCTATACCCAACTTATAGGGTGGACACTAAAATCAAAGGAGAGGACACTTGACTTTAAAATGTGGGTCACCTAAGCAATTCCACTCCTAGACATTTACCCAGAGCAATGAAAGCACATGTCCACAAAAGACTTGCTCAAGAATATTCACAGCCTCCAAAGCCCAAGAAAAAACTCAAATGAAAAACTCAAACTCAGAGCCCAAGAAAAAACTCAAATTAACTGGGGAATGGATAAACAACTTGTATATTCACACTGTGGAATATTACTCTGCAATGAAAAGAAACTGCTGATACATGGAAAAGATGTAGCTGAATCTTAAAAACATTATGTTGAGCAAGTAAAGCCAGATTTTTTATTTTATTTGTCAAATAAAAACAAATCTCGACTTCATTTGGAGAGAGTTTATTCAAGGGGAAATCGCAATGGGGGAGGAGCTACTGCAGTAGGGAGCTGGGTCTGACCATCAGATCAGCAAGTGTCTCAGAGGTTAGGGTTAGGTGTTGTTCTTTGCAGAGAGGAGTGAATAAATCAAGAAGAAGCAGATGGGGGATGTAGGGTGAGAGGCAAGGTGACTGGATAGTAGATTGAGAATGTTTTACCCTGAGGTCAGCCTTTTTTAGGGGGGGCAGTGAAGGTGGGACTACTTTTCTGTGAGCTGCTATCTGTTGACACTGAAGGGTGGACCAAAGTTCATGGGGCTGGGGAAGGAGATTCTTTTTTTTTTTAATTAATTTTTATTGGAGTTTAGTTGCTTTACAATGTTGTGCTAGTTTCTGCTGTACAGAAAAGTGGATCAGCTATACGTATACATATATCCTCTCTTTTTTGGATATCCTTCCCATTTAGGAGCGTTGAGTAGAGTTCCCTGTGCTACACAGTAGGTTATCATTAGTTATATATTTTATATATAGTAGTGTATATATGTCAATCCCAATCTCCCAATTCATCCCACTCCCCCAGCTCCCATGGGGGACGGAAACTCTTAACCCAAATTTGATTAAAAACAATTTTGTTCTGATTGATTAGTGGGCATAAGCAGTGCAGCTAATCTTCCATGAAGCAAAGGAAGGGAATTTGCAGGGTCTGTGTCTGGCTGTCATACGTAAACAAGGTGGGCTTCTTAAAGTCTTATTAAGTTGTATGGGGATGGGTGCTTTTTGCAGTAAGATATTTTCAAGAACACAAAAGGGTTGGGGCAGGAATGGTGTTCCTTGAGCCTTTGCTATTTTCCAGGACCACAGGTCTCAGGTAAATTTCAGCCTTGCTATATTAAAGAGCATCATTCTGTTTTTTATGAAATTCTAAAAAGGCAAAACTAAGGTACAGTGGTAGCTGGGTGGCTGAGGACTGACTGTAAAAACTCATATGGAAACTTTTGAGGGTGACAGAAATGTTCAAAATCTTGATTGTGGTGATGGTTGCATTGCATATACATTTCCTCAAATTCGTGGAACTATACACTTAAAATGGGTGCATTTGATTGTATGTAACTCTATCTCAATAAGATTGATTTCCAAAACTGTAAGAGGGTTAGATCATAGTGGCCATGAGTTCAGACATAGAGGCCAGGCATCACTTGTGAATTGTGAGATGGATACTGGACAATTGCTCATCCTCACAGAGTATCATTTTCTCCCTTAATGCCCACCTCCTAAGGTTGCTTAGAGCTTTAAAGACATCCAACTACTAAGAACTCAACCGTAATGTCCATTATTGCTGGTACAATTGTTACTCTGCACTTCCCTTCAGCTGTGTCTCTCAGGCAATGTGATGCAGTGGACAGAGAATGAGATTTCAAGGCAGAGTGTCTGGGCTGGAGGTTCTTTACCGTCAATGCCTTCAGCTGTAAAACAAGAAATAGAATAATCTCGGTTCAGCTATATTGCAGTATGGTGGTGAAAATCAAATGTGAACGTGCATATAAGCTAAAGCATTATCGTAAGGGGAAACAAGCCAGTAAATGGAATTCTTTTGCTTCTTTATGCCTCTATATTTTCTAATTTGCTTTTCACAAAGAAGATGAATTATCCTTATAATCAGGAAAATATGTAAAGTAAATTCCATTTCAGAAAAAAGATGCTGTAGGCCTGGAATAAGTACTTATTTATCTGAAAAATAGGTAGATAAGAAGAGGTGATTACATAATTATCTTCTAAGGAGGTCCCTTTTGGAAGTGGAAGAGGGTGCTATCGCTAATTACACCAGGACAACTTGCATAAACCGACACTACCTGGAGAAAAGTGAGATGTTTGTTCATCTACATGTAAAGGATAAGTAAACAAATATTCACTCACAAATGCCTCTTAAAAATCAATAATGTACCACTTGAGGGTGCTTCTTATTTATTTATTTACTCTTTTCCACCCCAGTTTTATTGAGAAATAATTGACATACACGCTAAGTTTAAGGCATACAGCATGATGGTTTGATTCATGTACCTATATTGTAAAAGGATTATTGCAAAAGGTTTAGTTAACATGTATCTTGTCATATAGATACCATATAAAGACAAGGAAAAGAAAGGGAAAAAAAGAAGAAAATCTCCTTATAATGAGAACACTTAGGATTTACTCTCTTAACTTTCCTATATATCGTGCAACAGTGTAAACTATAGTCACCTTGTTGTATATTACACCCCTAGTACTTGTTTGTTTGATAACTGGAAGTTGATCTTTTTAAAAAAAACGATTAATTAATTAAATTTTGGCTGTGTTGGGTCTTTGTTGCTGCGTGCCGGCTTTCTCTAGTTGCAGTGAGTGGGGGTTACTCTTCGTTGCAGTGCACGGGCTTCTCATTGTGGTGGCTTCTCTTGTTGCGGAGCACAAGCTCTAGGCGCACGGGCTTCAGTAGTTGTGGTGCATGGGCTCAGTAGTTGTGGCTCGTGGGCTCTAGAGCACAGGCCTAGTAGCTGTGGCACACAGGCTTAGTTGCTCCAAGGCATGTGGGATCTTCCTGGACCAGGGCTCGAACCAGTGTCCCTGCATTGGCAGGCGGATTCTTAACCACTGCGCCACCAGGGAAGTCCCTGGAAGTCTGTACATTTTGACCACCTTCCTCCAATTTTTCCTCCCCTCACCCTCTGCCTCTGGTAACCACGTTTGATTTTTTTTCTATGAGTTTTTTCTTTCTTTTATATTTCATATATAAATGAGATCATATAATGTTTGTCTTTCTCTATCTGACTTATTTTACTTAGCATAATGCCTTCAAGGTCCATCCATGTTGTTGCAAAGGGTAGGATTTCTTCATTTGTTATGGTTGGATAATATTCCATTGTGTTTATATTCCCCCAACTTCTTTATCCGTTCTTTCATCAATGGGCACTTAGTTTGTTTCTATGTCTGGGCTATTGTAAGTAATGCTGCGGTGAACATGGTGGTACAGGTATCTTTTCAAGTTAGCATTTTTGTTTCAGAAATGGAATTACTGAATCATACGGCAATTCTACTTTTAATTGTTTGATGCTCCTCCATATTGTTTTCCATGATGGCTGCACCGATTTACAGTCCTACCAACAGTGCACAAGGATTCCCTTTTCTCCGCATCCATGCCGACATTCGTTATCTCTTGTCGTTTTGGTAATAGCCCTTCTCACATTAAGCATGAGGTGATAGCTCATTGTGGCTTTAATTTGCATTTCCCTAGTGATTATGATGTTGATTATCCTTTCATGTACCTGTTGGCCTTTCATATATCTTCTTCGAAAAATGCCTGTTCAGGTCGTCTGCCCATTTTAAAAATAGAGTTTTTTGGTTTGTGTTGTTGTTGTTGTTGAGTTGCATGAGTACTTTGTATATTTTGGGTATTAACTCCCTATCAAATATATGGTTTGCAAATAGATTTTTTTCCCATTCCATAGATTGTTTTTTGACTTTATTGATGGTTTCTTTTGTTGTACAGAAGCTATTTCATTTGATCTAGTTCCACTTGTTTATTTTTCATTTTATTACTTGTGCTTTAGCACAACTTCATATTTAAAAATTCATTGCCAAGCTCATGCAGCTCAATATCAGAAAGACAAACAACCCAATCCAAAAATGGGCAGAAGACCTAAATAGACATTTCTCCAAAGACGATATACAGATTGCCAACAAACACATGAAAGGATGCTCAATATCACTAATCATTAGAGAAATGCAAATCAAAACTACAATGAGGTATCATTGTAGGTGTGAGGTATCACCTCACACCGGTCAGAATGGCCATCATCAAAAAATCTACAAACAATAAATGCTGGAGAGGGTGTGGAGAAAAGGGAACCCTTTTGCCCTGCTGGTGGGAATGTAAATGGATACAACCACTATGGAGAACAGTATGGAGGTAGTTCTATTTTTCCTTAAAAAGCTAAAAATAGAACTACCATATGATCCAGCAATCCCACTACTGGGCATATACCCTGAAAAAACCATAATTCAAAAATAGTCATGTACCACAATGTTCATTGCAGCTCTATTTACAATAGCCAGGACATGGAAGCCACCTAATTGTCCATCAATGGATGAATGGATAAAGAATATGTGGCACATATATACAATGCAATATTACTCAGCCATAAAAAGAAACAAAATTGAGTTATTAGTAGTGAGGTGGATGGACTTAGAGTCTGTCATACAGAGTGAAGTAAGTCAGAAAGAGAAAAACAAATACTGTATGCTAACACATATATATGGAATCTAAAAAAAAAAAAAAGAAAAAGAAAAAATGATTCTGATGAACCTAGGAGCAGGACAGGGATAAAGGCGCAGACGTAGAGAATGGACTTGAGGACATGGAGAGGGGGAAGGGTAAGCTGGGACGAAGTGAGAGAGTGGCATGGACTAATATATTCTACCAAATGTAAAATAAATATCTAGTGGGTAGCAGCCGCTAGCATAGGGAGATCAGCTTGGTGCTTTGTGACCACCTAGAGGGGTGGGATAGGGAGGGTGGGAGGCAGACGCAAGAGGGAGGAGATATGGGGTTATATGTATACATATAGCTGATTCACTTTGTTATACAGCAGAAACTAACACACCATTGTAAAGCAATTACACTCCAATAAAGATGTTAAAAAACAATTCATTGCAAAGACTCGTGTGCAGGAGCTTTATTATTATGTTTTCTTCTAGGAGTTTCATAATTTCAGGTCTAACATTTAAGCCTTCAATCCATTTTGAGTTAATTTTTGTGAGTGGTGTAAGATAGCATTGACAGCACTGGAATATAGTCTATATTTAAATAAAAGTATTTTATCAATGTTAAATTTCCTGAACTGACAACAGTGTTTATTTTAAAGAGAATATCCTTGTTCACAGGAAATACACATTGAAATATTAGGAGGTAAGGAGGAATGATGTATGAAATCTACTTTCAAAAGTTCCAGAGAAAACAAATTGTGTACAGTCATTTACCATGAGAATATGAGAGAGAATATGATGAGACAAATGTAGCAAAATATTAAAAATGGGTGAATCTAAGTAAAGTTTCCATGGGAATGCTCTGGATTATTCTTGCATTGTAAATTCAATGTTATTGTGAAATGCAAAGTTTGAAAAAATTCAGGAAGGTGCTAAGTAGTGCTGAGTAAGTGAGGGCCCAAAGATTGGAGACCTCAGAAGGTCATTAAAGCTCCAGATGAAAGTGGGGCAGCTGGAGGGATAAGCGGGAGGCAGAGACACTTCATGTGGTTTAGAAAGACAGAGGAGCATCGGGACATAAGTTTCTCTTTTGCTGCTGTAATTTGGACTATGTAGGTTTCGTTGGGGCCAGCATGGGGGACAGGAAATAGACAGGCACTGAGTGCCCATGAATCTGACTCTTCTAGAAATTGAGCTCCTGGGACACTGAGATTGTCCAGTAAGGGTTCATCACCTCCTAAACCTGGGTGCTTCATGGATTATAATACAAAATGAAAATGCAAATTGCTATCACAAAGGAAGGTATCCTATAACATCTTGAGTTATTTTCTCTCCAAAGTCCAATGTCAGTCCCAGCATCAGATCAAGCACAGAAACACCAGAAAATGTCACAGCTGAAGGATTTGTCCAGGTGCCAGGCATGGAGGTAGGACAATGAGCTAAAGTGAAAGTAACAATAAGTCTTGGTTCTCTTACTGCGAAAGGGCAAGCAAGAGGCAAAAAAGAGGTTCCAACTCCCTGGTGTCCCATTTCCCCCACGGAATGGCATCAGGCAAGGGTCAGGCAGACAGAGTAGGGTGGGTACTCGCCAAGAGGGGAAAGCCTGGAGTGGAAAAGTACTCAGTCAGAGTGGAGAAAAGTTCCTCAGGCAGCACCTTGTTGAGGAGGTTTTGGTGGAGGCTCCTGGGCTAGGAATGCAGACATCTGTGTGCACATGGCTGGTCTGGGGGACCTCAGTTCTTGACAGAGATCCCCTCCAGAAAATGGCAGTGCATCAAGTCTGATGTGGGGATGGCAGCTTCCTCCCATGAGGCCTGCGGGACAATGCCTTGTGTTAATCAAAGTTCCCCAGAGAAATAGAACCCATAGGATGTGTGGGTAGATAGATAGATACATAGATAGATACATAAACAGAGATTACTATAAGGAATGGCTCATAAGATTATGGAGACTGAGAAGTCTAGACCTAGGAGAACCAAAGATAGATTTCCAGTCCAAGTTCAAAGTCCTGAGGACCAGGAGAGCTGATGGCGTGAGTGCCAGTCCAAGTCTCAGTCCAATGTCAGGAGAAGGCCAGTGTCCCAGCTTGAAGACAGTCAGGTAGAGAGCCTATGGTCTGACCTGGAAGATCACACAGAGGATTTTGACTGGAGCTGGACTCCTTACATTTTCTGAGTAAGAAAACCTGAGCTAAGTTGGAGACTGTTTTCCTTCAGGTGGTGGTGGGTTGCACTTTCTCCTTGTAGGATCCCAGTTAGTATGTGGGGACTGCAGTTGGAATGAACAGGTCCAGACTCTCTCAGCTCCTCGAAGCAGGCTGCCCTTGGTGTGTGCACAGGGTGGCATCAATGCCTTGCTGGCACTTGGCATGCTGGTGGTGTGTGAGCCACTCCTGACTTCATCTCTTTCCTCTCCTGTCTTCTGCAAGACACCGCTTGTTGTGACACTTCAGGGAACTCGGAGTGGGCATGTGCTCCTTGAGGTTGCCCTGCACCAATGTTCATAGCCCACATGGCATGGGACCACCACCACCTGAGGTGTATTAGAATCCTCGGTGGAGAATTCTAAAACTCCAGGCCAGCGCAGATGGAAAGCGAAAACCACAGCCTGGTGAAACAGAGATGGACTCCACACATGTCCTCAAGAAGTAATTTAAATTCACTCCACAACAGGGGAAACAGGAAAGGGAAAGCAGAGCCCAGCCGAGAGCAGAGGTGGGAACGTGGTTTTAAAAATCACAAGGGTGGGGAGCAAGATCACAGAAGACTACAGTCAATCCTGGCTTTCAAGAGAGGGAAGGATATCCTTGGACAACTATTAAAAGTCATCGCATGATTAAAACACAGAGATGCACACAGCCTAGGTTGACCTTGGCTCTCAACACTGCACAACAGCTTTGGAACCTCAGGCAGGGAACTTGAACTACACCTCCGTCTCCTCATGTGTAACTTGGTGAGTTTCACAGTATCTCTTTCGTCGGGTTGTTGAGAGGATTAAATGAGATGATGCTTATAAAAGCATGAGATGGTTTTGACCCACTCTGAGGGCTCAATGAGTGTTAACTGTAAATATACATACATATTTATATACTACATGTATCCACGTATTCATGTATATGCCTGTATATAATGTTACATATGCAAGTAAATACATACATATATATAGTGGTGAAGTGTATTTGCAGTGAAAGTAAATCTAGTAGACAGTGGAGATCATTTGTCCAAACTTTAAAAGGAATCATACATTGAAAAGTGACTTTTGTTTAACTGTGGAGATGGGCAGTTTTTCTATCCTGAAAAACATATTTATTAAGGACAGAAACCCGTATTAACTCACCGTGGAAATGAAAAGGGACACGTCCCTAATGTCAGGAAGTGAGAAATGGAAGATTGTTGTGGTTTACGTTGCTGACGTTGCACGCACTCGCATGCACCCACGTACACTCATGTGCACATGCAGGAATCCTGGGACTGCATGTGTGTTATGTGGAACCAGGGCCATGATTCCTCCTAAGGCCTCCTGTCTTCCAGGCTCATCGTCTTCCCTTCATTCTTTCCTCTTTTTCTTCTTTATGTTCTTTTCATATTTCCCTGTTTCTGCTTTGTCCTTCTCGTGTGTTTACCTCTTACATCCACGGTAGCTATGTTTATTCATTTGAAAGTCAAAAAGAAAGTAAGAGGAAAAAGAGTTTGTAACCTAAAAGTTCTTCTTTATGAGGGAAACATCTGTCCTTGTTCAAAAATAGCCATGACACTTGTTTCATGTAAAACAGGAAGGACCCGGAAAAGTGGTGGTGAATCTTGTGGCCATCAGTGGGCTGTGAAAGCAGAGGGAAGGGTCCATAGGGAGGCCCTGGGCTGATGCTCTCCATCCAGAGAATTTCTGGCATGTTCCATGGCCATGGCCTCCTCAGGGCACATGACTCTCCATCCCCTCAGTTCCCCTCTGGAGGCTGCAATGTCTCCCCCTATTCAGCTCCCACTAGCCACTCTCAGGGGCCCTCACCCTGCCTCGGTGTGTGAGACAGCTCTGAACACAGGTTTCCACTCATGGTAAACTTATGGAGAACTTGTTCATACGTGATAAGAAGAGAAACGTAGACATAGAGAAAGGATGTGTGGATACATGTAGGGAAGGGGAGGGTGGGATGAATTTGGAGATTAGGTTTGACATAAATACACGACCATGTCTAAAATAGCTAGCTAGTGGGAACCTACTGTATAGTACAGGGAGCTCAGCTCTGTGCTCTGTGATGACCTAGGTGGGTGGGATTGGTGGGGGGGTGTCCAAGAGGGAGGGGATATATGCATACATATAGCCAATACACTTCATTGTACAGCAGAAACTAACACAACATTGTAAAGCAATTATACTCCAATTTAAAAAAAAAGAAATGGAGACTATTATATGTTGATACTAATACCAATGGGAGATTTTGTTACTTTGTAGAAAATATCTGCAAATCTTACATCACTGTGTTTTATGAGCACTACAATGCAGTGGAATGATGGACCCATATGCATTTTGTTTTTCTTCAGAACAACATAGATGCGTCTATTTGACATGGATGCATTTAAATAAATCAGTGAATTTATTGGGAGGAAACAGTCCGTATGCTAATTTTAAAAAAACCCATAGGTATGAAGACAGAATGCAGGAAAAAAGAAGAGAAAGAGACATTTTATAACACTTGCATTCTAGTAACTTGTATTTTGTACATAAAAGAGAACTGATTTTTATTATTTTCTTCTATTATTATTATTTTTTTATTATTCTCAAATGCCGATGACAAAGGGTAAATTTGATGGATTTTTACTATAGTACAGAAAATGAAAATCTAAATATTTTATTCTTCCTCTTTACTCGGTTGCGACCCATTTACATTCATGGCTAAAGAACTACTTTTGTGGCTAAAGAATTACTTTTGCAGTTGACTAGTGTGACACTTATTTCAAAACAATGTGAAGGTCCACAATTCTCATCATCCCAGCATAAAGCCAAGTGGAATGCCTATTATTCAAAACACTGTGCAAGGAAACAAATTATTGTGAAGAACATAAGTATATGTTAAATGTCTTCATGTGAATATCAGTCCACGTCAAGTGACTTTCAAATGCAGTTGTATTAACCTCAAGTGCTTATGCTTGGGAATGTGTTTGAGACATAACAGCCGTCCTTTTCTAAATGAACTTATATACAAAACAGAAATAGACCCACAGACATAGAAAACAAACTTCTAGTTACCAAAGGGGAAGGCGGGGAGGGATAAATTAGGAGGTTGGGATTAACATATACACACGACTATATATAAAATAGATAATCAACAAGGATCTACTGTATAACACAGGGAACTATATTTAATAATCTCCAAAATTTATAAACAGCTCATGCAGCTCAATAGCAAAAAAACAAACAACCCAATCCAAAAATGGGCAGAAGACTTAAATAGGCATTTCTTCAAAGAAGATAGACAGACTGCCAACAAACACATGAAAGAATGCTCAACATCATTAATCATTAGAGAAATGCAAATCAAAACTACAATGAGATATCATCTCACACCAGTCAGAATGGCCATCATCAAAAAATCTAGAAACAATAAATGCTGGAGAGGGTGTGGAGAAAAGGGAACACTCCTGCACTGCTGGTGGGAATGTGAATTGGTACAGCCACTATGGAGAACAGTATGGAGGTTCCTTAAAAAACTACAAATAGAACTACCATATGACCCAGCAATCCCACTACTAGGCATATACCCTGAGAAAACCATAATTCAAAAAGAGACATGTACCAAAATGTTCATTGCAGCTCTATTCACAATAGCCCGGAGATGGAAACAACCTAAGTGTCCATCATCGGATGAATGGATAAAGAAGATGTGGCACATATATACAATGGAATATTACTCAGCCATAAAAAGAAATGAAACTGAGCTATTTGTAATGAGGTGGATAGACCTAGAGTCTGTCATACAGAGTGAAGTAAGTCAGAAAGAGAAAGACAAATACCGTATGCTAACACATATATATGGAATTAAAAAAAATGTCATGAAGAACCTAGGGGTAAAACGGGAATAAAGACACAGACCTACTTGAGAATGGACTTGAGGATATGGGTAGGGGGAAGGGTAAGCTGTGACAAAGCAAAAGAGAGGCATGGACATATATACACTACCAAACGTAAGGTAGATAGATAGTGGGAAGCAGCTGCAGAGCACAGGGAGATCAGCTCGGTGCTTTGTGACCGCCTGGAGGGGTGGCATAGGGAGGGTGGGAGGGAGATGCATGAGGGAAGGGATGTGGGAACAGATGTATATGTATGACTGAATCACTTTGTTATAAAGCAGAAACTAATAATAAAAAAATATTTTGTAATAATCTATAATGGAAAAGAATCTGAAAAAGACTATATATATATGAATCACTTTGCTGTATACCTGAAACACTGTAAATCAACTATACTTCAATTAAAAATAGAAAAAAAGAGAAAACTTCCAAGAAAATGTATGCATAACTGAATCACTTTGCTGTACACCTGAACCTAACAAAACATTGTAAATCAACTATACTTCAATAAAAAAAGTGCTGTGTTTTCCTTCCATTGCTTTTCTGTAAGTGTGTCCAGAGTCCTGTACGTAATTTTTGGTTTCCTGAGTGTCCACCCTGAAACTGACTTTTCCTCCTGCATTTACTGAGCACACAGTAGCTGATCAACTCATAATTTAATTGAATGCCCAGGGCAGGAATATCTGGTACCCACTGTGCTAGGTGACTTCTCAGACACTAAGCTGGGAGGACACCCTGCGTCTCCCGGCTCTTCACCGCAAGTCCCATTGTCCTTGGAGTGGGAGGCGCCTGAGTGTGCTGGGGAAACTGGGCAGAAAGGAACAGTGTACTGCTTCAAATCTATACTGTCTGGGTTCATGAGCCACAGGACCAGAGAGCTGTCAGGGAGGAGTGTGAGTGAAGGGGTGGGCGCTCAGTGATGCTCTCTGAGTGCAGGGCTGGGTGGCCCACTGTGGGTGGCTTCTAACGGTGGAGTAGGGAGCTGCTTCTGATGGTGAACTTGACTGAAGCAAGGCTAGATGGTGAAATCCGCAGGCCATTAGCTCCCCAGAGGGGTGGCCAGGATTCACAGGGTTATACACACATTCTCAGACTCTGGGGGGGTAGAACTTCCCAGGTCTTCTCCACAAACTCCAACGTGAGCCCTCCTGGGACTCCAACCGACTCATCTGCCCAGTGATGGGGCCGCATTCAGAAGGGTCGATGAGTGAGCAGACGCTGGTTTCTGCACCTCTTTGCCATCTCAGTGCATCCCTGCAAAGCCCAGAGCTATTGTCCTCAGCATTTCTTGGCGTTGAGAGTTAGCTGAAGTTTATAGGAACAATTTTGCTATCTATACTGTCTGACGATGGTGGCTGTACTCCTTGTTGGTCAAGATATTATATTTCTAAGTATTGTGTGTGTGGCTGGGTTTTTTTTTTTTCTGAACTGTCTAAAGAGGTCATGACAAGTCTGTAGCATCACACCCCCTGTTCCTACAGTCAATGGATGACATGGCTATACTGTGATGCCACTCTGACTCAGCCTCAGAATCTTTATCTACAGAAAACTCTGGATTTTGTAACGAAACCCACCTGCCACCTCCTGGTCTGGAGAACGTGATGACAAGATGTGAGTAGCCAGGAACTGACTTTTAAAAAATGTTGACTTGCCATTTGCTGCAACACGGATGGACCTAGAGATTATCATATTAAGTGAAATAAGTCAGACAGAGAAAGACAAATGTCATATGATATCGCTTACATGTGGGATCTAAAAATATGATACAAATGTACTCATTTACAGTACAGAAATTGACCCACAGACATAGAAAACAAACTGATGGTTACCAAAGGGGAACGGGGGTAGGGAGATAAATTAGGAGTTTCGGATTAACATATACACATGACTATATATAAAATAGCTAAACAACAAGGCCCTACTGTATAGCACAGGGAATTGTACTCAATATTTTGTAATAACCTACAAGAGAAAAGAATCTGAAAAAGAATACACACACACACACACACATATATATATTCAGTTTTATATATGTATATATATATATAAATATAAAACTGAATCACTGTGCCATACACCTGAAATGAATGCAACATTGTAAATCAACTATACTTCAATCAGAAAAATAAAAATGTTGTTTTGCAATGATTTCTTGGACTATAGCATTTCAACCATCAATTGTCAGTAGATATTTTATCAGTGATGTGGGAATGGTTTGTTGAACATACTATTCCTGCTGATCGTAGTTTTTCTTAGAACACCCCTCGCCTCCATAGTTGTTCTCCTTTCTCTTGGAGAGAAGGTCATGTGGCTGGCTGTGTGTACAGTGCAGGTCAGGGGTTGTCACTGTGCCTTGGCCGGTGTGGAAGGAGTGGCCCACTTCACGCTCACACCTTCTCCAGTATCGTGCCGTGAGATCCAGCCTGCTCTTACCATCAGTGACTTCGTACTCAACCCCAAGCAAAGGAGATTCAGAATCAACTATAATACAATCATAACAGCACTTCTCTGCTAGTCATTCTGCTACATGCTTCAAATGCCTTTTCTCTTTCATTCTTCACTGCAGCCTTGCAAGGTAGGTAGTAGTAGTATCTTCATTGAAGACACATATTCAATAGAAATGAGGCTTGGAGAGGTTAAAGAACTCACCCAGAGTCATATAAGAAGCAGCAGAGGGGGCTTCCCTGGTGGCGTAGTGGTTGAGAGTCCGCCTGCTGATGCAGGGAACACGGGTTCGTGCCCCGGTCCAGGAAGATCCCACGTGCCGTGGAGCGGCTGGGCCCGTGAGCCATGGCTGCTGAGCCTGCGTGTCCGGAGCCTGTGCTCCACAACGGGAGAGGCCGCAACAGTGAGAGGCCCGCGTACCGCAAAAAAAAAAAAAAAAAAAAGAAGCAGCAGAGGCAGGATTGGAACCTAGGCCCTTCATGATTTGCTCTATGATCTTAAGCCAGGTGGTTTGAAAGCTCATCCCTTGCGCTATGAAGGAGACAGTGATGGTATCACCCATGTCACCAGTCTGCGAGGACAACCTGTTCTCCTCGAGTCCCCCTGCAAGCAGAGTCCCAGGTATGCTCCAGGATGTCACCTACTGGCTGCATTAGAACCCAGACAAATAGACTCAACCAGAACAAGAGGGGGATATAACAGGTGAGTTTTGTGTGACAGAGGTGGGAGCACAACAGAAACGCAGCACTGGAACCCGCTGGATGTGCTTTATCTGAGGAATGCTTCCTTTGTTCTATTTCATGGCAAAGAAGATGTTCTGGATTATTTTAGGTGAGGGAGGGATGGGAAGAGCTGAGGGTGGCTGTAAAGGGGACTAAGAAACTTAAGGCTCGATTTGGGCTGGATTTTGGAATTCAAGAGGTTAACAGAAGCTGAATTTAGGAAAAGTTGTCCTCTCATTTTTGCTCAAAATTGTTGCTGTGTGTATGAGTGTTAAAAAAAATCAATGTGAAGTTATCAGTGTTAAAATTCATAATAAAAGATAACATCTGTGAGGCTCTAATGGTCCAGGCTCCTATTTTTATTATTAACATCAATTTAACACCCTCAGAAAAGTTATTAGGCTCAACCTCCTCTGTCATTGCTGTTGTAATAGGAATAAAGGCCATTTTCTTCTGGTTGTAAATTCAGCTTTTGAAAATGGAGCATCAGCAAGACCCTGAGAGTAAACAACCCCAAATACTGTGTGACCACTGTCTTGGCCAAGAAAATGAATATTTATGAGACTGTGTCTCGGCCGTTGGTTCAGATGCTGTGGGCTTCAGGCAGAATTACTATTCACCATCTGAGTTGTACACTTAGGTTGGACATAAATAATTTTATTCAAAACTTCATCCCAGGGATTGTGAGGAACATTCTTCATTTTATTTAGGTTGTGCTGACCACCTAATACAGGACTCAGGTACCTGTCACATTTCCTGTGTGATACTGATCCACATCTGACCGTTGGGCATTTTCTTGTCTGGTGGCAGAGGGACTGGTGGATCCACAAAAGTCCTTCAGAGTGAGCTGGTCTGAGAACCCATGTCCTCCCAAGCCAACCCTTTGTCCCCAGAACGTCTGTTAATGTGCGACCTGGTGGCCTCAGATTAGCATTAAGTGTCAACCAAAGATTAAGTGTGGCACAATTGTTCTGGGATATACCTGATTATATTTAAGTCTAAAATTTTTGAAACACCTTGGTAGAATTTCTGGGACACCAAGGGTCTGGACAACCATAACAACGTCCTCCACAGCAAATAGTATAACTCGATGTTCTGATGATGTGGCTGCATTAATTGCAGTCCTCAGCTTGAGAGAGGAGTTCTCTGCATTTCCAAGTGTTTTTCAAGGGTTTGATTGGATACAGGTAGCCCTCCTACAGTTTTGGGGTGGTGGATGTGTATGGTTTTGCCCACCCGTGGGTGGCTCCTTCAAATGGGAGATGTCCTGATGTTTTTGACCTACCTTTGGTCTAAGGAATGGAACTTGAATCCCTCAGCTCCATGTTCCACCCTCGAGCTGGTTATGCTGTAGAGCCTCCTCTGTTCTTTGGGGTGTACCGTAGTGATAAGGGAAAAAATCAGTACCTTTTTTTTTTTACATCTTTATTGGAGTATAATTGCTTTACAATGGTGTGTTAGTTTCTGCTTTATAACAAAGTGAATCAGTACCTTTTTGTGAAGCATCACTGAAGCCTTATGTGCTTTCTGTGTTGTCGAGCTGTGTAAATTATCTTCTGAAGGAAGAACTCACACAGCTTGGGCTCACTTCAGTACAACTCTGACAGTTTGCTGGTAGCAGAGAGCAAGGAAAACGATCACCATTTGTGTGGCAAAGATTAGGGAGCTTTGGAACTCTAAAGGGAATTGAGCGAGGAGCTCCTGGCACTCCGAGCCGAACCACGTATGGCCGACGTCCTCAGAGCAGCAGGTGTCAAGATGGGATGAAACGCTCACAGGTCTTATTAGAGGCAACTACTGTTTGAGAGAAAAGGGAGAAGGAATCAGTGGAATTAGGGAGGATGCATCCTGGACCGCCGGGCTGCAGTCTCTGGAAGGCTCTGCAGGGCTTGGGCAGCTCACCTGTGTCTCTCAGAACAAGGCTGCCCTGGGCGTTGGCTGGAGTAGCCCAGGGGAAGCGTGGTCTTGTGCAAACATGGTGAGGATGGATTGCAACGTGTGACACCTGGAGGCTTTGGTCAAAATGTCTCTGCTGTTGGAGGTCTGCAGGGCCCCTCTCAGGGGCTGCCCGAGACTACTTCTTGGGGCTTCAGTCTCCTTAACTTAATATGAAGAGCTTTTCTTCGCAAAATACCTACTTTGTTTCAGAGGCTGGCCACATCCTGGAGTCCCAAAGGGGCTTCCAGAGGGAAACAGAGGAGAGGCCGTGTGCCCCCCCCAGCCCGGAGGTGTTTCCCTGCCAGCCTCCCTCCACACACCAGCGTTTCACGGGCTTCCTAGGACCACAGACCACAAAGCCCAGTGGTCTTCTCGTGTCTTCAGTCCCATGGCTATTGGTCAGGGTCACAGGCTGTAGCCAAGCACCGGCTGTTTGCAGCTCTGTCCCTCAGGGGTGGCTTGTTGCCTCTTCTTGTCCTCTCTGGACCAGTTCAGTCACTTTCTCTCACGTTCCTCTGCCAAGTTTGCAACAGGAGGGAACCCACACTCACACCCGTGTTTAGTGAAAGTGAGGCTCCCACCTGCCGCTTCCATTTCCTGCCTGCCTGTGAGTCCGTTCTGCACCTCCTGGCTGTGTGACCCGGGGCATGATGTCCAACCTCTCTATGTCTCAGTCCTTATTTGTAAACAGGGAGACTGGTACCAATTATTAACTATTATGGATGTTTTGAGGGTTGAATGTGATAATACAAGCAAGCACTTAGCACGGTGCTCAATAAATGTCAGCTGTTATTAGGTTGAACTATTTAGAACTGCCATCTTTCTGAGTCAAAAGTCATTACATTTTGGCAGTTTTATATGGCTGAACTGAGAATTGTCATCGGACAAAGCTTTTGGGGCTGGAAACTCCTTCACCATCTGTGGGATACTCACTTGCCAGGCGGAGCAGCTGGCCTGGGCTGCTTCTGCCTCCTTGTCAGGACTCAGCATGTGCTCCTCCAAAATTCCTTAACTCCAAGAGGAGGAAGGTCTTAGGTGGGAACAGAGGAATTGGCTCCATCTCACCTGTCGTCACCTCCTCTTCACAGTGATCAGTGTTCACAGCGGTGACCTTGGACTACAGGAGGCCTCCCCAGGGTGGGTGCTCAGCTTGTGAAGGGAGATGGCCCTTTCCTGGCTCACAGAGCAAAATAGGGTACATCAGAATGACTCCTTGTATTAGGGTTCTGCAGAGAAGCAGAATCATAGGATATATATATATATATATATATATATATATATATATATATATATATATATATATATATATATTCATACGTTGAGAGATTTATTATAAAGGACAGGCTCACACAGTTAGGGAGGCTGAGAAGTCCCATGGTCTGTAAGCTGGAGGTCCAGGATAGCTAGTGATGTAGTTCAAGTCCAAGCTCAAAGGTCTGAGAACCAGGAGGCCAATATAAGTCCCAGTCCAAGTCTATGGGCTGAAGACAGATGTCCCAGCTCATCAGTCAGGCAGAGAGAGACAATTCTTTCTTCCTCTGCCTTCTTGCTCTCTTCAGGCCCACCCACATTGAGAAGGGCAATCTGCTCTACTCAGACTACGAATTCAAAGGCTCATCTCATTCAGAAACACCCTTACAGACACTCAGAAATAACATGTAACCAGCTATCTGGGCATCCCATGGCCCAGTCAAGGTCCAGGTAGGTTTACTGTGGTGATCTTGATTCAGTAAGAGCGTGTCTTTGTGGGAATGGCTGACCTTGGGGAACCATGGGAATCCTTTAACACCAGCCACGGAATGAGAGGTGCTCCTTCTGAGAACGCACTTGGGTCCGTGTGTGGGCAGGTCCTTCATGGTGAGGAGGAAGGGTCCTTGGACAATGGACTGAGAGCCATGTCCTCATCTCTGCGGGGATGCCCAAAGTCACAGGTACTCTTGTGTTCAAGGCATTCACTTCCTAAAGCCAGTGTTAAAATAACAATATGTAGCTATTCACATTTGTACATGGGAGGGGCTTAATATGATGAGGATAAAGCACTGGATTTAAACTGCAGAATTAATTTACTCCTGGTCCAACCGTGTGGCTGTGTGCAAGCATCTTACCTCCCTAGAACCTCATATAAGGCATGAGAGTTTGTGCCAAAGTCAGAATGACAAGTGCACCATCTCCGAACCCGAATCTGATTGATGAGTTCAAACTCCTTCAAGCACTGTGTTGGGAGGATTAATTATTGATATAAGGCCATGCCCAGATGACACCATATGTACTTGACAAAGGATTTATGTCCAGAACACAAAAAGAACTCCTACAAATCAATACAAGCAAGAGACACAATCCAATAAAAAAAAATTTGAACAGACACTTCACCAAAGAAGATCCAGGAATAACCAGTAAATACATGAAATGATGCTCAAAAACATCAGTCATTAGGAAAATGCAAATTAAAACCATGAGATACCATTTCACACCCACTAGCATTAGCCCAAATCTAAAAACTGATAACATCAATGTTTGTGAGAGTGTGGAGCAAGTGGAACTCTCATACATCACTGACGGTCATGTGAAATGGTACAGCCACTTTGGAAAACCGTTTGACAGTTTCTTATAAATGTAGCCATATACCTTCCCAAAGATCTAGCAATTCTAGTCCTCAGTATAGCCCAAGACAGATGACAACATTTATCCACAAAAATACTTGTATAAGAATATTTGTAGGAGGTTTACAGATATCAGTCAAAAAGTGGAAATAATCCATGTTTTCACTGACAGGAAAATAGGTAAATGTATTGTGGTATATTCATATAAGTGAATACTACTGATGCAGGTAATGGCATAAATGAATTCCTAAAACATTTTGTTGAATGTAAAGGACCAGTCAGAAGAAATATATACAGTGTGATCCCATTTATGTGATGTTAAAGAAGAGGCAAGTAAGCTGATAGAAATCAGAACAGAGGTTTTTTATCAGCATGAGGAAAACTACAAGGGGACCAGAGAGAACTTTCTGAAGTGTTGGAAATGGCATCTTAATTGAGGTGGAGGTTATATGGGTGTAAACATCTTTCAAAATTCACCACATTATGCACTTAAGATCTATGCATTTTACTGGTTGTAACTTTTACTCCAATTAAAGAAAAATAGGAAAAAACAGGAGGAGAGAAATTAGAGACCCCGAGAATAGTTTGTTCTTTCAAGGAGTTTTGCTTAGAGAAGAAAGGAGAAACAGAATGCTAACGAGAGGGGAAGTCCGGGCCAGTGGTTGTTTTGTTGCTTGTTGCTTTTTACCATGGGAGAAGTAACACCATGTTTGTGTGCTGATGAGAAAGATTAGCAAGAGAGAGGGAAGATGCATGGTTCAGGAGAACATGGGCCAAGCTACAGGAGTGATGTCCTTGACTAGGTAAGACAGAAGGTATCTAGAACACAGCAGGATTATTAGCCTTTGCCAGGAGTTGGGAGAGTTCACCTATAACAAGACGGAAGGCATTGCAAATGAGCACAGATGCAAGATTAATATCTGAGAATTTAGAACAAGGCCAGTCTGCACACTGAGTTTTCCCCCAGTCTCATGTGGCCCCACCAGTAAAGTGAGCATAGACTTGGAGTTCAAGTGAGTAAAACAAAGTGAGGGGGGATGGTGAGGGAGTGAGAGAGTGATTATCCTGATTGGTCATGGACTCTACATTCCATAAACAAGACAGTGAGGACAAGAGGATGGTGGGGTACAGGCAAAGCCAGGATTGCTAGATGGTTGGTACTGTTAGGTCTGAAGGACTAGAAGAGTTGAATCAGAAGAAAAAACATGCAGGAAATGCAAAATAAGCTGGGAGCTAAGTTTTCAAGGAACAAGTGACAGAGAACTGGGGGTCAGTTAATGATGGTGGCAAGCAGGGTAAGTAACTGGTACATAGCCTGATGAGTTGAAACTCAAAGCTAGGTGTTTTGATGAAGGAGGAAGGAAGACAATCTGGAGGAACCATGTCAAATGCTTCAGATAGATCACCCCCACCTCCAGGCCAGGTGGTGCACAGAAGGGATGCTGAAGAGAAGACTTGACAGGGCTGAGGGCAAGCAGAGTCTCTGGGAGGGGGAATGGCATGTCCCATGAGAGGAATAGGATGAAGAGACAATACTGGGGAAGAAAGGATTTTGGTATAACAGTACATTTCATCTAGCTCCATATGTCTCTGAACCTGATGACATTTTGCTACTTCTCATTTTTGTCCAGTCTGGAAGGATCACACAGCTCTTATAGAAATTAACATATTACCTGATTGAACATGTCATGACTTTGCCCAAATAGGTGTTCACACTGTTCTAAGGTCTTGCCAAATACAAGAAGGATGATCAAATGACCAGCAAACACAAAATCAATCAATCAAAATCTACTTCAATCTTACTAGAATCAAACAAATAGGAATTATTGGAGTGGAAAAATAAGAAATATTGATTTTTCTGGCATTAGAGAAAGTCAAGGAGCACTTTCACACACTGTTATTTGTAATGTCAACTGATACAATCATTTGAAGGACAGTTTAGCCAAAACTATTCAAAATTAAGACGAATATACCCTTTGTTTCTTCCATATCCACTTTTAGGAAATTAACACGAAGAAAACTGCATAGTTATACAGGAGAGTCCACAGTGTTCATAGTAGAAAAATGATTGCTCATATGCCAAATGGCTATAAAAAAATTGGGCAAACACGTGATAACTCCAGACCATGGACTATCATACAGCTTCAGAATGGATGAAGCAGGTATCTCTCTACATATTTTTTAAAGTCTCACACTTACTGCAAAGTGGTGACTATGTTACAAAGAAGAGAGTGATGTATTTGTTTTGAAATGGAAGAATGAGACATATTACTAAATGGAAAAAAAAGCAAGTTGCACAATAGTTTGTGTGCATGAACTCTTTTTTCAATAATAAATGTGTAGAAAATTAATGGGATTTTCACACAGTATAGCTGTCGTTATCTGTGCATGGTAGCATTGGAGGGCACTTCTCATGTCCTCTTTTTTAACATCTAACAGGGTGTGCAGAGTGCCAATTCTGGATCAGAGTGCCGGATTTGAATCTTGATTCCTATACCTGACAGCTGTGTGGTTGTCACCAAATCCCAAATTTCTCTAAACCTTGGTTTTTTCCTCTATAAATTAGGAATTAATAATACTACCATTGTAAACTGTGAGGGTGATGTAGGAAAAATCACGGCAACTATCCCAGTAAAACATAGAGAAAGTGCTCGAATTAATTATTATTATTATTACTAGTATATTTTACATAACAGACATGTAATTGCTTTTTCTTTACTGGAGTATAATTGCTTTACAATGTTGTGTTGGTTTCTGCTGTACAACGAAGTGAATCAGCTATATGTCTACATATATCCCTTCCCTCTTGGACCTCCCTCCCCCCCACCATCCCACCCATCCATCTAGGTCATCACAGAGCACCGAGCTGAGCTCCCTGTGCTATACAGCAGGTTCCCACTAGCTGTCTATTTTACACATGGTCGTGCATATATGTCAGTCTTAATCTCTCAATTCATCCCACCCTCCCCTTCCCCCACCCGTGTCCACTTGTCTGTTCTCTACATAATTGCTTTTCTATTCAGAAAAGAAATAGATTTTTTTAAATTTTATTTTTAAGGAACTTAGTTGGGACACAGTCCTGGAGAGATGTAGCCTCACCTCCACATGAAAGTGGCCAAAATTAATGAAAGAATGAATGAAGTGACTGATGCTGATGGAGAACCAAATGGATTCCTGTGGATATTAATTGATTTGAATCTAAAATCAGTGAAAGATTTATTTATAGTTCACAGGAAGTCAAGCAAGCCAGTGACTTTTTAGGATGACATTTTATTTCATGTTTTATAAATTCCTGATGTCTCTTGTGTATAGTAACTTACACCCTGTGGTGTGGAAACAGGGGTCCCTGAGCTTCTCCAGCAGCAAGGAATTTCCTGCCTGCTGAAAGCCAAGACTTTCAGCTTTGGAGAGGAGACAGGTGACTGAGGGAGAATATAGTTGTGGACACTCCTATCCCCAAATTACACCTGGTTACAATGTGGGCCAAGAGAAGGCACCCCTCCCCTCTGGGGGGGGGGCGCTAAAATAGAGACTAGGTGAGAGCCTATGGAGCAGGCTAAGATATACTAACAGCTGGGCCCAGCCCTCATAAGTCCCCAAAAGATGTGTCGATTTTCAGTCCCCTCCCTAAGAATCAGAGAGCAATTCCTTTCCATTTTGCATCTCAAACCAGGGTGGGATGGCACGTTTTTCTATGGAAAGCTGGGGTCTGGAGGCAATTCTATTTATGGAACAAAATTTTGGAGAGTAAATAACTCTACACTTTGGGATACTGAATCAAAATTTCAATTTTCTGCTCAAGTTTGAAGCCTTAGACCTAGGCAGACCTCTCTCTCTCTTTCTCTCTCTCTCTCTTCCCCCTCCACCCCGTTATCTCCCTCCCACCCTCTTTTTCTCTGTATGTCTTTCTTTTCTTCTTAGGGAAAGTATAGTTTTTGGTCACAGCCCTTGTCTTTGAATCATGTACATTGAGAGAACATAAACTGCAGTCCTTTTAGTAATTTAGATCCTACACTTTTAGCTCATGGGACATCAGTGAAGGTATCTCAATTCAAATGATCACTGAGAGGGGCTGGATGGAAGAGAGCATTCCCAATATGGGAGGATGGTTTGAAACAGCAATTATCCTCAAGGTTTTTGTGGCTGCTTGTATCTGTCCCCTACATATAACAAAACACCTAATCAGCAACCACTGGTACAAATTATCCTCTTGTGACTTCTGGCATATGCAGTGGTATGTTGTTTTTACAGCGCCTCTATTTGTATTAATGTCTCACATGGTAGCCTCTTATTAGCACAAGGACTGTGAATATTTAAACGGGCACAGAGTAGGGCACTGAGCTCATGTATTTTGGATACAAGCCTCTGGCCATTCTTCCTTATTTACACTCAGGAGTCATTCTTGAGCCCTCTATGATGCTAAATTCATTTTCTCATCTCTCTTTAGCCAAAACACCTTTGACCAAATGTATAATGTCCTTTTCACCGAATCTTGGAAGAAAGAAGCTATGAATTAGAAGGAAGTGTGATTTTCTGTCTTGGGAAGACTATCAGCCTAGGACATAGTTATACTCTTGCTTGACCTCTAATCCTTAAAAATAATCAACTTCATGCCACACACACAATAAAAGTTTATTTTTCTTTATATGTGTGCTTCTTGGTGTTATTTTTCTCTAGCAAAGGTTACACTTTACATTGTATTAGCTGGAACTATTGTTATAGAAGAAACACTATGAATCACTAGTAAAGTGATTCCTCTAGTGTTAGATATTTTTATTAATATTAGAACAATTGTGGATCAGTGTCAGTAAAATTTGAGATTTTCTCTTTACCCCCACCTGCCTTTTGTTTTTTTTCTCCACCCCTCCATCCCTTCTTTCCTCTCTCCCTTCTTTCATTCTTCTATATTTATTTTTAGGAAAGAGTTAAACATATATTTCAGATAAGATATTTGATAGTTCCAGAACTATGTTTGGGTATTACTTATTATTTTAGATGGAGGGAACACCTGTCAAAGATTTCATTGCTGAGATGCAGAAACAGATCCACTCAAGGCCATTCTCTCACCTCACACTGGCTTCCTAGTCTGATGTCCCTGCCTTCGATTTTTCTGCCCTGTACGTAAATAAGCACCCAGCAGTATTACATTTCCTAAATGATCAGTTTCATGAAAATTTTGAAGGCTCTTTTAGGGGAATTCTCACTACTTAAAGGACAAAGTCCACAGTCTTACTTTCTGTTTAGGACTTGCAATGAATGGCTTCCACATTCTTGTGGGAGCAGAATTCCAGGATGCGGAGCTGTCCTTAAGGGAGGATGGGCTCCACGCTGTCCCTACCCCCCACCAAGTGCATCTCTAACTCCAAACATTTGCTCATACCCTTCCACTCCTTGGATGTCTTTGACCCTAGTCCCACACAAATCCTATCCCCTCACCAAAGATTCAACTCTACTGTCTCTTTTACTAGAAAGCTTTCCCTAATAGTTTCTAGTCTCACTGAATCTCACTTTCCTGAAATTCCTTTGACGTTCATTACTTAAGATGCCCTCCAGTATGAGAAACCCAAACACCTATACCCACCCAACTACGGCCGAGGTTGATCTTCATCTGACTTTTCTATCTTACTGTTTTCATCAATATACTTTACTATTCCAGGGAACTCTTTCCCGGGGAATTAAACATTGCAAATAACTTTATTTGCAAGAAGTTCAGGAACTTCCTTAAAAATTTTTTTTTAAATGAACTTGAAACTGTTAGAGTTTTTAATAGATAGCATCAAACAACTCGTTACCCTCCAAGACATTATGAAGCCCTCCCTTCAAAACCTTCCCTTTGGAGAGACCTTCGATATGGCAGAGGAGTAAGTTCACCTTCCTCCCGACAAATACATCAGAAATACATCTACATGTGGAACAACTCCTACAGAACACCTACTGAACGCTGGCAGAAGACCTCAGACCTCCCAAAAGGCAAGAAACTCCCCGCGTACCTGGGTAGGGCAAAAAGAGAAAAGGAAAAACAGAGACAAAAGAATAGGGACGGGACCTGCACCAGTGGGAGGGAGCCGTGAAGGAGGAAGTTTCCACACACTACTAGCCCTTTCACTGGCAGAGACGGGGGCGGGGGGAAGCTTCAGAGCCACAGAGGAGAGCACAGCAACAGGGGTGCGGAGGGCCAAGCGGAGAGATTCCCACACAGAGGATCGGTGCCGACCGGCACTCACCAGCCCGAGAGGCTTGTCTGCTCACCCGCCGGGGCGTGCAGGGCTGGGAGCTGAGGCTCAGGCTTCGGAGGTCAGATCCCAGGGAGAGGACTGGGGTTGGCTGTGTGAACACAGCCTGAAGGGGGCTAGTGTGCCACAGCTAGCTTGGAGAGAGCCCAGGAAAAATTCTGGAGCAGCCTAAGAGGCAAGAGACCATTGTTTCAGGGATCCGTGAGGAGAGGGGATACAGAACACCTCCTAAACAAGGTCTAGAAATGGGCACGAGCCGTGGTTATCAGGGCAGACCCCAGAGACGGGAATGAGACGCTAAGGTTGCTGCTGCTGCCACCAAGAAGCCTGTGTGCGAGCACAGGTCACTATCCACACCTGCCCTCCCGGGAGCCTGTGCAGCCCGCCACTGCCAGGGTTCCATGATCCAGGGACAACTTCCCCGGGAGAACACACAACGTGCCTCAGGCTGGTGCAACGTCACGCCGGCCTCTGCCACTGCACGCTCGCCCCGCCTCCGTGCCCCTCCCTCCCCCTAGCCTGAGTGAGCCAGAGCCCCCGAATCAGCGGCTCCTTTAACCCCGTCCTGTCTGAGCGGGAACAGATGCCCTCAGGCGACCTACACACAGAGCTGAGGACAAATCCAAAGCTGAACCACAGGAGCTGTGCGAACAAAGAAGAGAAGGGAAATCTCTCCCACAGCCTCAGGAACAATGGATTAAATCTCCACAATCAACTTGTTGTACCCTACATCTGTGGAATACCAGAATAAACAACAAATCATCCCAAAATTGAGGTGGTGGACATTGAGAGCAACTGTAGACTTGGGGTTTGCTTTCTGCATCTAATTTGTTTCTGGTTTTATGTTTATCTTAGTTTAGTATTTAGAGTTTATGTTCATTGGTAGATTTGTTTATTGATTTGGTTGCTCTCTTCCTTCTATATATATATATATATATATTTATTTATTTATTTATTTTTGTTTTTCTCTTTTTGCTTCTTTGTGTGATTTTTTCTGTATAGCTTTGCATTTGTCCAAGGGTTCTGTCTGTCTGCCATGTTTTTTTTTAAGTATAGTTTTTAGCGCTCGTTGTCATTGGTGGATTTGTTTTTTGGTTTGGTTGCTCTCTTCTTTTTTTTTATTTCTCTCTCTTTTTTATTACTTTTTAGTCTATTTATTTTTAATAATCTTTTAAATTTTTATTTTAATAACTTTTAAAATTTTATTTAATTTTATTTTTCTTAATTTTTTCTCCTTTTTCTTCTGAGCCGTGTGGCTGCCAGGTGTCAGGTGACAGGCCTGTGCCTCTGGAAATCAAAAGAAAGCTGGAGTAGCAATTCTCATATCAGTCAAAATAGAGTTCAGGATGTTGGTCCACCAGAGACTGATTGGCTCCACATAATATAAAATGGGGAAAGCTCTCCCAGAGATCTCCATTTCAATGCTAAGGCTCAGCTCCACTCAACGACCAGCAAGCTACAATGCTGGACACCCTCTGCCAAACAACTAGCAAGACAGGAACACAACACCACCCATTAGCAGAGAGGCTGCTTAAAATCATAATAAGTTCACAGACACCCCAAAACATACCACCGGACATGGTCAGCCCACCACAAAGACAAGATTCAGCCTCATCCACCAGAACACAGGCACCAGTCCCCTCCACCAGGAAGTCTACACTACCCACTGAAAAAATCTTAGCCACTGGGCCAGACACCAAAAACAATGAGAACTATGAACCTGCAGCAGGCAAAAAGGATACCACAAACACAGTAAGTTAAGCAAAATGAGAAGACAGAGAAACACACAGCAGATGAAGGAGCAAGGCAAAAACCCACCAGACTAAACAAATGAAGGGGAAATAGGCAGTCTACCTGAAAAAGAATTCAGAGTAATGATAGTAAAGATGATCCAAAATCTTGGAACTAGAATGGAGAAAATGCAAGAAACTTATAACAAGGACCTAGAAGAACTAAAGAGCAAGCAAACAATGATGAACAGCATAATAAATGAAATTAAAAATTCTCCAGAAGGGATGAATAACAGAACAACTGAGGCATAAGAATGGATAAGTGACCTGGAAGATAAAATAGTGGAAATAAGTACGCAGAGAAGAATAAAGAAAAAAGAATGAAAAGAATTGAAGACAGTTTCAGACACCTCGGGGACAACATTAAATGCACCAACATTCGAATTATAGGGGTCCCAGAAGAAGAAGAGAAAAAGAAAGGGACTGAGAAAATATTTGAAGAGATTATAGTTGAAAACTTCCCTAATATGGGAAAGGAAATAGTTAATCAAATCCAGGAAGCACAGAGAGTCCCATACAGGATAAATCCAAGGAGAAACATGCCAAGACACATATTAATGAAACTATAAAAATTAAATACGAAGAAAAAATATTAAAAGCAGCAAGGGAAAAACAACAAATAACATACAAGGGAATCCCCATAAGTTTAACAGCTGATCTTGCAGCAAAAAACTCTGCAAGCAGAACGGAGTGACAGGACACATTTAAAGTGATGAAAGGGAAAAACCTACAACCAAGATTACTCTACCCAGGAAAGATCTCTTTCAGATTTGACAGAGAAGTTAAAAGCTTTACAGACAAGCAAAAGCTAAGAGAATTCAGCACCACCAAACCAGCTTTACAACAAATGTTAAAGGGACTTCTCTAGGCAGAAAACACAAGAGAAGGAAAAGATCTACAAAAACAAACCCAAACAATTAAGAAAATGGTAATAGGAGCACATATATCACTAACTACTTTAAATGTTAATGGATTAAATGTTCAAACCAAAAGACACAGACTGGCTGAATGGATACAAAAACAAGACGCGTAGATACGCTCTCTACAAGAGACACACTTCAGACCTGAGGACACATACAGACTGAAAGTGAGGGAATGGAAAAAGTGAGGGAATGGAAATATTCCATGCAAATGGAAATCAAAAGAAAGCTGGAGTAACAATTCTCATATCAGTCAAAATAGAGTTTAAAATAAAGACTATTACAAGAGACAAAGAAGGACACTACATAATGATCAAGGGATCAATCGAAGAAGAAGATATAACAGTTATAAATATTTATGCACCCAATATACCACCACCTCAATACATAAGGCAAATGCTAACAGTCATAAAATGTTAAATCAACAGTAACACAATAATAGTAATTGACAGTAACACAATAATAATAGTAGTAGGGGACTTGAACACCCCACTTTCACCAATGGACATGTCATCTAAAATAAGAATAAATAAGGAAACACAAGCTTTAAATGAAACATTAAACAAGATGGACTTAATTGATATTTATAAGACATTCCATACCAAAACAACAGAATACACTTTTCACAAATGCTCATGGAACATTCTCTAGTATAGCTCATATCTTGGCTCACAAATCAAGTCTTGCTAAATTTAAGAAAATTAAAATCGTATTAAGCAGCTTTTCCGACCACAACACTATGAGACTAGATATCAATCACAGGAAAAAAAGACTATAGAAAATACAAACCCATTGGAGGCTAAACAATACTAAATAACCAAGATTTCCCTGAAGAAATCAGAGAGGAAATCAAAAATACCTAGAAACAAAGGATAATGAAAACACGATGACCCAAAACCTATGGGATGCAGCAAAAGCAGTTCTAAGAGGGAAGTTTATAACAATAAATTCCTACTTCAAGAAACAAGAAACGTCTCAAATAAACAACCTAACCTTACACCTAAAGCAATTATAGAAAGAGGAACAACAACAACAAAAACCCCAAACTTAGTAGAAGGAAAGAAATCATAAAGATCAGATCAGAAATAAATGAAAAAGAAATGAACAAAACAATAGTAAAGATCAATGAAACAAAAAGCTTGTTTTTGAGAAGATAAACAAAATTGATAAACCATTAGCCAGACTCATCAAGAAAAAAAGAGAGAAGACTCAAATCAACAGATTTAGAAATGAAAAAGGAGAAGTAACAACTGACACTGCAGAAATACAAAGGATCATGAGAGATTACTACAAGCAACTCTCTTCCAATAAAATGGACAACCTGGAAGAAATGGACAAATTCTTAAAAAAGTACAATCTTCCGAGACTGAACCAGGAAGAAAGAGAAAATATGAACTGATCAATCACAAGCTCTGAAATTGAAACTGTGATTAAAAATCTTCCAACAAACAAAAGCCCAGGACCAGATGGCTTCACAGGTGAATTCTATCAAGAATTTAGAGAACTAACACCAATCCTTCTCAAACTTTTCCAAAATATAGCACAGGGAGGAACACTTCCAAACTCATTCGACGAAGCCACTCTGATACCGAAACCAGACAAAGATGTCACAAAAGAAGAAAATTACAGGCCAGTATCACTGATGAACAGAGATGAAAAATCCTCAACAAAATATTAGCAAACAGAATCCAACAGCACATTAAAAGGATCATACACCATGATCAAGTGGGGTTTATCCCAGGAAGGCAAGGATTCTCCTGTATAGGCAAATCAATCAATGTGATACACCATATTAACAAATTGAAGGAGAAAAACCATATGACAATCTCAATGGATGCAGAAAAATCTTTCAACAAAATTCAACACAGATTTATGATAAAAACTCTCCAGAAAATAGGCATATAGGGGACTTACCTCAACAAAATAAAGGCCATATATTACAAACCCACAGCCAACATCGTGCACAATGGTGAAAACCTGAAACCATTTCCTCTAAGATCAGGAACAAGACAAGGCTGCCCACTCTCACCACTATTATTCAACATACTTTCTGAAGTTTTAGTCACAGCAATCAGAGAAGAAGAAATAAAAGGAATCCAAATTGGAAAAGAAGAAGTAAAGCTGTCACTATTTGCAGATGACATGATACTATAAATAGAGAATCCTAAAGATGCTACCAGAAAACTACTAGAGCTAATCAATGAATTTGTTAAAGTAGCAGGATACAAAATTAATGCACAGAAATCTCTTGCATTCCTATATATTAACAATGAAAAATTTGAAAGAGAAATTAAGGGAACACTCCCATTTACCATTGCAACAAAAAGCATAAAGTACCTAGGAATAAACCTACATAAGGAGACATAATACCTGTATGCAGAAAACTATAAGACACTGATGAAAGAAATTAAAGACAATACAAACAGATGGAGAGATGTACCATGTTCTTGGATTGGAAGAATCAACATTGTGAAAATGACTATACTACCCAAAGCAATCTACAGATTCAATGCAATCTCTATCAAACTACCAGTGACATTTTTCACAGAACTAGAACAAAAAAATTTACAATTTGTATGGAAATGCAAAGGACCCTGAATAGCCAAAGCAATCTTGAGAAAGTGAAACGGAGCTGGAGGAATCAGACTCCCTGCCTTCAGACTCTACTAGAAAGCTACAGTAATCAAGACAGTATGGTACTGTCACAAAAATAGAAACACAGATCAATGGAACAGGATAGAAAGCCCAGAGATAAACCCATGCACATATGGTCACATTATGTTTGCTAAAGGAGGCAAGAATATACAATGGAGGAAAGACAGTCTCTTCAATAAATGGTGCTGGGGAAACTGGACAACTACATGTAAAAGAATGAAATTAGAACACTTCCTAACTGCATACACAAAAATAAACTCAAAATAAATTAAAGACCTAAATGTAAGGCTAGACACTATAAAACTCTTAGAGGAAATCATAGGCTGAACACTCTGAGACATAATTCACAGCAAGATCCTTTTTGACCTACCTTCTAGAGGAATGGAAATAAAAACAAAAATAAACAAATAAGACCTAATGGAATTTAAAAGCTTTTGCACAACAAAGGAAAACACAAACAAAATGAAAAGGCAACCCTTAGAAAGGGAGAAAATATTTACAAATGAAGTAACTGACAAAGGATTCATCTCCAAAATATACAAGAAGCTCATGCAGCTCAATATCAAAAAAACCAAACAACCCAATCCATAAATGGGCAGAAGCCCTAAATAGACATTTCTCCAAAGAAGACATACAGATTGCCAACGAACACATGAAAGGATGCTCAACATCACTAATCATTAGAGAAAGGCAAAACAAAACCACAATGACATATCACCTCACTCTGTTCAGAATGGACATGATAAAAAATCTACAGACAATAAATCCTGGAGAGGGTGTGGAGAAAAGGGAACCCTCTTGCACTGTTGGTGGGAATGTAAATTGATACAGTCACTATGCAGAACAGTATAGAGGTTCCTTAAAAGTTTAAAAATAGAACTACCATACAACCCATCAATCCCACTACTGGGCATATACCCTGTGAAGGCCATAATTCAAAAAGAGTCATGTACCACAATGTTCACTGCAGCACTATTTACAATAACCAGGACATGGAAGCAACCTAAGTGTCCATTGACAGATGAATGGAGAAAGAAGATGTGGCACATATATACAATGCAATATTACTCAGCCATAAAAAGAAATGAAATTGAGTTATTTGTAGTGAGGTGGATGGACATTGAGTCTGTCATATTGAGTAAAGTAAGTCAGAAAGAGAAAAACAAATACCATATGCTAACATATATATAGAATCTAAAAAAAAATATGGTTCTTATGAACCTAAGGGCAGGACAGGAATAAAGATGTAGATGTAGAGAATGGACTTGAGGACACGGGGAGGGGGAAGGGTAAGCTAGGATTAAGTGAGAGAGTAACACTGACATATATACACTACCAAATGTAAAATAAATAGCTAGTGGGAAACAGCTGCATAGCATAGGGAGATCAGCTCGGTGCTTTGTGACCACCTAGATGGGTGGGATAAGGAGGGTGGGAGGGAGATGCAAGAGAGAGGAGATATGGAGCTATGTGTATATGTATGGCTGATTCACTTTTTTATACAGCAGAAACTAACACATCCTTGTAAAGCAATTGTACTTCAATAAAGATGTTAAAAAAGGGGGGGATATATGTATATAAAGACCTGATTCTCTTGCTGTACAGTAGAAACTAATGCAACATTGTAAAGCAACTATACTTCAATAAAAATTAATTTAAAAAAAAGGGAGTCCAGGTAGCTAGTGTCCAAAAGACCCAAACTTCTTGAAGGCTTTCAGGGAAAGGTTTTTAAAGACAGGGTGAGGGAAGAGGGTTGTGTGTGTGTGATTAGCTCATGAACATTCTTCTGATTGGTTGTTGGTGGGGTAATCGGGAGTCAACATCATCGACCTTCTAGTTCCAACTGGCCTGAGGTCTACATACTTCTGGGCAGCATAAAGTTAACTTCTTTCACCTGATGGGGGTTTCAGTGTCTGCCAAACAGCTCAAAGGATATGGCTCAGAATATTATCTATAGCCCTTGAGGAGGAACTAAAAGTCCTTGACTTTGTAATGGCTAATCTGTTATTATTTTGTTTTGCTTGACTTTTCCTTTCTTTTTTCATTTTCTCACTTCTCTGATTAAATTTACTCTTTGGAACTTGGGGAAGGCCTAGGAGGCTAAAGTTTTTCTACAGAGAAGAGGCAGGTGAAGGAGACTGAGGTGAGTCTGTTCTGGGAATGCCCCATTGTGTCCTGCTTGGTTACAATAGGGCTTTTGTGTGGATAAATTGAATTTTACACACAGGGCTCTGAAAGCATCGCTGGGCACATAGTGAGTGCTTATTGTGGTGATTGTTGTTATTAAGTGGAAAATCTCTTTATAGTCCTAACATGTACAAGAGCCTCTTCTTTAAAGAGTTTCTACCCACACTTCTTTTATTACATTTATTTATTTTTCATGTTGTAAATGCTCTAGTGAAAAATTTAGAAAACATAAATGTAAAGAAAAAAACACCCATGCATAAACACTGTTCCTTTGGTTGTATTTTATTTTAATTTTTAAAAAATGCTTGTATATTATTATTTTTATAAAATTGAGATCATATGGTTGCTTTGTATGCCTACTTTTAAATTTAGTATTATGCTTTGAAAAATTTTCTAGGTCAGTGAATATCCTTTGAAAATAAGCATGATTTGAAACACATACAGGGAGAACACCATGTGAGGACAAAGGCAGAGATCGGGGAGATGCATCTACAAGCCAAGAAAAGCCAGTGATGACCAGCAAACCAGCAGAAGCTAGAAGAGAGCATGGAACAGATTCCCCCTCTCTGCTCTCAGAAGGAACCAACCCTGTTGGCACCTTGATCTTGGATTTCCAGCCTCCAGAACTATTTTGCCTCAAGGATAACAGAAGATCAAGAGATCACTTGAAGACTATCATGATGGGGCTTTCTAAGAGCTGCATTGATGGGGCATTAATTACATTAATCTCATATGTCAATGATTTCAGCTCTTACCTATGGCAGGTACACTTTCCAGTGCATGCCAACCAAGAAGATAGGTATTCAGAGAGCTCATTCTCTATCTTCTGACTTCCTTACAATGAAGACAGTCTATAACTAGAAGATCAAACCATCAAACATACTAGCAAGCAAGCAAACAAACTAAGAACTGTCAGATGTTTGGAAGAGAACATCTGTGCATCTGAATATTTTGAAGAACCCTGATGGTAGAGAAAATTTTGTGGCAGGGTCCAGTCTCACCTGTTTGCACAAGGATGGATGACTTTAGTTTACATTCCAAATGCTCCCTCTTTCTGCCTCCTCTGATGTGGATCAATAGTCACATACGGTGTCTGTGTGTTTCTGGGCTTTTTAGTCTTTTCCATTGGTCTATCCTACAGAGGTTTTGCATATCCATTGGCAGCTTTTTTTTAATTGAAAACTTATTTAAATTTTATTTTGAAACTCTTTGTCACTAATATATAGGAATGTTATACACACACACACACATATATCTGCAGCAAATTTTTAATGTATTACAAATTTTATTAAATTGTCTGCAGACTTATTTGGATTTTTTCCTTATGTTTTACTTATTATCTGTGATGAGGGTTTTGTTTCTTACTATACAATTTATAAAGATTCATTTCTTTCACCTGCCTTGATGTAATGGATACTATCTTCATTGCCAAATAGAAATTGTGACAGTGGGTATACTTGTGTTCCTCTGGATTCCAAAGCAAGGTTTACAATGTTTTGATATTAAATGTTTCATAGACATACTTTATCAGAAAAAAAGATGCATCCTTCTTTTGCCAATTTGCCATGAATTAAAAAAAATGAATTGGTATTAAATCAATCAAATAGTTTTTCTGCATCTGCTGAGATGATCATTTTTTAAAACTTATTAATGTGGTTGATTGCATTTATTGACATTCGATTGTTAAACCAAATTGCCATTCCTCAAAAAAAACCCCAAACAATTTGTTCATGATGCATTAAAAAAATAAACAATTTCCTACTGTTGTGTAATATTCCATTGTCTAGATTAGTGCTTCCCAAACTTGCCTATCAATCCTCTGGATTTTATTAACACAGATGTGCAGATTCACTAGGTTTGGTCTGGGGCCTGAGATTTTGCATCCAGTGCCCATGAGATCCTGATGCTTGTCCATGAGCCACACTCTGAGAAGCAAGATTATAGACATAACATGATTAATGTAAATAATCACTTATTGATAGATACATCAATTAGAATTTTTTGACTTTAAAAATAACTCTCTGATGAGACTTATATTTAAATCTTTTCCTAATTTCCTGGATATGGAATGGGTAGGTCAAAGTCTCTTAAAACTTACTATCAAATGCTTCTGATAAAGGATGTATACATTATGGTCCCACCAACAATATTAAGAGCTCCTCTATGTAGCAACTGGAAAGCTTCTAGAAACTGACTATAAATCCTTCTGTTTGTAAGTGCCCATGATACTTGTTTTCTATTATTAGTTTTCTATTGATGCATAACAAATTATCACAAATTTATCAGCTTAAACAACATCATACTAGCTTCCAGCTCCATAGGTCAGAGTTCTGCACACTGTGGCCAGATTCTCCGTACGGTCCCATAAGGTCAAAGTTAAGGTATTGGCAAGATTGGGCTCTTAACTAGAGACTCGGGAAAAATTTGCTTCCAAGCTCCTTTGGGTTGTTGGCAGGATTCAGTACCTTGGGACTATGGGACTGAGGTCATCATTTCCCTGCTGGCCTTCAGATGGGGACTGTCCTTAGCTCCTATTTGTCACCTGCATTCCTTCTCAGCTAGCACCCTCTCCATCTTCAAAACTACAGTGATCATCGAGTCCTTCTCATACTTTGAATTTCTCTGACTGCTCCACCACCAGCTGGAGAAAACTCTCTGCTTTTAAGGGCTTCTGGTGTTACCTTGGATGCCCTTGGATAGCCCAGGATAATCTTTCAATTTTAAGCTTAACTGTGCCATGTAACATAACATGATGCTATGAAGCAATTATCTCATCATATCCACAGGGTCTGGAGAGTAAGGTAGGACATATTTGGGGGGCCCACTTAGAAATTCTACTTATCATACCATCCAAGTAAAAATTTGTTATTTTCTCTTCACTCTCTGTCTTAACTGTTTCAATTCCTCTGTAATAATCTTATACCTCTGGATTGTAACGTTTCCAACCCTGTTTTTTCTTTTGTATTTATCTGACATGTTAGGGTTAATGATGTTGCTGAGGCACTCAAAATAAAAACTGAAACCCAGTAAATGGATTATAAACTAAAAATCGCTTTGATGGCCAAGACTATCACTGCTCTTCACACTTGTTAACAGAGTCTTTAGGGGTGAGCAAATGGATGAGTTTTCACTCTGAGGTTTAAATTTTTCTGTTTAATTTTGAAGGTTCATTAGGATGGAAGTTTATGCACAGGATAGAATACCATTTTCCAGCATGCCAGGGATCTGATCTGTTCCAGTTATATGACATTTCCAGATTGTTGGTAACTAAATGCAAACTAGTGAACTTATTGATGCTGTTACCCACAAAATCATATTAGCAGTGAGGAAACACTGTCTGTTAGGATTCAGGCCATGCTTCCTTTATCATAAGATGGACCTGTCTTGACATTCCCAACTGGAGGTGGCATCACCCCATGCCACACATTATAGAAAAATGTTCTTCATTTGTTACAAAGCCATGTTTTTTCCAAATGCAAGATTATAAAAATTCCCTTTGAAATAATTCTGTCATTTAGATGCATTTGTTTTGACTTTAAGAAGGGGAGGAGCTTCTATGTCCATTTTACCACAACTTCACTAACTGTCAAAATTATTATTGAAACTTTTTTAATTTGATAGATGAAAAATGATATTTCAATTTGAGTGAAACAGAACATTTAATGCTAATTAGTCATTTATGTTTCCTCTTCTGATTCTGTTCTTGTCCATTTTCATTGATTTGTAACCACTTAATATGCTCAGAGCATTAACATTTTATCCTGTGATATTTCTGACATATATCTTGTCTCATTGCATGCTTTAACACTTTTTTTTGACATACAGACATTTCAAAGTATTATGAGATAATTTTTTAAATTTGTGATTTCTCCCATCATTTCTTATCCTCAGAAGTTGGCTTTTTCATCCCAAGATCAGATACATTTTTCCCCAGGCTTTTCATTATTTACATTTTTTTTGATCCACTAGGAATTTCTTTCAGAGTACAATATGAGGTCGGGACTCTTTATTTTTTTTTCCCTCTAAATACTTAACTTGTTATTCTAAATTATTTCATCAAATAATTATTTTCCTTTATGTAATGATTTTAATGCCATCTTATATAATATACTGAATTCTCCTTTATATATTCAGGACTGTTTAAGGATGTCTGTTTTGTCTCATTGATTTGTCTGATTATTCTTCAGCCAGAAGCATTCTTCACTAAGTTATAATTTTATATATATTCTCAAATATCTGATAGAATATAAGAATCATTCTTCACTATTTTATTTTTCAAAAACTACTGTTATTTCTCCAGATGAACTTGAGAATCAGTTTTCAAGTTCCATTTAAATTTTTCTGTTGCACTGAATGTACAAATTAATTTGGAGAGAGCATTGACATCTTTACTAAATTGAGTCTTTCAATTCAGAAATAAAAAGAATCTATGTAGTTAAGTCTTTTTATGTTCTTCCTAAAGTTTTAAAGTTTTTCTCATGTGAGTCTCATACATGCCTCATTAATTTATATTAATAGATTTCTTATTACTTAATTGGTATTTTAAGTTTTTTTGGTATGATGACTGAAATCTTTTCTCAGACATGTTTTTGAATTGGTTATTAATGATATATAGAGAAGCAATTGATTTTAGAAATTTCTTTTGTACCACAATTTACCTTTGAGATACCTTACTCTTTATTGACAAGAGAAAAAGAAGAATTCCTGTTCTTCTGTTAAACATGAACGAAGTCATAACCTTATAGATTCTCTGCTATATGATGTGTTTCTGTTTTCAGGTAGAACTATCCTCATAAATACTATCTGTCTCATTTCAAACATTCATTCATTTCCTCACCCAAGTTTGTATTAAACTACCACTACCAATAAGATAGTGAATAAGGACCCCCCAAAGATGGCCATATCCTAATCCCTAGAACCTGTTAATATGTTACCTGACATGGCAAAACAGACTTTGCAAACACGATTAAACTAAAAATCTTGAGATGGAGAGATTACCCAGGATTACCAGGGTGAGCCCAATGCAAGCACAAGGATCCTTATAAGATGGAGGCTGGAGGGTCAGAGTCACAGATGGAGGTGGGACAGGGCAGACAGAGGGAGATTGGAAGATGCTACTCTGCTGGCTTTGAAGACAGAGGAAGAGGCCATAAGCCAAGGGATGCAGAGGTTTCTAACCGCTGGAAAAGGCAAAGACATGGATTGTTTCCTGGAGCCTCCAAAAGGAACACAGCCCGACTGACACCTTGATTTGAGGACTTCTGATCTTTAGAACTATAAGATAACAAATTTGTGTTGTTTTAGATCTCTAGGTTTGTGGCAATTTGTTACAACCACCATAGGAAACAAATACAGGAGCTCACTGAGGAAGAAGAAAGGACAAGAAGCCACAGTTTGTACTGTAATGACTTACTGAGTGCAGTTCCCATAACAATACAAAACTACAAGTATTTAAGGGAAAGACAACAGGTGTCAAGTATATGTTTTGAGAATCATAACTTTCTTGAAAGTCTGACTCTGGGTTTTAAGTGCTTGCATTTCTCCCCTTGGTCACCATCACAGACACATTCCTGCTCTGCAAATAATGCAGAGAACCAACCTGGACACACTGGTCCACTCAGGATTCTGCCCTCTCCCCCTTAAAGCTAGTGCTGGGCCTAACTAGTGACCTCTGATCAGTGGGTATGTCTTTGGGGGACCTCAGTGCAGTGTCAGGAAAGGAAGGAGGAGAAAGATCACCTGTTTCAGCCTTTAACTTCCTCTCAGTGGTCTCCAGGGTTTCTATCCTGGTTCCAAACACTCCCAAAGCTGCATAAGAAAACCCTGTGGATGAAGGGACCCAGGCCCATTGGTGGAGTTTAGTTTTTCTGCACCTGGTGTGTCACATCCTCCTCCCTGTACCCTCAACATCTATACAAGAGCCCCTTTCAGCCCTGCCTGATACTTATTTTGAGATGAATTCTGATAAATTCACTTTTTTTCCTTTTCTTCTTTTCCAGAGATGCTTGCTTCCCATGGTGTTTAGTGCACCTCATGGACCAGAGTTCCACAAGGCTCCCCAGCTGGCCCACCACTTCATGTGGCCCTGTGAGGACACAGCTCTACCTGCGTTATATCCCCTCAGAGGCTGTACAGGTTCTGGAAACTCAGGCAGAGTCTGGGACCCTGTAACAACCCATGGTAGTGAGTCTGCAACTCAAAACTATTAAAATAAAAGCTGGATTTATGAGCACCATGCATCAAAACTCGACATTCTCTGTCATTCTTTAATGGGGCAGAACTGTGTTTCCAGAATTTGTGTGACTCCAAGCAGAAGAGTTGCTACATTTTGATGTTTCAGTTCTCTACTAAGACAATATAAGTAGTGACATATTCCTCATATATTCCTACTTGTTTTTCAAGAGACCCTCAGGCTTTCAGATTAACTAAATACTAAGGTTGGGGTTATTTGTTTTTAATTTTTAATTTTAAAGTAATTATATATTCACAGGAAGTTGCAAAGATGGTATAAAGAGATGCCAAGTACCCATCATCCAGATACCCCCAATGGTTACATTTTATACAACTATAGTTCAATATCAATACTGACATTGATACAATGTGTATGAAGTTCTATGTCATTTTATCACATGTGTAGATTTCTTGTAACAACTACCACATCAAGATACAGAATTGTTCCATCCATGCAAAGACCTCCCTCATGTTACCCCAGCAGAGTCATAGCCCCCACACAACCTTGACCATTCCTAACCCCTGCAAACACTAATCTGTTCTCCATCTCTGTGATTTTGTCATTTCATAAATGAAATCATACAGTATATGACCTTTTGAGACTGACTTTTTTCATTTAGCATAATGTCCTTGAGATCCATCCAAGTTGTGACATGTATCAATATTTCAACTCTTTTTGAAAAGGAAACCCTCCTACACTGTTGGTGGGAATGTAAATTGGTACAGCCACTATGGAGAACATGTATGGAGGTTCCTTAAAAAACTGAAAATAGAGCTACCATATGATCCAGCAATCGCACTCCTGGGCATATATCTGGAGAAAACCGTGGTTTGAAAGGATATATGTACCCCAATGTTCATTGAATCATGGTTAACAGTAGCCAAGACATGAAAGCAACCTAAATATCCATCGACAGATGAATGGATAAAGAAGATGTGGTACATATATACAATTGAATATTACTCAGCCATTAAAAAGAATGAAATAATGTCATTTGCAACAACATGGATGGACCTAGAGGTTATCATACTAAGTGAAGTAAATCAGACAGAGAAAGACAAATATCATATGGTATGGAATCTAAAAAAAATGATACAAATGAACTCACTTATTTACAAAACAGAAACAGACTCACAGACTTAGAAAACAAAGTTATGGTTACCAAAGGGGAAAGTTGGGGCGGGGGAGAGATAGTGGGAGTTTGGGATTAACATATACACACTACTATATTTAAAATATAGTAGTACAAGGACCTACTGTATAGCACAGGGAACTCTGCTCAATACTCTGCAATAACCTAAATGGGAAAATAATTTGAAAAAGAATAGATACATGTATATGTATAACTGAATCACTTTGCTGTACACCTGACACTAACACTAACATGACATTGTTAATCAACTATACTCCAATATAAAATAGAAATTAAAATTAAAAAAAATCAACTCCTTTTAATATCTGAAGAGTATTACATGCTGTGGATATTTTATAGGACCAAAGTTGCATTTGCTCTCTTGTGCACAATAAAGCCTATCTACTGACAGGGAGCTGTAGTAAAGGAAAGTGTGTTTATTTCAGGGTACCAAGCAAGGATTCCAGGCAGTTGGTGCTCAAAAGGCCAGAACTCCTCAATGGTTTTCAGGGAAAGGTTTTTAAAGACAGAGTGAAGGAGACAGTTGAAAGGTGTGTGATCAGCTGGTGAACAGTCTTCCGATTGGTTGGTGGTGAGATAACAGGGTGATATTTGGGGAGTCAACGTCATCAACCTTCTGCTTCCAATGGGTCTGGGGTCTACATGCTTGTGGGCGGCATACAGTTAACTTCTTCCACCTGGTGGGGGTTTCAGTATCTGCAAAATAGATAACATCCTGATCATTGCTCAGGATATTATCTATAGCTTGTGAGGAGGAATTAAAGGTCCTTGACTTTGTTTAATTCCTAAACTCTTATTATTTTGTCTTGCTTGATTGTTTTCCTTTGTTTCTGCATTTTCTCACCCCTCTGATTAAATATATTCTTTGGAACTTGGGGAAGGCCTAGGAGGCTAAAGTTTTTCTACAGACAAGAGACAGGTAGAGGACATGGTGGGGGGTGGTGTCTGCCCCAGCAAGGCCCCATAGGGTCCTCCTTGGTTACTGATACACCACAGTTTAACCATTCACAGATTGAGGGACATTATACTTGCTTCCAGTTTTTGGCTAATAAAAATAAAACTGTTATAAAAATTCAAGCACAGGGTTTTGTGTGGACACAACTCTTCATTTCTCTGGGATAAATGCCTAGGAGAACTACTGCTGGGTTGTGTGGAAAGTGTATTTTCAGTTTTTTAATAAACTTCTAATTATTGTTTAGAATGGCTGTACCATTTCACATTCCCACCTGCAATGTATGAGAGATCTAGTTTCTTCATCTCTTCGCCAGCATTTGGTTTTGTCACTACTTTTCTTTTAGCTGTTCTGATAGGTGTGTATTAATCTCTCATCATAGTCTTAATTTGCATTTCTCTGCTGGCTAATAATATTGAACATTTTATCATATGCTTATTTGCCATCAGTATAGTTTCTTTGGTGAAATGTCTCTTCATGTCTTTTGTTTATTTTCTAACTGGATTATTTGCTTTTTACTGTTGAATTTTGAGAGTTCATTATATATTCTAAATATGGGTCCTTTTTCAGATACATGGTTTGCAAATATTTTCTCCCAGACTGCAGCTTGTCTTTTCATCCTTTTAATGAAACCTTTCACAAAGTAAAAATTTTGAATTTTAGTGAGGTACAATTATGCATATGTTTTTGACATCATGTCTAGAACCCTTTGGCATTCCCTAGGTTATGAAAGAGTTCTACTCTTATCCTCTAAAAGTTTTATAGTTTTACACTTTACATTTAAATCTATGTTCCATTTTGAATTACTGTTTATAAGAGGTGAGTTTAGTCAGGTTCATTTTCTTTTGCCTATGGATACCCAGTTGCTCCAGCGCCTTTTGTTGAAAGACCATCCTGCCTCCATTGAATTGCTTTTGTATCTTTACCAAAAGTTTTGAATTTTGCCTCTTATAGAGCACGCAGCCCAAATTCAGATGCAGTGAAACCATCGGTACTGTGGTTTCAAGCATCCCATTCAGTGGCTGTTTCTTACATGCATGTGTGTCATCAGGAACAAGTTGCTCTGAGAGCCGAATACAACAGGTAACTTACTGGCAGGCTGAGCAGATTGAGAGAAATAGAGAGTTAGTTTGTAGACTGGAGAAAGCATTCTTGCCAAGATGTGCTGGGTTAGATGCAAGTGGCCTTTGAGGCCTTCAGACAGCCATCTTGGGAATGCTTGGAAGGTTCAGAGAAATGCTGGTGCATTGTTGAGACAGTCCTTGGGATGCAGCTTAAACCTAATGAGCCGTTGTCTCCCATGTTAACAGTGCTTATACTCCTGGTTCGCAAAAGACAACTATGATTTGAAAATGCCTCTTGCCTTAAGATCTCCCCAGAGAAGTGACAAAAAACAAGCAACACCATTTTTTTTTTTTTTTTGCACAATGTACGAACTGATGTCAAATTCATAGGTAGGATGTAGTTTATTTGCTTGAGTCATAGGTCCCTGGATTTTCTGGGTAATAAGATGTGGCCACCATAACATAAACTTCCACTTGGGAAATCACTCCTTCAAATAAGGCTGTTGACTTCCCTTCTGCTTGACTTCTGCTCCTTTGCATACATGTTCTGCTTTGGGCTTGGGGACACAGGACCACTGCCCAGGGGCAGGATTGACCAAGATGAAGGGCCTTCAGACTTTCTGCTGAGGGGTTTGACTGAATGTAAAACAGAACGGTTGCCAGCTGGCCTCTGGAGTCCACCAGCACAGTTGGCTCCATGGAAACCACCAGCAGCCTCTTGTCAGACCCAGAGTGACTGTGTGCTGAAAACAGGCTCTCAGCAATGTTATATCTGGCTGAAAATTTTTAAATGTTTATGACTCGGCAGGTGGTCAATTCAAGGACCAAAGTGCAGTTTAATTCCCCAAGAAATAAAATCTAGGGTATAAAAGAAAGAATTTCCCCTAGAGAAGAAGAATAAAATTGAAGGACCCTGGAGGAGAAAAGCAAATCATAAGGATAGCAGCTGTGTTGGATCTATTGAGGGCCAGCTCATTGTCATGGGCACAGGAGGTGCTGTGCTTACCTGTCATGAAGAATTTGTGAATTCACGCAGGACTCCTGCTCCACCACATCTCCAGCAGCTTTTATGTGTTCACCATTTTTATTGCGTTTACTCCATGGGTCTAGTGAACAGACTGCAGACCATAAGGTGAAGGGATGCTAGTGTGCATAGGAAAGAGACAGCCTTTGAAGGCCAAGTTAGACTTCTTCTGCACTTAAAAGAATTGTGGTAAAATACACGTATAAAATCTACCATCTTAACCATTTTTAAGTGTACAGTTCAGTGATACTAAATGCATTCCCAGTGTTGCACAATCATCACAATCATCCATCCCCATAACTCTTTTCATCTTGTAAAACTCTTATCTATAGGAAACTCTATTCCTATTAAACAATAACTCCCTGTTACCCCTCCCCCAGTCCCTGGCACTCACCGATCTACTTTCTGTCTATGAATTGACAACTCTAGGCACCTCATATCAGTGGAATCATATTGTTTTTGTCCTTTTGTGTCTAGCTTATTCCACTTAGCAAAATGTCCTCAAGGTTCATCCACGTTGTAGTATATTGCAGAATTTCCTTCTTTTTAAAGGCTGAATAACATTCAATTGTATATATAGACCACATTTTTCTTATCCATTCATCAGTTGATAGACACTTGTGTTGCTTCCACACTTTAGCTATTGTGACTAATGCAGCTATGAACATGGGTGTACAAATATCTCTTTCAGACATTGCTTTCAATTATTTTGTGTCTATACCTGGATCACATACTGGATCATATGGTAAGTATATTTACAAGTTTTTGAAGAACTGCCATACTGTTTTCCGTAATGGCTATACCATTTTACATTCCCACCAACGGTGCACAAGTGTTCCAACTTCTCCACGTCCTTGCCAACACTTGCTATCAACTGATTTTCTTTTATAATAACCATTTTTTATTTTTTTAACATCTTTATTGGAGTATAATTGCTTTACAATGGTGTGTTAGTTTCTGCTTTATAACAAAGTGAATCAGTTATACATGTACATCTGTTCCCATATCTCTTCCCTCTTGTGTCTCTCTCCCTCCCACCCTCCCTATCCCACCCCTCTACGTGGTCACAAACCACCGAGCTGATCTCCTTGTGCTATGCGCCTGCTTCCCACTAGCTATCTATTTTAAATTTGGTAGTGTATATATGTCCATGCCACTCTCTCTCTTTGTCACAGCTTACCCTTCCCCCTCCCCATATCCTCAAGTCCATCCTGATGGGTGAGGTGATATCTCATTATGGCTTACATTTCACTAATGATTAGTAATGTTGAGTGTCTTCTCATGTGCTAATTGGCCATTCAGTATATCTTCTTTGGAGAAATGTCTATTAAAGTCCTTTGCCTAATTTTGAATCCCCGTGTTTGGTTTTTTTTTTGTTGTTGTTGTTGTTGTTCTTGGGTACCAGGTTAGACTTTTGAAAGGGTGTATAGGGCTGTTAAAAAAAAAATTTAGTGTGGCCCAGGAAGCTAAGCCTGAAATGGGGAGGCTAAAAACTTGTGTCAGCTTCAAAACCAAGTTGTTTTTTTGTTTTTTGAGATTAAGCCAATAATGTGGCTTCTGTGAGTCTCAGATTCTTTAAAAGCAAGAAGTTGGGGGCTTAGCTTGTGTTGCTCTCTGAGAGTGGAAGGATGATTAGAAGTGTCTGGAAAACAGCCACATGGAAACCCATCCAACATAGAATGAACCACTGCCTCACCTTTCCATTTGTTTTATAGGTTTCATTTGAAAAGATGCTGCTCTTTAACTCTCCGTACATTACTGCCCATTTCTAGGACATGTCATGGGTGTGTCTGAAGGACTAGGAAGTGTTCAGAGGGAGGTGAATGTCACTGGTGAGTTTAATTCATCAAGGATCTGCAGGACACCGACTGGGAAACTGGCACTGGGCCTGGCGGGCACTCTGAAAGAAAAAACAGGGAATGACAAGGTGTCTGAATGATACAAAAACCCTGAAGAATTTCCAAGCTCACTATGGAGAGAAGATGTCAACCCAGGCACAGTGAAATAAAAGTGCAGCGGGGTGTAATGGTTAGAAAAAGAAGGGATGGACAGGCAGTTACCAGGATAAGGGAGTGTTGTCACCCTGGTCTGGCTCATGACACCTTAGCAGGTGGCACTGACTTTCAGGATAAGTGTCAGTAAGACCCATAATGCTTGCACTTCACTCCCCTTTCTCAGCTTCTGTCCTCTCGCAGAGGGCAGTGGGTAGGCTGAGGGACAGATGGGAGGGGTTTGCCATCAACTGTTATGGTGGCAGATACTCATTAAGGGAGCTCTCCTTCTAACCCTGCTGGAAAGCTCCACTCTGAGACCGTAGTTTACCATCTTGGCTGGAAGGTCCTTCCCCGAGATCTAGCATCAATGGGGCAGAAGGACATAAGTGCCTCCTCTCAACCAGGAAGGCGAAAGCAAAGTTTCCTTTAATCAGCAGGGGTTGTAGGTAATCCTGGTGGTTCTTTTCCATGGTTAAGCGAGTGCAAGTCTCAATAGGGATATTAACCCAAGCCATTTCAATTTCAGTGTCTTGTCATCTTAAATTTGAAGCCTAGTATGGGCTTCTCAATGGTCATTGAAGAAAACCTCTAAAATACAACAATATTGGTGAACCCAAAATACAACTGACAAATTGGACTTTTTAGACTTAGAGATTTTGAAAATATTTGTAAGATGGGTATTTTCAAGGAAACTTTCACCATTCCCATCATTCAAATAGGAGTTGTTTCCTGGAAGACCTTTAAATAAACCTGTATGTTCAGCCCACTCATCTGCCAAAGGTGAACCCTGAAATATCCAGGATGTGGGCCTGTCACCCCAGCTGGGTCTCCTTTATCTCCCGTTGGTGTTTTCTGATGATGCCAAGCAGAGAACCAGAGGCTATAGTCTGACCCCTTCATGGTCATCTTTGCCTTATACTTCCCTCTGGTTGAGGGTCAGTTGGAGGTAAGCCTAGGCTCCTAGAGGCTCTGCTGATTATGTCCCATGTCTCTTCGATGTCTGCCTAGCAGATGTCTGTCCATAGGGAAATGCAGATCAAAACCACAATGAGATACGACTTCATACCCACTGGGATGGCTGTAATCAAAATGACAGATGGTAATAAATATTGGCAAGGATGTGGATAAATTTGGACCCTCACAGACTGCTGATGGGAATATAAAATGGTGCAGCTGCTTTGGAAAGCAGTCCAGAAGTTCTCCAAAATGTTAAACATTGAATTACCATATGATCCAACAATTCCACTCCCAGGTATATACCCAGGAGAAATGAGAGCAAGTCCTTTTCCATATGCTGGAAAAGCTATTCAGGAGCTGTTACAGCTGTAACCCATGTAGGCAGCCAACATGCATTCACTCATGTAATTCATTCATTCAACAAATGTTGAGTGTCTACTGTATGTCAGGTACTGGGAAACAGTAGTGAACAAAGAGACAAAAAGTCCTGCCTTCATTTACCTTACAAGGCAGTGGGGAGAAGGACACAAGCTATTAACCACATAAGTAGAATATGTACTGAATTAGATAGGGGCATGGGGGTCAGGGGAGATATTGCAATTTTAAATATGATAACCAGAGAAGACCTCACTGGAAAAGGTATAGCTTGAATGAAGACCTTAAGGAGATGTGGAAATGAGTCAGACAAATTTCTGGAAGAACAATGTTTAAGAGAACAGTACCTCAAGGGCAGTGACCATGAGGTGAGTGTGTGCCTGGCACATCCCCGGGGCAGCAAGACCAAAGAGGCTGGATGTGAGTGGGTGGGTGGTTGAGGCTGCTGTAAGGGTGATGACTTTTTATCTGAATGAAATGGGAAGAGTTTGGGGCAGAGAGATGACATGAAGTGACTTGGGCTTTAGAAGGATCACTCTGACTCTTTTGTGGGGTGAGTTGCTTGCTCACTGATGCTCAGGACAAGGGGAAATCAGGGAGACCAGTTAGGAGGCTATTGCAATAATCCAGCAAGAAATGATAACATCTTGGACCAGGAGATCGCAGTGGAGCTGGTGAGTTGAAGGATTTCTCCTAGTGCCCTTGGGAGAGTGGCGGTGGATGAAGTCGTGTGAGGTTTTGTTGTAGAGCTAGAAAGAGAGAATCTGGGTGAGTAAAATCGAGATGGATCAAGGAATGTTGAGAGGCGATACGGGCTCTCAAGCAGGATGCTGTGTTATTTATACACAGCAAAAGGAAAAGGCTGGTGTCCTAGTCAAAAGATTGCAGCTGTCCATCTACCATAAAATTACAGAATTAATCCAGTTGCTGAGTCCACTGTAAATGATGGCAGAAACAACATATGTAAATTGAGAGGATAAAATTGCTTCATTGGTTTGGTTTCCAAATCATGGAAAGAAAAACACCACATCAGTTTATTGAACAAACACACAGAGGTGCTTCTGAGCCACAAGGCTGAAAACCGTTTATGTTTACTTTCATAATTGGTTCTCTGGATTGGCTGAGAACATAATACCACCATTCCCTTCAATAGCCTGTGGAAAAACTGATTCCTTTTCTGTCTTATAGGTTCATTTCTTTCTTCCTCCACTTTGTGTGATTGTAATAATTGTCCCCTTTGGGTGGTTCAATTGCCCTGTGTGGAAAATAAAGCAAAATATATACACACACACATATATATAATGGATAGGTCTGGAAGAGCCTCTTTTTCTAAGGATATGTAATAAAAGATACATATTTACTTTAGGAAATTTGCTCCTTGATTGAATTTAAAATGTGTTGAATATTGAAACTTTGATTTCCTTGTAGGTTTTCAGGAGCATAATTATTCCTTCAAATCCTTCCTGCCTGTGATAGGTGACGAAGATGGAGAGGTGAATAAAACAGATAAAACTCCACTTTATGGAGTTATAGCCTAGTTGGGGGAGACAGGAAATGGACAAATAAGTAAGTGTAATGTAGTATGTCAGATATGAGCTCTACAGAGAAAAACAAGCAAAGATGTGGATGAGGTGCTCCAGGGTAGAGGTGGTTGCCAATTAAATGGGGTGTGCAGGGAAGTCTTCACTGAGAAGAGTAGGTGCAAAGGCCCAGAGGTAGGAGGACTGTCCAGGACCCCACGTGGTTGGGGAAGAGTGAACGGGCTGAGTAGTAAGAGATGGGGGCAGATTGGTAATGGGAGGGAGCACAACAAATAGGTGCTCATTGAACCTAAGTTCTCCTAACAGCCTTCTCTATGAGAAAGGATGCCAGAGGAGGGACAAGGCATGTTTAGAAGGATTGTGTAAAGACAGAATGGGTTAAGATGCTTGCAAATCATGTATCCAATAAGGGACTTGTATCCAGGTTATATAAAGAACTCTAACAAGTCAATAATGAAAAGATAAATAACCCAGTTAAAACTTACACAACAGAAATAGAGTCACAGATGGAGAAAACAAACTTACGGTTACCAAGGGGAAAGGAGAGAGAGGAATAAAGTGGGAGATTGGGATTGACATATGCTCACGACTATATATAAAATAGATAATTAATAAGGACCTACTGTATAGCACAGGGAACTCTACTCAATGTAATGACCTATATGGGAAAAGAATCTAAAAAATAGTGGATATATGTATATGCATAACTGATTCACTTTGCTGTACAGCAGAAACTAACACAACATTGTAAATCAGCTATATTCCAATAAAAATTAATTTTTAAAAATCTGCAGAGGATTCGAATAGACATTTCTAAAAAGAAGATCTACAAATGGCTAATATAAATTACATTTCCCTAATAGCTCATGATATTGAGCATGAAAAGATGTTCAACATCATTAACCATTAGGGAAATACAAATCAAAACCACAATGAGCTACCACTTCACACCCACTAGGATGGTTGTAATGAACAAAACAGGTAATAACAAGTGTGGTCAATGATGTGGAGAAATTGGAACTCTCATAGATTGCTGTTGAGAATGTAAAGTGATTCAGCTTCTTTAGAAAACAGCCTGGAAATTCCTTAAAATATTAAACATAGGATTACCAAATGATCCAACAATTACACTCTTTACTATATATTCAGGAGAAATGAAAACATGTGCCCACATAGAAACTTGTACACAAATGTTCATAGCAGCATTATTCACTGTAGTCAAGGTTATTTGTGGAAACAGCTCACACGGCCATCAACTGATGAATTGATAAATAAAATGTGGTATATCCATATAATGGAATATTAATTGACAATAAAAAGTAATGAGGGATGCTTAAATGCTTCAACACGAATGACCCTTGAAGACATTTTGCTAAATGAAAGAAGCCAGATACAGGAGACCACGTACTGTGTGATTCCATTTATAGAAAAGTTCCAAGACAGGCAAATCCAGAGATAGAAAGCAGGGCCTTGGGGTAGGGGATAAAGGGGTTGGGAGTTTTCTTTTGGGGGTAATGAAAACGTTCTAAAATTACCTGTGGTGGTAGTTGCACAACTCTGTGAATACATTAAAAACCATGGAATTGTGTACTTTAAGTGGGTGAGTTGTATGATACGTAAGTTACATTCTCTTAAAGCTATTAAAAACACACAAACAAAAAGGACAAGTCTGACTGCTCTGTGGAGAACCTTCTACAGGGATGCAAGCAGGGAGTAAGGATCCCAACAGGGGGACTGTTACATCAACCTAGGCACAGAGATGAGGGTGGCTGGACCCCAGTGGTGGTCGTGGAGGTGAGGATTTTACATTCGTTTCATAACAGAGTGAGGGAGCTTTGCTAACTGAATTGATGTGGAGGGATAGGGGAAGGGGCTGTGCTATTACTCTATTATGAAGACTGGGAGAGTGGAGCCAAAGATGGGGAATGAACCCCAAAATGAGCAGCCCCATGGCCCACCACTATGGCTAAGGTAGAAGACTAGATGCTCAGGATGTGCAACGGGATGTAGACCCCAGTCCTTGCTTCAGGAAGTTTACAATCTGAGTGCAGATTTTGACACAGGAACACCAAAAAAGTTAAATGAGCACCAGTACTAGTGCCATGTTGTTTTGACTACTGTAACTTTGTAGTATAGTTTGAAATCGGCGAATGTGATACCTCCAGCTTTGTTCTTCTTTCTCAAGATTGCTTTCGCTATTCAACGTCTTTTTGCTTTTGTGCAAATTTTAGGATTTTTTGTTCTAGTTATGTGAAAAATGTCATGGGTATTTTGATTTTTTCCCATTTTTAAATTGAGTTGTTTACATTTTTATCATTAAATTGTAGCAGTTTTAAAAATATTTCTTGACAGAAGTCCCTTAAAAACATATATGAATATCTTCTATCAGTCTGTGGCTTGTCTATTTAGTTTCTTAATAACATATATTAGATGAGCAGAAGTTTTAATAATGGTGAATTCCAATTTACCAAAATAATGATTTTAATGGTTATTACTTTCTGTGGATTCTCTAACAAATTTATGTCCACCCCCAATGTCATGAAGTTATTCTCTTTGGTTTTCTTCTAGAGCTTTACAGTTTTAGTTTTTATGATTAGGCTTAGATCTCTCCCGGAATAATTTTTGTGTAGGGTGTGAAGTGGGAATTGAGATACTTTTTTTTTCCATATTCACTTGTTTCCACATCATTTTTTGAAAAAAAATTCCTTTGAATTGCTTTTGTATGTCTGTCGAAAAATTATTGGATCATATATGTTTGGTTTATTCCTGGAAACTCTGTTTAGTTCCATTGATCTATTTTTGCCTATTCTTTAACCAGCACTGTACTGACTTGATGACTGTAGCTTTATTAAATTTTAAGTCAGTTAGTGTAATTTCTCCACATTTGTTCTTTATCAAGATTGTGTTAGCTATTTTAGGTACTTTGAATTTTCATATATATTTTAGGAGCAGCTTGTCAGTTTTTATTTTTAAAAAAGTGCTGGGGTTTGGCTTGGGTTTGCATTGCATCTACAGATAAATTTGGAGAGAACTGACATTATAACATGTTGTCATCTAATTTTTAAACATTGTACATTTATTTAGGTTTTCTATTATATCTCTCAGTATTGTTTTATAGTTTTCACTATAGAGATCCTATACACCTTTTGCTAAATTTATCTCTAAGTATTCCATGTTTTGTGAATACTATTGGAAAGAATATTTTTAAATGTTATGTAATAAAATTCACATGTCTAAATACATACACATATATATGTATGTGTGTATGAGTATATCTACATTTATCATCTATATTTATCTATCATCTATCTATCTATCTATCTGTCTATCTATCTTTTTTTTGGTGTCCATTCCTCTGAAGTGGCTAAATTACATTCCTTAGTTCATGGTGCAATTTCATCATTGACCCATGCATGGCAGGTATGTTTCATGTACATATGTATGTATTTTTAGTAGTGTAATAAGCACCCTTTAATCCACCTGCTATAGCAAAACTTCATTGACAATAAGCTACATCTAATCATATGCCCTCTCCCCAAATCTCCCTGCTCACCATACTCAAATATCATCATCCTGAATCTACCTCTTAATTTGTTGAATTTTTCCTTTGTGATTGGACTTTAAGTGGTCTTTCTAGGTTTCTTCTATTACAAGTAATTCTGTAATAAATATTCTTGTGCAGTATATTTAGTCCAAACCCTGATTATGTACTTGGAATGTATTCTTATAGCTGGAATTATGTCAAAGTACATTAAAAGACAAGATTTTTAAGATTCTTGTATATTTTACTGCACCTGTCAAATGGGCACATCTCCCAATACCTGGGTACTCAGCACAGATTGAGAGCATCATCCAGGCTTCTGGGAGAACACCTGGCCTGTACCTGTGTGCAGGGGTCTTTCTAGTCCACAGTCCACACCACTCCATCTGTATATCATCCTCCATAACAAAACAAAATGTTCCTTACACCTTGTTGTGTAGCCTGTAGAGAAACCCCGTTGTCCAGGGAATCAGACCCCTCTCACCTGCCCTTAGCTATCCCTACCCTGGGGATAGCAATGACTTCATGGATAGTCATTCCCCAGGGAGGAACCCTGTAGATACAGTTTGTTTATATATTTATCCAGTTCAGCCTAACAAGCCTTTGTGATTACTAATAGTGTTCATGGCAATGACCTCTACCCTTTGAGGGGACTCTTCTATCTGCCCAGCACTGTTGTAGGCATCCTATAGCATCGTCTGGCTCAATCCTCACAAGTGTGCTGGGGGATGACTGTCATCACCCTCTTTCAAGATGGGGAAAAGGAAACAAGAGGCAGTGACTAACTGCTCAAGATGGCACAGGGGCAAATGGTGAGGCAGGACCCCGGGCAGCTGTCTCATCCTGGAGGCCACGCTTCTCCATGAGGTGACTGAGTCACACCCTGAGTGGAGGGCAGAAGGGGAAGGGGGAGAGAAGGAAAAGGACGTAGCCCTGCCCTCCATGGACTTAACTGCCCAGCAGAGAGCAAAGGACACACATGTATCCACACATGAACATGTACATGAAACACACCCACACCGCACATGCACACACGCTATCACACACACATCCACATGGTTACACATACACCATACACTCACACACACACTGTTACACACACACTCACATCACACATGCACTTCACACACACACTGTCACACACACACACATACACTCTCACATAGGTATACACTGGTGCATGGGGGCACGGACAGCTCAAAAGTGACACTGCAGCAGAAAGGCCTGCACCACTCTTCACAGGAAGGGACCCCAGGAGCTGCCCAAGCAGAGGAGACCCTGGGGTGATGTGAGCTCTGGGTGCTGAGTGCTCACGAGCTGGAGGCTGAGGCTGCTCAGTGGATGTGGGGCCTCTGTCTGGGGAGCAGTGGAAACAGGAAGGAGCAGCTCACATGTAGGGGACAGTGAAGACAGACCACAGGGGACATTGTGTGATCTGGGGTCCAAATTCCAACCTGGCTACAAGTAAACTGTCAAGGGTTACAAATTATTTATGCTGATAAAAACAATGTCAGATTGATAAGATAGATAGATAAATAGATGATAGATTAAAAAAAGGAAAAAATAAAAGAACAGAAGAGAGGAGAGGTGAAGGGAGAGGCCAAAGTCTTCTCCCTCCTGCTTCTTCAAATTCCTCACCCGGTGGGGACTGGGGAGGGGCCATCCTTCCAGAACGTTTTCAGAATTCTCTATATACAAGCATCTTACCATTTCACTCAATAACGTATTTTGGACCTGTTTATGGGGCAATAGTCTCAATTCTATTTCACTCTTTTAAGGCCTGACTTCATATTAGGAAGAATATTATCATTTCTTCTGCCCATTTTGGATCCTTTTAAAAGACCAATCACTTGCAGGTGCAGAGTTGGCTCCCGTTGCCCTGAAAGGGGTCTGACTTCCCCTGGGAGGAGCCCTTGCCCCAGTGCCCACTTCATGTCCCATAGATCTCTTGATCCCTGGCACCCTCTAGGACTCTCCAACTGGCCTTAGATTACATTGTTCCCACAGCAGTGAAGGAACTGGAGACCAGGCTCTCATGGCAGAATCCTAGAGGATGAACTAGGAGGCTCTGAGCCTGGGTCTGCCTGAGAGATATTAGGAGAGCAAGGTGTGGTTTAATGAAATAAAAGTTGGTTAACTGAGCTGAAAGAAGGACATGCACCCTCCACAGAGACCCACTCTGAAGGTGACTTGGCAGATTGGAGACCCTCCCCAAGATGGCAGGACCACATGAGAGATGGAGCCATGGTGACTGTGTCACCCCCAGTACAGGGTCACCCTCTTCAAGGAGCACTTAAATTACACAGGGACATGCTGGCTCCACAGAATCCATGAAATTATAAGACCCTGCCAGGTCCAGTGAAATTTTCCAGGGTTGTTAGGATTAGAATCCAGGTCTTTCAATTAATACCTTTTGGGACACCCTTCACCCTTCACCCCTGCCTGCCCATAGTGACCACACACAAGGAGAGAGGGAGCCTCAGAGGAGGGAGATTCCCTGGGACTTTGAGGGTAGGACCAGGTTTCTCTGAAGCAGAAGAAAACTTTAAGTCAGGAGAGTGGGTTTTACCCAGGGAAGAGACTCCACCATTCTGCCTCGATGTGCTCTTGTGCACAGAAAGGGGTGTGGCCTGGCCCTGCTCTGAGCCCTAGAGGGGCCCAGCTCCAGACTGTGATCAGCCCTCTTCACCTCCCCTCAGACTTGTATAAGTGATTAGATCACTTTCTATTTCAGAGCAGTTAGGGAGAACTGTTTCCTAGAACCCGGCTGGTCTACTCTCCCTCAGCCTACCTGATCAGCCCTGGGAGGCTGGTGTGAGGATTGGTATGAACTTTTCTTTAAATGTTCAGTAGAATTCACCTAGAAAGCCATCTGGTCCTAGGCTTTTGTTCGTTGGGAGTTTTTTAAATTACTGATTCAACTTTATTACTGGTCTGTACATATTTTCTATTTCTTCTTGATTCAGTCATGGGAGATTGTACATTTCTAGAAATTTATCCATTTCTACTAGGTGGTCCGTTTTATTGCCATATAATTATTCTTAGTAAACTCTTATGATTTCTTGTATTTCTATTGTGTTGGTTTTAACCTTCTCTTTCTTTCTTAGTTTATTTACTTAGGTCAATTTTGCTTATCTTTTCAGAGAACCAGCTCTTAGTGTCATTGATATTTTCCTTTTTTGGGGGGTCTCTATTTCAGTTATTTCTGCCCTGATATTTATGATTTCTTCTACTACATTTAGATTTTGTTTATTCTTTTGCTAGTTCCTTCTAATCTGAATGACAATCTTGCCTGGTAGAGTATACTTGGTTGTAGGTTTTCTACTTTTTCATCACTTTGCATATATGGTACCACTTCCTTCTTGCCTGCAAAGTTTCTGCTGAAAAGTCAGCTAAGTTTCTGCTGAAAAGTCAGCTGTTGGTCTGATGAGAGTTTTCTAGTATGCAACTAGATGCTTTTTCTCTTGATGTTTTTAAAGATTCTCTTTATCTTTAATTTTTGCCATTTTAATTATAATGTGTTTTGGTGTAGACCTCTTTGGGTTCACCTTGTTTTGGACTCTCTATTCTTCCTGGACCTGGATATCTGTTTCCTTTCCCAGGTTAAGGAAGTTTTCAGTTATTATGCCTTCAAGTAAGTCCTCTGTCCCCCTCTCTCTTCTCCTCCTAGAACCCCTATAATGTGAATGTTAGTAGGCTTGATATTATCCCAGAAGTCTCTTAAACTATCCTCATTTTTAAAAATTATTTTTTCTTTTTTCTGTTCAGCTTGAGAGATTTTCGGTACTTGTCTTCCAGTTCACAGCTCCATTCCTCTGTATCGTCTAATCTACTGTTGATTACTTCTAGTGTATTTTTTATTTTTATATATTTTCTTATTATATTTTTATTGTGTTCTTCAGATATGTTTGGTTCTTCTTTATATTTTCTCAGTCACTGTTAATCTTCTGAATGTGTTCATCTGTTCTTCTACCAACTTCCTTGAGTAGCTTTATGATCATTACCTTGAACTCTTTAGTCAGCAGCTTACCTGTCTTTACTTTGTTTAGTTCTTCTTCTGGGTTTTGTTTTATTGCTTCATTTAAAACATATTTCTCTGTTTCCTCATTTTGCCTACTTGCTGTATTTATTTTTATATGTTAGGTTGGTTAAGTCTCGTGATCTTGGAGAAGTAGTCATATGTAGGAGACATGCTATGGGACACAGGAGCACACTCTCCTCTGGTAATCAGAGCTATATGTTCCAGGGGCACCCACTATGTGGGCTCTGTGGTCCCTTTTGTGGTGGGGCTGACTATTGTGAGTGTGCTGGTGTATGGGGCTGGCCCCTGACCTGGTTAGCTGCCAGGTCCTCCCTTGTGAGGTTGCTGCTGGCCTATTCGTGTGCAGGTAAGCCCCTGGAGTAACAGACTAGAGGGAGGACTCCAAAATAACACTTGCCAGCATCATGTCCTCATAGTACAATGTGCTCCCTAAGGTGGCTGCCACCAGCATCTATGTCCCCAGGGTGAGTCTCAGTTGTCTCTTGCCTCTCCAGGAGGCTCTCCAAGATCAGCAAGTGGATCTCATCCAGGTTCCTTTCAAATTGCTGCCTCTGCATTGGGACTCAGAACATGTAAGAATTTGCATGTGTCCTTTAAGAGTGGAATCTGATTCCTCCAGCCCTCTGGCTCTCTTGTACGCAAGCCCTGCTGGCTTTCAAAGCCAGACATTTTGGGGGATCTTCTTCTTGGTGTAGGAACCCTGGGCTGGGAATCCTGATGTGGGGCTCAGACCCCTTGTTCCTTGTGGCGAACCTTGACAATTGAGTTATCCTCCTGTGTGTGGGTCACCTACCCAGGGAATTTTACCATGTCTCTGCCCCTCCTACTTACCTCATTATGATCCTTCTTCATGTTTTTGGTTGTAGAGAATCTTTTCTTATAGCCTTCAGGTCATTCTCATAGATAGTTGCTGTGTAAATTGTTGTAATTTTGGTGTACTCATGGGAGGAGGTGAGCTCAGGGTCTTCCCACTCTGCTATCTTGGCCACCCCCGCACCCCAGCACAAGACTTTAAGTGTACTGGCAACACCAGAAGAGATATTGCAGGAAAATTAACTAGTAATTGCTGTATTCAAAATATTAATTCAAATATAGGGCTGAAATAGCTCCCAAGGCAGGCCTGAAAGGAGGAGGAGAATGAGACTCAGAAAAGAGGAAGGGAGCCTCAGGAAACCCTGTGGTTTCAAGAGTCAGGAAATATATGACTGCGGCTGAAGTTAATTTCCCATGGAGATGGAGAGGCAGATGAGGTTGGACAAAGCAGAAAACAATTCCCTTTTAAAATGCAGAGGGGAAAATACTTTGTCATCATTTGACTGATCGTAAGAATGAGCTCAGCAATTTTGTACCAGATCATAAACCAATTGCCCTCTTTTGCAAGATTAACTACTAGAAAGACCTACTGCCTTTCTCCTGTGATGGGACTATAATGCATATGACAGATTGCCTGGAAAATAAGACATAGTAATGAGGGTCAAACACTTATTAACTCCATGTGGGAAAAAATCAGGAGGAGGGGAAACTACTGTTAATTATGGCGAGAAAGCGGATTACAAAGTGGCTAGAGGGTTTTTTTTCACAGATTTTTGAATTTAGTATATTTTGAGACTGTCAAAGAAGCACATTAGAATGATTAAATATATTCAGACTACTCTGGGAATTAACTACCTGCTCTTCTTTCACAGGGAGTAAATAAGATGGCCAGGTGATATTTTTAGTAACTGAAAAATGTTTCTTTGATTTAGATTTTATTTATCTTTCTTGGGAGAGATAGATATTCCACCTGTAGGAATTGGAAATGATCTTCTTTATAGCCCTGAAGTGAGGCGTTTGTGTCTTAGAGCTAGGCTGTCTCTGCTCAGATCCCAGCTCCTCATTTCACTACTGTTTAATCTCTCTGTGCCTCAGTTTCTTCCTCTGTAAAACAAGGATGATGGTAAGCGTGGTACCCACTTGGTGGCGCTACAAGAGGATTGACTGCGTCACTGTTCGTACAGCAGTTTGTCCACACCCTGTAATGTCAGCTGTGAATCGAACAGTCTGCTTTTTTACCAATTCCTCACTTTCTGCTCACTTTTATTGTAGCTAAGCAGCATATTTCTTCTTTATTATACATATTCGTATACCTCCAGTTGTAGGGTCTGCAGTCTTTCGTGGAGGAGGAGCTACTTTTCATTTCCAACTGCCAGATAAGTGGCTGGAGGTGATGGAGAAACTTCAGCCAAAACCCACAGGATGCACATGGATGTTGGAGGTGGGGGCATGGGTTCACACACTCACCCCAATACCCTCCGCTCAGCACAGTCCCTAGAAACCTCTACTAAGTATTGGCTGTTGACAGGAACTGGTTAGAGCAAAAGCTATGAGGTATGGTTTCCAAATCCACTGGGTGAGTCATTTTGATCAACTGTTAGGTTGAATTGTAAAAAGTGGCATTTATATAGGTCAGAAAGGATGAATGATGACAATTCTGTATGATTCCACATAACATTTCATGTTTCCTACGTCTGTTGATTAATGGATATGAATAGTTATATCATTTACTACTTTCCAGCCGGAGTTACCAATGTCAGCAGGCTGCATTAATGAGCCCCTGAGGACAAAAAGATAATTCTGTTTTACATCTGACCTCAGACCTTTGATTAAAGTACTTTCTGCAATTAATAGATTACATTTACTAGATCCCTCCATATGCTGGGCAAGAGACAATACTTAATAATAGGTATTCACAGTTTAAGATCACTTAAGGTTCATCACCGTCAGCACAATCATTAGTCATATGTAGAAACACTCAGCCTTACTGGATGGCTTATAGGAATATTCCTAAGCATTTTGGGGAGGTCATAAAAGGACTCCAGGTTGAATATGAAGTGTAGGGATGGTCAACCTTATGTATAGGCTCACTTTGGAAGCATCTGAGCTATGATTTCGATATGTAGGGAAGAAGAGGAAGAGCAAAAAAAAATATTCCCGTGACCCACATGTCTCTCTTTGTCTCTGGTCTTACTTTGGGAACAGGAATCCCTGGGTTAACCATAACTAGTATGATTGAGGAACTAGTATTTTTTCTAGTCCAGTCTAAGCTCCTCTTGTCCATGGGTACTGTTCTGGTGGTCCTCTCTGTTCATGCTACTCTTGCCTGAAGCTGTTCAGCATCTGATTGGTTGTGTCTTCCTTCATGGCTCTTATGAATAATTACAGAGAGTTTCAAACTTTGTATCTCCAATGCCAAAAGCCTAATCTCTTCTTTGACAGTCATCTTCTACTGAGGGTTTTGCTTCATGTTATCCAAATGCTGGGTAGCAGATCCAGCTTTAGCAATATTATCAGTCAGGCTAGGCTGGGTTACGTTTCAATAACGGATAACTCCAAGATCTGAGACAGAAACTACAAAGGTTTATTTCTTGTTCACCTCACATACCCACTGCAGTTCAGCTGGGGCCTCTGTGCATATTACTTTCATTGGGACATTCTGGCTGGGAAAGGCTCCAGCACTATGCTTCCACGATTGTTTAAGCAGAAGAAAGAAAATGTGATGAGTTATACACCAGTTCTTAAAACTTCCATATGAAAGTGACACATGACTTTGCTGCAAATCACAAGACCACATGTAACCTCAAGAAGATTCAGAAAAGTGCAATCGATTATGCATGCAGAAATTAGAGGGCTGAGATTATCTCCTGAAAAGCAATAATGACCACTGGTAATGGACAGTGGAATGCATGCATGATGTTTGAGCTCTTACTCAGTACCCTAAGCATTCTGCCCTACATCCTTGTTTGCTCAACTGGTTGTGCTTTTTTGGGTATTCTGTGATGAAGGAAGGAGTCATCTTTCACTTTCCTTTTTGAAATGTGACTTTTGATTATATGAGTTATAATCAATTATATAGCATAACTTTTCTTGTGCAAGTCCCTGAAACATCAATATACAATAGCAGTAATATTTGTTTATTGTATATTATTATTGTTCCAAAAGAAACATAGCATACAATTTACTGATTCAACCATTTTTAAGTGTACAATTCATTGACGCTAAGTACATTCACATTGTTTTGCAACCATCAGGACCACACATTTCCAGAATTCTTTTCATTTTCCCAAACTGGAACTCTGTACCCTTTAAACATTAATTCCCTATCCCCCCTCCCCCCAGCACTTGGCAACCACCATTCCACTTTCTGTCTCGATGAATTTAAGTATTCCAGGTATCTCATATAAGTGGAGTCATACAATATTTATCCTTTTGTAACCAGCTTATTTCACTCAGCATAATGTTTTCAAGAATCATCCATGGTACAGCATGTGTCAAAATTTCATTTCTTTTAAGAATAACTAATATTCTGTTGTACTCATATTCCATTGTACTCATATTCCAGACATACCGCACTTTGTTTATCCACTCATCTGTCAATGGACACTTGGGTTTCTTCCACCTTTTGTTTATTATGTATAATGCCACTGTGAACATTGGTATATACATATTATTGATTTCAATAATTCTGGGTGTATATCTAGAAGTGGGAATGCTGGATCATATGGTAATTCTATTTTTAACTTTATAAAGAAATGCAACAGCAATATTTAACTCAGTATTTTAAAAGCTGTTTTCTGTGGAACTATGGCCCCATCAGTGACTCACAGTGCATTTTAACCTTGTAAAGTTCTGAGAAATTCTACAAGAAAGAAATCTTTTTCTCTTGGATTAATGCAGCATTTACCAAATTTATTAAACCATAGAATTCCTGCCCCATTTTTGATTGAGCTGTCTATTAAGACCTCATGGAATATGATGTAATGTGGGAAATATTAGTTAACCATTCAACTCAGTATCATGTAGGTTATATGAGAAATGGTTAGATGATCGAAAGAAAAACCTAAAATGTGGAGAGTAAAGATGCCATAGGGTGGTCACCTCATTGGCCAGCCTTCTCATTGGCTAAAAATTGCTAAAAATATCCGATTCCACCAAAAGCGAAAAACACAGTTGAGTAAAAGAGATGAAAGCTGTCAGGAAGAGAGGAAGGAGTAAAGAGGGAGGTGGGGGGAGAGATTGCACGTCTAGGGAAGATCTACGAGTGCTGATGCTGTCAGGGCTACATTCTCCTCCCTTGCTCATTCAATGTGATAATTTGAAAATGGATGTAATCTCTGTCCTTCCGGCTGAGGAAATGGAGGCTCAGACCACACAACTGATAAGCAGAGGTGTTGGGATTGGAGTTATTCTTGTGACTCCAAAGCAGAGAAAGAGAGAGCAGTGGCTTCCAGTGGATCCCGAGGGCACACAGAGTTGGCTGCAGAAGTGAGCTACACCCAGATGCAGGAGCAACCTGGGGGTCTGCTGTGCAAACAGGGAGCCCCTCAACCTCAGTGGAACCCGACATGATCCATCTTAAGTGGAACCCCCCAACATTATTTTTAGATTATACATATATATATATATATATATATTTTTTAATCTGTATTGGAGTATAATTGCTTTACAATGGTGTGTTAGTTTCTGCCGTATAACAAAGTGAATCAGCTATACATATACATATATCCCCATATCTCCTCCCTCTTGCGTCTCCCTCCCTCCCTCCCTATCCCACCCCTCTAGGTGGTCACAAAGCACCCAGCTGATCTCCCTGTGCTGTGCAACTGCTTCCCACTAGCTATCTATTTTATATTTGGTAGTGTATATAAGTCCATGCCACTCTCTCACTTCATCCCAGCTGGGTTATGGTATATATAGAAAAAAAGAGAGTATTTGTATGATCACCTGGGGTGAATGGGATAATGATGCTAGAGGCTGGCCCCAGACCTGGGGGCTGCAGACCCCCCAGACCTCTGTCCAGCTTCCCCATGGGCTGAGGGGATGACTCTCCATGTGTCTGTACCCCAGGCTGCCCCCTGTTGGGGGCTCTGCCCTAAGTGTGTCTGTATTACAACACAGAGCGTGGAGTTGTGAGGAAAGCTGCATGTGTTGGGGGTGGGGACAATGGGAACAACCAAAAGGAATAACCAAAATGCCAGCTAAGTGGTAAAGCTGAGGACACTGTGCTTACTGTGCTCCTAAAAGGGGGGTTCAGGCTTTCATCAGTGGCCTAAGGAGAAGACTCGTGGGACTGAGGCTTGGGGGAGCAAAGCGAGATCGGGTTCCCTTTAGTGTTAGGAGCAGTGTGCTCCCTGCAGCTGTGCCTCTGGAGTGGAAACTGAGAACTCCACACCCGAGAAGGGGCTTGATGGCAACAGGTGATGACCTTCCCGCGTTGGCTGAATGAGCAGGTGGAGGTGTGTCCCGCCTTGGACACTCTTTCATCCAGCGGAGCAGATGCTTTTTTTAAAACTAAAATTGGAACACATTTTATCATAAAATATAACATCATTACTTTCTTAGAAGAGTTATGCAATTTTATGGTATGAAACCTAAAATGTAACCTTAAAATAAAGCAGGGAAAAAAGATTGGTGACTGTTTATAAGAAACATGCTTTTAAGAGTGACCTTTCTGAAAATTATATCTTGTTCAGAAAACTCTGCTTTCTTAGACATCAGTGTGTGAGTATAGGTCAAATGATAAATTTTTTATTTTTTATAATAAAAATTGTTAAAATAGAAAGTTTTGTGTTTCCATAGGATTAGTTGTTTTAAATATAAGTAAAGTGTTAAAATATGAAATAATTTTAAATCTACAGAATAATTGCAAAGACAGTGTCAAGAGTCCCCCTGGATACCTCTCACTAGGTTTTAGTTTCCCCTAATTAACATTAGCCTGTCCTATTAACATTAACATTCTCATTTCATGTTACCATGGTACATTTGCAAACCTAAGACACCAACGTGGGTCCATTACTATTAACTAAACCAAACAGACTTTGTTCGAACATAGGTATACCTTTAGATAACTGCAGCACCTCCCTCCACATCCATTTTCCAGAGGAGTTATTGAAGAACTTAGGTTTTCTATCTCTCATTCTTGAATTCAATATTTATATTTATAGTTGTTGTTATAGTTATATTTTCCTGACTTAAATCATCTGCCTCACATTTCTGGAATTTTACAGTAAAATTTTAGTTTTACTGTGAAAGAATGCTTTTTATGATTACCAAGTATGTTCTTTTATATGCAGTAGTTTAAGCAGAATAACTAAGCTACAACCCAATAGGCATTCCTCATAATGATTATAGTCAACATTTAAAAAAAATTTTATTGCCATATAGTGGATGTACAATAGTATATAAGTTTTAGGTGTACAACACAGTGAGTCACAATTTTTAAAGGTTATACTCCATTTATAGTTATTATAAAATATTGGCTATATCCCCTGTGCTGGACAATATATTCTTGTAGCTTATTTATTTTATTGTCATTTTTATTGAGTAAATCCACATATTGAAGTTCCTAATGAAACTGAGTTCTTAAACACATGAAAATTATTTTATCATTCCTCTTTTTAAATTCTATTATATTATCATAATAAGAAGAAAGGGAAGCTGTATCAGTCAGGGTCCTAGAAGGGAACAGGTGACACGTCTGGATGGGGTAATGGAGGACACTTCAGTAAGATGTCCATTTACAAATCTGAGGGCAAGTTGAAGGATACCCTTAAGGACAGAGGGACACTCTGGAGCAACAACAGTGGGGTCTTCTGTGACCCCTCTGCCCCAGGCTTGAAGGTGCCAGAGAGGAACAGTTGCAAGAAATGATGGCAACATAAATGCAAACACGAAGTCAGCAGAGAAGTCTGTATCCTGAAACAGACTTTAAAAACAATTTAACTACAACTGTTTGTGTCATTCATTCTAGATGTTATTGTCCACATCAGCTGTGCAGAGTCAAACAAAGGGAGAAATCAGACTTTTGGTTTAAAGAAAAAAAGGGGATAATGAATAGCATGTCTGGTTTAACTTTAGGGTCACAATTCCCCTGCCATTCCTGATAAATGCTGGGCTTAATGGAAGCTGTGTCAGAGCTTTGCTAGTTTTCTAGAATCAGGGTGGTCAGCATCTTTGCTGCAGAATGAGCTGTCCCAGCTTCATTGTGTTAGCTACATTGTGAAGGGACACTGCTATCTTGGGCATCCTTTGCTCTGGATGCTGCCTTTGTGTTTGTCTGGGATTGTCCCTTCTCTTTGTTCATGTGGTTAACAGTTGTTTCCTGCCTAAGGGCCCTGTAAGCATGGGCACATCATTTTCTATCTGTTTCTCCATGTTTGGGTTGAAAGAATTCCTAGTTACATTCCTTATCAGAATGTATTCATATGTCAGTTTAACCTCATTAAGTCCATGATGAATTTTAAGATTTCTTTTTTGATCTCCAGCATGTAGACATGGATTTTTAAGTTATCATTCCAACCAGGAAGAACATACCCCAGTGTATGCCCAGACTACTGACAGGCTAGAAAGAAGGATGAGTTCTTTCTCCCTTTATTTATTCACACACTCATGTTTTGACAAAGACATTTTGGACCCAATAGTTGATAGCTGGCTGAAACTCTACTTTGATTGTCATAATAAAAAACCAATTTGGAGAATATATTTATTTTAGGATTTCATTAGTAAGTTATGAATTTGTGATGAAAACAAAATAATTTGAAATTTTTCAAAAGGTTAAAAAGAAGACATTACTAGGCTTGTTGATTAGAGAAATAGGAAGATGTGTGTCATATTCAAAATAAATTAGGAAAGGTTGTTTTTATGTTAAATGACTGATGGATGTTTCCATGGGGAAATTTTCTCTCCATGAGCTACAGTACTTGCCTTCAATACTGACACCAAATGTTCTGGGAATTGAAATCAATGACATCCAAAGTATCATTACTGGTAACAATAATAAACACAAGTAACAATGAGTAAGTACTAACATTGTACCAGGCTTTGTGCTAAGCATTGTACAGGATGATCTCAGTTAATACCCACAGGAGATAGGTCTTATGATGAATCTGTTATTACATAAACGAACAGGCAAAGGACTGAAATATACCCAAGATCACAAAGGGTTGGAGCCAAAATTTGGACCCAGTTTTTCTGATTCCATTGCCCAGGGTCTTAACTATAGGAGTCTGTAGTCTCCCTGTGATTCGAATTCATGCAGGATTGGAGGAAGGTATGTCTATGAGAATCTTTACAGGTTCGAAAGATGATCAGACCTTAGTGAAATGAAATGTAACATGGTTAACTTCTTAATGAAGCTGCACTCATGTCCTAAAACTCCCTGTGCAAATACAGAAAGGGGAGATGGCGTTTAGTATCCACAGCCACATAAAAAACCAGAGGTTCTAATTATTAGCATTTTTGAAGTGAGTCTACTGTGTTGATTTGGCTATAAATGCAAGATAGCATATGGGAAAGTGTTTTTTAAACCACAAATCACTACACAATGTCTCATGTACATACAAGTTTTGTTGTAGATATTAATTCTGCTCTAAAAGCTGGAGACAACACATGAGAAAGTGTTTGTAAATCACAAATCTCTACACAATATCGTATTTGTACATATCTGCTCCAGTGATAGGTCTTGATTCTTAAAAGGAGGAGGAATTTGGAACAATTTTCCCTGTTCTTGGCTGGAACCCCACCCTTTGTCTGGAGTATGGCTCTCATAGCTGGAGCCATACTTTACTAGGAACATATTAGAGGAGGGTCTTCAGGTTAGTGAGGAAGCTAAACCCAGGTCACGTGATGAAGAAGAAAGAGCTCACTGGGAGTTGATATCTCTTCAAACAGCTAGCGCTTCCTTGAGAAAGGAAAGTCAGGCTTGTTACGTGTGACTGCGAAGTGAAACAGAGTTAATGGGCGTAAGATGGAAGGTGGATTTTGCTCCACACTATGCAGGATGAGCAGGTTGGCTTTGCCTATGTTGAAAGGGCCTATGGGGAGGCAGAATGTTCAGCCAGAGGCTGGATGAGCTGATGGCAGAAGGTGGTAGAGGGTGATGTCACATAGACCCTTGAGGTCCACTGCAAGCCGTAAAGATGTGTGTCAGTGGCTGTTGGACAAACCCACCAAATTAACTAGTAGCTGAGGCTTTGCCAAATCCATCAACAAAACCTCTTCCTCTGATTCAAAGGATATGGATATATATATAGCTAAACTCTTGTAATGTAAACTTGAATATTGCCAATGTGTGTCCTGAATTGACTGATAGGTGAAACCAGGTGACTGCAGGCACTGAGTGCTCTCTGATGATCTGGAAGTGTCTTTCTAGAATCAATTCACAGAATGTGTTTAGACCAGAGGGTAACTTGCCTTAGTTCTAGAGCTTTCTGGGAGGCCTGTGCACTTTCTAGATAGATCCCTGTGGTCTGTTGATGCCAGAAGCCAGCCAGTAGAACTACCATGAACTGTTATCTCTTTCATTTTGGGGGTGGTGGTGGTAGTGGTTATTTATTGCTGTAATTGGAATGTTAAAGAAATATGGTACACAGGATGATTTAGTTGGTTCTTTCTCTACCTCTTCAACTTTGTTTGGTTCTTCTTACCTTTGCAGGAAAATTCAGGCCATTGCATATTTCTGGTCTGTTTTAGGGATTAAAAAAAAATCTTATGGCCACTTTAAGTCATGGTCTCAATTTTGTACTTAAAAGGATGAGTCCCTTAGAAGGATGTAAGAGTCTCAGCATCCACCTTCCATTAGAAATGACAGGTATTTCTGCACTAGCTCTTTCGGTGACAGAGAAACTTCTGCTTGGGAAAGGGGTTTGGATGGATTCTCTTCTTCATGATTATTCTTCCTCATTTGTGAAACTTTTGACACAGCTCCTCTGAACTTGGAGAGTGGGTGGAGAAGAGTGATAAAAGATGTGCAGGAAAAATCTTCCTATCAGGTATTGCTGCAGGCTGCCGTCAGGCCCTCTGGGGCTGGGCAATGCATAAAGCTAATGCTTTTTTCTAGTGAGTTGCTTTTGTTCAGAGATTGTCCCTTGCTGAGGAATCCCTTCCATGTGGGTGATGTCCCCTCCCACATAGCTCATCACTGACTCTGAAGATCCCAGGAACCCCTGATCCCTGTGGCTTCTCTCTGCCAATGGCTGTTGGCCCAGGCATCCCAATCAAACAGCATCATGGTCCTCTTCAGGGACAGATGGATCCCCACCCAAAGATGGTTTTGTATGTCCACACTGATGAAGCCGCACACCAAGAGGGATGAAAAGACTTTTAACTTACATAACTGAGGTCTCTGGGGAGAGCAGACAGGCCTCTTGAATGGGTCAGAAATGGCTTGAGAGAGCAAGGAAAGGAGACTACTGGCCTGGGTTTTTGCTGTGGGGACCAGGCTTGCAGGGTTTGAGGGAGTGCCCAGACTTTGTTACCTGCCTGTCCAGGTGTGGACCACCTGCAGAAGAGGGGGGTGAGGCTTGAGGGTGGTCAGCAGTCAGTCATCAAACATGGAGTCAGACTCCTCATCACACACAAGCCTACACCAGCGAAAGCCAGCCTGAATGGGTCCATGGGATTCCCACACACAGGCACACTTTCCCTCTTGACGCTGAGTGGCAGCCAATCCGAACATGGCCACACTTCCTTGGAATCTTCTGTCAGCAGTCAGTCAGCCAGTCTCTAGGACTTCAGAAGTCTCAGGAGGGATCAGACATGTGTCTGTCCCCCCAGCTGCACCCCAGGTACAGGGGTTCATGGCACACTTTTCTCTCGACCCCTCTGGCCTCCCTCACTAGGTTCTAGGTGAGGGGCCGACACTCCCACCTCTCATCACTGGAGTGAAACTCACAGTGTAGCTCATTCCTAAGAAATTCTCATCAAAACCCTTCTTGTCTCCTCTCCACCTCCCACTCTTTTACATTTGTAGCGTTGAGAGGTTCATGAGTGTTGGATCTGCTTGTGCTTCGGAGGCTAAATCCAATGAGATTTATGTCTGACCTTTCAGTTGGGAAGCGCCATCTACTGTACCTTGGGACTACATTTAAACATACTGCTACATCTGTTTGTTTATTACTTATTCATGACACATCCTCCAGTTACTTTCTCAGAGGGATTTGAGATGACTGAGGATATAAATTCATGTTCGGTCAGACAGTTTCAAATACAGTCAGAGACTTATTTCTTCAGTCTTCATCCCCTGAAAAGCACTGCATCCCCATGGGAAATGGCTATGGTGTTCCTCACGGTATCTCAGAGACACCAATAAAGGTGCTCAAGAGCGGGGAAAATATGTCTATAGGAAATATAATTCTTAAAGCATTATTTGAGATCAATGAGTTGTAACTAGGTATATTCCAGAATCATCACTGGAGTTTAACATCCACACACCGGGATCCACCCCCTGGCATTCTATTTTAGTATACCTAGGGTATTTTTAGTATATCTAGACATTTGCACTGAAAAATAAAAGATGCACAGGTGATTCTGATGCATACCCTGGATAATATCCTCCTTCTTCAAATCATATCTCATCTAATTAATCTCATCTGCAGGACTAAACTTCCTTATATTTTTTATTTTGTTTTAAAATCTAGAATTTCACAAATAAAATGGAACATTCCTTGCTGTATCTTGCTCATAGTGGGGTGTGTTTATTCATTCATCCAATATTTATAGTGTTAGCTGCTGGGTCCCAGGTCCTGGGCTATTAGGACATCAGAGAGACCCAGGCTTTGAATGAAGTCAGAGTCATTGTCAGGAAGTGGCACCAGCTGACAGTGAGGCCTTGCTCCAGGGTAGGCTCCCTGGGGAGATCAGTGATTTGTAATTCATCCCTGGAGTTAATTTACTCTCCAGGATGAAGTGCTCCACACAAAGGGCTGACATGGAAGAGACCCTACAAGTATGTACCCCACTGTAGAGTGGTGAATGGCTTATTTGATTTTTAAAAGAATTTTTTTTTTTATTAAGACTACTTCCTAACTCAAATCTTCCTATCTATCGCAATCAATGTGTGAGTAGAATTTCTGTCAGCTGCATTATTTATGAATGTATGAGAAGAGTTTACCACTTAATGTAGTCCTTTTGGTAAACTATAATTTTTTAGTAAAGGATCACTCAGCAAAAAAAAAAAAAAAAAAAAAAAAAGAGAGTCTACCGAAATCTAGATGGAGGCAAGTTGGAGACTGAAGAGGAGTTCGGGACCTTCCAGAATCATCCAAGTCTCAGGCATCAAGGCTCCATTCTAAGATGGGGAATGTGGGAAGGGAAACCAGAGTGTGGATTCAAAATACATTGTAGAGGGAGATTACTTGTGATGTTTCCCACTATCCAGGTTTTCTCAGCTTTCTTCCATTTGTTGTCAATCAATTCGTTCTGTGTTTACATATGTCAAAATAAATCAACTCACTTTTTTTAAAACAGTGAGAAACATAGAAATATATATTAATATAGCAAAACAGGCAATATAGACAGAGCCTCTGATGGGCTGTGCTCTTTGTCCCAGTGAAAGTTTTCCTGAAGATGGTATACAAGCTGGGGACTCACAGGATGGTTAGGACTACACTAAGGAATTATAAGTGGGTGGATGGCACACGTTGTGTACTTTTGTTCTTATCTGCCAGTTCTAATGAAAAATGTCCTCCCCCCAGCTACATCCTCCCCATCTTTCACTGGACTGATTTTACCTTCATTCTCAACTCTCTCATTTGTCTTGTCTTGCAAGCTTAATTAAGGTTTAAGGTGGGCAGTGAGCACTTTTTAATAACGTGTCACAGTTGGAAGCTGGCCTCTTAGGAAGTGCAAAACTGGGAGGCATCTCTTCTGACTCTTTTGACTTGGTGAAATGATTCAAGGACCAATTTAGACTTTGTTGAAATTATAGTAACATTTTAGAAAATGACACACATAAATGCAAATGATGTACGCAAATGCAAGCATTAGGATGCAGGAGCCCTTGACCATCTGTGTTCACCAAATGAAGTGTACATTTCTGTGAATATAATGGATGCATTAAGGATTGGGAATGCTGGTAACTCTGTGTTGGATTAATGTCTAGAAACTTCTGATTGTTTTTGAATACAGTGAATTAGAACACAGAAGTTTCTTTTTTCCCTTTGTCATTTTTATTATACTAGATATTGTGTAGTAAAGTTTCCACTGTAGAAAAATTAGAAAATGTTTTTTAAAAATGCCCTGATACCACCAGTGACTGAGAACCATGATGAATAATTTGGTTTATATAGCTATATAATTAGTTAAGAGGGTATCATATTATGTACTATTTTTATTTGTTTAGTTCACTAATAAAAACCTCATAGAGAAGCCCTTTGAAAATAAACAGTAATTCCAGATTTATTAATTGAGCATCTACTATGTACCAGGCATATGAAATAGGAAAACATGGGGGAACAAAACTCCTCTCACAGAACTTATAGTTCAGTGGAAGAGACAGTCCTTCATGAAGGCTCATGGCAGATGTTATTTCAAACTGTGATAACTGTGTGAAAGAAGCACACAGTGTGTGATGAGAGGATAACATGGGAGGTGGGGCTGGTGTAATGAGGAAGGTCAAGGAGGTTCCCTGTGAGGAAGGGAGCTTTGAGCTGATATCTTAGGAGAAATTGGGAGATAGCCAGGGGAGAGCTTGTCAGTCAAGACAGTGAAAATCGGTGCTGTTTCAAACTTACCTCACTACAATCTTACTAATGTAAGCTCAGCCCCTTTCTCTCTCTCCTACCCCCTTCACCCCTTTCCTCTTTTCTTGGGTAAGTAGCCTTGAGATCCATGAGTCCAGATCTGTGTCATCTTTAATTGGCTGGCCTGACTCTTGCTTCACATGTCCTTGTATCCCTGTCCTATTATGCATCCTTCTCTTTCCAGCACAGGTTGTTCCAATGCTAGGTCTTTTCTCAATAGGGGCGCCTGTGTTAGGAGAGAAATTTTCTATCTTCATCGCCAGTTGCAGGAGGCCAAGATAAGCTTGTTCAATAACATGTGTGGTGTGATTGTGAGGCCCTCTTGATTGCAAGTGAGAAGAAGTTTCTTCCAACAGAGCCAGACTCAGATTTGCCCAGCAGTTATGGGCTGATGCTGCCATTATGAACACAACTGAAGGAAATGAGTGATAAGATTTCCTAGGTCCTCTGGTGTGTGTCATACTTGTTTGGGAAGACCTGGCTCGTCCTCTTACTAGATCTGTACTCAGGCAGGTTGCTGACCTGAGTTTTCTCATAGATAGTGTAGGGATGATGACACTGGTGTGGACTTCTGTTGTTTTGTCTGCTCAACACCTCTTTCCTTGGGGAATGGTCCTTCACCATCTGGTGCTGGAGAAGCTGCCAATCATGACACACCTTTCTGGCCACAGGGGTGTTTATGGAACTCAGGCTTGGCCAATGGCAGGGACCCATGCTCTTGGCCACAGTGATCAGCCCCCGAATAGGAATGTGACTCAAATGAGGTCAATCAGAGTCCTTCTAGGGGGTCTTATTTATAGTGAGAGAGACAAACCCAGTCTTTCTCCTTGTATCAGAAACTACAGGGAGATGGGGGCAGCCATGTTTCCTACCACACAGAGGAAACCCTGTATGAAGTAGGAAAGAATAAGCCAAAAAGAGCTGAGCATAAGTGGGAGGGGGAGAGATAGAGTGAAAGCAAGAGGCAGAGAGGAGGTGTGGGGGGATCCAGGTTCATGACCCTGTAGGAGACACTTGTCATCTCCAAGCCCACCTTCACCTCTAGACTTTCTTGTTATGTGTTTCTTAAAAATTCCCTTTTTTGTTGGTGTTAGTTTTGGTTGGATTTCCATCACTAGAAACTAAAGCTAAAAAAAGGTCCTGGCTAAAAAAAATATCTACTTTATAGAGTTGTGAGAACTAAATTAAAATCTGTATTTTGTTAAGTTCATAACCTGCACAGTATCTGGAGAATGGCAAGTACTTAATACCTTATGGTTAATGCTGTTGGTAGAACTTGTCTATGTCTTAGAATCTGGCTAGTAAAGGGTGGTGCGTGTGATCCAGCAGCACTGGCATCATCCAGGAGCCTGTTAGAGTTGTCAAATCTTGGTTCCATTCTATAATCTGCTCAGCCAGAACATAACATTTTGCAAAGTCCACGCATGAGTTGTATGCAAAATAAACTGTGAAAAGCACCAGCCTGGTATGGTGATGAGTTTTTAGATACAGCATCAAAGGCACAATCCATGAAATAAATAATTGATAAGCTGGATTTCATTAAAGTAAAAAACTTCTGCTCTGCAAACAACAGTGTCAAGAGAACGAGAAGAGAGGCCAGAGGTTGGGATAAAATATTTACAGAAGACATATCTGATAAAGGACTGTTATCTAATATATAACAAGAACTCTTAAAACTCAATAACAAGATAATAAACAACTCAATTAAAAAATGGGCCAATGACCTCATCACCAAAGACTATACAGAAATGGCAAATAAGCATATGGAAAGAGGCTCCACATCCTATGTCATCAGGGGAATCCAAATCAATGCAACAGAATACCATTATACACCTATTAGAATGGCCAAAATCCAGAACACTGACACCAAATTTGGGCTAGGATGTGGAGTAATGGAAACTCATTCATTGCTGGTGAGAATACGAAATGGTGCAGCCACTTTTGAAGACAGTTGGGTTGTTTCTGACAAAACTAAACATACTCTTACCACTCAATCTAACAATCACATTCTTTGGTATTTACCCAGAGGAGTTGAAAATTTATGTCCACACAAAACCTGAATGTGGTGTTTATAACAGTTTTATTCATAGTTACCAAAACTTGAGAGCAATCAAGATGTCTTTCAGTAGGTGAATGGATTAGTAAACTGTGGTATATCCAGACAATGGAATGTTATTCAGCAATAAAAAGAAATGATTTATCAAACCATGAAAAGACATGGAGGAATCTTGGATGTGTATTACTAAGTGAAATAAGCCAATCTAAAAAGGTTATATACTGTATAATTTCAACTATATGACATTCTGGAAAAGACATATCTATGGAGACAGTAAAAAAAATAAATAAATCAATGGTTGAAAGGATTGAAAAAGTGGAGAGGGATGAATAGGTGCACCCCAAAAGATTTTTAGGGCAGTGAAACTATTATATATGACACTATAATGATGGATACATGTCATTATACATTTTATCAAAACCCATAGAATATAAACCATGGACTTTGGGTGATTATGATGTGTCAGTGCAGTCTCATCAATTGTTACAAATGGACCACTCTGGTGGGAGATGTTGATGATGAGGGAGTCTATGCATATAAAAGGGCAGGAGTTATATGGGAAATCTCTGTCCCTAGCTCTCAGTTTTTCTGTGAGAACTGAATTGCTGAAACTACTCTAAAAAAATGTCTTAAAACAAATGAACAAACAAACAAACAAACAAAAATACTGGCCTAGTCACACCAGAAGCACAGGCAACAAAAGTAAAATTAGACAACTTAGACCACAACAAAATTAAAAAACAACTTCAGTGCATCAAAAACATATGAACAGAGTGAAAGGGCAACCTACAGAGTGGGAGAAAATACATATAAATCATATATCTGATAAGATGTAAATAGGCAAAATATTTAAAGAACTCCTAAAACTCAACAACAACAACAACAACAAAATCCTCCAAATAATACAATTAAAAAATGAGCAAAGACTTGGATAGACATTTCTCCAAAGGTGATATACAAATGACCAATAACCACATGAAAAGATGCTTAACATCACTGATCATGAGGGGAAATGCAAATCAAAATCACAATGAGATATCACCTCACACCCATTAGCTACTATCAAAAACCTCCAAATGTTTGATGATAAGTGTTGGCAATGATGTGGAGAAATTGGGGTCCTTGTGCATTGCCAGTGGAAATGTAAAATGGTGCAGCCTCTGTGGAAAACAGTCTGGCAGTTCCTCAAAAAACTAAACCTGGAATTACCATATGATCCAGTAGTTCCACTTTCAATTATTTAGTAAAACAAATTGAAAGCAGGTACTCAAACACATACATGTACACCCATGTTCACAGCAGCATCATTCATAATAGCCAAGATATGGGAGCATCTCAAGTGTTCATTGATGGATGAATGGATAAAATACAGACAATAGAACATTATTCAGCCTAAAAAGAAAGGGAATTCTGACACATGCTACGACATGGATGAACCTGAGGACATTATGCTAAGTGAAATAAGCTAGTCACTAAAAGACAAATATACTGTATGATTCTACCTAGATGAGGTATCTAGAATAGTCAAATTTATAGAGACACAAAATAGAATGGTGGGTGCCAGGGACTGTGAGAAGGAGGGTGAGAATGGGGAGTTACTATTTTATGGGTACAGAGTTTTAGTTTTGCAAGATGAAAAAGTTCTGGAGATTGGTTGCACAATAATTTGAATACACTTAACACTACTGAAGTGTTCACTTAAAAATGATTGAGATGGTAACTTTTGTTATGTGTTTTTAACATAAATTTGAAAAAGAGTAAGACAAATGGCAAAAAAAATTTAAACCACTGGTCAACTGGGGGTCCTTTGATGAAAGGGTCTGAAGAAAGGAGATGTTACAAGTGTTTGTCCCACTGATGACAAATAGAGACTCTCAGACGTGTGCCTCAGAAGTCAGAAAGTCAATGAGATGAAACAGTGACTTCATGGACAGGTTGACAGTGAGAATATCACCAACAAAGACTTGACAACTAGCAGCCTTAGTCCATCACCTGGCTCGTAAAAAACTGTTCCTACTTTAAGTTTGACTTGGCGCTTGGATAATTGTTACCTTGTTCTATATAGTAAATGTCGTCAGAATTCTTTTCTACCCTAACTAGGGCAAGTTCATTTCTGGAATAAATGCAGCCCTCAAAATACAGAGGGGCTCTGTTCCAGAAAAATTCATTTCTAGGTCAGCTGAGTGAAAGTTTGAAAACAATTCTAGAAGTGGCCTTTAAGTTATAATTTCTTCTGATACAAATCTTAGGAAAGTACCAATGACCTGACAGTTCTTAAAACTAATTTCATTCACAACCAATGGTCATTTCTCATAGATAGAACCTTCTGTAGTTCAGTCAAGGAAATTGGACATAGAATTCTAGGCCTAAGACTCTTCCTTCATGCTAGGATTCTGGTCAACGTAGTATAGGCACAGATTACTATCCAAACAGAGGTCAAAATACTATAATAATGGTTAGGAAAGTGACTGATGACCACTCAAATGCATGGCTTCTGGGAAACTTTGGTGGAGACACAGCCTTGACCTCAGAGTAGGGCTTCTGAAAAATAGCTCCCCCAAAAGGTATCCATGTCCTAATCCCTGTGAAAGTTACCTTGTATAACAAAAAAGGGGGATGGGGTGGTCTTTGCAGATGTACTTAAGTTAGGGATGTTGAGAAGGGCAGATTATCCTGGACTATCCAGGTGGGTCCTAAATGTGATCGTATGTATTCTTCCTAAAAGGGAGGAAGGGGGAGATTTGACATTACACAGAGGAGAAGGTGACTCGAGGAAAGAACAGAGAGAGATTTGAAGATGCTGGCCTTGAGGACTAGAGTGTCATGGTCACAAGTCAAGGACTACCGGTGACCACAAAGCGAGAAGGAGCAAGGAATGGATTCTCCGCTAGAGCCTCTGGAGGGAACGCAGCCCCACTGACAACTTGATTATGGCCCAACGATCCTCTTGCTTCTCCTGCTCTCCTGCCCCAGGTGTGATCTTCCACAGAGGAGCCCTTCCTGGCCCCCAACCCGGCACAAGGGGTTCAGTGCTTCCCTCTCTGCTGGAGTGTGTGCAAGGATTTTGCTTGAGGGGATAGTAGATCTCTAGGAAAATAGTACATTCCCGTATCAAAATAGGTTTGAGGATACTCATCTATTGATTAAGTATCAAATTTTTGAATTGTCTGAGCATTTGCCCAGAAGTTTTATACCAGAGGTGACTTAGCTGTCTGGAAGAGTCAGGATCACATGTTTTTCCCCACCCCCAGAGGAAATGAGGGCTCATGAGCATGGTGTATTCTACTATGGAGAAATACACGTTGCATCTCTCCACATGTAAATATGAACCTACAAACATCCTACTGGGCAGAAGCCACGCCTGTCTCCCGAGAAGGGGACTCCTACATGGACTCCTTCAATTGACTTCCTTCCTACATGGACCACACTTTTGCTTCAGGTCAAGTTCTGAGCCTGGATCCAAACTGTTGCTTCTTGGAAACATGTTTGGTTTTACCCAAAGCACTCTTCATGGGCTGTAGCAACGTTTTCAGGAAAAGTCTATGTGTGTGGTGAGATCTACAATTCATCCCATGTATGCCCCATAGAAGAAAGTCCTTCTGCATCCTGCTTTGCCTGATATTCATTGACTGGCATTCATCACTAGCTATCTCTAGGCCAGGGGTAGATCCTGTTAATGGATAATGGAGGAATTTTTGCATACTTTATGCAAAAATGGTGTCCCTTTTTAATGTCTAAGCCAACAGAACCTAAGATTTAGGTTTCCCTGCACTTCGTACTGAACTTACCACTTTATGCACTCTGAAAATACAGGAGAGGAGATAATGATGATGAAAAAGACCTAGAGCTTCTTAGTTATAGGCTCTGACATGGTCCACTCTACTGAGGATCATCGGGCATTCTTAGCACGTGTTCAATTTTGGATCACACTGTGCAACCAGCCACCGTTCAGGTGGCAGACAAGGAGAGGGGGCTGCAGCTGTCGTGAGTGACACTCGCTGAATGTTTGCAGTGACCTCACTCTCAAAGCAGAGTCATGGAGATTTTTCTGGTGAGCTTTGTGGGAGTTAGACAGCTATCCTGGCAGCTCTGAGAAAACCCGTGCTGTGCCCAGTTCCACATTGTGGTCTCTGTAACACCCTTAGGCTCTATCTAAGGGAGTGAAGCAACCTCCTTCTACCTAACCCGACCCCCCAAATTGTACCTTCATTTGCTTATGCAGAAAATTACTGGAATTAAAGCCACATGCCCATTCCAATATGGTCCTTCATCTAAACAAGACCAATAAATGTGGGAAGGAATAGCAGCTGAGGGCCACTGCCTTTCAGAAAGTTTTCCATCTCCTTGCAGACACACACATCTGTGTCTTGATCACACTCCTGTAATCTGGTCTTCCTGTGGCAATTGGGTCCATTGATCTCCTGTTTCTATTTTCAGTGTGTTCTCTCAACAAACACCTAGGGCAGTGCTTCCACACATGAAAGCATAATGAATACTTTTCTACCAAATTCTGGACATCTCTGGAAGTGTCAGCCAGCCAGTACTTGAAACAAAGCCCAATTTCCTATTAATTATACTCAACAATATGACTCATATAGAAGGAGCACAAAACAAATTGGAAAAAAATAAAATTAGGCAGGAGAAACTAAGGGAGTGAAATTGGACAAAGGTAATAGGAGAAAAAAATAGCCATTGTGATGAGTCTGAATGAACAGAGTAGACAGAGTGGGGAGGTGATGCCTCCAGGAAGCTGTCACAGAGAATAAGACATCTAGGCGGAAATTATCACTGGCATATGAGTCATGGATAAATGAAATAACGTGTTTTGTTTTGTGAGATAAAGTCTCCAACCAATTTAGTTCACTGATTGGTTTTATTGTTTTGTTTTGTTTTTTTCTCCATGGAAGAGACTGGTTGTCAGATTTTTCTTTTCTCATTAAGTTGCCTGGTTTACTTTAAGAATATTGATACTCCACTCTTTTTTGGGGGGGAGGGAGGTTGTTGGGATGCCGAATATTACACTTTGGGGCTGGGCTAGGAGGTGAGAAGGCAGGGAACACAAGCTGACCTCAGAGAGAGTCAGAGCAGGTTCAAGTGTAGGACCAGTAAGTCAGGGACCAAGTGCTTATAGCTACCCCACTCTCAAAGACATACTGGAAGACTGGTACAGAGGAGAGAAACCTGTCCTGGAAACATGACAGAATCTTCTCAGGTAGGACGGCAGAGGGCCTTTGAGGAGCATAAGCAGAGAGGGGAAGGTAACAAAGAACACTGACAGCATTTATGAACTGATGAATTAGGGTGCCCTTTAGGTTGAAAGATTCCTGGCCCCAGGATTATATTTTTCTGTGTACTCTGCCCTCCAAGTTGGGAAGCTGAGAGTTAGGAGACCCATCTAGTCTGATTCCACAAGAAACAGAGAATCAAAGAATAGGGAGCAGATCGAGAAGGACAATCCAGGAAACCAGTTCTTCCCAGCTTGATGGTCAGTCTCCTGCTTCTTCCAGCAGTGGCATCTCACAGTTGATCTCCCAAGGTCTCCCAGGGCGGCCTTGGATCCTTTGGCAGCCTGAGAGCGTAGGTCATAGTAGGGTCCTTCCCAAGGCCGGTAGGGCCAAGACTTATTGAGTGGCTATCATAGTCCAAGCACTTTACATACAGTCTACTAATCTTTACAGATGAGAAAACATAAGGTGACAGAGTTAAGTGATTTTCCCAAGGTCTGGTAAGGGGTGAAGTTGGGATTTGAGGCTGTGTGTTGCACAAGCCTGCATGCTTTGCACTGAGATACACTGTCTCCTTCATGAGATAATGCTTTGTTCAGAGTGTGTAGTTGCATCAGGAAAACAAGCCTATCATACTGCATGGTGTCACACTGTGCTGAGGTGTTTATCAGTTGCTACTTTGAGAGAGAGTCCAGGTTTGCTGACTTTTCCTAGGATCCTTTCTATGTTTTAAAGTAAACGTTTGAAAGGTATTTTATGCAAACCCTATATCTCCTTCTTGAAAATTCTTTCTACAACCCTTCTTGGGTGCATACTAAGATCAGTTTCCATGTGAAGTTCTTAGAGATGATAAAACATACCACGCCTATGAGTGCAGTGGTGCAGGTGTTGTACCAGAACCGAGAAAGAACATCAAACCTTCCACAACTATTTACTGAGTGCTTACTGTGCCTCTCTCTCTCTCTCTCTCTCTCTCTCTCTCTCTCTCTCTCTCTGTCTTTCTCGGTCTCTCATGCATGGATGCCTCATTTGGATTTTGAAATAAAGAAGATATCACCTGTGTTTTCCTGTCCCACTTTCCCCATTCTTTTGCTGGCACTATACCACTTTTTTTTTTTCCTGTGTAACCGTCCTTTCTCCACTCCTGGTCCATGTGACTCTAAGTGTGGCTTGACCCTGGTATGAATGCATAAACGAGGCAGCTCCTGTGAGCATATTCCACATTTCTGTCCAGTGAAAGGTTTGAGAATGGGCATGTGATCCAGGTCAGACCATTCACTGGACCTATGGAGAAAGAATGCTCTCTTTTATGGTTGCTAAGTAGGTGATATGTACACCCGATTCTACTGGGCTCCCACAGCAGAAAGCCTGGTTGAGCATGAAGCTGACCTAGAAGAAAGAAAAACCAAAGGAGATGGACAAGCCCTGTTGGTAATTTTATATTCTGGGCCCAGCCCGGAATCTGCAACATAGATCCACCAAATCTCCAACACAATTTTTCACCTTTGGTCATCAGGAATAGCTTGAGCTGTTAACAGCACGATACTCTGACTTTCCCCTGCTATTGTTCTTGGGAGAAGAGCTTCTGTGGAGAGCCCACTGGAAGAGGGGTGACTGGCAGTTTAAGGGTCAGGCATCTTAGGTATCTGGTCATAATCTCAGTCATAATACAGTTAGGCCTTCATATCTACTGGTTTCACATCTATGGATTCAATCAAATTTGAATAAAAGATATTCAAGGAAAACAGTTCCAAAAAATAAAACTTGAATTTTCTGTGTACTGGTAACTATTTACATAGCATTTATATTGTATTAGATATTATAAATAATCTAGAGATGATTTAAAATATATGGAAGGATGTGCATAGGTTATATGCAAGTACTATGCCATTTTATATAATGGACTTGAGTATCCTTGGATTTTGGTATCTGCGGGGGATCCTGGAACCAATCCCCTGCAGAAACCGAGGGATGACTATACTGTCAAATGTCATCAAAACTCCTAGCAGAGGTCACAGCCATCATTTCCCCACTTGTATTCGGAAAGAATTTAAGTGTCAACAACATCAACAGTTATTTGCAGGGTCATGTCCCTGGCTTTCTCATTGCATGAAACTGTTAATGAACTGAGGGTACAAAACCTGAAAAAGTGTGAAATGGAAATGCACCAAAACCTCTGTTTCCTGTGATGTTTGTATACAACCAATTAGTTGCAGTCATCATCAATGACTTTAATTCAAAATAAAACAGTCTTTTCATTGTACTTTAAAGTACCTACCACAGTCAGGTCTTTCAACTAATATAAAGAGTTAGTTGAGGATGTAAGTGTAACTTTCCACCCCATCCTCACAGCATGCAAAACATTAATCATTATGCATAAGCAACCTAAGGACCGATCTAGAAGTTCAAACCACAGATTACACTTCGGTGTTACCGGCTGCACAAGTATGGGGAAGTGTCATTTTAAATAAAAATAACAATATATATGAAAGTATATTTCTAGTAAGAAATTTCAGCTATGATGGCATCCATCCTTCTGCTGTAAATTATACCACATTTGCCTGCTGGCTTAAAGAAATCACAGCCCTGGAAACTCCTCTAGATTTAATCTTTGCACTTCTATGCAAAGTCCTGAGAGGAAAATACACTTAAAACACAAGAATGTTCCCCTATTCAAGCTCTCCGTTCCCCAGGCTCTGTGCAATAATCTGTGCCCAGTGGCAGGAATAATGCTTAAGCCACTAGCATCATAAATTGCTTAAAGGACAAGGTGTAGGTGATATGAAAGATACATGGAGTGGAACTGAGCAAATTAGGCCTGTCCCTGTTGTTTTAATCTTTATTTATTAATGGCAATAATTCGGTCCTAATCTTTTGTATAGCACTTCATTAATTATGTGGCATGCAAAGCTCTTCAGGGTCTCCAAATAATTTTCTTGACTTCCTTTTTCTTCTCCTGCAGAGGCAAAATGCAGATGTCTCTAATTCCTTAGAATGGGGTCATGAGTAACCTCAACAGATTCTTGTGGTTCCTGCTGTTAAAAGGGTCTGTAGGAATTCATCATCTCCTCCCCAAAACGAGGACATTTTTTTAAAAATTAAGTTTTATTGGAGTATAGTTGCTTTACAATGTTGTTAGTTTCTGCTGCACAGAAAAGTGAATCAGCTATACGTATACACATATCCCCTCTTTTTAGGATTTCTTTCCCTTTTAGGTCACCACAGTGCATTGAGGAGAGTTCCCTGTGCTACATAGTACTTTCTCATTAGTTACCTATTTTTATACATAGTAGTGTATATATGTCAATCTCAATCTCCCAGTTCATCCTACTCCCCCTTCCCCCCTTGGTATCCATATGTTTCTTCTCTACATCTGTGCCTCTATTTCTGCTTTTCAAATAAGTTCATCTGTATCATTTTTCTAGATTCCACATATAAGTGATATTATACGATATTTGTTTTTCTCTTTCTGACTTAACATCACTCTGTATGACAGTCTCTAGGTGCATCCACATCTCTGCAAATGGCACAATTTCATTCATTTTTATGGCTGAGTAATATTCCATTGTATATATGTACCATATCTTCTTTATCCATTCCTCTGCTGGTGAACATTTAGGTAGCTTCCATGTCCTGGCTATTGTAAATAGTGCTGCAAGGAACATTGGAGTACATGTGTCCTTTTGGAATTATGGTTTTCTCTGGGTATATGCCCAGGAGTGGGATTGCTGGGTCATATGGTAGTTCTATTTTTAATTTTTTAAGGAACCTCCATACAGTTCTCCATAGTGGCTGTACCAATTCACATTCCCACCAACAGTGTAAGAGGGTTCCCCTTTCTCCATACTCTCTCCAGCATTTATTGTTTGTAGATTTTTTTGATGATGGCCATTCTGACCAGTGTGAGGTGATACCTCATTATAGTTTTGATTTGCATTTCTCTAATGATTAGTGATGTTGAGCACACTTTCATGTGTTTGTTGGCAATCCGTATATCTTCTTTGGAGAAATGTCTATTTAGGTCTTCTGCCCATTTTTGGATTGGGTTGTTTGTTTTTTTGATATTGAGCTGCATGGGTTGTTTGTTTATTTTGGAGATTAATCCCTTGTCAGTTGCTTTGATTGCAAATATTTTCTCCCACTCTGAGGGTCGTTTTTTCATCCTGTGTATGGTTTTATTTGCTGAGCAAAAGCTTTTAAGTTTCATTAGGTCCCATTTGTTTATTTATTTATTTATTTCCATTACTCTAGGAGGTGGGTCAGAAACGATCTTGCTGCGATTTATGTCAAAGAGTGTTCTGCTTATCTTTTCCTCCTAGAGTTTTATAGTGTTCAGCCTTACATTTAGGTCTTTAATCCATTCTGAGTTTATTTTTGTGTGTTGTGTTAGGGACTGTTCTAATTTCATTCTTTTACATGTAGCTGTCCAGTTTTCCCAGCACCACCTATTGAGGAGGCTGTCTTTTCTCCACTATCCATCTCTAGAACATCTTCATCTTCTCAAACAGAAACTCTGTACCTATCAAACAACTCCTATTCCCTCACCTCTTAGTCTCAGGTAACCACTCTTCTACTTTCTGTTTCTTTAAATTTGCTTATTCTAGGTACCTCATGTAAGTGGAAAAATACAATATTTGTCTTTTCATCTTTGGCTTCTTTCATTTGGGGTAGTGTCATCAACCTTTATCCTTTTTGTAGCATGTATCAGAACTTCCTTCCTTTTTAACGCTGAATACTATTCCATTGTGTGTATATATTAGATTTCGTTTATCTATTCATCTGTTGATGGGCATTTAGACTGTGTCCACCTTTTGGCTATTGTGAATAATGCTGCCAGAGCATTGGTGTACTCTGTTTGAATCCCTGCTTTCAGTTCATTTGAGTATATACCTAGGATTGCTGGGTCATATGATAATTCTATGTTTAACTTTCTGAGAAACTACCAAAATGTCTTCCACTGCAGCTATACCATTTTACATTCTCACCATTAGTGAGCGGGGATACCAATTTCCCCACATCCTCACCAATACTTGTTATTTTTCCTTTTTTTTTTGTTTTTTTTGGTAATAGCCTTCACAACATATGTGAAGTGGTATCTCATTGTGGTTTTGACTTGCATTTCCCTAATGATTAGTGATATTGAGAATCTTTAAAAAATATATATTTATTATTTATTTATTTAGGCTGTGCCAGATCTTCATGGGATCTTTAGTTGTGGCATGAAGACTTCTTAGTTGTGGCATGTATATGGGATCTAGTTTCCCAACCATGGATTGAACCTGGGCCCCCTGCATTGTGAGCATGCAGTCTTACCCACTGGACCACCAGGGACGTCCCAAGAATCTTTTCATGTGCTTATTGGCTATTTGTATGTCTTCTTTGGAGAAATGTCTATTCCCTTCACCATCTTTTTAATTTCTTAATGTAAATTCATGTCAGTGATACTGAGCAGGACCCTATGGGGCTCCTGGGCACAAAAGCCTTTCTGTGCCCCCCATTTCTTGATTACAGGAAATAGGCTTCATTCAGCCTCTATGACCTTCCCTGAGTTCCAATGGGCAGGTTCAAAGAGTTGCTAATTAGGGAAGGGGAGGGATGTGGAGACAATGGAGGAACAGTCAAGAGAAACAATAGTGCAGCCTTGGGGCAGGGTCCTGGTTCCCCATAAAGGGATACACACAACAATACCTTTGAGCTGTTTTGAACATACTGGAACCCCCACCAGGTGGGAGAAGTTAACAGTATGCTGCCCACAAGTGTGTAGACCCCAGACCTGTTGGAATCAGAAGGTTGGTGAGGCTGACTCCCACTTACCTCACCACCAACCAATTAGAAGAATGTCCATAAGCTGATCATGCCCTCTTTGCACCATTACTATAAAATTCCTCACTACTCTCTCCAGGTTGGGACACACAGTTTTGAGAGCATCAGCCCACCGTGTCCCCCTTTGCCTGGCAAAGCAATCAAATTATTCTTTTCGACTTTACCTAAACTCTGTCTCTGAGAATTAATTCGGTGTCAGCTTACAGAGTCTGGATTTGGCTTCATAAGTTGTTTTTAATTATTTAATTCCTGGTCAGCTTGACTGTAGGGAGGGACTGTACTGAGCATGTTGACTCAAGAAGATTAGCTTACTGCATGGCAGTTTTTTCTACTATAAGTTTAAGTTTCTCTGTGGTTTTATACTTCAGTCTTCTGAGCCTGACCAACGTGAGTTCATATCCGGGAGATGGATTTGCTCTTGAGGTGTTAGCAAATCAGATTCTGAATTTGTGATGTAGAGGCTTAAACCCAGACCACTGTATATTCCCTACTATGATGAAAGACCCCCTCTGAGGGTATGGGGAGAGAACTATTTGTTCTCCATGATTTTTAGATTCACCTAAAAGCCGTCATATTTCAGCTACTTGGAAACCACATGTGACCAGTGTCTACTGTCTGGAGCAGAACAGACATGGAGCTTTTCCTTCATCTCAAAAGTGCTACTGGGTAATGCTGATTTAGAAAAAAAAGTGTTTTAAGAAGAGCATTGGAAAGTGATATTGATAAACAAAATAAAACGATAATAATAAAAAAGGACTCTAGGATTAAGAAACAATGTTAGAACAGAGTTGAAATAAACCCTATACTTTAACGACTAGGGAAGATTCCATTAATAGTCTGTGTTATAGAATCATTTGTAAAATGAGCCTAATACTAGTGAGCATGTCACAGGGCTGAAGTGAGGATTAACAGCCTAGCACATAGTAAACATTATATAAGTATGTGTTGACCATGGAAATTCACTGCTCAATTCTCCTGCTGCTGGGAGTGCTCACCCTGATGCCATGCTTCCTGCAGGCAGGTCCCAGCCAATAACAGAGTGTGACAGGGTGTTAATGCACCCACATTGGGCAAGATATGAGATCCCCATTGGCCTGGCCGAAACGTTTTAGAGCTGTGCTATAGTCCAAGACTCTTCCTAATTCAACCCTTCTTCCTTCCTGCTCTCCTTTGCCAGGTGCCAAACTTGCAACATGGTTTGCAGGCTCTCCCCATTTCCATCTTTTCCCATTTTTCCCCTAATACGTCTCTTGCATGTCTAATCTTGTCTTAGCATCTGCTTCATGGTAGACCCAAAGTGAAGAAATTGTTTGCTGCTATTAGTATTCTTTCCAGGAGACATGTCTTCATCTTTCTGCCACATGAAAACTCTTAGCAGCCTCTTTCCATCAAAACTCCCACATTAGCTAAGCAGCTAGTATTTCTTCCATTTCTTCTGAGTCTCTTGTGAGCTTCTCAGCTCTTCAAGCCCAGGCTGTTAAGACATCTTTTTGGTGCCTCTAATTTGGGGTTCTTGGAAGGGACATTCTAAGGTACATTCATCTCTCTGAAATACATTCAAAATCCAGATGTTACCTATTATTTTCTCCCTTTGAAATAGGTTATTTATTCCTAATTGCTCTACTAGAACACCTGGATTTTTAATCACCAGTTTCATGAAAAAAACTGGAGATAGTATTGTTTCCCCAGTTCCAGAAACTTCCTTCAACCTTCTTGTCTTCATCCCCAGCTTGGTCAAAACACAAAAGAAAACCCTTGTAAGCAGTGGACCTGAGCTTCAAGTTTACAATCTGTCACCCAATCAATGTTCAGTTTTTCCTTCTGAAGAATTTTACTCCTTCATTGGTCCCTATCTCCTCTCCCAGGGCCATGTCTATCCAAATCTTCACCATTACTTACTTACTTGGGCAAAACCCAACATAGATGCCATTTTTTCTCACAACCTGCATGTTGTGCAAGGTAAGAAAAAAATAAAACTACCATATGACCCAGCAATTCCACTCCTGGGTATATATCTGAAAAAACTAAAAACACTAACTCATAAAGGTACATAAATCCCAATGTTCATAACAGCATCATTTGTAATAGCCAAGATATGGATGCAATTTAAGTATCCATCAACAGATGAATGTATAAAGCAGAAGTGATATATATATATATATATATATATATATATATATATATATCCATTCATATATACATATATGTGCGTGTGTGTATATATGTATATATCTTATGGCTGAGTGATATTTTATTGTGTGGAATATATATATATATACACACTACATATATATATACACATTACATATATATATAGATACATATAAAACAGCTACATGTAAAAGAATGAGATTAGAATATTTCCTCACATAATATACAAAAATAAACTCAAAGTGGATTAAAGGCCTAAATGTAAGACCGGAAACCATAAAACTCCTGGAAGAGAACATAGGCAGAACACTCTGACATAAATCTTAGCAATATTTTTTTGGATTATCTTCTAAGGCAAAAGAAATCAAAGCAAAATTAAAAAATGGGACCTAATTAAACTTAAAAGATTTTCCATAGCAAAGAAAACTTACCGGATGAAAAGACAACCTACTGAATGGGAGAAAATATTTGCAAATGATATGAATGATAAAGGGTTAATATCCAAAATACATAAACAGCTCATACAACTCAATATCAAAAAAACAAAGAACCCAATTTAAAAAATTAGCAGAATAACCAAACAGCTATTTTTCCAAAGAAAATATACAGATATCCAACAGGCACATGGAAAGATGCTCAATATCGCTAATCATCAGAGAAATGCAAATCAAAATCACAGTGAGATATCATCTCACATCTGTCAAAATGGCTATCATTGATAAGTCTACAAATAATAAATTATGGCGAGAATGTGGAGTTTCCTCAAAAAACTAAAAATAAAACTACTGTATGATCCAGCTATTCCACTGCCGCATATGTGCCTGAAGAGAACAAAAACACAAATTTGAAAAGATACATGCACCTCAATGTTTTATCAGCATTTTTTTTTACAATAACCAAGATATAGAAGCAACCTAAGTGTCTATCAACAGATGAATGGATAAAGAAGATGTGGCACATATATGCAACGGAATATTACTCAGCCATAAAAAGGAACGAAACTGAGTTAGTTGCAGTGAGGTGGATGGACTTAGAGACTATCATACAGAGTGAAGTAAGTCAGAAAGAGAAAAACAAATACCGTATGCTAACACATATATATGGAATCTAAAAAAAAAGAAAAAAGGAAAAGAAAAAGAAAATGGTCAGAAGAACCTAGGGGCAAGACTGGAATAAAATGCAGACCAACTAGAGAATGGACTTGAGGATACGGGGAGGGGGAAGGGTAAGCTGGGACAATGTGAGAGAGTGGCATGGACATATATACACTACCAAACGTAAAATAGATAGGTAGTGGGAAGCAGCCACATAGCACAGGGAGATCAGCTCGGTGCTTTGTGACCACCTAGAGGGGTGAGATAGGGAGGGAGGGTGGGAGGGAGATGAAAGAGGGAGGAGATATGGGGACATATGTGTATGTATAACTGATTCACTTTGTTATAAAACAGAAAGTGACACACCATTGTAAAGCAATTATACTCTAATAAAGATGTTAAAAAAAGATGTGGTATATTCCTATTTATATTAGCCATAAAAATGAATGGAATTCTGCCATTTGCAACAATGTGCATGGACCTAGAGAGTATTATGCTTAGTGAAATAAGTCAGACAGACAAAGACAAATACCGTTATCACTTATATGTGGAAAATAAAATAATAAATGAATGTGTATAACAAAATAGAAACAGACTCACAGATATAGAGAACTAGTGTTTTCCAGTGAGGAGAGGGAAGGGGGGAGGGGTGAGATAAGTTTATGGGATTAAAAGATACAAATTACTATGTATAAAATAAATAAGCAACAGGATATATTGCTCAGCACAGGGAAATATAGCCATTATTTTGTAATGACTTTGAATGGAGTATAATCCATAAATATATTGAATCACTATGTTGTACACATGACACTAATATAATATTGTAAATCAACTATAATTCAATTTAAAAAATAGCAAAGTTCTTTGGTAACCTGTTAGTGTGGAATACAGTGCATGCACACACACAAAGACATCCTCCCCAGAACAAAACAGCATAGCTTAAGAGCACATATGGTGTGGTACAGAACCAAGTGTCTGTGAAGAACAAAGGTTTTGTTTTTGTGTTTTCCCCCCTCATAGCTCTATTTCACACAAAATGTATAAAAACCATTAATTCAAGGGCAAACAAATACTGAAAACATAAACACATTTTCAAGAAGCAGTAGACAAGTTAATGAGCAGTGCTCACTCTGCATTACTGGCTCCTATGAAAGGGTGGCATCTGGGGGATGGACTGGAAGGCAGGTTGGCCCGGGGCTGGCACAATCATCTACTGGTCAATAATAGGGCTCCTCTCAGTGTTTAAGTAAGTGGTTCTGATTGTTCGCTGCGTATGAGAAAATGCATTTGGAGATTCGCGCTGGTGGTTCTGCCCTCCCAATTAATCTAGTTACAAATAGGTCCTTAGCCAATTCACTTTTTCATTATTAAGAGGACAAATCATAACAGCATGAACTGGAAGTAATTTAGCATGGCAAATACTTTAAAACTTAAGTGGAGTTGAAATTAAGTTCACTTAAACCCCAAGAGCAAATTTGCTTCCTGTTTCAGGACCCTTGCGTTTCCAGGGGATTTCACGGGGCACAGCATTTTCCTATCCCAGGTGAGGCTCATCAATGGGGCTGACATTTGGTCATCTCCAGAAGGGTTCAGGATGGCCCCCCACAGTCTGCCTCGGTCACTACTGCTCCAACCAAAAGAGCAAACTGTGAACCTACAGGTCAAATTTATGTTCAACTATCAATATATGTACTATCACCAGAATGAATGTGTGTGTGTGTGTGTGTGTCTCCCTCCCTCCCTTCCCTCCTTCCTTCCTTCTCTCTTTCTCTTCTGTCTCTTACTCTTTCTCCCTCTCTCCTGGGTATCTGACAGAGAAAGAGAGAAAGAGAACCACTTTCCTCGTCCAAAATCATACCTAAAATCTAAATTAAATAATCATATATATTTAAAGTTAATAAATGGATTTAAAACTCAATAAACTTCTTCATTTAAAATATTTTTAAAAATTCTTTGCAATTTCATTTTCTCTGCAGATATTAGAGTTTTTATAGGTGACACAGTTTCATCACATTGAGCAACATTTGCAAACATCCATTTTTAAAATGCTCTCTCTATAAGTAGTCCTTCCCTTGCTTTCCTCCCTTCCTCCCTCCCTTCCTTCCTTCCTTCCTTCTTCCTTCCTTTTTCTTTGTTTGTTTTTTATTCTTACCACCAAAGTAGATTTGGAAAGAAATTTTCTATTCTATCCCTCTCAAAACATAAACAAATGCAAACCCCAAGCAACAAAAGTTCTTTTCATAATTTGTTCTTTGAAAGTGGTAGATGATATTTTGTTGCTTTGTAGTGTTGGAGGGAATGGGAATGGACGACTTTTTCTTTCCCCTCTTTTTTATTCAGTTTACATTCAGTTTTAAATTTATTTCCTCCTTCTCATCCTTACTGATTTAATAAGGGATTAATATTCAACATATATAACAGCTCATACAACTCAACATCAAAAAAAAAAAAAAACCAAACTAAACCAAACCAAACAAAAAACCAAACCAAAATTTTAAAAAAGGAAAAAATATTGAACATCTACATGCTTCTAAAAATCAAAAGTACACATTAAGTTAAATTCAGAGAGGTATTATTCTCTCCTAGATACCTTCATCTTATGTACTTTACACCTTACAGATAATCAGTTTTCTTGTTTTCCAGTTTCTCCTCCCTGTGTTTCTTTGAAGTCATTTCTTAATTGTCATTAAAGCATCACCTCTCTTTTCAAAGGGAATGTTAACTTTTCAAAACATCTTCTAAGTAGTGTATCATTGTCACTTATTTTTTTCTGGAACACTTGTCATTGCATAAAGAAAACATACGTGATTATTTTTTTTAATTTTGATAACTCTCTTAAGTATTTTGTCATCAAAAAGCCAGTGAAACTTTACCCTCATGGACAACTTTCCTCGTTATTCCTGACTCATTACAAAGTGTTGCACAGATTCTACTACCTGATGCAGGTTGTGTCAGGCACACTCTAATGTGGATCCTATGATCCGGACCTCCTAACACACACTTCCCTGTAGAACCCCCTCCCCTTGGGTGTGGGTGGGACCTGTGGCTTGCTTCTAGCCAGTAGAATATGACAAAGGTGATGGGCTGTCATGTCTATCATTATATTACATAAGATTGTAACTTATGTCCAGCTAGTGACTGTCTCCACTGACTCTCTCCCTTGCTGGATTTGATTAATTAAGTTGGTGTATGGAGAGTCCCCTGTTACTAGGAACTGAAGGCAGCCCCCAGCCAACAACAAGCAAGTTGCTGAGACCCTCAGTCTTACATCCAGTGAAGAATTGAATCCTCCCAACCACAGATCCTTCCCCCGTTGGGCCTCAGATGAGACCTCAGCCCTAGCCCTCACCTTGATTGCAGCCTTGAGAGAGACCCTGTTGCAGCATACCCAACTAAGCCATGCCTGGACTCTTGACCCCAGAAACTATGTGATCATGAATGTGGGCTGTTTTAAACCAATACGTTTGTGGTAATTTGTTATGCAGCAATTAATAACAAATGCACAGGTTTTACTTTCATAGATGCAACTACATTTGCTGCAGCAGCTTGCTTTTGAAGGATGCAGTACATAAACTTCACATGTGGGGCTGTCTCTGTAATCTTCACCTAGAAATGGTTCTTTAAAATTCTAGTCAAAGCAGCCACTCCATCAGGGGTTCCACTACACTGTTTTTCCATCAAGCATTTCTATCTTACAAATTACTCTTATGAAGATGTCTTCTCCAATAAAGTTTTCAGTTGGTGGCTCATAAAAAAATTTCATTTATTATTCATCTCCTTACTGGAACAGAATGTAGCAAATACATAAGTGGAGGTATAGAAACATCTCCTTACTGGAATAGAATATAGAAAATATATAAGCTGCTGAATTATTGGAAACATCTATGCTTTCATTCAACTCTATAACTAATATTCTCTACCACATAATTTATTCTAATACTTTTATCTTAAAATGTTAACAATGTTTCCTAAATCCCTTCCAGATTTGTTGACAAAGAAAAGTAGTTTAATTTATTGGTATGTATTGATTCCTATGTATCTGTTTAGCCATTTTTCCTCAAAGAGTTGAATGAGTGCTTTCCTAATGAGGATTTTGCTACTGAGTAAGAGACTTCAAAGGAACCTCTAAACAATTATCATTAAGATTAATGGTATTTTTGAAATATTGAGTATCCAGTAACTTTATACACAACAAAGAAAAATTAGGCAGTGTCTTTATGTTCTGATTTTTAAGTGTGTTCGTTTTTTTAGTTTTTAAGTGTCTTGTTAATTGATGGCATTAATAATTACCAGCTCAAGGCTCAATTATACACCTAAAATAAATTTCAATATTAAAGGAAAGTGAAAATGGTTTTAAAGCCATGTTGCAAAAGCAATGTTCTCTTATCTGGTCTCCCGGCTTCCATCCTCACTCCCCATTTGTCAATTCTCAGCTAGAGGACCATTGAAAAACCTATCCTGTCACATCCCTGTGCAGACGGTCCAGTGCCTCTCATTTCATTTGCACTAAGAGCCCAAATATTTCCAGATCCCCACATGACCTTCACTCTTTTCAGTCCCATTGATTGGACTGCCTCACACCCCACTTTCCCTCTCACTCACTCCTCCCCAACCAGGCTGGCCTCCCAGATTGAGCCAAGTGAGCTTCTACCCCAGTCCTTTGCTGCTGCACTTTCTTCTTCTTGGAGTGCTCCCCCTCCAGTATCCATAAGATTCATTTCCTTGCTTCCTTTAGGGTCTGCTCAAACGTCTCCTTATCAGAGAGGTCTCCCCCTCTATAGCTACATACAGATATATAGCTATAGCTATGTATAGACGTAGCCATAGAGATAGATAGATAGACAGATAGATAGCAATTCCCCAGACACTCCTATCCCCACCTTGTTTTTTTTTCCGTATAGCATCTCTCATATCTGACATTGTATATATGTACTTGTTGTCTCTACATGAGAGTAAAACTCTTTTGTCCACTGTTGGACAATAAATATTGCTCAATAAATATTTATTAAATGAAAGAATACATTCAAACAGCCTTCTTGATAATATAGAATTTTTAAATTGTTTTTATCTGAATTTCGGTTAGGCTGTCATTGTTTTTATCATGTGATATGGTCACAAAGAGATTATCATAGGGATAGACATTTTAGCTGTCATTGTGCGGCCTCTGTGCATGAATGCTGATTTACCTTCTCCAGAGGGTGTAAGTAACCTACTGACCATCTTCAGAAGGAATTTTCTTTATCTAAGCTTCTAGAAGAGTGTGCTTCCTTGAGCTCTGTGTGCAATGTCAGCCTGTTCTCAAGATGTGCAGTGAGGTCAGTGGAACCATCTAGAATGCCATGAGCCAAATGCACTGTCTTTTCTGCATTAGGGATGTGCTGGTACCAATAGCAGCAACAAACTTCAAATCCTTGCTTCACTCCAATAAAATGAGAGGCCCACCCTATGTGGTCTCAACCTTTGTTGTCACCTAACAGTCCCTACGCTGGATTATTAATGGGCTGCGTTCTCCAGCCTCTCATTACTTCATGTGACCCGGCCTGTGGTCTCTGTTTGTATTTCTTACCTACCAACTCCTCTGATTTCTGACAACTCTAAGTATCTCCACACTGGCCTTTCTTAGTTTGTGTATCCTCATGTCAGGTAGGTTGCTACCCACTGCCCTCCACTGAGGGCATCTTTCCTCTTTCTGGTAGTCAGGTCTGCCTTTTCTAAGAGTACTTGGCATCAGTGAACTGTAATTGGGCAAAGCCATAGTGAGCAGGGAGAGGGGACAACACAATTCCTGCTGGGCCATTCTAGACCTCTATTTAGAGAAAAGCATTGGGGCTAAGGGTTCTTGCACAATGGTTTGCTGAAGTTATGACCTTGGACAAGTCATTTAATATATCTGAAACTCAAGATTCTTCATCTATAATTGTGTCCTGTCCCCATATGGTTGTTGTAGGAATCAGAATGAGTCCACCATAAAAGGCCAAGGACTTGAAAATATAAGCTCATGTCATTGCAATATTATCCAGAAGATCCTGTTGGCTTTTAGTCCCTTTACTTTAAAATTTGCTTGCTATATTTTATACATACAGCTTGCATTTAAAAGTGTCCACTTTTATGACTAAAAGTGTCCACCTCCCTTTTTTGTTTCTCCTAAAAACACAGACATCAACTGATCTTCTAGTGACGCTCTGTTGTTGTGATAACCAAGGATTGGTAGATCAGCTATTTGCCTTCTTGATATGAAGCAAGCACACAGCTGCTTGCCTGGCACATTCTTCACCATTTCAAGGTATTCTTCTACTTCTGCTCATCTGTGGCATTAAAGGTCCTTTCAGTGAGCACACTGGGATGGAAAGGTGTCTGCAGATTTCAAGGTTAGGGGAGCGGTTAGACACAGCACTTGGTATGATTTTATGCATGAACATACCAGCTTTTTGCAGACACAGACTCTTCAGACTGAAAATAAATGCCACTGGGTACAGAGTCTCATATTTTTATGGTACATTAATGCTGATCTTGTGTTTGCATATCAAAGAAAAATGGCTGAGCAGACATTTTAATATAGTGGAATGATTATTGGTTCTCAGCACGCAGGCAAGTACATCTGTTTAGTCTTTGGGATTCATTACAGTAAACTAACGGACATGTTGGCGAGGGTAAGTGTGAGTTTAATGTGTAGAATAAGAGACAATCTTGAGCATTTATGAAGCCACCACCTCTAGTGAGCTAAGCAAATTTATCTCTATTCAACTTTTCCATTTGTAAAGTAGTGGTACATACATTGCCCAGAAGTCTTGAAGCTCTGCTGTGAAGGACAAAGGTCAGTCGAGAGAACTGGTTGCTAGATTTCTCCTAAACAATCCCTCCAGGCATGTGTTTCTTCACTGGGCAGAGGAAAGGGCTGATTTAAGGGAAATGGGGGATGGGATGGAGTGAAATGTAAGATGAATGCTAGCTTAACCTGTCACAGCCTACAACAACCCCCTTGAAACTTATGAAAACTATTCATTGTGCATATGCACTGTGGAGAGAAAAGTTTGCACAACGTTCAATAAGTATTTAAGTGGATTCAGAGGTGGAGTCGATGGTGAAAGTGAGGTTGTGGGGTCCATGGCAGGCACTGGGAAAATGAAATCTCTCCCAAACCCAGCAAAATTCTCCCCCAGCATAAGTTGAGGGTCACACAGCATGTGACCCTGGAGCGCAGCTGGTGATGCAAGGCCTTAAAGTCCACATTCTAGGGTCTGAGGATAAGGAGGTCTTTCTCTTCCTGTTGGTAGATTCCTTGCAAACTTTCAGGTCTCACTGTGATTCAGCTCTCACCAACACCTCTCAGGTGAGGCAACCAGGATAAGTATGAGGGGGCCCAGGGCATTACTTTATGCAGTTACTACATGGACAGCACAGTAAAGCCAGGAGAAGCAGTAATTTTGCTTGATGTATCCAATCAATGGAATAAGAACTATTTTTTTCCTTCATGTGGAAAGGGATCAATCGAATTTCATTTTCCCATATGAATTTTATTTCTTTATCCATTTGTTTACTCCAGAAATGATTATTCAGTACCTCTTATGTGCCAGGGAATGGGAATAGAGGAAGAAGAATGGCAGACAAATTCTCCAAAGCATGGGTTAAAAAGTTATTAAACTGCAGTGTTAGTTTGAAGAAAATCTTGAGATCATCTGGCACCTCAAACATTATTGTGCTAATAAGGAAACCGAGAGTGAAGAAATTGAATGACTTTCTATGCCAGGAGGTCACAAAATCAGACCCCTCAAATCCTTCAGATCCCAGTCTAGCCCTTGTAACTTCTAGAGTAGACAAGATATGCTAACTCAATAAATGTATTTAAAGAAGACAAGGCTATGCGGACATCTAAGAAAGAGACGCAGAAAAATGTTGTTTTGCAGACCCATGAATCTCCACCTCTTGGAAACTACCTCATGATGTATATCTTTGGTCAAAACATAATACCCATGGCCAAGTCTGGAAATAGACAAGATCTATGGAATGTTTTAGTAGGGGAAATCTTTACTATGTTATTAGTGATAATAATAAAAGTTAGCATCTCGTGAGCACTCATGATTCTCCAGGTATTGTGTTAAGGATATTATTACATGGGGGAAAAAGCCCATGTAAGTCATGCCAGCTTTATGAAGTTGGTGTTATTATCCTCATCCCTTTTTAAAGATGAGGATACCGAGGTGCAGAAGTTCAGGAACCTGTCTGTTCAGGTGATGTCATGGTGAGTGGTGGAGCCAGGATTCTAAACTGGAGAGCTGAGCCTTTCTTCAGTTCTCCAGGCAGCCCTGCCCTTGGGTGCTGAGCCACAGAAAGGGGCGCCCATCCTTTCCAGGACCTCTTGTTCTGTTCACACAAACCTCCGGGTTCACGTCTGTTTATCCCCCAGAGAGAAGGGAGGGAAGAGTGGCTCATTCCTTTTGCATCTCACCTACATCTCTTGCTAGAATACTGCTCTTTATGGTTCTTCTTCATGTCTTGAAGAAATAACCACTATTTTCCACCTAAAATCTGGACTTTGTGTCAAAAAAGAGGGAGATCCATGGAAACAGTCGATGTGTCACAAGTGCTTTGTCCACGTGGTGCTGGCATAGTGACACAGTGAATGGGACAGATGAGCAGGAAGACTGTTGGAAGTGTCCTATTTTCCCAAAGTACTTTCCCTCCAGAAAAAAAATTACCCCAGAGCGTTTGCTTTGCAATCAGGCCATCTCTTGTTAAAAACGCCCATATTTCTGAGAGGCATTAGGAACTGACAGAACATGATGCAGCCGCCATCACTTGTGAATTCATACCAACAGGATGAATATGAATGAGGAGGAGCAGGGGTTCTAAATGGATCCCTGCAGACGCATCGCACCACTCCCAACATTTGACAAGCTGGTTTGCAGAGGGATCTTCAGGGCACGGTTTGGCAGTCAGCCGTAAGGATGCCTAGTGCCACTTGGGACTGGAATCAGCATTAGTATTCTCTGCAGGGTGGATGCCAGCTCCAGCGTCTAATCACAAATGCCATATCCCTGCATCTCAAATGTCATTTAGGTAAAATTAATTCTGATTGATGGAGCCCAATTCTTGCTTTTAGTTCTTGAGTTGCCTGCTCTGACTGTAATTGGATTGAAGTATACATAATGGAGTTGTGAGAGATGAGGATGGGTCGGCTTAGTCATCAGTGTCCTATAATTTGTCCCCCTACATTAAGACCATAAATAACCTTCCGTAGCCTCTGGGAGGAACAGACAGCGATATTATGGGCACTGATCTTTTCCTTTTTCTTCCCATTTGCTAAATTAAACTTTGTAAAGTAAGCTTTAAAATGTTGAAAAGTGAAGTTCCAAGAAATTATGAGGGCCACTTTCTTCCTTCGTTAATGAGAGAGGCTGGAGGTAATATCTGAATTCTCTCCACGTCCATTTCTATGACTCTAAGATAGTCTCAGCACGTGAAAATTTGATCTACGCTTATTCTATAGTATAGACAAAAAAGTAGGAGTACTTTCGCTATTGCCTCCTCCACCGAAAACTGTGTTAGTAACTAAAAGTAAAACTAACACATGTTGTCTAAGAATTAAAATGTCTTAAATCTTTTTTTAATTTAAAATAGTACATAAACATGATAACAATTGTACATTAACATGCCTGTGAAAAAGTCTGAAGCGCAGTTGTCCTCTGTCTTCTAATAATGGTGGCCCTCAGTCCCAAGACCACACACTGGATTCACTTGTGGTACTCTCTGTTGCTTCATTCCTATGTTCAAGCAATAAATTCTCTGTGAGGTCAAAAAAAAAAAAATACTTCGGAGCCCAGGAAGGTGAGTGAGACCTGGACAAGAAGGACCACGAAGAGAGCAGCCAGTGTATCAGTTAGTTTTTGCTGCATAAAAAACACACCCAGATAAGTGGCTTAAAATGGCAACCATTTATTTGCTTACAGTTCTGTAGGTTAGTGATTTGGTTTAGTTCAGCCGGGAAGGCTTGTCTCTGTTCCATGTGGTGTTAGCTGGGTTCACTCATGTGTCTGCCGTCAGCTGGCAGTTCTGAGGCCACGTGGAAAGCTAGCTGAAGGCTGGCTGCCTGACCTCACTCACAGGGCTACGGATAGCAGGGTTGATGGAGGCAACTGGGTTTTGTGTTGTTGATTGTCCGGAAGGCTACTATGGCTTTGTTCACATGATGGTGGTTGCAGACTTCCTATGAACAGCAAGAGAGGGCTTACCTCAATGCGCTAGCACTTTTCAAGTCTCTTCTTCACTAGCTTTGTGATATCCCATTGGCCAAAGCAAGTCACATGGCTATGCCCAGGTTCCAGGGAGTAGACTCAGCCTCTTGATAGGAGGAATTTCTGGTGGTTCTAAAATGTGTCCACAATTCCTAGTCACCTCTGCTACCAAGAGGTGGAGGGCACCCTTGAATCTGAGTTAATCTTAGTGACTTGCTTGTAACTTTAACAGTGGAAATGAGCCTGAATAATTTTTATTTATTTATTTGTTATTAAAAAAAATTTTTGGCTGCCCCACACAGCATGTGGAATCCTAGTTCCCGAACCAGGGATCGAACCCATGCCCCCTTCATTGGAAGCATGGAGTCTTAACCACTGGACCACCAGGGAAGTACCTGACCCTGCATTATTTTAAATGTGAGGTCAGCAAAGGACCTGCTGAGACGGATTTGCTAAAGAAGCCACATGTAGTCACTCTGGCTGACCAGCTGAGCTCCCCACCAACAGCTAGCATCAGTTGCCAGACTTACTGATGAGCCGTCTTGAACACCCAGCCCGGTTCAACCTTCAGATGACTGCAGCCCTGCTGACATCTGACTGTAACCACATGAGAGGCTCCAAGCAACAACAGCCCAGCTGAGCCCTTCCAGAATTCCTGACCCACAAAATCATGAGAAAAATACAATGGCCATTATTTTAATCCACTGCATTTGGGGGTAACATTTTTACTCAGCAATAATAACAAAATTAATCGGTTTAAAAACTTAAATGTAAATAATGTAGTAATAAAAATGTTAGAAGGAAATCTAGGAGACTAAATATGCAACGTAGGAATTGAGATGACCTTAAGCACACCGAGGGGGACCACTTTGGCTTCCTGAAGCTTCCATTCTCTCCTCCACCACCACACAACTTGGTGTGATCAAAGCAGGCTTTCCCACTCAGTTGGAATAAGTGAAAGAATTTAAATGCTTTTCAGGACAATATTTAAGATGGCACATGAACTATGAACCTTCTCATAACTCCCTGAAAGGGCTCAGGGATGCCCTCAGTTTCTAGGTAGCTTCCTGTCCAGGGTCTGGGTCTCCCTCCCCTTCTCACCTCAGCACTGACCATCTTCACCAATTTATAAAGAAATGCCACTCCCCTAGAAGGACAGGCCCCGCCTTGGGATTGATGCCTCTCTGCCTAGGAGCGAAGTTCCTCAAGACTGTGTTATACAGCCTGCAGCAAAATCTGGGGGTCCTTGGAGACTCCAAGTCAGAGCCTTTTTGAGGTCTCACTGCCCAGAAGAGTTACAGATGTGGCTCTTCCCCTGACCCCCATCATGTCCTGCAGGAACTGTTGGATCACACCAGCCTCCCTTGTGTGAACAACCAGACCTGGTCCCACCCTTACCCAAGACAGACCCACATGTTCAGAGGAAAGAAGAGGATGTTCTCCCACTGGCCACATAAAGCCTCTCCTGCCCGCACCCCCCTCATACACACTGCTATTTCACATGATATACTGTACAGTGTTAGCCTTTTCAATGATGCCTTGCTCCTGTACCCTCAGTTACCTAGACATATGAGCCAGTTCCCCAACTACATAAAGATTCAACCATTTCCTTGAAATTACTGCTTGGAAAGAGCTGGTTAAACATTTAAACCACATCCTTTCTGCAAGTCTCTACCTGAGGAGGTTAACTCTTTCTCCCTTTCCATCAACTTAAGTTATAACAGATTTCCTTTCTAGAAGGAGTGTAATGGACAGGCATTTAATCTCCTCTGGTTCCTACAGAGGCCAGTTCAGCTCATTTTTCTCCCTTTGTTTGAACCTTGATCGTGGGAAACAACCTCTCACATTCCAAGGGGGTAAGCTCTGTCTTTGCCTTCTCCTGGATTCCCTTCCACAGGACTTGCCCTCCCCCAGCCTGTGGGGCTGGGGCTGCCCAGCCAGAGAGCCTCAGAGCACACCGGGAGGGCCACCTTCGCTCCTCTGCTGGCCCGTGCAGGGCTTTGCTCTCCTTCCAAAGTGGCCTTAGCTGGAGAAGCTGGAGGTGGTGATGGAGGGGGGAATCCTGATCTCTCTCAGTATCATTTCAGGGCCAATTAATCCAGAGGAATGATGATAAAGGACTGTACTGGGCATTAACATTGAGAAGAGAAAGTTAAGAATAGGTGACAGAAATTTCATTAATTCATACCCCTTTGTTTTCCTGGCTGCACCACACAGCTTATAGGATCTTAGTTCCCCAACCAGGGATGGAACCCAGGCCCCCAACAGTGGAAGTGTAGAGTCCTAACCACTGGACCACCAGAGAATTCCCATTTCATACCCTTTTTACATTAAGAAATGTAATTAATATTGCCAAGAACTTTGTAAGTACCCCAAAGAGTGCTATGGAAAATAACTAGATGACAGACATGTCCCAGAGAAGCGGGTTCCCCTCTAGATGCAATGAATTAATACCACAAAGTATTTTACTATGGGGTTTCACTCTCTTCCAAACATCCCTCCTGGCTCATACTGGGTGAGAGTTTCTTGCTTCTCTCTCAACTGCCACTTCTCTGTGGAGACAGAGAGGTTTGCCCATCTTTTGTGTCTCCACAGTACCACCAACCCCCAGGTTCCCAAAGACACACACACCCCCACACACACCTTTCAACCACCCAGTAGCTCTCTGCAAGCCTGCCAGAGACTTTTTGCCCCTCAGGGATCCCCTTGGCCTTAGTGTGCAGCTGGTAACAGCAGGAGCCAGAGGAAACCAGTGTGACCACAACACTCGGGCACAAGATGGACCCCTTGTAGTTATTGATGCCACATCATGGCTGCAGGTTTTCCATATGGGAAACTGAAAAGCAGACACAAGGACAGACAGACGGAGACCAAAGTGTCAGCTTTGCTGCTGACCACAGAGAGGACATTGGATGAGGCTCCTGCATTTGTCTGTTGGGCTTGCCACCTCTCTGCTTGTCCCTTCTCCCATCTGGTTTTTGGAGCAGCTCATGAGGGTAAAGTTGGGTCTCCAAATCAGACATTTTGTCCAAGATTGCTGCCTCTCATTGGTCCTGGATGGAGAGGGGAGAAAGGAGATGGAATTCCTATTGTTTACACTCTTCTAATAGATCAGCTCCCCACAGTCATGGAACACAAGCCATCAGCAGTCACCCACACCTTCGCAGAGAGTGGCCAGTGAGACTGGAACAAGAGGCCAAAAGGGTAAGTCAAGTAGCATCCTTTCCACATGCACGCACGAGGAATTGGGACTCCAGGTCCCCCAGCTTTTCTGTTCTCTTAATGCTTAACCATTGGTTTAAGCATTAAGCCCCTGGTCGGCCAGGGGTGTACTGTCTTGCTCTGCGGGGCCATGCATCAGGCCAGTTTTACTCCCACCTTCAACAGCCCACTCCCCCTTGGGATACCTTCCTGGGACAGCTTCTGGGCAGGATATATTTTGTTCCCAGAAGCTGTCCATTGGCTTAGAATAGTGAAATATTTAAATTAACTTTGAGTCAAGCTTGAGTCAAGGCTGCAAATTTATTCTTTTCTATATTTCTTTGCATTTTTTCCCAGCCCTATTGCCAAATGTAGCTCATCTGAGATTCTGCAATGTGATTAAAAGTCAACATTAGATGAACTGGGAATACAATGTCAACAACCTGGAGATGACTTGAAGTTGAATGTAAAGCCTTCTTTTATTAAATTCTGTTTTAGTAGACTAAACGAGGCTATATTACAGTAAAGAGTAATCCCCAGATCTCGGTGGATTAACACTTTCTTAAATTTAAATTTAAGATTAAATTTAAATTTAAGATTAAATTTCTTTCCATAGATTCCACTGGTCCACAGAGAGCTCTGCTCTGCATCACCACGGTCTTTACTTTGGTACCCACCTGAGAGTGTAGCCATCATCTGGAGTATTGCTGGTCATGTGTCAGAGGGAACGTCAAGTTTAGCTAAGCACACGCTGGTGCCTACAGCTTCCTCCTGGAAGTGTCAATGTCCCCTCTGCTCACATTCTATGGGCCAAAGCAAGTTACGTGTGGTGCTTGAGTTCCAAAGAGGCACGGAAGCCCAATTCTCCCACCTGCCTGGAGGACAAGAGCTGGAAGAGTGTAAACAACTCTAAGGACCAGCACAGATTTTCAGGGAGAGATAAAAGGCCACAAATATTAAATGTTCTCGTAAGTTAAAGTTCAACTAATTTTGTGTCTGAAGTAAAGTCCAAAATACTCTTGTTCTTGTGAAGTCAAGTCCAAAGTCTATAATTCCTGATTTTAAATTAACATTCAATGAAATTACAGCCCTCTTCCCTTTGTTAAGAGTCTGGCTTTCTTCAACCATCCTGTGTGAGCTGGGCCACCGTCTGTCACAGTGGACTTAATGCCTTCAGGACTTTAGACGTTGAGTTAGTTCAATTTCTCAGTCTCCACTTTAGAATATAAAGAGAAAGACAAATGCTGTATGATAACACTTATATGTGGAATCTAAAAGATACAACAAACTAGTGAATATAACAACAACAACAACAAAAGCAGACTCACAGATATACAGAACCAATTAGTGGTTACCAGTGGGGATAGGGAAGGGAGGAGGGGCAAGATAGAGGTGGGGCATTAAGAGGTGCAAATCATTATGCATAAAATAAGCTACGAGGATATATTGTACAGCACAGAGAATATAGCCAATATTTTATAATAACTATAAATGGAGTATAACCTTCAAAAATTGTGAATCACTATATTGTACACCTATAACTTACATAATATCATACATCAGCTATACTTCAGTAAATTTTTAAAGTGATCTTAGGACCTACAGGATTATCACAGTTCTGACTCTACATCATTAACCAACCTCAATGCCTGGAGGAGCCATCCCAAGTGAAATGGGGTTCTCAGGACATCATGTTTGGTAAAATCTTGACCTGTGTTACTGATGTCAAATACGAAGTGGAAGCTGAATGGGATCTGAGGGCAGGTTGGAGGATAAAGAGGGAAAATCATCCTTGGTTTCATGTCTGCAGGAAAGCATTGGGGCCAAGGCACCCTGACCTAGGAAGTTAATTCCATTGCAAGAAATTTCTTTTCAAGAGGTTAACAATACCCCTACTTAACCTTTCTTAGAGGAGGCATTTTCAGAGACATATTCAGGACATTCCTATCTTCTTGCAGAATGTAGAAATGTGTGATGGTGGCAGCCTTGTTTCCTCATCTTAGTTTCCACTTCCCCTTTGAGTTTTGGGTCTGGAGCCTCTCAGGCTGCTTGGAGGGTTGCCTCTCTCCAGTGGCATAGTTGCCACCCAGTGTTATGCATGTGTATTTTCTGTCTTGAGACACAGTCACTTGCTTCCATTGCCGCTTCTTGTGAAATTGCAAAGGTCTGAGAGACATGGCCTCTGGGGATGATTTCCCTCTGGTCCTCATGTGGTTTTCAGTGAATCAAAGAAGATCCCTGAACCCAACCTGCTGTTGATGCTTCAAAAGTCTGTTCTCCTAGAGCACAGTTCTCACTTTGGCTGCGCCCTAGAAATTTTTGGGGGGCTTTAAAAATCCTGAGGGCCATGCTACAGCCCAACCAATTACATCACTGTCTCTGAGGGCGTGTGATGGTTAATTTTACATGTCAGCGGGGCTGGGCCATGGAACCCAGGTATTTGTTCAAACACTGGTCTAGAGGTTGCTGTGAAAGTATATTTTTAGATGACATTAACTTAAATCAGTAATCAGATGGCCTTTCACAAAGCGGGTGAGCCTCATCCAACCAGTTCAGGGTCTTAATAGAAAGAGACTGACCTCCCTTGAGCAAGAAGGGATTCTGCCAGAAGACTACTTTTTGGATTTGAACTCCAACTTGTTCCTGGGTCTCCAGCCTGCTGGTCTACCTTGTAGACTTTGGACTTGCTGGCCTCCACAATTGCATGAGCCAATTCCTTAAAATGAACCTCTCTCTCTCTCATGCATCTTGTGGGTTCTGCTTCTCTGGAGAGCCCTGACTGATAGGGGTGGTTGTAGTGGGTCAGACATTGCTGCCTTTTAGAGTTCTCCTGGTGATCCAGTGTGCAGCAGGGTGAAAACCACCTTCTGAGGGCGTCTGCGGAGGAGAGGAACCCTCACTGCTCTCCTCAGGATGCTGTCTTCCCTCTACTTCCTGATGTTCGGGGGCCCAAGAGCATTTTTACCTGTAATAGTAGGGGTGCTACCCTCTGTCACCACCCGCTCCTGCTCTGCTGCTTCCAGGAAAGCCCAGCTGCGTTTCCAGGATTTCAGCCTGCTTCTGAGATTGTTTTCTTCCTTCTCAAATATCTCAAATGTCTACTTGACCCGACTCCATCATTAACTTTCTTAATCTCACCAATTCTTTTTTTTTTTAATTTTGTTGGCGTAAAGTTGGTTTACAACATTGTGTTAGTTTCAGGTGTACAGCAAAGTGATTCAGCTATACATACACATATATTCATTCTTTTTCAGATTCTCTTCTCATACAGGTTATCACAGAATTTTAAGTAGAGTTCCCTGTGCTATACAGTAGGCCCTTGTTGGTTACCTATCTTGTGTACAGTAGTGTGTGTGTGTTAATCCCAAACTCCTCACCAATTCTGCTTTATTCCTTGAGATTCCCAGCTTTAATGGCAGACATCTATGCCAAAGGCTCTGTATATATTCCATATACCAAATGCGAGGACTTCAGGAGGTTACTAAGTAACACCCCTCTTCTGCTCACATGATTTCTGAAGCAACAGAATACTCAGAGCCAGATGTGCCGGGATGAAAACATCAGCTGGCTTGGAGGACCCAGCTTAGGTAGGCGATGAGCTGAGCTGGTGAGTGGTCTCCACTCCAGCCCTCCCCTCCAGGCCAGCCTGTCTAGCCTTTGGCACAGCCCAGCCAGGCTTGGTTTGTGTCTCCCAGGTTCACTTATGCAGGATTGCTGGCTCGCACTGGTTACAGGAGGACAGGGAAGGAATGTATTCATTTACTTACATGTTCTTTCATTCATTCATTCAACAAATATTTATTGAGTGCCTCGTAAGCGCCCAGCGTGAACAAAATAGAAAATATTTCTGCTCTCATGGCACTTACCTTTCGGTGGGGAAACACATCCTTTGTGTTTATTGCCTTTTCTTGAATTTGTTCTAATGAAACTCACTTTTTATCTGTGAGGAGAAGAGATAAAAGGGCACTAATGGAGTTTCCTTCTCATGAGGAATGAGGTACACGCAATTCTCGCTCATCATTCTGAAGGAGCCAAATGCGATTTCTCTTTGGTAAGTGGTTGGCAGGGTGGAGGAGGGCGAAGTCCCCATCCTGGGCCGATTGGGGCATCCACATCTGTGGACCCATGGACCCTTCTGCTGCTGTGGCTCATAGCACATTCTGTGGGGTTGGTTTCTGCTTTCCCCACCTACCACATAGCTTGATGCCCAGAGGTTTGTGAAATTAATGAACAACTTTGAGGTTTTGAGCTTGGGTACCTTGAGGTATGATATGTTTCTAAATGGAAATAGAGATACTGGAAAGATATTTATTTTTCAGGGAGAAACTGGTGAGTCCAGGTTTCGACCTTGTGAAATATTTAGAGGACAGCCTAATATTACCTGTGCTGCTTGGATTTAATGGCTACCTTTGCATTTGAGAGGAAGGAGGACTAAAACCCTCCCTCCAGCACCACCAGTCACATCCCACCTGTTTGTGTGTGTCTTTTTGCTCCACCTTTCTTTTTTCAACCAGTTTCAGTCTTTGAAAAGTGTACCCAGTCTTTGGTGTTTTCACTTTCTCATTATTCCTCCAACATATAAATGTGAGGACAAATCTGATACCCTCAATGGACACATGGATGTAATTAAGCTGTCACTGCAGGGATGACTCCCCTCTGAATTGTCATCAGAAAGATTATAGATAAATCAAGGACAAATAAAGCTAATTTGATACCAACAAAGATAATATGAACTCTGATTAAAGGAAAATGAGGTAGGATCTCAGGCCTAACAGCTCAAAGAGGAGTAAGGGCAATGAGTCTGCATCTGTCTCCCTCTGAGGATTGGGCTTTTGTATGTAACATTGTTGGGCTGTGATTTCACTTACCAAATAGCTGTGTATGTGCCCACCCTGTGGGTGATGATATAATTAACATCTGTGAGAAAATGACATTTTGTCACATAAATGTATATATTTCACTGCTAAATGGGAATGAACAGCCAGAGTATGATTATTATTGGCTTTATATCAATATTATAAGCTAAAAAATGTATATACATTTGGGCCTTGATTTGGTGCCATTATTTGAAGCACATATTTAGCTCAAACAGCATGTTTTTTAAAAAGGTTGTACCATGTTGGGGTGAAAAAGATTTTGGGGGAGAAAAATTTGCTTTAAGTTGCAAGTTCCATCTAAGTTTCTCCAAGCTCTCAGCCCAGTGATTACTTTGTCTTGCATACCATCCTGACACACTCTATTAAGCACAGCAGAAGGCTGTGCAAAAACAGACTCCTATCTTGTAGATATAGTTGAGTCAATTCAGTTCAAAATTTTATTGGTCTCAGCCCAAAAGCTATTGGAAAAACTTGTAGAATGAGAGTAGTTACAATGTGATGTTTAAAGCAGATTTCAAAGATGAAATCAGAACAAAATTGGTTCCTGATCATAAAATGTTATTCTTTTCAAACACTTATGACTTAAGTTGGCACACGGATATAGTTCCATTTTCTTTAAACTACTGGGTATGAAGTGATCAAAACTCTTATGTCTTAAAAAGAAAGACTTTTCAGATATTAAATCACATGATTGTAGTAAGTTTCCTTTGGGGTGTTATATAAGTAATATTTTCTGGTGTTGTTCCAAGAACAATAATGAATAAAATTATCTTTTGATCATACAAGATGGGGTTTGTAGCCACAATACTCTCAGTAAGGCAGGTCACCCATATTAGTTTCCTAGGGCTGCTATAACAAAACACCACAAACTAAGTGGCTTGAACAGCAGAAATTTATTGTCCCCAGCTACGGAGGCCAGTGGTCCAGAGATCAAGGTGGGGGCAGGGTTGGTCCTTTGGGAGAACTGCGAGGGAGATCTGTTTCATGCCTCTCTCCTGGCTTCTGGTAGTTCCTTGGCTTGTGGCAGTCTTCACATGGCATTCCCTCCGTGTGCATCTGTGTTCAAATTTCCCCTTTTCAGGATACCAGTCATACTAGATTAGGGCCCATCTTACTCTTATATGATCTCACTTTTAACTAATTACGTCTACAAAGATCCCATGTCCAAATAAGGCCACATTCTGAGGTCCTAGGGGTTGGGACTTCAACAGATGAATTTGGGGGGACAAAAAGGAACCCATCACACTCCCATGGTGATGCTTGAGCACCTCAGGAAATGTCTGACTCCAAGCTCTGCATCTTGGTCCATCCCCTCACCTTCACCACCTGGTCTCACTGAACCTCAGGGCCATCCCCAGAACCCCACACTGGCACTAGGGTTGGACTGTCAGCTTTACACTGAAAAGCACCTTCTAATTCTCCTTCAACTTCTGCTTCTCTCTCCCTGGAGCCCAGGCTGCCTGAACCCTGGCCAGGGGTCTGACTCCAGGCCCCCACTTATTCAGAGAGGGAATGTGAGCCCTTAATAAGCTGCTGTCCTGCTCTGGACATGTGGGGGAACAGCAAGTCCTGAAGAAAGAACAGGGGATGAGGGATGCAGAGACCCCACCAGGACAGCTCATGGCATCCAGGACTCTTGCTCTGGAAAATGATTTGGGGCACGTTTGTGAGCACATTGCCCTAAGGGCTCCTTTGAGGCTGGGAAAGGTAGGGTTGAAAAAGTCTAATATTTTGCTGAGATCACTTTTAATATATCACACCACCTAGGAAAAACAAAGTCATGTCTAAAATAACCAACCTGTCAGACAAAGAGCTTTGCCTGGAGATGCAATCACACCACAAACACTGTTGACAAATTGAGCTGTAGGCGCTCGGGTGGGAAGCAGGTGGGGTGCGTCTGGAGATTTAAAACCCAATCCTTACAGTTCGAATGGGGAGTCATTGTTGACTGGAGGGTCTCAGTGGAATCTTTTGTTTTTCTTAAATTTTTTATTAGGGCCTCATGGACTTGGGCTCTCATGGACAGGAATCTACTTACTCACTGTCTAGAGCTGCTAGGATGCTAGTGGTTAAATGTAATGTTTTTCTAGGTGGCTTTTCATAAGGTCCTCAGGTCAGTTATGTGATCTCTATCTAAACATCTACCTCTGCTCTATGAAGGATTTGGGTCACTTTTGAATATGGAAGAGCTTGGTCTGAATATGCAGTAAAATTTTAGTATTCTTTCTACAATTTCAGAAGTTATGGCCTTTCCTGATCTTGATATATGATGTTTGAGGAAGGGTTTGCTTGAAATAAATATCTAGATGTCTGGATACAGAGAGTAGCTCATAGAAATCTCAACTCCTCAGTATCTCCTGGAAATAAATCATTCTAGACAACCAAACTGACCAGATAGCTGAAGGATAACCCTCTTATTCCCTAGAACATTAAAATCTAAGTTGAACTTTTATTTTTTTTCTGGAGGTGTGTCCTATCTTTTAAAATAGTTAATATCAATCATAGCTGAGTAGTTTCTTAATGGTTTATCATGGTTCCCATGCACACCAGTTATTTTGACTTGCTTCACATAGCTCTGGATGTAATGGCAGATACTGACTTGGATGTAGAAGGTGTGAGACATGGAGTTTAGTGCATCCCTTCACGGAACTTGCTGTCATGTGAATCTCTTGATTTTGCTTTCAGATCATTTGTCTTCTCATCAAGTTGGGGTGATACACACAAGGGCCACTTGGTTGAGGTCATGCACCAGCCTTTCTGTGGACTCAGGGAATCAAAGCCTGAGCCCGTCTCTCATTGAGTGTTTTTATTACCTTCCCCCACAAACCCTCATCTTCTGATCAGCTCAGAAGCCTTTGATTTATTGGAACCAGGCACACCTGTATCTCTGACCCGAGTCACATCAGCTTACATCTACTTCACCATCCTGGACTCTTTCTCTGTAAAAGCTGCAGGAGGACTTTTCTCCCCACTAAAGTAATTTATGCTACAAAAGTGTACAGAGTAAGTACACTTACTCTAAAGCAATGGTTCTCAAACTGGGATGAGTTTGCCTTTCCTCCCCAGGAATATTAGACAATGTCTAGCGAAATAATTTTTCACTGTGAACAATTCAGTGATGTTTAATATATTCACAATCTTATGCAAACACCTTCTTTATCTAGTTCCAAAATATTCCATCACACCAAAGTAAAACCCCTTACCCAACAATCAGCTTCTCCCATTCGCCCCTCCCCAAATCTCTGGCAACCACTGATCTGTCTATATGGATTATCTATTCTGGATATTTCATATAAATGGAATCATATCATATGTAATATTTTGTGTCTGGCTTCTTTCACTCAGCATAATGTTTTGGAGGTTCATCTACTTTGCAACATGTATTAATACATTATTCTTTTTTATGGCTGAATAATATCCCTTTGTGTATAACACAATTTGTTTATCCATTTATCTGTTGATGGACCTTTGGACTGTTTCATCTTTTGGCTCTTGTGAATAGTGCTGCTATGAACATCCAGAGAACAAACTAGTGGTTATGAGGGGCAGGGGAGGAAGAGGCAAGTAGATGAAAGGGATTAAGAGGTACAAACTACTAGGCATAAAATAAGTTGTAAGACTGTAATATGCAATAAGGGAATATAGTCAATATTTTATAATAATTTTGTATGGAGTATATTCTATAAAAATATCTAATTACTATGTTATACACTTGAAACTAATATAAAACTGTACGTTAACTATATTTCAATTAAAAAAAAATTGGATAAAATATTTCCAAGTTGTTTATCAACAAGATATAGAGAAGTAGTATAAAAAGCCAGAAAACCCAAGCAAAATGGGTAGACAACTTGACTAGACATTTCTCCAAAGGTTAAACATAAGGGATGAATACGATTTTTAAAAATGGAAAATAACAATTGTAGGTGAAGATGTGGAGAAACTGGAACAGTTGTACATTGCTGGTGCACATATAAAATGGTTCAGCCACTGGGAAAATGTTTTTTGGTTCTTCAAAATGTTAAACACAGAATTACCATATGATCCCATAATTCCACTCCAAGGTATATACCCAGAGTAGTTGAAAACAGATATTCAAACAGGTACCTGTCTGGAGACTTTTTTTTAATGGTTTTTTTTTTTTAATTATGGTGGTAAAAGTCACATAATCTAAAACATACTATTTTAACCATATTTAACTCTACATTTCAGTGGCACTAAGTACATTCGCATTGTTGTGTAACTCTCACCATCATCCATCTCCTGAAGTTTTCACTTTCCTAAACTGAAACTCTGTCCCTATTAAACACTAACTCCCCATTCCCCCTCCCCACCATTCCCACCCCCTGGTCCCTGGCATCTACCGATGTACTTTCTGACTCTTTGAATTTGAGTATTCTAGGTACCTCATATATGTGGTATCAAAAAGTATTTCTCGGGCTTCCCTGGTGGCGCAGCGGTTGAGAGTCCGCCTGCCGATGCAGGGGACACAGGTTCGTGCCCCGGTCCAGGAGGATCCCACATGCCGTGGAGCAGCTGGGCCCGTGGGCCATGGCCGCTGGGCCTGCGCATCTGGAGCCTGTGCTCCACAACAGGAGAGGCCACGACAGTGAGAGGCCCGCGTACCGCAAAAAAAAAAAAAAAAATATTTCTCTGCACCTAATGTATATTGGAATGCATTTTTAAGGTTAACTTAATATACGTTCTGCAAACAGATTGTACCTTTTTCCCCCCTGTGCTGTACAGTAGGCCCTCACCAGCCATCTACTTCATACGTAGTAGTGTACATACATTAATCCCAATCTCCCTATCCATCCCACCCCCCACCCAATGTCCATATGTTTGTTCCCTGTGTCTGTGTCTCTATTTCTGCTTTGCAAATAGGTTCATCTGTACCATTTTTCTAAATTCCACATATATGCATTAATATATGATATTTGTTTTTCTCTTTCCGACTTACTTCACTCTGTATGACAGTCCCTAGGTCCATCCACATCTCTGCAAGTGGCACAATTTCATTCCTTTTTATGGCTGAGTAATATTCCATTGTATATATGTACCACATCTTCTTTATCCATTCCTCTGCTGGTGAACATTTAGGTAGCTTCCATGTCCTGGCTATTGTAAATAGTGAACATTGGGATGCATGTGTCATTTTGGAATTATGGTTTTCTCTGGGTATATGCCCAGGAGTGGGATTGCTGGATCATATGGTGGTTCTACTTTTAGTTTTTTAAGGAACCTCCATACTGTTCTCCATAGTGGCTGTATCCATTTACATTCCCACTAACAGTGTAAGAGAGTTCCCTTTTCTCCACACCCTCTCCAGCACTTATTGTTTGTAAATTTTTTGATGATGCCCATTCTGACTGGTGTGAGGTGATACCCCACTGTAGTTTTGATTTGCATTTCTCTAATGATTAGTGATGTTAAACATCCTTTCATGTGTTCGTTGGCCATCTGTATGTCTTCTTTGGAGAAATGTCTATATAGGTCTTCTGCCCATTTATGGATTGGGTTATTTGCTTTTTTAATATTGAGCTGCATGAGCTGCTTGTATATTTTGGAGCTTAACCCTTTGTCCATTGCTTTTGATTGACACAAATGGGGGAATGGCGCTATTGACATCTATTGGACAGAGCCCAGGGATGCCGCTCAACATCCTACAGTGCACAGGACAGCTCCCAAAACAAAGAATTGTCCAACCCCAAATCTCAATAGTGCTGAGCTTGAGAAGCCCTGTGCTAAAGGAGATAGTACTTTGGCAAACGTTACACCAGGCTGCAAGTTCTTTCAAGCTCTCTCTATGTTTGACTCATAGAGTCCTGATTTCTATTTAAAATTGCATCTTAATATTAAAGTTCCTATAAAATACCTCCATGATGGATTGATATCTTTATATAACCTCTTCTCTAATACATACTTTGAAATGCATCATAAGCCATAGGTCGAATCCAGAAAGGCAGAAAGTGAAGGTAGGAAAAGTGTTAAAATAAATACACACAATATTTACTCAGCACCTGGAGGGTGAGCTCAGCTGTTGTCTAGCTCCTGTTGAGGCAACTTTATTCAGATGTCAGTCTGGAATCTGTATTAGTTTCCTAGGGCTGCTGTAACAAGTTACCACAAACCTAGGGAATTAAAACAATAGGAATTTACTCTTTCACAGTTCTGAAGGCCAGAGGTTCAAACTCAAAGGCTCCCTCATGCTCCCTCTGAAGGCTTGGGAAGAGGGGAGGTCTGGCATTCCTTGTTTTTTGGCAGCATTGCTCAAGTCTCTGCTTCCATCAACACATAGCCTTCTTCCTGTGTTTCCATGACTCCAAATCTCCTTCTTCTCATAGGGATACTCATTACTGGCCTTAGGGCCCATTTTAATCCAATATGACCTCATCTTAATTACATCTGTAAAGACTATATTGCCAAATAAGGTCCTATTTACTCATACTGGAGGTTAGGACTTGAACATATATTTTGGGGGGTGCACAATTCAAGCCACAACACTCAGTCGAGACATATGAGGCACTTTGCTTCTTGACACCACAGAATTCTTCTTCTCCCTTTGATGCTCACTGCTCTCCTTTGGTCACTGGTGGTGGCAATTTCGTTGCTCAGTTGGACGGCTGACTACAAGCCTGCCATACTCCTTGCCCATCTTCACCACTTACTTTACCCTCCTGTGTCTTTTTTCTTTTTCTTCAGTATTTTCCCATCAATTCTCCTTGTCTGCTTGATTTTAGCATTGGCAGCTAATCAAGATCCACTTTCCCTTCTTGTTAAGACTCTCATGACATTTACCGAGTATAATATCTGAGTTCTTGCATCTTCCTGGCGGTATTCATTTGCTGTCAGTTGCCTTTTGAGCTGCAAAAGATGTTTTCGTCTAAGTGCTTAATGCCAGGAGTCCTTGGGGGAATCTGAGGCTTCCAGAGGAGTAGACCTTAGATGGCAAAGCTCTGCTACATTAACAGCTCTGGGAGATTGCAGTTGGGATTGTTTAATTTTCAGATGTCATCATTTTGGTTTTTAATTTATTTATGAACAATAGTCTTTGGGGAACCCTGAAGGTAAAAGATAGTAAGAACTTAGAGGCAACATGTAGAAAGCAGGGAGTGCAGTGTCCAATTGAGGAATGAAAATGCTGGGCCAGAAAATTTTTTTAATTAGGCAATGCAGTAGATTCTGTGAGAAGAGATGTGGGCCATGGGATGACTCCCACCCTCAGTCAGTGCTGAAGAGCCTGAAACCCCTGTCTTGGTCTAACTCTGATGATGCTGAAAAGATGCTCAAGCAGAAATATGAAATGACCATCAACACCAGAGGCAAAAATCAGCACTGCAGCCATGTTCTGTTACAATTACCAAAAGCTGTAGTTGAATGTATGAAAGCTGTTTAAGTATATGGAGCAGACTTTTAAAATATGTGCAAGTCATGAAACGAAGGCTGTTCATTGGTCTCAACTCTGTGCAGAAGCAGGTGGTTGGAGGTGAAAGATATGGATTGATTTTCCTTCATCTTCTTACCGTGTCATTGTGTCCCCTGTCACTCAGAGGTTCACGCACTTGGTCCTCTGAAGTATGGTTCCCTAAGTCCTGTTTCTGTCCCTTTAAAATATTGACAGGAAAGTTCTCAACGGGAACACTGCTGTTATCCATCTTGTCTAAGATTGTGACTCTCTGTCTCTCCCCCGAAATTCTTATCCCCCTTCCATGTTTTATTTCCCTTCTTAGAGAATCACGTCCAAATACACTATGTATTTACTCATTAATCTCATTCATCATATGTCTCCCCTCCTTAGAACGGCAGCTCCATGAGGGCAGGGGGTCCTGTCTGTTTTGTTCACTGCTGTGTCTGCTGTACCAGGCCCAACCCTTGACCACTCCCACTTTACCAGCCCCCAAATACACATGCTTGTTATTACTGTGGTTGTGATTTTACTAGGGGGAACAAATTGATGTTGCAGGCATAAAGTATCTGTAAAATGTTGATAACAGTAGAGTTTAACTCATGAGGTTGTTGTGAATTAGTACCTGTAAAGGCCTAGAACAGTGTCTGACACAGAATAAGAGCTTGGCAATGTCCCTCCCCCTCATGGTGCCCCTCTGGCTGTACTTGCTTGGAGCCCAGGAGTCCTGCAGCTAAAAGGAATTCATATGTTTTGTCTTCCATCAAGTCTCAGAATAAAGGACCATAATATATAACACTTTGTCAGTGTTCATTTTTGCCACCCGTTTATTTTTCTTAACGTTTTGGTGCTTGGTCATTACTTCTCTGTTGGGGGAACTATCAATGGAAGGGAAAATTAAAACAAGGGAAAGGAAATGATAGGGCTTATTTCAACAACTTGCCTTTTCATAGATTTATGTATAAATATAGTTCTGTTTTCTTTAAAATTATTAAAATTTAATAAATCCATATGCTTAATTAAGTTAAATATATCCATGTTTCATGGTCTTCCATAATTATATCTTGACCTCAGGCACTCAGTCAATCCACTCACTAATTTAATTGTTGTCTGGCCATCCAGGCAGATCCATGCCCTTTGTGGGCAACTACTTCTTCCTCTTGGGTTATAATCTGGACGGTCTGTGTTATGGACTGAGTGTTTGTGTCTCCCCCAAACTCATAAATTGAAGGCCTAATTTCTAATGTGGTGGCGTTTGGAGATGGGGCTTTTGGGAGGTGATTAGGGTTAGATGAGATCAGAAGGGGGACCTCATGTTGAGATTAGTGCCCTTGTAAGAAGAGACACCAGAGAGCTCTGTCTATGTCCTCACGTGAGGACATAACAAGAAGGTGGCTATCTGAAATCCAGGAAGAGGGTCCATACCAGAACCCCAACCTTCTGACACCTTGATCTCAGACTTCCAGCCTCCAGAACTGTGAGAAGATAAATTTCTGTTGTTTAAGCCTCCCTGTCTATGGTGTTTTGTTATGGCAGCCCAAGCTAAGATTGACTGTACTACAGTGTTCTGTTCTCCTCTACATAAGGAGCATGAGGACTTGTGGAGGTGTTTGGAGCAAAGTAGATATTTATTCAATTACTTAACTCAACAAATAACTATTGTTCCCACCCTGTTCCTGCTGCTGTGGTGTTTGCTGGGCATACAGTGTGCAACATGGCCCTTTGCAAGCAAAGAGGATATAGTCTAAAAGAAGACATAAGGAGCAGGTGTGACCCAACCTGAGATAATTGCACACATCATCCCTAGAAGTGGATCTTGAGCAGAGGGAAGAAAATACAAATGGGTGGAGTTCATTCACTTGTGTCCCCTTGACCAAACCCCTCTTGCCATGGTTCTCTTGAAGTTGCCCATACTTTTGCCTGAGTGTCCAGTCTCCTGCACTGATACTGTGTGCTCTTGACATTCTTCCAATAAATCTTCCTATTTAATTTAGACAGAATTAGTGTCTGTTGCTTATGACCCAAGAATCCCAATTAATATATCTACCAGCTCTGCCAGTTAATGTGTAAGACCTACATACCTTATAAGTTCTCCTTTTATAAGATATTATAGCTATATTTTTATGCTTACCATTGGGTGATAGACTTCTGAAATGAAGTTGATAATTAGATGACTTTTGACATATTATATTTGAGTCATTGGTTTTATTTTGATGGAGTAAGCCAAAGATAATACTAGCTAAAATTTTGATTCTTCATACAGTAATATTTGAATAAATCATCAGAATCATTTTTCCCTGTGTTGAATTTCTCATTATATTTGTGAGACGGGCCTGGGGAATGGTAGGATGGACAAATGGTATGCAAGTAAGCTTATGCATAGGTTAGCATTAACAGGCATTTGATGTTTTCAGCTTTGCTATAGATTATACAACTATTACTGACTTGCATAAATGAGTAGGAAACTACAAATTACTTTATGGTAAGGAAATTCTGAAAGACTTATACTATTGACTTTTACTGACACTATGTAATTGGAAAAAGTGAGGTGATTTAAGGTGAAAATTGATTTACATAAATGTTCATCATGGTCTTTTATTTCCATGCAGAAGGGCTATTGATGTATTACTCACATTTTAATGTCCACAGGCCCTAGTGAACATTAAACTTTCACATGATACAAAAAAACATTGTGACACACTGGATTTCAAGCCAGAGTGGTTGATGTTTCAGTCCCAATGATCAGCTGAGCCAAGACTTGTGGAGGTGTTTGGAGCAAAGTAGATATTTATTCAATTACTTAACTCAACAAATAACTATTGTTCCCACCCTGTTCCTGCTTCTGTGGTGTTTGCTGGGCATACAGTGTGCAACACGGCCCTTTGCAAGCAAAGAGGATATAGTCTAAAAGAAGACATAAATGTATACAAATAAGAGCAATAAATCAGAAGAACCAAGACAGAGTTATCTACCAGAGCAATGAGGCCCAAAGGAGAGGCTGCTAAGCTTTTCAAGTAGAAGGTGGGAAAGTGTCTAGGAAGGAAGTGGTGTGTGTGTGTGTGAGTCTGTGTGTGTGTAATGATTCTGGTAGAGCCCACAGTGTAAGAAGAGTTTATGAAATGAGATATAGGCAGGGCAGTTTGATAAATGCAAGAAGCTCAGTATGACCTAAATATTGGTGTGAGAAGAAATGCAAAGAGAATCAAGGCTGCAAAGGAAAGTCAGGTCAGACCTTGGCAGGGTCTGTGGGCCAGGATAGGCACTTGGAATTGATCTATCATGTACGCAGGAGGCATTAACATATTTCAGTGATAGATTGAAATGATTGGATTTATGTTTTAGAAAGATCTCTTTAGTAGGTGAGAGGAGCCTGGATAAAAGAAAGGAAAAACTAGAATTCTAAAGACCCACTGAGAGATGGCTCTGGGGATTGGTGGGGAAATGGTACTAACTTGAGGGAAGGCAGTGAGGATGAGAGAGGAGGAGAGGGATGAGAGGGATGTTAATGAGAAAAGTGTGACCAGACTTGACCCCTGATTTGCATTGAGTTGGAAATTGTTGCACAAGAAAGGGAAGAGGCAAGACTGACTGTCAGGGATGGGTCTCGGGTAGACAGTGAGAATTCATAATGTAGAGGACAAAAAGCAAGACTGTGGATGGAAAGCAGGATAATAACTCAATGTTAGGTGCACTGAATTTGAGACACTTGCAGGACATTTACATAAATGCCCAGGAAGCAACTGAACAGTGAAGTCAGCAGGGTCTCTGGCCTAGGCATGCAGTTCTGGAAGTTGACAGCATATAGGTAGAGTTAAAAGTATAAAGTAAATGTGTTGGTCTAGGGAGACAGGGTGGAATGAAGAGAGGCTGCCATTTCTTTGTGGGTGGACAGGAGGAGACCAGCTCACAAAGGAGTTGTGGAGGAAGTGGCCGAGGGGCACACTGGGAGAAAGTGCATCCAGAGACCAAGGGGAGGGGGGATTTAGGAAGCAGCCAGAAGCCAAAAATGCCCCAGAGAGGGTCAAGTGGATTTCAATTGTATTATATGTTGCTTTGGAAAAAGGATAAGTGAGTTATTTTGAGAGCGTTAGGCTAGGATGCTAATCTTTAGATCAGTTATTGTAAAAGGAACTGAAGTTCTGGGTCCCATCTCTGAGTGGCCAAACGTGCCTTCTCAACTTATGCTGCCAGGATATAATTGAGCACCTAATAGACATGTGTTCTTTCTCCCTCTAGCAAATGATTTCTCAACCTCAGCACCGTTGACATTTTAGACCTGATAAGTCTTTTTTTGTGGAGGGTGTCCTATGCATTGCAGCAGGCTTAGCAGCATCCCTTGCCTTTACCCACCAGGTGCCAGTTCCACTCTCCCTGTCTCCAAATTGTGACAACTGACAATTTCTCCAGGCAATGCTCAATGTCTCCTGGGGAGTAAAATGGCCCCAGTGGAGAACAATTTCTCTAGATCTGTAGCAAGACAGATCAAGCTGCACCTTCTGAAATGTTTGCCAGGATAGGAGCACAGACATAGGAAACTATTTTAGATGAAAACTCTCAGCCGTGGAGGTGTCTCAGAAAAGATGTGTGTGGTGATGGAAGCCAAGTAACCAAGCAATATAGACCTTAACTGTCTAAGTAAAACATATATTTTCTTATTTTTTTCTGAAGCAATGAACAAATTGTCTCTAGAAGGACAAGACAGAACTGTAAAAGCCAATAATAAAGAAGACTTCACACAGTTACATCCACATGCCCTTGAATACTAAGCATGGGGACTCAAGAGCTCGTGGCAATAACTGTTTGTTTGGGTCCACTGGTGAGCAGGACCATCTATCGCTTTGGTAATACTCCTCCTAGATCTTCAGTAGTTTAAAATACCAGCTCAGAGTCATGTCATCTGTTCTCTACCTCACTTCTGCTTACCTCAAAGCAAAGAATTCTGGTGCTCTTAGTTCTTGAGGTAGATGGAATATATTTTTCTTGTTCATTTGGTTTGGTTTTCTGCTTTCCAGGATCTGGGCAGTATTCTTGGTTATTAGCAGGTTTATTTTCCCTTGCTTTCACTCATAAAACAATGGAATGCATAAACCCCCTAGTGTGGGTTTTCCTCACCTGCTGAGTATGCAGTTGTGACTCACTCTGGTTTCTTTCGGAGAATAGCCCTAATTCATTGGTTCCTTCATTCAGTCAGTAGACAAATAATCATCGCTTGCCTGCTGGGTGTGAGACACTGCACCACTCACCACAGAGACTGGATGGCGCCGTAGATAGAATAGGGCCCCTTCATTTTGCTCAACTTGGGGAGTGAGACAATAAACACGTAATATTAATATATAAATGGAAAGATGAAATAAATACAAATTGTGATCGTGGTTATGTTAGGAAATAAACAGAGTAATGTGACCGTAGTTGGGATGGAGTGAGATCAGGGATCTGATTTAGGTTAAGTTGGTCGGGGAAGGCAGATCTGAGGAGACAATGTTTGGTCTGCTGCCTATAGGATGAGATGCAGCCAAGCGTTTCAGGAACTGGAAATAGGTAAAGAATCCTCTGAGAACAGGAAGGACCACAGTCTGGTGAGCAAGGGGCTGAGTGGTGGAAAAGAACACTGGAGAGGGAGGCAGGGTCAGATCACAAAGACCTTTTTCCATTTGAATTTTGGTCTCAACAATAAAGAGAAGACAGTGAAGGGTTAAGCTGGAGATAGGAGAAGATTCTGTGTCTAAGGTTTTAGAATATTATTTTGCCTGCTGTGTAGGAACCGCATTGGAAAAGTAAGAGTGGAAGCAGAAAGAACAGGAGAGGCCATTGGATCTGCCTAGTAACAGAGGATGGTGGAAGGATGCGGGTGGTGGGAGTGGAGAGATAAGTGTGAACTGATCTGAGATGTGTTGGGTGCAGAACAGATGGGTTGTGGTAAGCAGAGCAATGGCCTCCTGAAGATGTCTATGCCTAATTGTCAGAACCTGTGAATATGTTACCTTCCTTGGAAAAAGGGATTTTGCAGATGTAATTAAGAATACAGACATTGAGATGGGGAGATCCTGGGTCTTCCCAGGATCTGAGTGGGTCCATTCTAATGGACCCTTAAAAGTAGAGAAACTTTTGCAGCTGAATTAGAGAGATGCAATGGAAGAAGATATTTGAAACATGAGAGGGACTTTACCCACAATTGCTGGCTTTGAAGAAGGAGGAAGGGGGCTGTGAGCCAAGATGTGTAGGTGGCTTCTAGAAACTGGGAAAGACTCTTAGCTGGTAGCCAACAAGGAAAAGGGCTCTCAGTCCAACAACTGCGAAGAAGACCATTTTGCTGACAACCTGAATTAGCAAGGAAATGGACTCTCTCCTAGAGCCTCCAAAAAGGACATGGCCCTGCTAACACCTTGATTTTGGCCCAGGGAGACTCATGTCAGACTTGTGGCCTTCAAAACTGTAAGATGATAAATGAGTATTGTTTAAGGCACAAGTTTGTGGTAATTTGTTAGAGAAGAAATAGGAAAGTAACACATAGAGCTTGGTGGCTAATTGGATATGGAGGGTAGGAGGAATGAAGAGGGGCCACCTAAGTTTCCAGGTTGATCCATCCGTGGGCCATGTTGTCATATAATGAGGTGCAGAAAACTCAGGGAGAAACAGATTATGAAGGGTGGAAACCAGGCTGCTGTTTTGGTCATTGATGTTTTAGAAGTTTGGAATGTCTATAAGATATTTAAATGGAGGTACTAAACAGGACATTGATTATATAAGCCTTGAGTTCAGAGGAGAAGTCTGAACTAGTGATAAAATTTTGGACTAGAAAGAACGGGTGATGTTTACAAATGTGAACTTAACCGATCAGACCTAAGAAGGGCGTGTAGGTGGAGAAGCAGGGCTAAAGTCCTATTCACAGGCATTGCAGTATATGGTGGTTGTGTAGGACAGGAGCCGGAGACAGCAAAAGTGATGGAGAAGGAGCCCCGAGGGGTGGGGAAAAGAGAAGGAGAGCACAGCGTCAGAAATCGAGAGAGAGGTGTGTATGGAAAAGGAGGAAGGAACCGTGCCTAAGGCTGCAAAGAGGTCTGGTGGGTCTATGACACAGAAGTGCCACTGAATTTGGCAGTGGAGGTGGGTCACGGTCCCTGACAAGAGAGTAGAGTGGTAAGAATGGGGGACAGATAGGGCCAGGATGAAGAGATGGCAGGGGGCTAGGTGATTAAATTCAGACAGTGAGTCTTATAACTTGTTTCACATGAAACAGGAGAAAAAGATGCAGAGGTTTTAGCTAGAGTTGAATAAGAGGTAAAGAGGTGCCTTTGAAAGATGGATCAGGTTTGTGTACTGACATGAATAACGTGGTGGGAAGGGATAAAAGCATCTGGTCGGGAGAGAGAGGAGAGAGAGAAAAATAAGTGAGGAGTAGGATATCTGAGGAGGGAATAGGAGATGGGACCCAGAGCACAAGCAGAGGAATTTACCAGTTTTGTTCACTGTAGTAGGAAAGCAGGGAAGATGGATGGAGATGATGGTAGGTCTATAGATTTATTGGTGGGAGGAAGATGAAAAATAAAACTCCAGGCAGCGTACTGAGCCTGGCCTTTCTACATTAGTATTGCCTTAATAACAACTTGGGAGTCATAATCCAAAATTTCAGATATAAGTAAGGAAGACACGGAGTCACTTTGATCCCAATGACATTTTTATGATTTTACCAAATATGTTTCTGACATCTGTAAGAAGAAAGTCTGGAATGTGGAGCAAAATAATGTCTATGGGAAAGAACATTAATGGACAACAATAACTACTAAACCTGCCTCTCTTACTTCCCCAGGCCTCATGTTTCTTTTAGTCATTTTATTATCAAGCATCTGAGAGGCTGACCAGCAAGCCTGTGTCAAGGGACTGGGCTCTTTGAGGTGTCATCTGGCAGTGGTAATAGGATCTTTTTGAGTCAAACCATTTGTCTTCCCAGGTGAACTTGAAACCAGAGATACTCATCACTGAGCTGACCTCATAGTGTCATGATGGCTCAGATCTTGGAGGCATTTTTTTCCGAACTATCTGTACTACTAGTCCATGCATGGTTTTTAGGGGTCCACAAGGGGAAAGAAAATATTAGAATTTTTATGGCAGTAACTTTTATCTCGTTCTCCTTAAAATTCTTGTATATTAGAGTATATACAGAATTATTAACACAGTAATATATGCATGCAATTCATGGCTCAATAACACTCCATAGAATACTGAGTGTTCTCAAAGCCTGTATCCCAAGAGAGGAAAGTGGTCAAAGTCATTTGTGGACCACTACTCTAAATACCTAAGCCAACTGACTAAGGTACTTTTGCAGTCATCCTCTCCTTCCCCTTCCTCCTTTTATCTTCTTCTCCTTCTCCTCCCCCCTCTGCATTTATGCTCAGAACAACACTTTGGTGGGTGTTCTCTTACTGAACTTATCTGAAAGGTAAGGAAATGGAGGCCTAGGTATTTATGATTGCTCACAGCTAGTAAGTGGTAGACTCAGAATTTGGTTTCATCTAGACTTTCTCCAAACCCTGCATTTTCTTTAAAACAAGCTCTGGCCAGTTTTTATTAAAGAAAATTTTTGCATGATTTACTTTTCACCAGTCTGTTCTGGCATGCTTCTAATGATATCAGAATCGCCTAGAAAATAAGACACAATAATATTACAGTTCATTTAATGGCAACTGGTAATCATCAAATTAGCAATGGTTATCTTCAAAAGTCATTACACTAGCTGTGCTGTCATTTCTCGAGGTTGACCAGATACCTAGAGTCACAGACCTTTTCCACATAAGATGCATCACGTAAATCAGATTTGGTTTTTCACCAGCATTTATAAAGCCACACTAGGGAAAGAACTAGGTCTGGGGGCACATGCGTGGTCTTAATATAGTGAATGTTTAGCCTGCCCTGGTTATTACCAAATCAGAAGAGCGAGAATATTCACAGCAAACCTTGCATTTTTTTAATGCCTCATGCATACCAGGCAGCTTGCAACTGCACACACAATGATCTTGTATTTACAAAGCCCTGGAAGTTAGGACAGCTACTAGTGTAGCTGTGTGTACACTAGTACACTAGTGTAGTGTGATGATTTAAGAAATTGCTGATCTCTAGGAAGAACTATTCAGCCCACTTGAACTATTGAGATCATGGCCTCACTTTCCATTTCATTTTGCAAGTGTGCACATACCCTCAGGTAATTTCTACCAACTACAGTACCCTGTTGCATATTTAAAGGTTATAAACAATAGCACTTTTTGCTTTGCTTTTGTTTTAATGACCAAATGAAGGAGGTAAGTGAGTGTACTGGCTTCACTTACCTGCATCAGGAGTGCTTTTTGGGGAAGTATTTTCATGTAGCCATAGGAAGCCAAATAAGACATTTGAAAACAGTTTTTTTTTTTTTTTAATTTTAAATTAAGATATATATTTCACCCCTTATTTGTTTCACTTTATTTGCAATTGAGTTAGCTCAAAACGAAGTGCATTTATTTGATTACTGACCTGTGTCCGTTGCCCTGATGTGTTTTTTTTTTCTGTTTTTTATTTAATTGTGATACTAAGTGTTAAGCCATTACTAAGACAGGAAAGAAGATGCATAGAGCTTTCAAGGATTATATAGGCCCTTGGGCAGGATTTCTTAAATGGGAGCTGGCTTGAGGTCACAAGCTTTCAAATCAATGGATAGGCACTTAATAGAAGGCTTTCCTTCATGACAAGGATAAAATATGGAGCAGATTACACAGGGGGACCAGCGCAGGCCTGGGCCTGAGGCCATGTCTCACTCATGTCCGTGGTATCTTGCCTGGAGACTATTATGGTCCTCCCTGCCCCACTGTTTGACCTGGCTTGGTCCAGTTGCAGTCACTCTCATAACATGTCAAACACTCCCACTTGTCCTTCTCTTTTTGTGTATTCCTTCAACTTCTATTTAGGAAAACAGCTGAGGGAATGTCCTTCCTGGTACCCCCAACAGGCTCTGGAAGTAGAAAGCTCTAACCCTTTTCTGTAGGTTATGTCTCTAAGCTGTGCAAGACTGAATATTGGTTTATGGATTAAGGGGGGAGCTAAAAACCTGCCCATCAAGACCAGAAGGAGTGGGTCAAGGCATCCTCCCTTCACCTGCTGTGGCTCCTCCCATTTAGACAGTTGTTTGCACGCCTGTGTGCACTCCTTAGGCAGGTGACCAGTATACAGCACAGGCTCTTCAGGAATACATAATTAATCAAAGCCTAATAACTAGAATAACGTAATCTGAAGAATTAAAATCAGCACTCCTGATATTTGCTCTGTATAGGATGCATATAAATGTCTTATTGTCCTCTTCAGCTTATACTTAGTGAGGGAGAATTAGCAATCCCAAATTATTCAATAAAAGGGGCGTATGAGCAGGTACCTAGCTGCATGGACAGTGGTACTGGGGGATGTGTCTTAAAGCTGTGTTTGTATAGCAAGCACATTGGTGTTACATAGATCATGTATTTATTTGCGTGGATTGGAGAAATACCTACCCAAGCCATCCCTCGAGTTCTGTTTTAGTGGAGGTGAGAGGGTACCTCTTAGAGAATTTGATATGGGACAATAGAGAAAAGCTATTATTTCAGATATTTTAGAAGTGTAGGCCCAAAGTTGACAACATTGGTTTAGGAGATCCCCCAATGGAGCTTTGTATTTAAACAAAGATAGGCACATGGTATCTAAACAGTCTGGAACAGGAGTAGTTGAAACAGAGACTCAGTTTTCTGTTTTTAAAGGGTAGGCCAGGGAGTCTTGGGGCTCAGAGATGAAGAAAATTCGGGTTGGGTCTAGACACAGAGAGTGAGAACTGGCCACAAGGAATATTATCTGATGCTCTGATGGTGTCTTTTTGGGTAAAAAAGCACCCAAACCCCATAGGGTAAAATAATGAACATTTCATTATATTTACAATCTGCAGGTCTGTTCATTCCTCTGCTTCAACAAGGCATTGAATGGGGTCCTTGGATGGGATTCAGCTGGCAGCTGGTCTGGTCTGGAGTGTCCAAGACAGCTTCACCCACCTGCTGGGAGGCTGGGCTCAAGTAAACCTCTCCTTGAGCCACTGTGAGTTTCTCCCTGTCATGGGTTTCCCATCTCTCCATGTGGACTTTCCCACAGGGCAGTCCAATGTCTTGCATGGCGCCTCAGGCTCCAAGCACAAGAGCTCCAACAGACAGGAAGTGGAGGCTGCAGGTCTGCATTGGAATCTGGCACAGCATCAATTACACTGTGTTCTACTGGTCAAAGCAGTCACAGGCCCACTTGGATTCAGTGGGAGGGAACAGAGACCCCACTACTCCATGGGAAAATGTGAAAGACTTTGTGGCCTTCTTTAATCTGCCATATCTGCCATTCAGCTTGAGGTTGGCTTTTGTTCTGCACTAGCTTTAGTCCATCTCTCTCTTCCCCCAACACTTCGTAAAAGTGAGCAAAAGAAGGAGAAGAGGCTGTGTTCTTGCCTGGGACACCCCGGTGTAGAGAGGAGGCTCGACCTCAGCTGGCAGCCAGGAATCTGAGGGAGCAGAGATTGAGAGAGAGGCGAGCAGAAGACCTTAAGTCACCTGAGGGATCTGCAGGAGTATCTGGGAGAGCTCTGGATGCCCCACAGTATGTAAAATGAGGGTGGGCATCATCGACTTGAATAATAACAGAAGACCAGAGGACCGGGAAATATCTTGTTCCTACGATAGATTACAATAGCAACCACTTATCTTTTTTGCCTCTTCCACCCAGAAGGTACACTTCACAAAAACAGGAATTATATCTGGATTTTTTTTTTTTTGGCCATGCCTTAAGCACCCAGCAAGTGCTCAATTACTATTTGTTGAATAAACATACAGCTGTGAATGTATTCCTTGCTATGTGCTGTTAACTGTTGGTGAATAGCAATTACTACATTTAACATAATGACAACACTATGCCATTATAAGCCCCATGCGACAGATAAAGATAATAACCCACCCACAGTTGTTTAAATCCAGGCATGTCCAACTTCAAGCTTTTAAGCCAGCTAGGCATTTTGACTCTCCATTCACAAGTATTTCTTCAACCATTGCAATATACACAGCAGAGGATCCATCCCTAGGGAGAGTATAGTTTATTCAGCCAGGGAAATGAAGACAAATTCACAAAGAGTGAGTTGGCAAGAATATAACGAAATAATGATAAAAATATGTCACAAGGCAGTGCAGGAGAACCAATGGCTAAAAAAGACAAGGATAGTAAATTCTGTGAGTCCCGAGGACCCAGAAGTGTATGAACTGAGTAAACTTCACAGAGAGGCTGAGGCTCCTAGGATGGAGATGATGTAATGGATGAGGGAGGGGGTAGGATCAGGAATGCCTGCCATAAAGTCGGGGGACAGAGGAGGGGCACGGGGAAAGGCGTGAGTCAAGATGTGGGGACAGTAAAACTGCAAGGCACACTGGAGGAATAGTGACCAGGTTCAAGGGGATGTTCGTGCTGGATTCAAAAGTGTTCCCACAAATAACACTCACATGAGAGGTAGAACTAAGAGATGGAAAGATGATTATTGCAATAGAATTTTACCATTAAAATCCTAACTTTAGAACAAGCTTCAAGATGGCAGAAGAATAAGACGCGGAGATCACCTTCCTCCCCACAGATACATCAGAAATTCATCTACACGTGGAACAACTCCTACAGAACACCTACTGTACGCTGGCAGAAGACCTCAGACAACCCAAACGGCAAGAAACTCCCCATGTACCTGGGTAGGGCAAGAGAAAAAAGAATAAACAGAGACAAAAGGATAGGGACGGGACCTGCACCAGTGGGAGGGAGCCGTGAAGGAGGGAAGGTTTCCACACACTAGGAGCCCCTTCGCGGGCTGAGACTGCGGGTGGCAGAGGGGGAAGCTTCGGAGTCGCGGAGGAGACCGCAGCAACAGGGGTGCGGAGGGCAAAGTGGAGAGATTCCCGCACAGAGGATCGGTGCCGACCGGCACTCACCAGCCCGAGAGGCTTGTCTGCTCACCCGCCGGGGCGGGCGGGGCTGGGAGCTGAGGCTCGGGCTTCGGTCAGGTCCCAGGGAGAGGACTGGGGTTGGCGGCGTGAACACAGCCTGCAGGGGTTAGTGCGCCATGGCTGGCCGGGAGGGAGTCCGGGAAAAAGTCTGGAGCTGCCGAAGAGGCAAGAGACTTTTTCTTCCCTCTTTGTTTCTTGGTGCGCGAGGAGAGGGTATTCAGAACGCCGCTTAAAGGAGCTCCAGAGACAGGCGTGAGCCGCGGCAAACAGCGCGGACCACAGAGACGGGCGTGGGACACTAAGGCTGCTGCTGCCACCACCAAGAAGCCTGTGTGCGAGCACAGGTCACGATCCACACCTCCCCTCCCGGGAGCCTGTGCAGCCCGCCACTGCCAGGGTCCCGGGATCCAGGGACAACTTCCCCGGGAGAAAGCACGGCACGCCTCGGGCTGGTGCAACGTCACGCCGGCCTCTGCTGCCGCAGGCTCGTCCCGCATCCGCAACCCTCCCTCCCCCCAGCCTGAGTGAGCCAGAGCCCCCGAATCAGCGACTCCTTTAACCCCGTCCTGTCTGAGCGGGAACAGACGCCCTCAGGCGACCTACACGCAGAGGCGGGGCCAAATCCAAAGCTGAACCCCGGGAGCTGTGCGAACTAAGAAGAGAAAAGGAAATCTCTCCCAGCAGCCTCAGGAGCAGCGGATGAAATCTCCACAATCAACTTGATGTGCTTGCATCTGTGGAATACCTGAATAGACAACGAATCATCCCAAATTGAGAAGGTGGACTTTGGGAGCAACTCTCTCTCTCTCTCTCTCTCTCTATATATATATATATATATTTTTTCCCCCTTTTTTCTTTTTTTGTGAGGGTGTATGTGTATGCTTCTGTGTGTAATTTTCTCTGTATAGCTTTGCTTTTACCATTTATCCTAGGGTTCTCTCTGTCCGTTTTTTTTTTTGTTTGTTTTTGCGGTACGCGGGCCTCTCACTGTTGTGGCCTCTCCCGTTGCGGACCACAGGCTCCGGACGCGCAGGCTCAGCGGCCATGGCTCACGGGCCCAGCCGCTCCGTGGCATGTGGGATCTTCCCAGACCGGGGCGCGAACCCGTGTCCCCTGCATCGGCAGGCGGACTCCCAACCACTGCGCCATCAGGGAAGCCCCTTTCATTTTTAATATAGTTTTTAGTGCTTGATATCATTGGTGGATTTGTCTTTTGATTTGGTTGCGCTCTTCTTTCTTTTTATTTTTATTACTTAAAATTTTTTTAAATAATAATTTTTTATTTTAATAACCTTATTTTACTGTATTTTATTTTCTTCTTTCTTTCTTTCTTTTTTTTTCCATCCCTTTTATTCTGAGCTGTGTGGAAGACAAGCTCTTGGTGCTCCAGCCAGGCGTCAGGGCTGTGCCTCTGAGGTGGGAGACCCAAGTTCAGGACATTGGCCCACCAGAGACCTTCCAGCTCTACGTAATATCAAACGGCAAAAATCTCCCAGATATCTCCAACTCAACACCAAAACCCAGCTCCACTCAACGACCAGCAAGCTCCAGTGCTGGTCACCCTATGTCAAACAACTAGCAAGACAGGAACACAACCCCACCCATTAGCAGAGAGGCTGCCTAAACTCATAATAAGGCCACAGACACCCCAAAACACACCACCAGATGTGGACCTGCCCACCAGAAAAACAAGATCCAGCCTCATCCACCAGAACACAGGCACTAGTCCCCTCCACCAGGAAGCCTACAAAACACACTGAACCAACCTTAGCCACTGGGCTCAGACACCAAAAACAAAGGGAAATACGTACCTGCAGCCTGCAAAAAGGAGACCCCAAACACAGTAAGTTAAGCAAAATGAGAAGACAGAGAAGCACACAGCAAATGAAGGAGCAAAGTAAAAACCCACCAGACCAAACAAATGAAGAGGAAATAGGCAGTCTACCTGAAAAAGAATTCAGAGTAATGATAGTAAAGACAATCCAAAATCTTGGAAATAGAATGAAGAAAATACAAGAAACGTTTATCAAGGACCTAAAAGAAATAAAGAACAAACAAACAATGATGAACAACACAATAAATGAAATTAAAAATTCTCTACAAGCAATCAACAGCAGAATAACTGAGGCAGAAAAACGGATAAGTGATGTGGAAGATAAAATAGTGGAAATAACTACTGCAGAGCAGAATAAAGGAAAAAGAATGAAAAGAACTGAGGACAGTCTAAGAGACCTCTAGAACAACATTAAATGCACCAACATTCAAATTACAGGGGTCCCAGAAGAAGAAGAGATAAAAAAAAAGGGGGCTGAAAATATATTTGAAGAGATTATAGTTGAAAACTTCCCTAATATGGGAAAGGAAATAGTTAATCAAGTTCAGGACGTGCAGAGAGTCCCATACAAGATAAATCCAAGGAGAAACACACCAATACACATATTAATCAAAGTATCAAAAATTAAATACAAAGAAAAAATATTAAAAGCAGCAAGGGAAAAACAACAAATAACATACAAGGGAATCCCCATAAGGTTAATAGCTGATCTTGCAGCACAAACTCTGCAAGGCAGAAGGGAGTGGCAGGACATATTTAAAGTGATGGATGGGAAAATCCTACAACAAAGATTACTCTACCCAGCAAGGATCTCATTCAGATTTGACAGAGAAATTAAAACCTTGACAGACAAGCAAAAGCTAAGAGAATTCAGCACCACCAAACCAGCTTTACAACAAATACTAAAGGAATTTCTCTAGGCAGGAAACACAAGAGGAGGAAAAGACCTACAATAACAAACCTAAAACAATTAAGAAAATGGTAATAGGAACATATATATCAATAATTACCTTAAATGTAAATGTTTTAAATGCTCCAACCAAAAGACATAGAGTGGCTGAATGGATACAAAAACAAGACCCGTATATATCCTGTCTACAAGAGACCCACTTCAGACCTAGGGACACACACAGACCGAAAGTGAGGGGATGGAAAAAGATATTCCATGCAAATGGAAATCAAAAGAAAGCTGGAGTAGCAATTCTCATATCAGACAAAATAGAATTTAAAACAAAGACTATTAAAAGAGACAAAGAAGAACACTACATAATGATCAAGGGATCAATCCAAGAAGAAGATATAACAATTGTAAATATTTATGCACCCAACATAGGAGCACCTGAATACATAAGGCAAATACTAACAGCCATATAAGGGGAAATCAACAGTAACACAGTCATAGTAGGGGAATTTAACGTCCCACTTTCACCAATGGACAGATCATCCAAAATGAAAATAAGTAAGGAAACCCAAGCTTTAAATGTACATTAAACAAGATGGACTTAATTGATATTTATAGTACAGTCCATCCAAAAACAACAGAATATACTTTCTTCTCAGGTGCTCATGGAACATTCTCAGGATAGATCATATCTTGGGCCACAAATCAAGCCTTGGTAAATTTATGATATGATAAATTTATCATATCATTTATGATATGATATTGAAATCATATCAAGTATCTTTTCTGAACCACAATGCTATGAGACAAGATATCAATTACAGGAAAATATCTGTAAAAAATACAAACACATGGAGGCTAAACAATACACTACTGAGTAACCAAGAGATCATTGAAGAACTCAAAGAGGAAATCAGGGCTTCCCTGATTTCGCAGTGGTTGAGAGTCCGCCAGCCGATGCAGAGGACAGGGGTTCATGTCTCAGTCCGGGAAGATCCCACATGCCGCGGAGTGGCTGGGCCCGTGAGCTATGGCTGCTGAGCCTGCGCATCCAGAGCCTGTGCTCCTCAACAAGAGAGGCCACAACAGTGAGAGGCCCACGTACTGCCAAAAAAAAAAAAAAAGAGGAAATAAAAAAATACCTAGAAACAAATGACAGTGAAAACAGGATGACCCAAAACTTATGGGATGCAGCAAAATCAGTTGTAAGAGGGAAGTTTATAGCAATATAATCCTGCCTTAAGAAACAAGAAACATCTCAAATAAACAACCTAACCTTACATCTAAAGCAATTAGAGAAAGAAGAACAAAAAACCCCGAAGTTAGCAGAAGGAAAGAAATCATAAAGATCAGATCAGAAATAAATGAAAAAGAAATGAAGGAAACTGTGGCAAAAATCAATAAAACTAAAAGCCGGTTCTTTGAGAATATAAACAAAATGGATAAACCATTAGCCAGATTCAGCAAGAAAAAAAGGGAGAAGACACAAATCAATAGAATTACAAATGAAAAAGGAGAAGTAACAACTGATACTTATACAAAGGATCACGAGAGATTACTACAAGCAACAATATGCCAATAAAATGGACAACCTGGAAGAAATGGACAAATTCTTAGAAATGCAAAACCTTCTGGGACAGAACCAGGAAGAGATAGAAAATATGAACAGACAAATCACAAGTACTGAAATTGAAACTGCAGTTAAAAATCTTCCAACAAACAAAAGCCCAGGACCAAATGGCTTCACAGGTGAATTCTATCAAATATTTAGAGAAGTGCTAACACCTATCCTTCTCAAACTCTTCCAAAATATAGCAGAGGGAGGAACACTTCCAAACTCATTCTACAAGGCCACCATCACTCTGACACCAAAACCAGACAATGATGTCACAAAGAAGGAAAACTACAGGCCAATATCACTGATGAACAGACACACAAAAAGCCTCAACAAAATACTGGCAAACAGAATCCAATAGCACATTAAAAGGATCATACACCATGATCAAGTGAGTTTTATCTCAGGAAGGCAAGGATTCTTCAATATATGCAAACCAATCAAAGTGATACACCATATTAACAAATTGAAGGAGAAAAATCATATGGTCATCTCAATAGATGCAGAGAAAGCTTTCAACAAACTTCAACACCCATTTATGATAAAAACCCTACAGAAAGTAGGCATAGAGGGAACTTACCTCAACATAATAAAGGCCATATATGACAAACCAACAGCCAACATTGTCCTCAATGGTGAAAAACTGAAACCATTTCCACTAAGATCAGGAAAAAGACAAGGCTGCCCACTCTCGCCACTATTGTTCAACAATAGTTTTGGAAGTTTTAGCCCCAGCAATCAGAGAAGAAAAAGAAATAAAAGGAATCCAAATCAGAAAAGAAGAAGTAAAGCTGTGACTGTTTGCAGATGACATGATACTATACATAGAGAATCATAATGATGCTACCAGAAAGCTACCAGAGCTAATCAATGAATTTGGTAAAGTAGTAGGATACAAAATTAATGCACGGAAATCTCTGGCATTCCTATACACTAACAATGATAAATCTGAAAGAGAAATTAAGGAAACACTCCCATTTACCATTACAACAAAAAGAATAAAATACCTAAGAATAAACCTACCTAAGGAGACAAAAGACCTGTATGTAGAAAACTATAAGACACTGATGAAAGAAATGAAAGATGATACAAATAGATGGAGAGATATATCATGTTCTTGGATTGGAAGAATCAACATTGTGAAAATGACTCTACTACCCAAAGCAATCTACAGATTCAATGCAATCCCTAACAAACTACCACTGGCATTTTTCATAGAACTAGAACAAAAAATCTCACAATTTGTATGGAAACACAAAAGACCCCGAATAGTCAAAGCAATCTTGAGAAAGAGAAACAGAGCTGGAGGAATTAGGCTCCCTGACTTCACACTGTATTACAAAGCTAAAGTAACCAAGACAGTATGGTACTGGCACAAAAACAGAAATATAGATCAGTGGAACAGGATAGGGAGCCCAGAGATAAACCCACGCACATATGGTCAACTTATCTTTGATAAAGGAGACAGGAATGTGCAGTGGAGAAAGGACAGCCTCCTCAGTAAGTGGTGCTGGGAAAACTGGACAGCTACATCTGAAAGAAGGAAATTAGAACACTCCCTAACACCCTACACAAAAATAAACTCAAAATGGATTAAAGACCTAAATGTAAGGCCAGACACTATAAAATGCTTAGAGGAAGACATAGTCAGAACACTCTATGACATAAATCACAGTAAGATCCTTTCTGACCCACCTCCTAGAGAAATGGAAATAAAAACAAAAATAAACAAATGGGACCTAATGAAACTTAAAAGCTTTTCCACAGCAGAGGAAACCATAAACAAGACGAAAAGACAACCCTCAGAATGGGAGAAAATATTTGCAAATGAAGTAACTGAAAAAGGGTTAATCTCCAAAATTTACAAGCAGCTCATGCAGCTCAATATCAATAAAACAAACAATCCAATCCAAAAATAGGCAAAAGACCTAAATAGACATTTCTCCAAAGAAGATATACAGATTGCCAACAAACACATGAAAGAATGCTCAACATCATTAATCTTTTGAGAAATGCAAAAGTACAATAAGATATCATCTCACACCAATCAGAATGGCCATCATCAAAATATCTACAAATAATAAATGCTGTAGAGTGTGTGGAGAAAAGGGAACCCTCCTGCACTCTTGGTGGGAATGTAAATTGATACAGCCACTATGGAGAACAGTATGGAGGTTCCTTAGAAAACTAAAAATAGAACTACCATATGACCCAGCAATCCCACTACTGGGCATATACCCTGAGAAAACCATAATTCCAAAAGAGTCATGTACCACAATGTTCATTGAAGCTCTATTTACAATAGCCAGGACATGGAAGCAACCTAAGTGTCCACCAACTGATGAATGGATAAAGAAGATGTGGCACATATATACAATGGAATATTACTCAGCCATAAAAAGAAATGAAATTGGGTTATTTGTAGTGAGGTGGATGGACCTAGAGTCTGTCATACAGAGTGAAGTAAGTTAGAAAGAGAAAAACATATACCATATGCTAACACATATATATGGAATCTAAGGGGAAAAAATGGTCCTGAAGAACCTAGGGACAAGACAGGAATAAAGACACAGACCTACTAGAGAATGGACTTGAGGATATGGGGAGCGGGAAGGGTAAGCTGGGACAAAGTGAGAGAGTGGCATGGACATATATACACTACCAAATGTAAAATAGACAGCTAGTGGGAAGTAGCCACATAGCACATGGAGGTCAGCTTCATGCTTTGTGACCATCTAGAGGGGTGGGGTAGGGAGGGTGGGAGGGAGAGACGCAAGAGAGAAGAGATATGGATATATATGTATATGTATAACTGACTTACTTTGTTATAAAGCAGAAACTAACACACCATTGTAAAGCAATTATACTCCAATAAAAATGTTTAAAAAAAAAGACCGAACGCAGCCATAAATAAATAAATAAACAAATATATAAAAAAAGATTAACTTTAGTTAAACGTATGTAGTCATGGAATATATATATTTTTTATTTTATGTGGAGTACAGTCTACTTTCTTGTACCGTTTTATGAGTTTTGACAAATGCATACAGTTATGTAGCCATCATCACAATCAAGGCACAGAACTGTTTCATCATCAAAAAATAACCTCCATGTACACTGCCCTCATGTCAACCCTGATCGTGTGATTGTAACTGTATGTCCAGTTATATATTTGTGGCGACATTCAAAATGTTATGCAGATTTTTGTTTACTTTCCTGCATAGCTTGGTGGTATCCAGTCTCTTGTTGGTTCTAGGATAGGGGATAAAAACTAGAGTGGCTTCGAGGTTCTAGGAAGGAAAAGTACAATCTAAAGAAAAAGTCCTGAGATACAGTAGAATATGACCATTGTGTGTTTCACTCCACATTCCTTTTAGGAAAATATAAGCATGCTGTTTCAGGAGAGAACAGGAGTTCTCCAAATCAGTGCTCTAACAACTTAAACGATGATGATACTGATGGTGATGGTGATGATGATGATGATGGTGATGGTGACGAAGTTTCAATAAAAAAGAGATGGCTCAGGCCCATTTTATGATATGTGTCACCCAATTGTCATAATTCCTTCCTAGAAAAGTCAGTATTTAGTTAAATCAAGCATTTATTTTTCATTTTTTATCATATGACTAGGGAAATGGTTATAAAAGAGGCCTGGATCAGAAGCCCCAAAGGCTGAGGCTGGGACATTAACAGGTCTCAGGACCCAGAGCAAAACATCTAACTTCTTTGGCTTTTTCTTTTGATCTCTGCAGAAGGTGGATGTTTGACTAGAATGACTTCTAAGAGCCCCTTAATTAGGAACAAGAACTGGATGGATACTGTTTTTCGGAAACAGCTCACAAGCAATCCTTTGGCTGTTTCCTTCGGCTGTTTCCTTCAATTATTACAGGTTCCCTTCCCTCCTTGCCCCTGGGCTATCCTCATCCCTCTCTCAGCATGTCGCCCCTGCCTGTTATCTAGCCTCCTACTTATTCCTGATCCCAGTTTAATGTCCTGATGATTAGTCCTCCCCTTGGGATCACTTTCCATCCTCACTCCTGGTGTTGGCAGCTCTCCCCTTCCAGAGAGTAACTCTAGGCGTTGCTGTCACTGTGACCTGTGGAATCCCTGTTATCATGACTGGCCTTTCCTTCTCTGCCATCTTCACTCATCTACCTCCCCATCTTGACTACAATCTGCTCCCCACTGATAAACTTTCCTCAACCTTTAACATGGAGGTCACTCCTTCTCCAAATTCTCTGTTCCTAGGGTGCATAGGAGAGAGAGGTCAACGGAATTGGTTTTCACAATTGTGGTGGAGGGAGACCAACAGTTGGAAATTTATATAAGTTGTTAGAAAAAATTATCCAAAATTTAGAAATGCAGCAAAAAAGTAGGTGGCATATCCTTCACTATCGTACTGGGGCAGAGGTCACTCAAGGATTGACCAGGAGAATGAACTTAGTTCATCTCATTGTTTATTATTGATCAAAATAATAAGATGAAGTTACTTGTTAAAGTTTTTTTTTGTCTGATATAGACACAAATAATTTCTTTGTTGGAACTGATGACCCTAAAGTTTTACAGTCTGTTGGACATTTATCGGTTTTATATCTAACTAAACAATCTTATTCTAACGTTACCCTGTTAAGCTGCATATAAATATCTTAGCTTCTCAGATGTTCTTTGAACCAGTCATAACATCTTAGTGGTTCCCTCATAAATTAATAAGTTAAAATCTTTAACACTTGTTCATTTTATATTTGCCCAGAGTTTAATTTTGCCTTTCTGAAAATTAAACTCTATCAAAGTAAAGCCCTGGCAGGTAGAAAGTGCTATGCACTCCATTTGAGAGACTGCATTTGTTTAGCTGAGGGAAGGTGTTTGTGGGAAAAATGGATGATAAAGCTGAGGAGAAAGGCTTCTAAAGATGGTCTTATGTTGAGTAATCTGTACCTGGTTCAGCAGGCAATGGAGAACCACTGAAGGTTTTTTAAAAAGGAAATTGGCTTGGTTGGAGTAGTGTTTTCACTAGGTTTACCTGGCAGACATATGTAGACTAATCGAATTGAGGAGAGAAGAAAAAGAAGCTTGTGAAGGTGTTGTGGCAATCACCCCTGTTGGAAGAAATGAAGGCCTGGATTAGGGGGAAGAAGGTGGGTTTCATGGTCAGGAGGACCTTGAGGACCAGGCAGATCCCCCCACCACCTCATTGAGCATCCTAAGGTTAAACCATTTCACTGACTCTTCACCATTAGCCATGGTACCATGATTTTGGTCTTTACTATTTCCAAAATTTTTTGGTTTTTGAATCAAATATTCAAACTCTACCAAGTTTTCAAATGAATCCTCCATGTTTCTCTCATGGCTCAATTTACTTACGATGTTAAATATGTGCATTTCCATGATGCATATTTATTTTAATTAAAATTAGGTAACATGTCAGTTAATTTCCACGACACATGTTTAGCTCAGGGTGGTTAGGATGAATAAAAGAAGCCAAAAGGATCATCAAGACATGGTCACAGGAAATAAAAGAAGAAGGTAAAGGAAAGGTCTGTGCCCCCAGTGCAGAGTCAGTGAGACGGCAAGTCAGAAGTGCTTAGGAGTTCAACATCAAGACACATAGCACCTCCATTCTTATGAGAAATATTTCCAAGGATTCAATGTTGTCAGGTCCTGGGTATCTATGACTCACGTATGCTTGTAAGAGCACCCTAACTTTACTGAGAAAAGCAGATAAAAAATAAATATATTCTGCTCAGGTCTATTGGCTTTTCTTATCTCAGAAATGGAAACAACTTTGCTGGACCTCCTTATAAGAAATATCGGGTTGCTGGCTATCCAGGTATTGCATCCCAGACCTCTTCCTCTCATCCCACTGGACACAGCCTGGTTTCCTTCTTTGGTATAATAATGTCATTTTAAGGACAATCACATCATCTGAATGTGCTGTTATTTTGGTTCAGTCTTTAAACCACATAAGTGAGCCAAATGCTGATAAAGCAACACATCTGAGCTTCCCACATTTGTTCAGAACCGAGGGGCATTTAATGTTTATGTATTGAGAATATGAGAATGAGAACAGCAGGACACTTAAGCCAGAGACCACTGTTTCTTATTTAATATCTTTAGACATTAAAAGATTTGCATCTGGATTTAAATGGAATCACCCTGAGAACACTTAATTTCAACAGTTTGAGAAAAGTGCTCTTTCATCAGGACTGTTTCTAATAGTTTTAGACATGCCGGTGACAATGACAGATGTCCATGTCTCTCTCCTGGCAGCCTGACTGCAGGACCAGGTCGCATTCACTGTCAGGGAGGACCACAACCTGCAGTATCTCTTTCAGAGCTTCTGAATGCAGCAGGGAACCAGTTTGCTGAACCGCCGTCGTTATTAACAAAACAATAAGGATTTTAAAAATCTCCTGGGAATTCTGGCAGCGCATCAAACATGAGGCAATTAGGACTATGCCTTTGGAGAGGTGACCTGGATATTTTCATGACAACCCCAAACATCTTATGAGTTACGTTTCTCACTACTCCCTCGGCCCTGTGTATCAGTCGTATCAAATCTATCCGTGTTATCTGAGCGCTTTGTTTTCTTTCCCACTGCAATGCCCTTCCCCCAGCTTTCTACTTGTAGAAACTGCTTTCATTTGTCACAACCAAACTGAAATACTGCTCCTCCACCAAGCCTTGTCTCCCACCACTTCCTTCCCCTAATCCACGAGGAGTGAGTCCCTTCTTGCTGGAAGTTTTATTACCCTAATGGCCATAGTGGGGATGCAGTAGGTTTTAGAGAATTCTTTTATGGGTTGGCATGGCAGGGAGCACTCCCCACATGACCTAAACAAAAATAGGCAGAACACACAGCATTAGCATATATGCAAATATATACAACTAGGAAAAATGGGCATTTATATAAACTTACAGGGCACCTGCTGCAGTCACAGCCCAGTTCTGCTGCCAGGAGGGAGAGAGAATCAGATATACTGTCTCTGCATCAGCTTGAATAAGGGGTGGGTTCCTCATCAAGTGTTCAACTCCACTTGATTTGTTGTAGATTCTGAGGTGGGTGCTAATGAGGAAATAAAGCTTTGGCTCCTTCTTCCTTAATTTGTAAACTTTATTACTGATAGTTTTTCATCTTTCCATCTTCTCATTGACACTCATGTTCTAACGTTCAAATCACTCTGCTCTGCCCAAGAACCCACCCCAGACATGGTTAAGAGATGATGACAAACTAGACCCACAGCATGTCTTGGGCAGGAACTGAACTTCCCTCAATGCCTCTTCTCTCCCCAAGATGAGGCTGCTCATTAACTCAGATGACAAATCCTGGAAAATCTGGATGGAGCATGTTGTACCATTTCACTGTGCCATTTGCTATTTCTGTTCTTTGGGTAGACCAGAAGGACTTGGCAGATCAATGGATAATATGTCTTGTTTCCTGCCAGTCAACATCTGTGCATTTTCAGGAATGTCCCTCACCTGCACCTCAACACACACATATGTCTACCCCTCCACTTAGGCAGTTTCTAAGACTTTGGGAAAATCCAAAGGAGTTCCTTAGAACACAAAGTGCCTCGGGTTGCATGGGACTGTGGGGAGGTACAGAGCTAGGGTTCTGGGCTCAGGGAATAGCTCCACCCTCCCTCCCTCCCCTTCTCCCCACAGACACCCACACCGACCCAAGCAGCCCTTGCTGTCTGGTGCCTGTCTCAACCCAACGGGGGAAGGAGACTTGGTCAGGGTCAAGGTGACAAGCATGTAACTCTCAGCAATCATGAAAGCAGCGGGGTTTTGTGTTCTCTCTCTAAAATTAGGTTTCGAACCTTCTTCATACATGCCTTCCCAACAGACAGAATGGTAATTCTGTCTGAAAGTGTTAATTAAATGACTCCTGAATGATCTGGTTTCATGAGACATAATAGCATCTGTTGGAGCAACAGTTCCATTGTTCGAAACACGAGAACTATAAATAGGAGCGAACTGACAGCCCTTTTAGTGTGGTTATTTATGCCACGATGAACATGAACTGTGTGGGAACTGAGCTCATGACCAACAGAATCTCAACAAGGGAAGGATGCATTTGCTATAACATTAATCTGTATCTACAGGCTGGCAGGAGAAAATCAATGTGGCTTCCGGGGAGAGAAGGCACCTCACCAAGAGATTAATAACATGAAAGAATTAGGACATTTATAGTGAAAATTAACCCATATCCTTAAAAAAAAAACCTTAATTTTGAGATAGTTTCAGAAATGCAGAGGAATAACAAAAATAGTATGAGGTTCTTGTATCCCCTTCACCTAGTGTCTCCTAAATTAACATCTAATTAAACCCCAAGTACAAGGATCACAACTAAGAAACTCACATTTGTACAATACTGTTAACTAAACTGAAGATGTTATTCAGATTTCACCAGTTTTTCCACAAATGTTCTTCTTCTGTTCCACATCCAGTCCAGGATGTCACCTAGCATTTATTTGTTATGTCTCCTTGGTCTCTTCCAATCTGTGAAAATTCTTCTGTCTTTTCTTGTCTTCCAAGACCTTGACACTTTTGAAGAGTGCTGGTCAGGTATTCTGCAGAATATCCTTCAGACTGGGTCTGTCTGACGTCTTCTCATGATTAGATTGAGCTTGTGCATTTGGGGATGAATACCACCGAGGTGATGGATCCTCCTTAGTGCATCAGGTCAGGGGGTCTGTGATGTCTATCTGTCTTACTACTGGTGATACTAACCTTGACCCTAGGCTAGGGGGATGTCAGCCAAGATTCTCCACAGTGAACTTTGTGTTTCCCTTTGTAATGAATAAATATGTAGTTTGAGAGAGATCATTTGAGACTGTAAAAATGACCTGTTTCTTCTTAAAATTTTGCTCACTCTTTTTAGCATCCATTGGTGGATCTTTACTGAATTTTTTACTGTGTGGCTCCAATGGTGATTTTCTATTTTCTTCATTCTTTCTGCATTTACTAATTGAAATTTCTTTAGAAGAAAGTTATTTCTCCTCCCTCACTTATTTATTTATGCAGTTATTTCTTTTTCCTCAGTATGAACTGAAGGGTCATTTATTTTATTCTTTGGGTTGTCTTTCAGTACTCTGTTTTGTTGCTCAGTTTCATCTTTGGCATTGGGAGCTCTTCAGCTCTTCCTCCCCTCGTTGTATGCTTCCATCTTTTCTGTTTGAGCATGTTCTTACTTTCTGGCACTGTAGCCATGGAATCAACTTCTTCTCCATAGGGCCCAGTTTCTATTATTGCAAACTAGAACTTAAGAACCATGATCTGGGCACTAGATGTGCTCATTGCTACTGTGGTGTCATTGCTTCTAAGTCTTTCTGCAGACAGAACCAGGAAATACATATATTACACTAACCCATACACACATCTATATTTCTGCACATACTTATCTCTGCATATCATTTATAAAAACATATATTCATACTGATACTTCTGAGTCCAGCCCAACACCACACAGTTCAGTCTAGCCACCCCTTCCTTATTTGTAATTACTTTGACTGTGAGAAACCTGACTCTTATTATATGCAATACATTTCTAATTTGTTCAGTCCTAGTACACACATAAAGTGGTTTAAAACTGCTAACCCATATCCCAGAGGAAAAACAAATTTATCAAATAAAGTACCGTGTCACGTACAGTTCTTTCTGTCTTTAGCTTTTCAGTATCCAGTCTAAACAGGTTTCCCAAAGACACATAAGTCACCTCTTTTCTTCCCCACTCTTAGAGAGCTTACGTGATTTTCTTGTAACACATTTAGATTCATTTCTCACAGTCTGCTTTCCCTCTTGAGTCTTCCCTCCACCCAACATGCTTGTTGAGGTTTAGAATGTAACTTACAGACAGCAAATTCACTCTTTATGTTTTAAGAATTTTTGACATGTCTCTTTTTGAATTATGGTCTTCTCAGGGTATATGCCTAGTAGTGGGATTGCTGGGTCATATGGTAGTTCTATTTTTAGTTTTTTAAGGAACCTCCATACTGTTCTCCATAGTGGCTGTACCAATTCACATTCCCACCAGCAGTGCAAGAGTGTTCCCTTTTCTCCACACCCTCTCCAGCATTTATTGTTTGTAGATTTCTTGATGATGGCCATTCTGACTGGTGTGAGGTGATATCTCATTGTAGTTTTGATTTGCATTTCTCTAATGATTAATGATGTTGAGCATTCTTTCATGTGTTTGTTGGCAGTCTGTATATCTTCTTTGGAGAAATGCCTATTTAAGTCTTCTGCCCATTTTTGGATTGGGTTGTTTGTTTTTTTGCTATTGAGCTGCATGAGCTGTTTATAAATTTTGGAGATTAATCCTTTGTCAGTTGCTTCATTTGCAAATATTTTCTCCCATTCTGAGGGTTGTCTTTTGGTCTTGTTTATGGTTTCCTTTGCTGTGCAAAAGCTTTGAAGTTTCATTAGGTCCCATTTGTTTATCTTTGTTTTTAGTTCCATTTCTCTAGGAGGTGGGTCCAAAAGGATCTTGCTGTGATTTATGTCATAGAGTGTTCTACCTATGTTTTCCTCTAAGAGTTTGATAGTTTCTGGCCTTACATTTAGGTCTTTAATCCATTTTGAGCTTATTTTTGTGTATGGTGTTAGGGAATGATCTAATCTCATACTTTTACATGTCCCTGTCCAGTTTTCCCAGCACCACTTATTGAAGAGGCTGTCCTTTCTCCACTGTACATTCCTGCCTCCTTTATCAAAGATAAGTTGGCCATATGTGCGTGGGTTTATCTCTGGGCTTTCTATCCTGATCCACTGATCTATCTTTCTGTTTTTATGCCAGTACCACACTGTCTTCATTACTGTAGCTTTGTAGTATAGTCTGAAGTCAGGGAGCCTGATTCCTCCAGCTCCATTTTTCGTTCTTAAGATTGCTTTGGCTATTCGGGGTCTTTTGTTCATTGCAGCTCTATTCACAATAGCCCGGAGCTGGAAACAACCTAAGTGTCCATCATCGGATGAATGGATAAAGAAGATGTGGCACATATATACAATGGAATATTACTCAGCCATAAAAAGGAACGAAACTGAGCTATTTGTAATGAGGTGGATAGACCTAGAGTCTGTCATACAGAGTGAAGTAAGTCAGAAAGAGAAAGACAAATACCGTATGCTAACACATATATATGGAATTAAAAAAAAAAAAGTCATAAAGAACCTAGGGGTAAAACGGGAATAAAGACACAGACCTACTTGAGAATGGACTTGAGGATATGGGGAAGGGGAAGGGTAAGCTGTGACAAAGTGAAAGAGCGGCATGGACATATATACACTACCGAACGTAAGGTGGATAGATAGTGGGAAGCAGCCACAGAGCACAGGGAGATCAGCTCGGTGCTTTGTGACCGCCTGGAGGGGTGGGATAGGGAGGGTGGGAGGGAGGGAGACGCAATAGGGAAGGGATGTGGGAACAGATGTGTATGTATGACTGATTCACTTTGTTATAAAGCAGAAACTAATAAAAAAATAAATTAAAAAAAAAAAAAAAGAATTTTTGACAAATGAAAAGTCATTTATTCACTGCCACAGTTCCTTAGAGACCAAGTCCATCCCCCATCTCCCAAATTCCCTCATAATTTCCATTTGCAGTCAATGCTTACCATCATCACCCAAACCCTGGCAACCACTGATCTGCTTTCCATCTTTATAGCTCAGCCTTATCCAAAATGCCATATAATAGAATCATACAATATGTAGCCCTTGGGGTTGGACTTGTTTCACACAGCAACTTAAGATTCATCTGTGATGTTTGAATCAAAAGTTCATTCCTATTTGTTCCTGAGTAATATTCCACTGTATGGGTGCACCACAGTCTATCCATTGCCTCTTGGAGGTCACATGGGTTATTTCCAGCTTTGAGAAATGATGAATAAGTCTTCTATAGAAATTCACAATCAGGTCTTTATGTGAACATAAATTTTCCTTTTCTTGAGTAAATAGTTAGGAAGGGGATTGCTGAGTGATATAGTAAGTGTATTTTTAACAGCATAAGAAAATGCTCAACTGTTTACCAAAGCAGTTTATCTATCATTTTGCATTCTCACCAGCAAACTAGCAATGCACAGGAATAGTAGTTGCTCTGCATTCTTGCTGGTATAAGATATTGTAAAGTTTTTCAGTTTTAGCCATTCTAATAGGTGGGTAGTAGTATTACAGTGTGGTGTTATTTACATTTCCCTAATGACTGATAATGTTATCCATTTTTGAAATGCTTATATACCATCATTGGTTATATACATGTTTGGATCATTTGCTTATTTTTTAAAAATTGAGTTGCTTGTTTTCTTAATTTTTGGGTTTTGAAAGTTCTTTCTTCTGGACAAAAGTCCTTTGTCAGAAATATGATTTTCAAATATTTTCTCTCCATTTGTGACTTGTCTTTTCAATTTCTTAAGTATGTCCTTTCAGAGCAAAAGTTTTTAAATTTGATAAAGCCCAATTTATCATTTTTTCCCTTTATGTATTGTGGTTTGGTGTTATAATTAAAAATGCTTAAAAAATGCTGCCTGCCAAAGGTCATGAAGATTTGCTCCTATGTTTTCTTTTGGAAATTTAATAATTTAAATAAGTCTATTATCCATTTTTGAGATTTTTTCTTATATAAAGTATGAGGTATAATCCAACACTTTTCTTTTCTTTTCTTTTCTTTTCTTTTTTCTTTTTTTGCATGTGGCTGTCACATAATTCCAGCACCATTTGTTGAAAAAACTATCCTTGCTACACTGAATGCTTTTGCGCCTTTGTTCAAAATCAATTCGCTGCTTGATTATCTGGGCTATTTATGGACTCTCATTTCTGTTCCATTGATCTATGTGTCTTGCTTTTTGTCAATATTACACTGTCTTAGTTACTGTAGATTTACAGAAACTCTTGAAATTGGGTGGTATGAGTTCTCCAACTTTGTTCTTCTTTTCCAAAATTGCTTTGAATAGTCTATTTCCTTTGTTTTTCTGTATATATTTTCCAATCAGATTTTTAATAACTACCAAAAAAAGGCCTTCTTGGATTTTGATTAGGGTTATACTGAATTTATAGATCAAATTAAGAAGAATTGATACCATAACAATATTGTCTTCTAACTCTTTTTTTAAAAATAAATTTATTTATTTCATTTATTTATTTTTGGCTGCATTGGGTCTTCGTTGTTGTGCACGGGCTTTCTCTAGTTGTGACGAGCGGTGGCTACTCTTCATTGCAGTGTGGGGGTTTCCCATTGTGGTGGCTTCTCTTTCTGCAGAGCATGGGCTCTAGATCGCAGTCTCAGTAGTTGTGGTGCATGGGCTCAGTTGCTCCGTGGCATGTGGGATCTTCCCGGACCAGGGCTTGAACTCGTGTCCCCTGCATTGGCATGCGGATTCTTAACCACTGCACCACAGGGGAAGCCTAAGTCTTCTAATTCTTGATCACAGTATATCTCTCTATTTATTTAGATCATCTTTGCTTTTTTTTTTAATTAGAGCTTTGTACTTTTCAGTATACAGATTCTGTGCATACTTTTTTTTTAGATTTCTAATTTAAAAAAATTTTTGAACTCCAATGTTCACTTCTATTATATAAAAATTGACATTTGTATGTTGACTTTGTATCCTGTGACCTGGATCTACAAGCTGTTTTTTAATGATAGATTCTTTGGGATTTTCTATATAGACAATAGTGTCTGTGAGTAGAGACAGTTGTATTTCTTCTTTTCCAATCTGTATGCTTTTTATTGCATGGACTAGGAATCCAGTACAATGTTGAATAGACATGGTAACAAAGGACATCCTTGCCATGTTGATGATTGTAGAGAGAAAGCATTCACTCTTTCCTATTAAGTACAATAATACTTAATTCTTTAGATATCCTTTACTGGTTGATAATAAGTTCCTAGGTTGCTAAAAGTTTTTATCATGAATGAATCTTGACCTTTGTCCCATGTTTTTTCTGCTTATATTGAGAGGATCATATTTTTGTTTACCTTTTGAGTCCTTTTGTGTGAATTGCATTGATTGATTTTTGAATATTAAACCAGCCTTGCAGTCTTTGGAATAAGCCCAATTTGGTCATGATGTTTTTAATGCATTGTTTAGTGGAAAAAAATACTAGTGAAATAGATTCAGTGTTGGTAAGAAAGATATTTATGTTCTGGTACAAACCAAAGACAGGAGCCCCAGTACTGCTGGGAATCAAACTTTTCCTCCCTAGGGCCACATAGAGCAGGGTAGCTGGCAGCAGAGTGTTCTAGAAGAGAGGAAGGCAAGGTGCCGCACTGCACCCCTTTCCTGCCTGAAACTATGCCCATCTCACCTGACCTCATTCACCTACTGTAGGAGGCAATTCTAAAGCTGTCTCCCCACGATGTCATCCACTGGTTATTTAATCAAATAGTTATCTGGGTAGGGATGCGAAGGGGCTTTGCAGATGGAATTAAGGAGGCTAACCAGCTAACTTTAAAATATGGTGATTATATCATGGATTATCCAGGTGGGCCCAAAGTAATCATATGAGCCCTTAAATGCAAAGAGGAAGTCAGAGAGATGCAGCAGAAGAGGAAGTTGGAGAGATTCAAAGCATGAGAAGGCTTGCTCTGCCATTGCTGCTTTTGAAGATGAAGGAAGAGAGCCAGATGCCAAGTAAAGTGGCGGCCTCTAGGGGCTGGGAGAGGTGCCCGGCAAACAGCCAGAAAGGAAACAGGGACCTCAGTCCTGCAACTGATGAAACTTAATTCTGCCAATAACCCGAACGAGTTTGGAAGCAGACTTATACCCCAAACCTCTAGAAAGGAACAAGTCCTACTGACACCTTGGTTTCATCCTATGAGACCTGGAGCAGAAAACTAGCTAAACCAAGTTGTGCCTAGACTTCTGACTTACAGAACTGAAAGGTAATCAGGGGGTACTGTTTTAAGCTGCTGACTTTGTGGCACTTTGGAAAAGTAATGCTTTCACTCACCAAACATACACTGAAGGCCATCTGTGTCAGGGCTGCTAGTGCTGAAGACGGGGATGAGAAACACAACCTCTCTCTTCAGGGAGATCACCAACTCTGGGTAAAATGTAGCTCTAAAGAAAAAGTCAAAGTATTTTGCATATACACTGTAAAGGAAAATTTTCTCCAGGTTGCAAAGAACAGAAAGCAATTCTGCTTAACCTGAAACCACAAGAACAACCGAGAGAGAGGGGGTGGGTGGTGGTGGTGAATACATGTTTTTAATTTTGGGAAGGGAGACACTGGAAGTTCTAGAAAATTAGGGAAACTTTTTAGGTATCAGATTTGAGAAAAGAAGAACTGGCACAGTCCTAGGACCTTTAATAATAGAAGTTTGTGGACTCTGCTCTTACTGTGACTCTGCCGCCACAATTCTTGATCTTCATCTGTCTTTCCCAAGTTTCAAATTATAAGGAGAAAAAAACTGCTGCCTTGCATATAGGGTCAGAATGTCCCAGACCAGAATGTCACAGACTCACTGCCTTAAAAGACAAAAGTGGGAAGAAACCTAAACAAAAATGACAGGTGGATCCAGAGGTATTTGTGACCAAATAGAATGAGAGGTTTTCATTTTCTCCTATGCCTAGTCATCTGGATGTCGTGAAATGTCAGGGTTGTGTGTACTGATTATATTTTGACAAAACTGTTAGAAGCCTTAACGAGTCTCACAAAAGTTGTCCACTGTACCCCTCTATGCCTCACACGGTCTGCCCTGGCTTCACAGTACAGCTGACTGCTGACCTTATCCCATATTTTTTTAAAATTAGAATTGATAACAATTGCACCCCTTTCCCCATTCCTCTGTCTCCTCTCTCTCCCTCCCTTCTGTTCTCCTTGCACATGTAATTTAGGCAGAATTTTGATATTTATGTATCCAAACCTACCACTGTCGGCATCATTTTGCTTACTGTTCTTTATCATTTCTGAGGGGTTGCATCAGGCAAAGGCGTCCTCATTCTCCAAGCAAGGAAGCCCCAGCTAGACAGTTGTCAAGGCAACAGAAAATGCACACTGTGAACCACCAAGAAAAGGCCGTCTGTATAATGTTGCAGCGCAAACTTAATTTGGGGGCTTGGCAAAAAGATCTCTTTTATGGCTAATTATAAAATGTACCCAACGTTATTAGACCGGGTGATAGATGATTGCCTGCTAAATGTGATGTGAAAAATGAAGGCAGTTTTCAAAGTGAAGGGACCTAAATTAAATATGCCTCAAGGATCAATAGCTTATTTTTGTCATTCTGCATAACCCGAACAGAACAGCTGAGTGTGCGTGTGTGTAGGAGCTACCAAACTCATATTTATTTGGGTCACGTCGTACTTTTTCCCTCAAAATGTATTCAAAAGAAGGTAGGAGGTGCCCCACCCATATTTAGATAGTTTGGGGGAGAGGGACACTTTAAGTTGAATCCCTGTTGATCAGCATTATGAGTTTTCAATAAACTTACTCCCAGCAGGTGAGATTACAACATCAGAATTTGCATGCTCATTTCAGATGGTTCACTGATATTGTATCTCCACCGATTTTTTTTGCCTGATATTATTTTCTTCCTATATACTTTGTTTGTCAACAAACTCCAAATAAATGCTAACAGGTTAATTTGATAATAGATGTGGTGATTTGGGACTGAAGGGGTCAGGGTGAAAACACTGATCTAATAATCCACCATTTTAATAAATGTGTTCCTTTGAAAACAGAATGTTTAAATCTGATTTGATATGAACAGCTGATCCAAAGCCTTCCGGTCAGTCTGAGAGTGAGTGGGAATTCAGTGGATATAGCTGTGGAATCATCTGACAAAATGTCATTTTTTCTTTCTTGGGGGAGCCCCACTCTTTGTAAACAAGGTCAATTTGCGTTTAGGGTGACTTGATTAGGTATCACTTCTCGGGCTCTCACCCTGGGGAAAGGAAAATGGAACTTTCAGCCTTTAAAAGAGGAAATTAGTTTTACCTGAGGGAGAGATCAAATCTTCCAGTCCTGTCGACTCAAGTGACTGACCATGAAATTAAATCATGTTTGTCGTTCTCACTCAGATACAGAAGACTATTGAGGCTGATCATCTAGAAGAGGGAAAGGTCATGGAAACCAATTATGCTTTAGCCTTTAATGTTCATCGTATTTACACATACACATTAAAGCAGCGTGTCTCCCCTTTAGCCCAAAGTGCTACTGGAACTGCATTTTATACACTGGGTATATCTCTCCAGTCAAAGGGATGGGAAAAGCAATTACTTGGTAAACAGACATGTCAACCAGACTTGTGTGGACAGCTTAGAGCAATAAACCAGGTTTTTTGTTTCCTCCATAGCCTTTTGGGCTCTTATTATTTCTCTTGATGGCATTTCCTGTGTTTAAACCAGTCCTGAATGGAGGTGCTTGGGATAGTAACACTAGAGCTTCCTGAAGGACTCAGTGTAATGGACTCTTGACTTAAGTGTCTTTGCTATTTCATTTCTATCCCTGGTGTGGAGGTAGCGGGAAGCTGTGAAAGGGAAGAACTGCCCCAAATAAGAAACTGAATTGAAGTGAAACGGCTGAAATGTTTCCCAATAAGCAGCTTTCTGACATTGTATGTAAAACAGAGGAGGTGTATGTACACTTCCTAGAGAATAGATCGATAGCTTTTATCAGTTTCTTAAATGGGTCCTTAACCCCCAGAAGATTAATGATGAACACAATCCAAGAGTTTGTAAAACGTGCAAATGAATGCCAACAAAATGCACGTTTTAAAGGAGGGTCTGTCTGCAGGGCAAAAAGCTGAAGCGGACCTAGCGCAGTGAGTGAAGGAGGTGGGGAGAGGGGTCCAGGCAGACCTGCAACCCCCTGTCCCTGGGTCTGGGTGCCCAGTATAGCTCTCCCCAACTCCATCTGAGCAGCACCCTCTTCAGTCTTCCCCCAGTGTCTACTTCAATATGTTATCGTGAGAATCGAAGGAAATAACATGAATAGAGTGATTGTAAACTCTACACACGCTCTACAAACACTCAGTTATCATTTAAAAAATGAGATTTGGCAACACACAAAGGTTTAACCGTTCTGGCCATCACCCCTGGAAATATCTGACATTCAAAATGCCTGTTGATGCTACAGTTCACTCACTAAGCTACAGTTCACTCACTAAGCTACAGTTCACTTTTGCTAATAAGTTAGCACATAAAGTTAACACGCCTCAGACACTAAGATCTGCCATCAATACCCACCGACGCTTTCCTCCTAATTCAGGGCTGGATAGGATGCCCCCGAGACCACAGTGATGGGTGATTGAGTGACTCAGAGGTGACATACGAATATAATCACACAGTGCTGTAAAGCGATGCAGTCAGTTAGAAATAACATTCAATTTCCATGCAGCTTAAATGATGTTGAATTCACTGCAGTGTGAGGGCACGATTATGTCTCAACATGGTTGCGATCAGTCGAACCAGGAAGGAAATCCTCTGTGCAGAGAGCGTAACATAAAGGCCTAATAGGATTTATCAGATTTGTTTCAGAACTGAAAAAGTCACTATATTCTATACATTCAAAGAAATTTGCTGTCACCTTTGTGTGGTTTGAGAAATGTGGGGCACATCATTTGTAGCCTGGATTCCTATTTGAGATAAAATGTAGTCAGATTCCAATAACTGGGTTTTGAGCCATAGAACTAACAGAATTGAAGGGTCACATATGAAGAGATGTTGATGGATGCAGATTCCTGCATTTAGATTTCCAGGATGAGGAAGAAGAAAAACCCTCTTCTAAAGGTGTTGAAAAGAGACAGGGATGACTTAACCTTAAACATACCATCCATCAGAGATTACTAAACACAATTTTAGAGGCAAGTTTTCTTTTTTTTGTTGTTTTTGCAGTACACAGGTCTCTCACTGTTGTGGCCTCCCCTGTTGTGGAGCACAGGCTCTGGACACGCAGGCTCAGTGGCCATGGCTCTAAGGCCCAGCCGCTCCGCAGCATGTGGAATCTTCCCGGACCGCGGCACGAACCCGTGTCACCTGCATCGGCAGGCGGACTCTCAACCACTGCACCACCAGGGAAGCCCTAGAGGCAACTTTTAAAAGCATGCTGGGAAGGAAAAGTGAAAAGATTTCTTTCTTGAATAACTTATTGAAGAAATGGATTTGATTAGTGATGTCAAAGAAGCTGATGAAATTAAAATGTTAGAGTGATTGAAGGTAAAACTACCACTTTTGTGTTGTGAAGCTGAAATGAGGAGTATTCCAATGACAAGGAAACAGACAAGGAAAGCAAAATAGAAAACCAACGTGGGGTTGTGCAAAGGACTGGACATCTGTGTCCCTACAAAATTCATATGTTGAAATCTGAACCCCAATGTGATGGTGTTATGAGGCGGGGCCTTTAAGAGGGAACTTTAGGTCATGAGGGTGGAGCCCTCATGAACAGGATCAATGCCCTTATAAAGGGACTGCCACACCTCTTTCCACAATGTGAGGACACAGTGAAAAGTTGACAGCCTGCAACTAGACCCTGATCATGCCGGCACCCTGGTCTGGGACATCCAGCCTCCAGAACTGTGAGGAATAAATGTCTGCTGTTGATAAGACTTCAGAGTGTGGTACTTTGTCAGCTTGCACTGACTGAGAGAAGTTTGGGGTCAAAAGTCTCAGATTCTCTGATTCCCAGCCCTGGCATTCAATAGCTGTGGGACAAGTCTTCCACAGGGCTGCCCCTGGGCTCCTCATCAAAATCAGAATGAGTACAATGGCCCCTGCCAAACTTACAAGGTTGGGGAGCAAACATAAAATGAAATCATTGCATAAAAGCATTTTATATGCGTTAGAATACAGGGGGAAGCTGGGGCGAAGTGAGAGTAGCATCGACATATACACGCTACTGAATGTAAAATAGATAGCTAGTGGGAAGCAGCAGCATAGCACAGGGAGATCAGCTCAGTGCTTTGCAATGACTTAGAGGGGTGGGATAGGGAGGGTGGGAGGGAGATGCAAGAGGGAGGGGATATGGGGACATATGTACGCATATGGCTGATTCACTTTGGGGTACAACAAAACTAACACAGCATTGTGAAACAATTATACTCCAATAAAGATCTATTTTTTTAAAAAAAGCACTTTATAAACTAAACATTATATAAATAATCCATTTGAATATTACCTTGAGATTTAAAAAATGTCTACAGGAAAATTTTCACTGCTTATCACTTCTACCTCCTGCCCTTATTGAAAAATATTTTCATGAGCTGTTTGGTTCAGAGTTTAAAAGATAGAGGCAGGGAGAATAATTATCCAACTATAATTGATGTCAAGCAAAGTCAGAAAATCTCTTAATTTATTGGAGTCTAAATGCCCTTGGTTATGAAACCTAAATGATACAATGCTTATGAATGTTTTGTAAATTCTAATGTGCAATGCACATGTATCTATCTATATATATATTTTGTTTTTTTAACATCTTTATTGGAGTATAATTGGTTACAATGGTGTGTTAGTTTCTGCTTTATAACAAAGTGAATCAGCTATACATATACATATATCCCCATATCTCCTCCCTCTGGCATCTCCCTCCCTTCCACCCTCCCTATCCCACCTCTCTAGGTGGTCACAGAACACCGAGCTGATTTCCCTGCGCTATGCGGCTGCTTCCTACTAGCTATTGATTTGACATTTGGTAGTGTATATACGTCCAAGCTACTCTCTCACTTTGTCTCAGCATAACCTTCCCCCTCCCCTTATCCTGAAGTCCATTCTCTAGTAGGTCTGCGTCTTTATTCCCGTCCTGCACCTATGTTCTTCAGGACCATTTTTTTACTTTAGATTCCATATATATGTGTTAGCATACAGTATTTGTCTTTCTCTCTCTGACTTACTTCATTCTGTATGGAAAACTCTAGGTCCATCCACCTCACTACAAATAACTCAATTTCATTTCTTTTTATGGCTGAATAATATTCCATTGTATATATGTACCACATCTTCTTTATCCATTCATCTGTCGATGGACACTTAGGTTGCTTCCATATTCTGGCTATTGTAAACAGAGCTGCAATGAACATTGTGGTACATGACTCTTTTTGAATTATGATTTTCTCAGGGTATATGCCCAGTAGTGGGATTGCTGGGTCATATGGTAGTTCTATTTTTAGTTTTTTAAGGAACCTCCATACTGTTCTCCATAGCGGCTGTATCAATTTACATTCCCACCAACAGTGCAAGAGTGTTACCTTTTCTCCACACCCTCTCCAGCATTTATTGTTTGTAGATTTTTGATGATGGCCATTCTAACTGGTGTGAGGTGATATCTTATTGTACTTTTGATTTGCATTTCTCAAATGATTAATGATGTTGAGCATTCTTTCATGTGTTTGTTGACAATCTGTATATCTTCTTTGGAGAAATGTATATTTAGGTCTTCACCCAGTCTAATAACATTGGGTACATTTTATAATTAGACAATAAAGAGATCTTTTTGCTAAGCCCCTAAATTAAGTTTGCACTGCAACATTATACAGACGGCCTTTTTGGATTGGGTTATATGTTTTTTGATATTGAGCTGCATGAGCTGCTTGTAAATTTTGGAGATTAATCTTTTTTCAGTTACTTCATTTACAAATATTTTCTCCCATTATGAGGGTTGTCTTTTCATCTTCTTTATGGTCTCCTTTGTTGTGCAACAGATTTTAAGTTTCATTAGGCCCCATTTGTTTATTTTTGTTTTTATTTACATTTCTCTAGGAGGTGGGTCAAAAAGATCTTGCTGTGATTTATGGCATAGAGTGTTCTGCCTATGTTTTCCTCTAAGCATTTTATAGTGTCTGGCCTTAGATTTAGGTCTTTAATCCATTTGGAGTTTATTTTTGTGTATGGTGTTAAGGAGTGTTCTAATTTCATTCTTTTACATGTAACTGTCCAGTTTTCCCAGCACCAGTTATGGAAGAGGCTGTCTTTTCTCCATTGTATATTCTTGCCTCCATTATCAAAAATAAGGTGACCATATGTGCATGGGTTTATCTCTGGGCTTTCTATCCTGTTCCATTGATCTATATTTCTATTTTGGGGCCAGTCCCATAGTGTCTTGATTTCTGTAGCTTTCTAGTATAGTCTGAAGTTGGGGAGCCTGATTTTTCCAGCTCTGTTTTTCTTCCTCAAGATTGCTTTGGCTATTCGGGGGTCTTTTGTGTTTCCATACAAATTGTAAAATTTTTTGTTCTAGTTCTGTGAGAAATGCCAGTGATAGTTTGATAGGGATTGCATTGAATCTGTAGATTGCTTTGGGTAGTAGAATCATTTTCACAATGTTGATTATTCCAATCCAAGAACATGGTATATCTCTCCATCTATTTGTATCATCTTTAATTTCTTTCATCAGTGTCTTGTAGTTTTCTGCATACAGGTCTGTTGTCTCCTTAGGTAGGTTTATTCCTAGGTATTTTATTCTTTTTGTTGCAATGGTAAATGGGAGTGTTTCCTTAATTTCACTTTCAGATTTTTCATCATTGGTGTATAGGAAAGCAAGAGATTTCTGTGCATTAATTTTGTATCCTGCTACTTTACCAAATTCATTGATTAGCTCTAGTAGTTTTCTGGTAGCATCTTTAGGATTCTCTATGTATAGTATCATGTCATCTGCATACAGTGACAGCTTTACTTCTTTTCTGATTTGGATTCCTTTTATTCCTTTTTCTTCTCTGATTGCTGTGAAACTTTGAAAACTATGTTGAATAATAGTGGTGAGAGTGGGCAGCCTTGTCTTGTTCCTGATCTTAGTGGAAAAGGTTTCAGTTTTTCACCACTGAGAATGATGTTGGCTGTGGGTTTGTCATATATGACGTTTATTATGTTGAGGTAAGTTCCCTCTATGCTTACTTTCTGGAGGGTTTTTAATATAAATCAGTGTTGAATTTTGTCAAAAGCTTTATTGGCATCTATTAAGATGACCATATGCTATTTCTCCTTCAATTTATTAATATGGTTTATCCCATTGATTGATTTGTATATATTGAAGAATCTTTGCCTTCCTGGGTTAAACCTCACTTGATCATCATGTATAATCCTTTTAATGTGCTGTTGGATTCTGTTTGCTAGTATTTTGTTGAGGTTTTTTGCATCTATGTTTATCAGTGTTATTGGCCTGTAGTTTTCTTTCTTTGTGACATCTTTATCTGGTTTTGGTACCAGGGTGATGGTGGCCTCGTAGAATGTGTTTGGGAGTGTTCCTCCCTCGGCTATATTTTAGAAGAGTTTGAGAAGGATAGGTGTTAGCTCTTCTCTAAATGCTTGATAGAATTTGCCTGTGAAACCATCTGGTGCTGGGCTTTTTTTTGTTGGAAGGTTTTTAATCACAGTTTCCATTTCAGTGCTGTGATTGGTCTTTATATATTTTCTGTTTCTTCCTGGTTCATTCTCAGAAGGTTGTGCTTTTCTAAGAATTTGTCCATTTCTTCCAGGTTGTCCATTTTATTGGCAGAGAGTTTCTTGTAGTAATCTCTCATGATCCTTTGTATTTCTGTAGTGTCAGTTGTTACTTTCCTTTTTCATTTCTAATTCTATTGATTTGAGTCTTCTCCCTCTTTTTCTTGATGAGTCTGGCTAATGTTTTATCAATTTTGTTTATCTTCTCAAAGAAGAAGCTTTTAGTTTTATTGATCTTTACTATTGTTTCTTCATTTCTTTTTCATTTATTTCAGATCTGATCTTTATGATTACCTGCCTTCTGCTAACATTGGGGGTTTTTTTGTTCTCTTTCTCTAATTGCTTTAGGTGTAAGGATAGGCTGTTTATTTGAGATGTTTCTTGTTTCTTAACATAGGATTGTATTGCTATAAACTTCCCTCTTAAAACTGCCTTTGCTGCATCCCATAGATTTTGGGTCATCGTGTTTTCATTGTCATTTGTTTCTAAGTATTTTTTGATTTCCTCTTTGAGTTCTTCAGTGATCTCTTTATTAAGTAATGTATTCTTTAGCCCCAATGTGTTTTTATGTTTTACAGATATTTTTTCAGTAATTGATATCTAGTCTCATAGCATTCTGGTTGGAAAAGATACTTGATACAATTTCAATTTTCTTAAATTTACCAAGGCTGATTTGTGACCCAAGATATGATCTATTCGGAAGAATTTTCCATGAGCACTTGAGAGGAAAGTGTATTCTGTTGTTTTTGGATGGAATGTCCTATAAATATCAATTAAGTCCATCCTGTTTAAGGTATCATTTAAAGCTTGTGTTTCCTTATTTATTTTCATTTTGGATGATCTGTCCATTGCTGAAAGTGGGGTGTTATAGTTCCTGACTATTACTGTTTTACTGTCGATTTCCCCTTTTATGGCTGTTAGTATTTGCCTTATATATTGAGGTGCTCGTATGTTCGTTGCATAGATATTTACAATTTTTATCTCTTCTTCTTGGATTGATTGCTTGATCATTATGTAGTGTCCTTCTTTGTCTCCTGTAATAGTCTTTATTTTGATGTCTATTTTTTCTGATATGAGAATTGGTACTCCAGCTTTCTTGTGATTTCCATTTGCATGGAATATCTTTTCCCACCCCCTCACTTACAGTCTGTATATGTCCCTAAGTCTGAAGTGGGTCTCTTGTAGACAGCATATATACACTCTGTTTTGTATCCATTCAGCCAGTCTATGTCTTTTGGTTGGAGCATTTAATCCATTTACATTTAAGGTAATTGTCAAAATGCATGTTCCTATTACAATTTTTTAATTGTTTTGGTTTTGTTATTGTAGGTCTTTTCCTCCTCTGTGTTTCCCACCTAGAGAAGTTCCTTTATCATTTGTTGTAAAGCTGGTTTTGTGGTGCTGAATTCTCTTAGCTTTTGCTTGTCTGTCAAGGTTTTAATTTGTCTGTCAAATCTGAATGAAATCCCTGCTGCGTAGAGTAATCTTGGTTGTAGGTTTTTCCCTTTCATCACTTTAAATATGTCCTGCCACTCTCTTCTGGCTTGCAGAGTTTCTGCTGAAAGATCAGCTCTTAACCTTATGGGGATTCCCTTGTATGTTATTTGTTGTTTTTCCCTTGCTGCTTTTAGTATTTTTTCTTTGTATTTAATTTGTGAGAGTTTGAGTAATATGTGTCTTGGCGTGTTTCTCCTTGGATTTATCCTCTATGGGACTCTCTGTGCTTCCTGGACTTGATTAACTATTTCCTTTCCCATATTAGGGAAGTTTGCAACTGTAATCTCCTCAAATATTTTCTCAGTCCCTTTCTTTTTCTCTTCTTCTTCTGAGACTCCTATAATTCGAATGTTGATGATTTTAATGTTGTCCCAGAGGTCCCTGAGACTGTCCTCAATTCTTTTCATTCTTTTTTCTTTATTCTGCTCTGCAATAGTTATTTCCACTATTTTATCTTCCAGGTCACTTATCTGTTCTTCTGCTTCAGTTATTCTTATTGATTCCTTCTAGAGAATTTTAAATTTCATTTATTGTGTTGTTCCTCATTGTTTGTTTGCTATTTAGTTCTTCTAGGTCCTTGTTAAATGTTTCTTGCATTTCCTCCATTCTATTTCCAAGATCTTGGATCATCTTCACTATCATTATTCTGAATTCTTTTTCAGGTAGACTGCCTATTTCCTTTTCATTTTTTTGGTTTGTTGGTTTTTACTTTGCTCCATCATCTGCTGTGTGTTTCTCTGTCCTCTCATTTTGCTTATCTTACTGTGTTTGGGGTCTCCTTTTTGCAGGCTGCAGGTTCGTAGTTCCCTTTGTTTTTGGTGTCTGCACCCAGTGGCTAAGGTTGTTTCAGTGTGTTGTGTAGGCTTCCTGGTGGAGGGGACTAGTGCCTGTGTTCTGGTCGATGAGGCTGGTTGTGTGGGTCCATGTCTGGTGGTGTGTTTTGTGGGTGTCTGTGACCTTATTATTATTTTAGGCAGCCTCTCTGCTAATGGGTGGGGTTGTGTTCCTGTCCTGCTAGTTGTTTGGCATAGGGTGACCAGCACTGGAGCTTGCTGGTCGTTGAGTGGAGCTAGGTTTTGGCATTGAGATGGAGATCTCTGGGAGATTTTCGCCATTTGATATTAGGTGGAGCTGGGAGGTCTCTGGTGGACTAATATCCTGAACTGGGCTCTCCCACCTCAGATGTACAGGCCTGACACCCAGCGGAACACCAAGACCCTGTCATCCACACAGCTCAGAATAAAAGGGAGAAAAATATATAAATAAATAAATTAATTAAATAAAGTTATTAAAATAAAAAAACACTTAAGAAAAATAAAAATTTTTTAAATATTAAAAAAAAGAAGGAAAGAGAGAAGAGAGCAACCAAACTAGAAAACAAATCCACGAATGATAGCAAGCGCTAAAAACTATACAAAAAAACCAAAAACAAAAACGTACAGACAGAACCCTAGGACAAATGGTAAAAGCAAAGCTATACAGACAAAATCACACATGGAGCATACACATACACACTCACAAAAAGAGATAAAGGAAAAAAAAAAATATATATATATATATATCATTGTTCTCAAAGTCCACTGCCTCAATTTGGGATGAATCATTGTCTATTCAGGTATTCCACAGATGCAGGTACATCAAGTTGATTGTGGAGATTTAATCTGCTGCTCCTGAGGCTGCTGGGAGAGATTTCCCTTTCTCTTCTCTCTTCGCACAGCTCCCGGGGTTCAGCTTTGGATTTGGCTCCACCTCTGCATGTAGGTCACCTGAGGGCGTCTGTTCTTTGCTCAGACAGGACGGGGTTAAAGGAGCAGCTGATTCGGGGGCTCTGGCTCACTCAGGCCGGGGGGAGGGAGGGGTAGGGAGTGCGGGGTGAGCCTGTGGTGGCAGTTGCCGGCAGGACGTTGCAGCAGCCTGAGGCACCATGCGTTCTCCCAGGGAAGTTGTCCCTGGATCCTGGAACCCTGGCAGTGGCGGGCTGCACAGGCTCCCCGGAAGGGGGGTGTGGATAGTGACCTGTGCTCACACACAGGCCTCTTGGTGGCGGCAGCAGCAGCCTTAGCATCTCATGCCCATCTCTGGGGTCTGCGCTGTTAGCCGTGGCTTGTGCCCATCTCTGGAGCTCCTTTAAGTGGAACTCTTAATCCTCTCTCCTCACGCACCCCAAAATAATGGTCTCTTGCCTCTTCGGCAGCTCCAGACTTTTCCCCGGACTCCCTCCCGGCCAGCCGTGGCACACTAACCCCTTCAGGCTGAGTTCTCGCTGCCAGCCCCAGTCCTCTCCCTGCACTCCGACCGAAGCCCGAGCCTCAGCTCCCAGCCCCGTCCGCCCCGGCGGGTGAGCAGACAAGCCTCTCGGGCTGGTGAGTGGCGGTCGGCACCGATCCTCTGTGCGGGAAACTCTCTGCTTTGCCCTCCGCACCCCTGTGGCTGCGCTCTCCTTCGTGGCTCCGAAGCTTCCCTCCTCCGCCACCCGTAGTCTCCGCCCACGAAGGGGCTTCTAGTGTGTGGACACCTTTCCTCCTTCACGGCTTCCTCCCACTGGTGCAGGTCTCGTCCCTATCCTTTTGTCTCTGTTTTTTCTTTTTTCTTTTGCCCTACCCAGGTATGTGGGGAGTTTCTTGCCTTTTGGGAGGTCTGAGGTCTTATGCCAGCATTCAGTAGGTGTTGTGTAGGGGTTGTTCCACGTGTAGATGTAGTTCTGATGTATTTGTGGGGAGGAAGGTGATCTCCACATCTTACTCTTCAGCCATCTTTAAGTTCCTCTCAATATATATTTTAATTCCTCTCTTACTTGCTAGATCCTGTTTTTCTAATCTTTTTACCCCTGATATATTTTTGCTGTAGTAGGTTTAAAAAGTTAAAATTCATTATTCCTAGATTCAGACACCTCCCTTATTCCTGGATTCAGACACCTCCCTGGGAATTCTGATATTTCTACATCTATAGATATAGATATAGCTATATCAGAATATATTTATTTCCTGCTGATTCCAAAGCAGCTCAGTTAGTTTACGCCTTCCCTACCCATTTATCTTATGAGTTTGCATCTCACTGTCCTGTCACCTTTTGCATGAACTTGGCTTTGGAAACATCAAGGCCCATGTAAGCCAAAAACAATATCCAATTTTACATCCTTTAAAGTAATGCCTTGTGATTTAAAATAAATTTCAATATTCTCCTTGCTGAGAAAGCTCTTTTCAAAGCTCCAAGAAGAGTGATGAGGATGCAATTCATTAATGATTGTAACTCTTAATATTTAGAGATTTCTGTTGTTAAAAAGTGCTTCCTCATATATAAATGAACTTATTTGAACTTCATTTATACAAAGAAGAAAGTAATACCTATAACGAGCTATTTTTACACATATCATGTCATCCCTTATATAAGGGAGAAACCCACCAATGTTTGAAAGATGTCAAGTCCAGTATTGATTGGTTAGTAAGCAGGACAGCTAGGACTTCAGCCATTTCTGTCAAATCCTAATCTCTTGCTTTAAAGATTTTCTCTTGTCTTTGGTTTTCTGCAGTTGAATATGCTATGCTTAGATACATTCATTTGTTTTTTCATTTTTTATTGAGGTAGAATTGATATGCAGCATTATATTAGTTTCAGGTTACAACATAATGGTTCAATATTTGTATATATGGCAAAAGGATCATCACAGTAAGTCTGGTTAACATCCATCACCACACACAGTTACAAACTTATTTCTTTCCTGTGATGAGAACTTTTAAAATTTACTCTCTTCAAGACTTTCCATCATGCAGTATGGTGTTATTAACTGTAGTCACAAAAATATATGGAACGCTCCATGAATTGGTGAACACTGTCCTTGCACAGTGGCGGTGCTCATCTCTGTATCGTTTCCATGTTAGTATACATGCTGTTGAAGCAAGTGGTGCTTGTTACTTATTCTACTTTGTGTTCTCTGAGCTTCCTGTATCTGTGGTTTTGTACCTTTCATTAACGTGGGAAAGTTCTTGGCCATTGGTACCTCACCTGTTTCTTCTGTTCTGCTGTCTCTCTCTTCCCTTCCAGTATTCTAATTACCTATATTATACCTTTGGAAATTATCTCACAGTCCTTGAGTGCTCTGTTCTGTTCGTTTTTGTCCCTCTTGGTCTTTGCATTTCAGTTTGGAAAGATTTTATTGACTTATCTTCAGCTTGGTGATTCTTTCCTGGATAGTGCCAATTCTACTAATGAACTCATCAAAGGCATTCTTTATGTTTGTCATTTTTTGGGGCAATTGTTAATTTTAATTTTCCCCATTATGTGTAAGAGTTGTGTGTAAAAATACTGGCAAAACACAGACACTTCTCAATTTCCCTCAGCTTGTAAACATGGGCGTATGTCTTTTAACATTATTTTCTTTTATTTTTTATTTGAAGTATAGTTTTTTACAATGTTTTGATAGTTGCAGATTTACAGCAAAATGATTCGGTTATGTGTATATATATATGTATATATCCTTTGTCAAGTTCTTTTCCATTATATGTTATTACAATATATTAAATATAGTTCCCTGTGCTATACAGTAGGTCCTTGTTGTTTATCTCTTTTATATATAGTAGTGTGTATCTGTTAAACCCAAGCTCCTAATTTATCACACACACCCCCCCCCCACCATTTCCCCTTTGGTAACCGTAAGTTTGTTTTCTATCTAGCATTTCCTTTTAATCCTTTCTTAGTATTTCCGTCTCTCTCTTACATTACCCATCTCTTCTTTCATGTTGTGTGCTTTTTTCATTAGAGCCTCTAACATATTAAACATGGGTATTTTAAATTACCTGTTTTAATAATTCCAACATGTGTATCACATCTGACTCTAGTTCTGACGCTCGTTTTTCCTCTTTAGACTGTGATATTTTTTCTTGTCTTTTGGCATGCCTTGTAATTTTTGGTTGAATGCCACACATGTTGTATTAGGTAACAAGTATTAAGGTAAACAGACCTTTAGTATGAAAAGGTGTGGTCATCTTGCTAGGACTTTGACTGTGTTTACTTAGTGTTTGCTGTAGGTGTAGGGACTCGACTTCTCAGATTCCTCTCGTTCTTGTTTTTGTCTCCCCTCTTGACTTTGGGCTTTCCTGAATCTGTGTCGGCTTTTTCAGTGCTGTTTTGCTGTTATTGTACTGGAGCCTACTGATATGGTAGAAGATGTAGGGGAGGAGAAGCCTTCTAAGATCTCATGAATAAATCTCAGTCTTTTAAATGGGTCTATGTCTGGGAACTGTGACCTTCACAAGTGTTCCTCCATTGGTATTTCCCCTTGCCCCTACTCTGTACCCTGGCTGCAGCATTCCCAATATTTTCCCTTGAAGCCATGTTCCTTGCTGACCATGATTTTTATCCCTTATCTATCCAAGGAGACAGGAAGTTTAGAGGGTGCTGTAGTGGGAGGAATACCCTTCCCCTAGTTGAGGCATGGCTCTAGCAAGGCCTTTTCCTAGGGAGCATAGGCTTTTGTTGTGGACACATTTCAGAATGTGTACTCTTCCCCTCCCTCTGCCAGAGCCATAAGGAGATCTTTCACATCTTCATCTCGAGAACCTGTGAGCTTCCTGGAGGTAAAGTCCATGAAGCTGTGGGTCCCTCCTCAGACAGTGGCCCTCAGGAGTTTCTCACTCTCATGGTAGTCCACACTCAGCCCTGAGCAATTCATCAGTTACCATTGTGTGTTCCTACCAGTTTACGACTCCAGTGGCTTCTGTTTCCAGGAAACATATCTAGGTTATGTATCTCCAGATTTTGAGGTGGCAATTTCCCCTGAAACCTCAATCATCTCATGGTTCCAAGAAATGTCATTGATTTTCTGAGAAAAATGTTCAGCCTTTTCTTTTTGTAAGGATAGAATGATTTCCAAGCTCTTTACACGTTAGAGCTAAAACCAGAAGTCCCAAGTCTTTCCTTTTACTTGAGAGCCTTCACCAGGTTCTAAGAAAGAAAAAGAAAAGTATATAAATAATCCAGCATGTACATGTGGGTAGTTAGTGGAGCCATTTGTGTCTCAGTAAAGAGGAAAGAAATGCCAGTGTATTAACTTCTCTATCTGCCCATCCTCTATGGTGGAAGGAGCCCAGCAGAAAATAGGAATAGATTTGGAGCATAAAAATTTAGGCATACCGCACTGGAATAGGATAACAATCCACCCAGTCCAGAACCCTGTCTGACTGTGGCTATCAAGGGTATTTTGTGGGGGAGCAAGACCCTGAGAGATTAAAGCAATCCCCATACACTTCCTGCCTCCTGGTCAGTTATAGATCTATTGTCTGTACAATCATGGGAACCTGTAAAATCACAAAATCATAGCATGTTGGCACTGGAAGGTAGATAGAAACTGGTACTTTATGTTGATATTTAAATGCTGTTGGCTTTTATAAAAGTGTAAATGTCCAAAGAAAGAAAGAAAGAAAGAAAGAGCAGTAGTGAGAATGGGAAAAAGGAAGCAGGTAACATCCAGTTATTTCCTTTCTATCTTGTCATTGAGGCATTTGTGAACATATCGTAAATGAAGGCATCTCATAAATCTGCTGTCACCTCTGTCACGCTCCATTCCACCTGAGACTATTAGGGCAAGAAGTGAGGAAGACACTGATGCTCCTCTTGTTCATTGGTTCAGATGATGAGGAAGGCTGTAATGAGACAGACAGAAAGAGGGACGAGACAGAGGGAGAGTAATAAACCCACGTGTGAAAGAAAATATTTATGCAAGACTTCAGATTCATCAGCATGAGTCATCTGAGGACACCTTTGAAAATGGCATTTTTGTTCTGTTTCTTTGGAATGTTACATAACTTTTTTCTTGAGCTTGGTTACCTTGAAGTCTTAGCTGTCAGAGTAGAAAGGATCCAAAAGTCGATCTAGTTTAAGTCTCCTCAGTCTGTGCTTCAATCCCCTGAATCCCCAGGAACCAGCTGACCTCTGCTGAGATAACTGGTGCTAGGGGCTCATTAATCCCCAACCAACTTACTTTATGTTCCACAGCTTTGGTTGTTAGAAAGCTCTTTCTCTCATTAAACTCAATACTATGTCCTTATAAATCCATGAATTTGTCTTAATTATTGCACAAAATAAATACATTTGACAGTTGAGCTATTCGCTTGCATATAAATTTTATACGTATTGGACATCATTTCCTTCAGAAGAAATCTTGGATGAAATTTGACAGTCCTTTCTTTCATTTTCATGAATCTCAAAATAGATGAATCAAAATGCCTAGCCTCAGTCATTTAAGGAGGTCAGTAAACTGACCTATAAATAAAGCCCAGGGAAGGAAGCTGGGAACGTAGCACATAGAAATGTCTTTTTTTTTTAAATAAATTTATTTATTTTATTTATTTATTTTTGGCTGCATTGGGTCTTCGTTGCTGTGCACGGGCTTTCTCTAATTGTGGCAAGTGGGGGCTACTCTTCATTGTGGCACGCAGGCTTCTCATTGCGGTGGCTTCTCTTGTTGTTGAACACGAGCTCTAGGAGTGCAGGCTTCAGTAGTTGTGGCTCTCGGGCTTAGCTGCTCCATGGCATGTGGGATCTTTCCGGACCAGCAATCGAACCTGTGCACCCTTAAATGGCAGGCGGATTCTTAACCACTGCACCACCAGGGGAGTGTCTTTATTCCTCCCCAAGGAGTAAATGAACACACGTCCCTTGGGGCTGACAGGGCAGGAATCTATCCCCAATTTATGGGGATTAGAGACCACTTTCTCATCTAGAGTGGTAAATGGATATTAATCTGGCAAAAGTGGTGAATTGTATTACAGGAAGCATTTTCAGTTCCAGCTCTTAAGATGTGAAAATGGGCAGCATGATAATTGGTAGCTGTGAGTACACCTAATGAGAGCACATTACACTTAATATGAGGAGTGTCACATTAAATTGTGGTAGGTGGCATAGAAATTAGTTCTCTGAATGTCCTCATTTTCAGAAGGACACGGACTTTGAATCAGAAAAACTAAGGAAAAATAAAAGGTGTGGGGACATTACTGTACGAATGTGATTTCAACCAGGCTATTTGTTCTAACCTCAGCAAAGTCTGACCTCCATGGGAGGCAGCAAGCTGATAGTGGAAGGAAGAACATGGAGAGAGGAAGGATTGGAAAACTTGGATCCAAGAGAAAATGGCCCTGGGAAGCAAGGCAGAAGTTATTAATCTCTTCCAATTGGGAATGACCATGAACAGGGACAGCAGCAGGGACAAGAAGTGAGCTCCAGCTGCAGGAGTCAGTTGAGGGAAGGGTCTATAATCCAGGTGGGTTTCTTTTACGTATTTAGACCTTAGTACCTGAGCTCTATGTATGTACAAAACAAACCAATTGAGTACCAAGTGATTAGACATCCACTCCCAAGGGAAAAGAGAAAAAGACCAATTTACAACACAACCTCACTCATTAAAGAAATTCAGGACTTGTGGGAGGGAACTTACTCTGGGAGATTCCCAGAATCTTTAAGTTTATTGATTTTTAAAATGAAAATGTGAGTCACTTTGTTTAAAATATTGAATGATATGAATAATAATGTCTTAGTGATGACTCATATTCAAATTTATCTGTCATAAAGAATGTCTAGAAAGACATGTTTGAAGAAAATAATGATTAGATGACTAAAGTTAGTGATTACTTTCTGAGAAAAAAAAATGGTCCACCACTTGGAAAATCTTCTATCTTCATAGAAATTTATTTGACATGGCTCTATTTTGTTTCCTTAAGCTCACTTTTGATTAAACAAAGCAAAGTTAGTCTTTCTTTATTGACTCATTGGATTTAATAAATAGGCATCTAGAAACATTGGAAGCAGCACTATAACAAAATCTAATTGAATTGACGTTGAGCTGTTTTTAAAATGAGATTTAATCATCTATCTTAGAATTTTCAAAACCAACTTACCTTCTTCATAGGCAGACAAAAAGGAAAGTCCTTGGTACTTTACTTTGAAGAAAAATTTCTTGATTTTAAATATGTTAGGGAAAGAGTTCTATGCATAGTTTATCTCATCACATACATCCAACTCTTACTTGGTTTCTTTGTAAATATCATAGCTGGAGTTGTCGACTGATGATCACTTGATGTAAATACTAATTATGATGACAGTTGTCCAAGTGAGTAATTTAATACATAAATATATTAAGAGTCTCAAATAGGTTATGTACTCATTCTCTTAGTCAATCTTTAATGGTAATTCAAAAATTAATGTCAATTAATTTAGAAGCTCCTTGGGAGGGGTACAAAGGGTAGAAGCCATTCATTGCTTACGGGGCTGAGTTTGTAGTGAGAACTTATTTGAAAACAATAATAATGAGAGATTTCAGAAAATTAATCTCCATTTTCTAACCTATTTGTTGATCATATTTTTGAGGTTTATTGATCTCTCTTTGTCCAATGTTGATATAATAGTTATATATTAGAAATGTATTACAAATATACTATACGTATATTATATGCCTTACTGTAATTTTGCTACCATCATAAACAAAAGCAAACATTTAGGGTCTGCTCTTCCGAATTAAAAAGGAGAGGCAACATCCCTGCCCCTCAATCTGAATCTCTCCATATATCCTTCAAAAAGCATACAGATCAACGACAATCACACAAAAAAGTCACTTAAAACCCTCATCATAATAAAATTAGGAGACAAAGAATGGTATAAACTCTAAGTGTGATGGGAGAGACCACTCCAAACCAGCAGAGCCAGTTTCAGATTCCAGGCTGAGCAGAGAGAGGGGCCAGGCTGGGACAGAAGAGATAGATAGGACTGCAGTGTGGATGGAGCAATTGCTGGGGAGGAAAGTGTTTTCCTTTACCCTCTTAGGGTCCCTGGCTGGGTCTGAAAATCAAACTGACAAAGACAGATTCACAGAAGAAAAGCACACACATTTATTCAATGTAAGTTTTAACTGACCAGGGAGCCTTCCAGTAAAATGAAGACCCAAAGCAACAAAGCTGTGTATGTTCATGTAGGCTTGATGAAGAGTAGGTGGTCGTGGAGGAACATGGTAGGTTAAGGAGAATGAAGGACATTCAGTAAACTGGGGGAAACTCAGCAAGCCCTATGCATGGAGATTCTTCTTGGTACCTCTATGTTTTGGAGATAAAGATGCCTCTTTCCTCTGAGTGTCTTCCAGGTACATGGAGGGCACCTCTTACATGAAGGTTTTTTTTTTTTTAACTTTGAATATTTTATTCATAATCTTGAAAGAAGGTACAATTTATTTTCATTTTCATCTTTCTTTGTAAGATAGCAGCATCACATGAAACTGAAGGAGAGTTGGTAAAAATAAAAGTATTTTGACAGCTTAGTAAATATTGAATCACATGTGAAATAGTGATTTAAATTTAAATTACTAAAATCCTTCTCTTCTATAATGAAGTTCTAAAATGTTTTTAAAATATTCATTTCTGAAGGACCTCCACTGTCTAGACTATGGACCCGCCAAAGTTCAATTTCAGTCAGCTCAGTTCCATTCCACGAACGTTCACTCAGTGCACTCTGTTTATGTCCCAGCTATCTCTAGATGTCAAAAGACAGGTACGATCTCAGTGAGCTCATCTCCTCCTCAGGGAAAGGACTAAGTCACATGAAAGTCATATGACTCTTCCCTGTTTCAGGGAAGAAAGGCAACAGGAGGAAGAGGTCAGTGACATTCTTGCTTCTGCCATTTTCTCAAACTCCTTCAGCTTAAAACATTCAATATTCCAATGTGCCATATTTTGGGGTAGTATGTCCTGAACCCCATCACAGTGGTGGAATGAGAAGGCACGCCCAGGAGAAGCGAGGGCTCTCCTGAATAGGCAGATATTGAGAACAGGCTGGAGGTCTCATGGACTGGAGCACAAGCTACAGTAGGATTGAATGGAAGAGGCTTGAAATTCCACAGGAACAGAGGTGCAAGTCTTCCAGGAAAGAGGGAGGCACTGTGCAGCCCTGAGGGTGAAGGGAAAAAGGCAGCAAAAGGCAGATGTTACAGGAAGGAAAGAGCATTACACATTAGAAGTCACATTTGACCACCCCTGCAAATTCGAAGACAGTGAGTAAGCAGATCCCACTTACAAGGGCCAAAGTAAATAAATAAGTATATTGATTTTAAGAAAGAAATGAAAAATATTTAGGAATAAATGTCACAGGAAATGGGAAAAAACCAAGGGAGACTAAAAACACTCCCAAAAGACACATAACAGACTTGAACAATGGAGATACTCCTTATTTAGGGATAGAACAATCCAACATCATAAACTTGTCCATTCTTCCTGAATCAATGAACAAACTTAACAAAATCATAATAAAAATACTAACATGTTTGTGTTTTCCCTTGGGCTAGACATTTGATGCTAAAATTCATATAGATTCTAAAAAATATGGAATTAATTGTTAAGGAAACTCTGAAAGGAAGTGGAAATGGTCTTAACCCCATGAGGTATTAAAATATGCCTCAAGCATCTGCAATTAAAACCACGTGGAAATGTTCCATGAATAGACAGACAAAGGAAAAAGAATGGAAAGTCCAGAAATAGATCCAGCTATAAAGTAAGCTTGTATATGATGAAAAATGCATCTCAAATTATTTGTTTAATTATGAACTTTCTTGTGAATGATGTTGGCATTGCAAGATTCATTTGTAAGAGGATAAAATTCTTCATGTAAGGAGAACCCCAAATGATCAGTGATCTTAACACTCGACCATATGAATGCTCCAATAAAACATTATCTTGAAAGGAGGAAAAAACTCAAAATCCAGATACAATGAAAGATTGATACAATTAACACTGTGCGTGTATGTGTCTGTTATGTAGGAAATCAAACACAAGAAATGATCAAAGCTAAAATAAAAGAGCACGCTTTTCGCCTGAAGAATTTAAATCTGTGAATAAAAATGCTTCACCTATTTTCATGTGACTAAAAACAGAGATCAATTTCTAGATGCAACTTTGTGAAATTTATAAATCTCAAGGCAAAAAGTCCACCCTGCAAGTATTCAGGCAGAAAAGTCAATTTACCTGCAAATTAAGAAAAATAACCCTTGTCTCAGACTTTTCCCTCATAATGAACATCAGATATAAATAAGAGTAACATTTACAAAGATTTAAAGGGGAAAGTTTGTAACCCAGAAATCTAGACTGAACAAGTTTTCCTTCATCTGTAAAGGCAAAAGTAAATAGTCAAGGCTTTAAAAAGTAGTTCATTTCCATGCCATTTCTTAAAAAGGAAAAAAAAAACATACAGAATAAACAAAGAAACCCAAAACTGAGTACATAACAAAGCAAAGTAAAAAACTTGAGAATGTGGAAATTATGGCAGATAAGTTAGAGAACATTCAGATTTATTTTTTTAAATTGTAATAATTATTAAAAATATTGTTGAAAACATAGTGCATATAGTTTTAAAATGCTCCAGAAAGTAAAAGCAGCCCTCCCCTCACAAGCTCACACACACTCACACACAGACATACACTTCTAAAATCTCAGATCATTGCCACCAAAGTTAGAAAGTTGATGCTGGAGAAGAGCAAGAAAATAAAAAGCTGCTAATTTTAAAATATTACGTAAAGAAGCATCAATAGAAACTGTCTTTACTTGGCAATAATAAATATATATCAATTAAAGTGTATGTTTTAAGATTTAAAAAAACTTAAATAATTAAAAACATATGTATACACATTTCTAGTTACTACATGTAAAATAATTAAAAATAGTCATTGGGGCTTCCCTGGTGGCGCAGTGGTTGAGAGTCCATCTGCCGATGCAGAGGACATGGGTTCGTGCCCCGGTCTGGGAGGATCCCACATGCCACGGAGTGGCTGGGCCCGTGAGTCATGGCCGCTGAGCCTGCGCATCTGGAGCCTGTGCTCCGCAACGGGAGAGGCCACAACAGTGAGAGGCCCTCGTACCGCAAAAAAAAAAAAAAAAAGAAAGAAAAAAAAAAAAATAGTCATTGCCTAATCCAAAGTCATGAAGATTCCTGTGCACATGGAAGATTGAGATGCCAGCCCAAGAGTTTCTAAAAGACAGAGGAAAGGCTAACTTAATATCAAAGTACTTGGGAATTACTTTTCCCCAGAGGGACAGGGAAGGTCAATTGTCCACTTAAGATTTTTGCCACATTTGAAAGCTACAAGGGAATGGGAGACAAAGAACCAAGCTGGAACGAGAGGTAAGAAGTAGATTTGCCCCAGTCTTTCCTGGCTGGAGACAGTAACCCACCAGGCTTTCAAATCTCTCAAGGGACTTGCCTGACAAACAGAGAAGAACCAGAGATGGGTTGAGTCTTATTTAAAATGCATATGTATAATTGGAACGTGGCGGGGAGAGAGAGAGAGAGAGAGAGACAGAGAGAGAGAGAGAGAGAGAATGGAGCAAAGGCAGTAATTGAAGAGGTAATGGCCAAAAATTTGCCCAGATTGATAAAATCAGTCCACAGATTCAAGAAACCCAAATAGTTCAGCAAATGTATCAGAAAGAAAGAAAGAAAGAAAGAAAGAAAGAAAGAAAGAAAGAAAGAAAGAAAGAGAAAGAAAGAAAAGGAAAATCATCCTTTGGTACATTATAGGAAAACTGCTAAAACTTAGCAGATGAAGTTAAACTTTTCTTTCAGAAGCAAATATATATCCATATATATCATTGTTAAGAAATAAACATTAAGATATTTTAAAACTAATTATTCATCATAAGAAATTAAGAAAATAATGCCAAAAAAAATTCAAGTTTCAAAGGAGAATGCTTGTTATAAACATAAAGGCCAAAATTAAATTATCAGTGAGAGAAAAACATACAAATGGCCAATAGGTACAAGAAAAGATGATCAACAACACTAATCATTAGAAAAATGAAAATCAAAGCCACAATGAGAGGGCTTCCCTGGTGGCGCAGTGGTTAAGAATCAGCCTGTCAATGCAGGGGACACAGGTTCGAGCCCTGGTCTGGGAAGATCCCACAGGCTGTGGAGCAGCTAAGCCCATGCACCACAACTACTGAGCCTGCGCTCTAGAGCTTGCACGGCACAACTACTGAAACCTGTGCACCTAGAGCCCATGCTCCGCAGCAAGAGAAGCCACTGCACACGCACTGCAACCAAGAGTAGCCCCCGCTCACCCAAACTAAAGAAAGCCCATGCACAGCAACGAAGACCCAATGCAGCCAAAAATTAATTAATTAATTAATTTTTAAAAAACCCACAATGAGATATTACCTCACCCCTTTTTGGAATGGCTATTATTAAAAGGACAAGAAATAGTGTTGACAAGGTTGTGGAGAAAAGGGAACCCTTGTGCACTGCTGGTGGGAATATAAATTGGTGCATTGACTGTGGAAAACAATATAGAGGTTCCTCAAAAAATTAAAAATAGAGCTGCCATACGATCCAGCAATTCCATTCTGGGTATTTATCTGAAGGAAATGAAATCACTACCTGAAAAGATATCTGCACCCCATGCTTATTGCATTATTTACAATAACCAAGATATAGAAACAACCCAAGTGTCCACTGATGGATGAATGGATAAAGCAAATGTGGTAGATACATAGAACAAAATTTTATTCAGTCAGAACAAGAAAGAAGTCCTGACATTTGCAACAGCATAGATGGACCTTGAGGGCATTATGCTGAGTGAAGTAAATCAGACAGATACTGTACGATCTCTTATTTATGGAGTCTGAAAAAAAAACCAAAAAACAAACAAAAAAGATCTCATAGACACAGAGAACAGATTTGTGGTTGCCAGAAAATGGTTGGCGGGGGGGTGGGGTGGGGTGGTATGGGTCAAATTATTGAAGAGAATCAAAAGGTACAAGCTTCCAGTTATAAGAGAAATAAGTCTTGTGGGTGTCACACACAGCATGGTGACTATAGTTAACAATATGGGATTTGAATGTTTCTGTAGGAGAGTAAACCCTGAAAGTCTCACCACAAGAAAAAAATTATAACTATGTGAAGTAATGGATGTTAACAAGATTTCTTTGGTGATCATTTCACAATATACAAATATATCAAATCTCCAGTGTGATACTTCAATTATATCTCATTAAAAAATAGTCATTGAAGAGTATCAGAATATGCCACCCCAAAATGTACTCTTTGGCATGGGAAATATTTTGAGTCAAAGGCCACTGAGAACCAGTAGACATAGGAGAAGCTCTAAGAACAGGGTATAGATTTTCCTTCTTTAGAGGAAATTTCCATTTGTAGAGATGTGTCCCTCTGCTGTACCTGGGAGAAGAGGACCCTTAACAGGCCAGAAGGCACTGACTTAAATCTGCACAACAAACTTTACTGAACACCTCTTGTTCAACCATAATTTTCCTGGTCACCTTCACACATAGTGCCTCCCTGCACAGAAGCTCCCAGACTGCTTTTCTGGTTTTCGTACTTAAGCCTGAGTTCTAACCACCACTTGGGGTGACGGAGTGCTCCTATGTGTGCATACACAATGCATGTGTTAAAAACTTCTGATTGTTCTCTTGTTAACCTGCCTTTGGCCAGTCTAAGGTAGAGGCTCCAGCAGGAGAACCTAAGATAGATGCAGGAAGAGATTTTTCTCCCTAACATCAGGAAAGGGGAAAACAGTTGAATTGATAGATCAATAAATCTGAAATCCAGTTATTTGAATAAGAAAAACTCAACAAAAGATATGCATTCCCTTTTAATTTTTACTCTTTTAATTAAGCAAATTTGACTCAAATAAAAATACATAAATGCGGGACTGAAAAAAATGATGAGATTACAGATTCAGAGGAAACTACAAAAATAAGGGTAAGTTTATAAATACACTTTCTATAAATAAATTTGATATTTTTATGAAAAAGGACAATTTTCTGGCCAAGTATAAATGATAAAACTTTACTTAAAAAGAAATAAAAAATCTGAATAGGCCAATTACTATTGCTTGTTACTGAGAAGGTTATTCAGAATATATAAAATTTACTCCAAAAATTTTCAAGTTATGTGGTTTCATACTCTATACTGTATGTAATACCACACATGTGCATAAACATATACAGTTATATATAAATCTCTATTTATTTTTGTTAATTAGACTCACTCGATACCAATGCTTGAGAATGCATCAAAACCATGAAGCTAAAAAAAAAGCACATGAGACACTCTCACATATGAATATAGGTGCAAAAATTCTAAATGGAATTCTAACAAATCGATTTCAATGCTAAATAAAAATGAGAACATACCACAATTAAATAGAATTATTCCAGGAATACAAGGATCACTCCATGCTAGGAAATCTATCAATTTGACATATCTTGTCTATAGTTCAAAGTAAAAGCTAGACAAGGATCTCTACAAATACTGAAAATGCATTCAGAAAATTGACAAATTTAAAAAAAATTAATAGACTTTTTTAGAGAAGTTTTAATTATACAAAAATATTGAACAGAAAGTACAGAGAGATCCCATATACTCTGGGCCACAATTTCCTCTATCATTAATATACTGCAGTCAGTTGGTACATTTGTTACAAGTCATGAGCCAATATTGATACGTTATTATTAAAGTCCATAGTTTTCATGAGGGTCTACACTTTGTGTTGTACCTTGTATGAATTCTGACAAATGTATAATGACATGTAGCCACCGTTAGAGTATCGTACAGAATAACAGTTTCACTGCCCTAAAAACCCCCTGTGCTTCACTTATTGATCTCTCCCTCTCCCCAAGCCCCAGATCTTTTCACTATCTCCATAGTTTTAAATTTTTCAGAATGCTATATAGTAGAGAACGGTAGCAGAATATGCCACCCAGAAATATGACTGTAGGAGTTCAGGACATGACTCCCCAAAATATGCTGTTTGGTACATTGATTATTTTGGGCTAAAGGCATTTAAAAAGCAGCAAACTCAGGGAGAGGCTTTCTCCAAACTCTCCTTATCTACCTAAAGACAGAGCCTCCAAAAGGAACACAGTTGTCATAAATCCCCTTCATCAAAGAGGGAAAATTGACTCTTGTCACAGGAGAGATTAGAAGTCAACATCACACCCAGACAAACTTTGTCACCAACTATCATCCCTTCATCTATTATTCTAGAGGCCCCCATCTTCTTTCCTAAAAATCATCTACTTTTCCCTACAAGGCCTACATCTCCCTTTCCCTTACCCTATTAAGATGGTATTTAATCCTGAATTCTAAGCCACCTTGGGGAGTTCCGCATTTTTCGCTGGTGTATATATATATATATACATCATGTATATATGAGCTATACATGTGAATAAACTTCTGTTTGTTTTTCTCTTGTTAATGTATCTTCCATTACAGGTCTTGGCTCAGAAGTCAGAAGGGTAAGGGGAAATTTTTTTTTCTCCTACAATAGGAATCCTACAGTATGTAGCTGCTTCAGATCGGCTTCTTTCAATTAGCAATATGTGTTTAAAATTCCTCCATGTCTTTTGTGGTTTACAGTGCATTTCCTTTTATTGCTGATTAATATTGCACTGTCTGGATGTACCATAATTTGTTTATACATTCACCTATTGAAGGACATCTAGATTGCCTCCAAGTTTTAACTGTTATAGTTAAAGCCACTATAGACTTTTCATGTGCAAGTTTTGGTCTGAAAGTAAGTTTTCAACTCATTTGGATAAATACCAAGGAGGGTGATTATTTGATCATATAAGAGTATGTTTAGTTTTGTAAGAAACTGTCAAACTGACTTTCAAAGTTACTCTACCAGTTTGCATTCTTACCAGCAATGAATAAGAGTTCCTGTTGCTCCATATCCTCACCAGCGTCTGGTGTTGTCATTGTTTTGGATTTTGGCCATTCTAATAGGTGCATAGTGGTAACTCCTTGTTTTAATTTGCAGTTCCCTATTGATATTCAGCATCTTTTCATATGCTTCTTTGCTATCTATATATCTTATTTGGTAAGGTATCTGTTCAGATCTTTTGCCTATTTTGAGGTTTTTGTTTTCTTATTGCTGAGTTTTAAAAGTTCTTTGTATATTTTGGATACAAGTCCTTTATCCAATATGTGTTTTGAAAAAAAAAAACCCTCACTAGTCTGTGGCTTGTTCTTTTATTCTCTTAACAGTGTCATTTAAATATTTTTTTAATTTTAATGAAGTCATGCTTACCTTTTTAAAAAATTTTATTGATTGTGCTTTTGGATCTAAGAAGTCATCACTAAACCCGAAGTCACTTAGATTTTCTCCTATGTTATCTTCTTGAAGTTTTATAAGATACATTAAAAAAAAAATAGAAGCTCTGAATTAGTCAGCGTTCCCACTAGATTTTTTAAATAGAGAGTTTAATGAAGGGACAACTTAAAACAGGCTTGGCAAGGCTAACGAAACATATAAGGGGTTGTGAGGCACCTAGAGATAGTAATCATGGTGAGCTATTACCACCCTAGGGCTGATGGGAAAAAGGGAAGGGTTGGTGCTGGAACCTCATGTTGAAACTTTACTATTTTTGTGAACTCAACTACTACTAACGATTTCATGCCTAATAGGCAGGGAGAGAGCAGAGGGTGAAATATCCTTACCTCTTCTTCATATCTTCCAGTGTCATGTCAGTGACCCTAGCTGGCAAAACCCACTAGAAGGCAGTCAGCAAGGGAGGCTGGGGAATGCAGTCTGCAGAGGTCATCCTCCCGGGGGCATAGAGCAGAGCACAGATGGGTGGAAAATCCATGTGGGAGAGGACACGTGGTGAATAATGACTACAAGCTCCTTGTATGATTAAAAAATCAGTACGCCACACTCTAGACCATTACGGAGCCAAGTTCAAAACTGAGTTCTAGCATTTAGCAGCTTTGTGACCAAGGACTGGTTAGTTAACATCTCTGTTTCCTTTTCTTTTTTAAATTGAAGTATAGCTGCTGTACAATATTACATAAGTTACAGGTGTAACATCTCTGTTTCTTTATGTTTAACTGAGGACAATAACAGTGCTACATGATAAATATTGAGATGACTGTATTAAATGTATATAAAGTAATGATGAGTACTCAATATGCCAGCCACTACTACTACTACTATTATTTGAGTCTTTATTATTAGAGAGAGAGGAGAAGCAGGAAGCCTAATCAGAAATGTAAGCACTGTTTCTCAATACAAGACAGAATCTCTATATGAAATTAACAGCCAAAGACACATCTGACAGTGAAATATTAACACATCCCCACTAAAACCAAGAACCACTGAAGGATGCCTTCTACCACCACTATCATTTAAGGGTCTAGAAATTTTAGCCAACATAGTAAGATATGTAACATTGAGAAAAACAAGAAATTTACCTTTTTATTACTTTTAGATAATGATGGCTCTCTGTCTAGAAAGACCCTCACCCCCAAATTTAAAAATGAAGTGGGTAGACAGTTAATGAATTTATAAAAATTAATGGCTTTTATAAAATCCAGGAAAAAATCTAAGTATAATATTTAATGGAAACAATTTCCCAGTTATAATGATAACACAAAATATTAAGTGCCTAAAAAGCTTTATAAAAATTTTGCAAACAAATGTGAAGGTAGCCCAAAAACCTGATAGCTACATTTTAAAAAAAAGAATGTGTTAAATAAAAATCACCCCATTTTGAATATTGAAAAGATGTCTGTTCTTCCCAAACCCATTTACATGTTCAATGCAATTGCATTTAAGTTTCCAGTGGGATTTACTCTAAAACATGTTCAAGTAAAACTAAGATTCATCTAGAAGAATAAATTCATGAGAAGAGCTGAGAAAAGTTGAAGCAGAAACAAAATAAAAAAGACTAACTTGTGATATTTGTCCTACTAGATATAGAAACATAATTTAATATTAATATAATCAAAACAGGTGGTGGTGGCACAGAAAACATTATCAGAATAAAGGAATGAAATAGAAACTCCAACAACAGAATAAATATGTAAATATGAAGTAAATATAGATATGTATTTTGATACGATACCCCCAAATAAATACCAGGTGGATTAAAGATTTAAATGTGAAAAATTAGCCATGATAAGAATCCTGGAAGAATAGCAGAATATCTGTGTACCTCAGAACAGAAAAAGGCTTTTTAAGTGTAAAAGCAATACAAAATAGTCACAACAGAAGACTGATAGGACTGCATAAAATAAAACCTTTCATATTTCAAAAGTCAGCCGCCTTCAGCTTTTCATAATAACAGCTCTTGCTGCTGATTCTGAGGTTTATGCTTCTAGGTTTGAACTGGGACAAGATTAGAAAGTGTGTTATCCTACAGATGGGTTATCATGTAGACAGCCACTAGGATGATTTCTTCTTGGAATGAAACTTAGGATTTTGTAACCCCACTTCCATGGTGCACTGATGTATTAAGTCATTAAAAATATCTCCCCAAACTTCAATCCAGACAGATCTCTGTGTCTTCAGCACACTGCCCTTGGAATTCAGAGAGGCCCGAGTTCCGGATGCAGGTGGGAGTGCGCTGGTCAAAAAAGGGTAACAGTCGCTATTATTATCCCCATTTTGCAGAGGAGAAATATTGTTCTCCCTTACAAACCAGCATTCACTTTCTCTGCATGAGGTTGTATGTGTTTCTTATTCATAGGAATTAGAGATTAGCTGGGCAAATTTTTCCCCATCGCTTCCAAGATTGTGTTATTATTTATAAAATAGTTAAATTACACTCAATCTGAATCAATCCACATTTCAGTAAGGACATCAGAGCTTTATGTCTAAAAATTAAAACTAAGACAGTTCATCCTGTCATGATTTCCATTCAAATGTTTTTCCTAAACAATAACAGTAACAACAACAACAAAAACCTGACATCTTAATAGTCCATTTAGCTTTCATTTAATGCCATTTGTAACATTTAGGCAACACAGACCCACATTATGCATTTCCCAGTCCCGGAACAACTTACATGATTATGGAACGGCTGAGGGACACAGCATAAGAGCCATGTCTTTGTGGTTAGACCTCTTGAGAGCAGTTGTCATCGTCAACACTTAACAACTGTATGATCTTGAGCAAAGTTCTGGCATCTCCTTCTGTTACAGTCTCACCAAGTAGTAGGACTTGCTGTCAGCCATGCTTCAGAGATGGATTCTTCAGGGTCACTCATGTTGGCTCCGATGCCCATGAGTTCAGCCATAGTGGAGATGTTGTCATTGCTTTTTGGTCATTATGGTCTCTGTTGTTCTTCTTCTCTTATATGTCATGTTATTTCTCCAGTAGCTACCAACCAGCCCATTCTCTCAGTCTTTCCCTGTTCAGATCCTAATGGGAGAGAGTCTGATGGCCTAAGACACTCACAGCAACCCTTTTTGAACAAGAGACTTGGTGTGCAGGTCAGGCCACTCTGAGGTCACTGGCCACTGATATACTGGCTGCCTTTGGGTCAGATCCCTGGCCACCCCTTTCTCAAAGGCTGCTTAATGCTACTTCCTTCAATATACTGCAGAAGGCGGGGTTTCCCCTAGAAGAGGACAGTGGGAGAGCGGAGATGGTGGGCAATGTGCCCATTACAAGAGTGCGAATCATCATAGTAAACAAAGTGAGCATTTGCAGAGCACTTACAATGTGCCAGACGTTGCATTAAACATTTAACGTGCCTTAATTCACTGGAGTCTCACAACCAGAATATGAGGGAGGTGGGGTTACTGCTATTAGTATTTACCATTTTACAGATATAGAGCTTACAGTGGTAAACTACTCACTCAAAATGTTAAGACCAGTAAGCAGTAGAGTCCATTGGCTTCCAAAGCCTATGCTCTTAGTTATTAAACTCTACTGTATCAGATGATATCTCTCTGACTTTGGTTTCTTCATCTATAAAATGGGAACTACATTGCAAGGTTGTTTTTAGATTTACAAGCAACATATGCAATGCATTTATCTCAGTATATGACATATAGTAAAACAAAACATGGAAATAAAGAAAAGAATGAAGAGTAATGGTGAGAATATATATATGGTTAAATCTAGATAAGTACTAATTGTATAAATAATAACATCAAGGTCATGAGATTTAAAGTAGAAAGTTAAAATCAACAACAGCAACAGCATTTTAATAAGTCAAGAATGCATATTGTAATCTCTAGGGCAAATAGCAAAAAACAATTAAGAATAATTTACAAGCTAATAGAAGGAGAAATGTAATTATAAAATACTAAATAAATAAAAAAATCTTAATAAAGGACAGAAAAATCATAAAATAGTCAAGGCAAATAGAAAACAAATAGTAGGATGGTAGATTCAAACCCAAATTACAGTAAATTTATACAGACTAAGTATTCCAATCAAAATCTAAAGATCCTCAGACCAGATAATATAATAAAACAAAGCTTAACATACTGCTTATAAGAGACATACCTTAAGTATGAAGATACCAACAGGTTGAAAGTAAAGATGCGAAAAATACTGTGCAAACCAAAAGTTCCAAAGTCAGAGCTAAAAGTGGTTCATTTAAGAAAAACAAAAGTTTTAAATTTAAGATGAAACAATCTTAGATTTGTGTGTACCTAATAACATAGGCTCAAAATACATAAAATAAAAATAGACAGATCTTCAAAGAGAAATAAACAAATCCATAATCATGTTGGGAGGCTGTATACGTCAGGGTTCTCCAGAGAAACCTGTTTTGGCTCCAAATACCTTCAACTGATTAGATGAGGCCCACCCACATTCTTGAGGATAATCTCCTTTACTTAAAGTCAGCTGATGATAGATGTTAACCACATAGAAGAAGTACCTTCACAGCAACACCTAAACAATTTTTTAAATTTTATTTACTTTTTTATACAGCAGGTTCTTATTAGTTATCCATTTTATACATATTAGTGTATACATGTCAATCCCAATCTCCCAATTCATCACACCACCATCACCACCCCCGCACTTTTCCCCCTTGGTGTCTATACATTTGTTCTCTACATCTGTGTCGCTATTTCTGCCCTGCAAACAAGTTCATCTGTACCATTTTTCTAGGTTCCACATGTATGCATTAATATACGATGTTTGTTTTTCCTCTTTCTGACTTACTTCACTCTGTATGATGGATCTCTAGATCCATCCACGTCTCTACAAATGACCCAATTTCGTTCCTTTTTATGGCTGAGTAATATTCCATTGTATATATGTACCACATTTTCTTTACCCATTCATCTGTCGATGGACACTTAGGTTGTTTCCACGTCCTGGTTATTGTAAATAGGGCTACAATGAACATTGTGGTACATGACTCTTTTGGAATTATGATGTTCTCAGGGTATATGCCCAGTAGTGGGATTGCTGGGTCATATGGTAGTTCTATTTTTAGCTTTTTAAGGAACCTTGATACTGTTCTCCATAGTGGCTGTATCCATTTACATTCACCAACAGTGCAAGAGGGTTCCATTTTCTCCACACCCTCTCCAGCATTTATTGTTTGTAGATTTTTTGATGATGGTCATTCTGACCAGAGTGAGGTGATATGTCATTGTGGTTTTGTTGAATAACTAGGTTCTAAAGACTGATCACATTGACACAGAAAATTAATCATCACACAGACTTAAATGTATTTTTGAATGTGTTATATTTCAATTGAAAAAAAAATAGTTAACAAAAGTTAAGCCAATGGGTTGGTAATTGTTACAGGGTTGTTTCCCCGGGAAGTGAACTCTGAGATGGAGATTATCATGCAGAATGTTTAGGGATTGTTCTTGGGATCAACCCCCCTGGAAGGGAGAAGGAAGCAGAATTTGGGAAGAAAGAAGTTCAGCTCAAGGCAGTATCAATAAGAAACTCTGCCCATCCTCGAGGGAGATCAGAAGGTGGAATGACCTTTCTGAGCTCTACTGAGTTGGGCCAGCAGGGCTGGCCTTTATGCACCCAAGTCAACTGAACATTGGACATGGGGCACCCTGGAGAGGGGGTTGACCATGGGTGAGGCAGCTGTCTCCTGCTGAGGGAACTCCAAAGGGGGCTGACACCTGAGGGCCTTGGGTGGCAGGGCTCCACGTCATTTGGGCCTCCTTCCATCCTCTGGGGAACCTGGGCCACATGTCACCGTGTGGAGTCGTGTTTGGTTTCTCAACATGTTTACTTCATTGTTGGCATGATGTCATGTCTATTATTTTAAACAAAATAGAAGAAAGTTATTAGTATCCTTTGATGCTTTCATAAAGGGAACTTATCTCTCTGCCTTACCATATTATATAGTGGTGGACATTCTCACAAAATCAAAATAGCTCTCAACTCCAAGAAGAACGCTGGCTGGGGTTCCAGAGATTCCAGTGTGTCACTGCCCCTCATCCCTGTCAGTTTCCTGGGTTTCAAATGTCCAATACAAATGCTTGTCTATCAACCAAGAAAGCTCACCTTGGGTCATGGATACTCAGTGGGAGTACTCTTGCCTCAGCACCTGGAGGGCCATGGTTAGCATCCTCTGGAACTGGAGGTGGATGGTGGAGAATAATAATTAATAAGGACCTACTTTATAGCACAGAGAACTCTACTCAATACTCTGTAATAACCTATATGAGAATAGAATCTAGAAAAGAGTGGGTATATGTATATGTATAACTGATTCACTTTGCTGTACAGCAGAAACTAATACAACATTGTAAATCAACCATACTCCAATAAAAATTAATTTAAAAAAGGAATAGAACAGTTGTTACAATGATTTGATGGCTGATCTCTTCTCCTGTTTCCTTAGCTCCATCTCACTGAGCAAAAATGAAGAAACTTGGACCCATCTCTTTTACTGTGGTAAAGGAGCCTCATTCATTCAAGACAGCATTTGTTAACCTATTGTGAGTATATGCTTTCCTATTAATGAATCGAATCCTTAGAATGTTGCCTCATTTACAGTCATTGGTTATGAGTATGACCAATGACTGTAAATCATTCTCTGACTGTAATGCTTCATTGGAAACTCATCATGGAAGATATAGACTTGTTCATCCATTTCCCATATAGGACTTTGGCTGCCAAGGGGGAATACTGAACAGTGAAAAACTCCAGATGATGAATGTACAAGACAATAATGGTTAACGTTTTTAAAATGAGTATGGTAATAAAGTGTCCATGAGATGTTTTGTGTAAGCACAGTTAACTGGACCTTTTCTAGTAGAGTTCTTATTCTTAAACAATTTGGAATACTTTGCCCTACGCGATACCTGATGGGCAACTATATAATGATTCTTCTGAGTGACTCAGTTCTCTTAAATGACTTTATGTCTTCTAAGTAAATGCATAGGTACTGTATTAGTTAGGAACAAAACAAGTAAGATAGATAGATAGATAGAGAGCTTTATTATAAAGTATTGGCTCACATTACCTTGGAGGCTGAGAAGTCTGGCAATTTGTCCTCTGCAAGCTGAGACTCAGGAAAGCTGGTGGTGTGGTTGAGCTAGAGACCCTGTGGTGTAGGTTCCAGTCCGAGTCTGAAGACCTGAGGTCCAGGAGCAGCAAGGGCAGGAGGAGACTGAAGTCCCAGGACAGCAGTCAGGGAGAGAACAAATTCAACCTTCCCCTGCCTTTTAGTTCTACTCAGGCCCTCGATGGATTGGATGATGTCCACCCGCACTGGGGAGGGCCATCTGCTGTACTCATTCTACAGATTCAAATGCTAATCCTTTCTGGAAACACCCTCACAGACACTCCCAGAAATAATGTTTAATCAAATATCCACCCTTCCCTTGGCTGAGTCAAGGTAACACATAAAATTATCACAGATACAAATTGAAATTAAATAATAATAACATAGACCTTCATAAAGTGTATTTTCAAACAGAATATGTTGGTAAAATCGGTTTAGGAGCATCAGATAAAAAACACAATAACAATGTATTGGGCATTCTGTGTTTGCCCCTTCAGGTCCACTTCCATCCTTCCCCACCATGTTTTGAGCCCCAGGAGACTGACTTCTATAAATAGAACTAACTGGGCTCCTTTGTTTATGGCTGCCTGGGATTTGGCCCATGAAGGCACCAGAGGAGTCTGGGGCAAGAGAACCAAATGGTGGGGTATCTGTTCTCCTTTTGAAACCAAACAGGATCCTGTGGGGCTCCTGGGCATGGGAGTCTTTCTGTCCAGCCTCCATGACATTCCCTGAGTTCCAAAGGGCAGGTTCAAACAGTTGCTCATCAGGGAAGGGAGGGGATGCAGAGACAAGGGAAGAGCAGCCAAGAAACAATAGTGCAGCCTTGGGGCCGGGTCCTCGTTCCCCCTCAAGGGATACATGGAACAATATCTTTGAGCTCTTTATAGAACTTAAACCCTCAATGAATGGAAAATGTACAATCCTCATTCCAGAGAGAAGGTCATGGTTTGATAGCCTTGAGAACCAGAGAAGCTTATCTGGAGACCACCTGAGGCCAGATTAAAGGAGTGCAGGCCCTGCACACACTGTAGTCTTGTCAGCAACCCCACCCTTGAACCATTGCTATAAAACTCCTCACCAATTCCTCCCAGGTTGGGACATACACTTTTTCAGGGCACAAGCCCACTGTGTCCCCCTTTGCCTGGCAAAGCAATAAAGCTATTCTTTTCAACTTCACCCAAATCTCTGTCTCAGATATTCGATTTGGCACCAGTGCACAGAGACCAAGTTTTCAGCATCACTCTCAAGCCACGTGTTGGCAGCACAGCCCCTGTCCCCAGTCTTCTCCTATGGCTCAAATCTCAGCTCTTTCTGGGTCCTGATCTCCCCTCTCATTGCCGTCCCCACCCCCCAGTCCCGGGGGAATTCAAGGCTCTTCTGTGGTTGTTGTGCATGGACATTTCAACATCTATTGTTGGTGTCCCACAGCCCTGCCCACATCTTTGTAAACAGTCCCCTAATTCAGCTCAGCACAGTCGCATGGTATGAGCACTGCCATATTTCCCTCCAGGACTCTGACGGAGGAATCATTTACAGCATTGGTCTGTGCCACATGCGTCTACCTACTACCCGCTCTATGCCTCATTGATCAGGATTGTGAATCTTTTCTTCCCATGACATAAATTGCCCTTAAAAGTTTACTGATGCTAAGTATAAAGAGGGCAAAATCAGAACTAGTTTCAGCTTTTTTTAAAGAGGACCTTACATAAAGTTGGGATATATTAAATACAAGCATTCATATGTGTTCTCCCCACTGCCTGCGCCAAGCAAATAAACATACACACACACACACACGCGCACACACACGTGCACACAGGTATGAACGCACGCACGTGCACACACACACGCACACATGCAGCACACACGCACGCAGGTACGAACACACACGTGCACACACACACAGCACACACACATATGTGCACACACACGCGTGCACACACACGCACACACACACACACACCCCTTTTGAAACCTGTTAAATGCCACGTTGTTTCCAGTTCCTAGAAATGAAAGCTCTGATAAGATCAATGGGCTCTGACTCAGCAGTTTATTTAACCAAACAAGAACTCTTTACATCTCTCATTCACTCTGATTTCCTTTTTGCTTTTTGTTAAATTGAAGTTTTTCATTTAATGTAAGATTTAGAGGTTTCTGTCTCAGTGCTTCCTAAGGCTGGTTCCTTTTATCTGCTCTTATTTTTATCTGAAAATCTAGATTTATCTATGATTCCAAGTATTGATGTTAATGTTGCTTTTTTCTTCCGTTTCACTGAGTGGGAGTAGAAGCGTAGGTGCCTCATTACTGCTTACGTTACATCAACTTTAACGTATAATGGAACATCACTCTCCTTGTGTACCTGGAACTTCTTTAAATTAAAATTTAATCTTTTAACATTGTGGCAAAATATATAAAACATTGATCATTTTAACCATTTGATGTGTACACTCTGGTGGCATTAAGTACATTCATGATGTTGTGCAACAACCATCCATCTCCAGGCTTTTTTGTCTTCTTAAACGGAAACTCTGTCCCCATCCAATAATAACTCACCCCCCCCCAGCCCCTGGCAACAAAATTCCTTCTGTTTCTGTGAATTCAGCTACTCTAGGTACCCCATATAAGTGAAATCATACAGCATCTGTCCTTTTTTGACTAGCTTATTCTGCTTAGCATAATTCTTTAAGATTAATCCATGTTGTAGCATGCGCCAGAATGTTCTTTCTTTGTCAGGCTGAGTAAAATTCCATTATGTGTGTTTATATATGTACACACGTCTATATATGCACGTACTACTACCTTTGGTTCATCTATTCATCCGTTGATGGACATTTGAGTTGCTTCCACCTTTTGGCTATTGTGAATAATGCTCTCATGAACAAGGGTGCACAGATATCTTTTTGGAGCTCTGCTTTCAATTCTTTGGAGTATATATCCAGAAGTGGAATCCTGGATCTTATGGTAATTGTATTTTTAATTTTGGAGGAATGGCCCTACTCTTTCCCATAGCAGCTGCACCACTTACATTCACATCAGCATGCACAGGGTTCCAATTTCTCCATTTTCTTGCCAACTCTTATTATTTCCTGGTTTTTGTTGGTTTGTTTTATTTTTAAAAGGTGGAGCATTCTTACACATGGTTACAAATCCATCATGGCAGTCTTCATCAAATTAGGAAAAACATTCACATCACTCATTCTTCCAGGGATAGACATTAGTAAAGTTTCCAACTCAATAACATTGATAAATGTTTTCAACTTTGAGGGGGTATAACTGGATTTTAAAACTGCTTCTTATAGTTCCAGTTGACAAACTCCTTTTCCACTGAACATGTTAAAGAACAATTTAATTTATCTCAACCAATATTATTGAGGTTCAACTATGTACTGGGTTCCATTCTAGGTGAATGGGCCCAGCAGTGAACAAAACTTAAAAAAATTACAAACCATTTGGAAACCTAGTATTAACCTTCCATATGTTAACTAGGAAGTAGGGTTCCTCCTGGCCTCATTGTCATGTCTCAGCTAATGAGTTCACAGCTCAGAAAAGACTAGAGTGAGATAGGCACTAACAGATGGGATCCTTCTACAGCCTTAATTTGTGTTTGTCTGTGGCACTTACCACTTGTGATGCTTGTACATATTTTATTTTCTTACCAGATTTTGAGCTTCTTGAGGGAAGATTTCATCTATATTCTATTTCCCACCATTATCCAGTGTTTTGCATATAAGCTTTCAAAAGCTGCTTATTGGTCATTTGCTGAATATTAATCAACTGGCCTGAGCCTCTACAATTTCTTAGTCATTTCTGAAAAGGTACAGCCCCTATGCCAGGGAGAGTGGTAATTCTAGACCTCCAGATGAGAGTCAAACAGACAAATCAAGTCACCTTTCTGCCTGCTTCTGCTTTGGAGGGTGCCCCCTGTGCATGGGGTTGCTGGTCTGCACTCTGCCGCCCTCTAGATGACAGCCTTGCACAGACCTTTGGTCTTGCTGCTTTAGTTTGAATTTTCATAGAAACAAAAAAAAGAGCAAGCTGAGGTCTGTCTTGGAATGCATTAGGAACTAGAAGGGAAGCCCACTCCCTCTCCCACAGCAGGTTTGGTTAAGGCCCCCCAACATCCCCACGGACATACCTTTGCCAGGTAAGAAGAAGATGTGGCTCCCAGACACGCAAAATCGGGGAGTAACTTCTCAGTTGGGAAATGCTGCTCCTCCTTCCTCTTGTTAGGCCCCAGGTGTTCTTTTGCTACTTAATGAGTCTGAATGCAATGAATTACAATTAAAATTCTGAATTCTCTAAGTATATTTGCAGTCCAATTTCATCTGAGGCAATAAACATTAAATAACTCAGAGTGACTTTATTACTTAAGTGTCTCAGATTTGGGGGTGCAGAATAATAAAGCAAGTTTCTTCACAGCATCCATATGACATGTAGCATCTGCAGGGGGTTGAAAGTCACCAAAGCTCAAGTTCATTTCACCCAATCTGTCACACTCTATAAATATGAGTCAGGGCTAGTCTCCAGGTAAGAATGCCCCAGGGGTCTTTCTTGGGTGAAGATCTTATTTCATCCTTTTCCAGGAGAGGGGAGGAGTTAGTGTTTGAGAAAAACAACTCACCAACTGGTTGTTACCTTTCTGTCTCCACTTATGAGCTGTCATTGTTTATTTCATTTATTTGTATTCCAGATACCAAATGAATATGAGATGTTGGCCCGAGATCTAGAAACATAGTTCCACTGGGTTCCTGGGCATATGAATCTATGTTCAGCATTACTGACACTGAAGACTTACTTTCTCCAGAAATGGTTTTCCCTTCTAAATTTCCACCCTTCTCCCATCCTTTCTCTCTCTCTCCCTTTGTAACCTCACATGGCCCTCATGTTCCTCACTACCTCCCACTCTTTTCTGCTCACATTTTATTGAAAGTTTTATACTGTGGATGAATACAAAATTGTTACTAAGTCCGAGCTCATACTGCTTGCCACATGACAGGCCAATAAACCAAGAGATGAGTTGTTGGGACAAGGAATAGAGACTTTATTTGGAAAGCCAGCAGACCCAGAAGATGGTGGACTAGTGTCCCAAAGAACCATCTTACTTGACTTGGAATTCAGGCTTCTTTTATACTAAAAGGGGAGGGGGTGTGGCTGGTTATTGCAGACTTCTTGGTGTCAGAATCCTTTGTTCTTACATCTGTCCATGTAGGTCAGGTCATGATGTTCCTGTAAACCTCCAACAAGACAAATGTTATTCTTTGTTCTGCAACTTTTTATCTCTATATGAATGGAAAAGTGTAATGCCTTAAAGGTCAGAGCCTTGGTAATGGGCTATCCTGTATATTTCAGGCTCTAGGCAACATTCTTAACCTGTAGCAAAAGCAATAAGATACAAAGGTTAAAGTAAAAGAAACAGATCCAATATGGAGTCAGATTTGTTCTCCTCTGTTACAAATATAGCACTTCTATTCATGGAACTTACATACTACTGCACTGGCTCCTGCAAAATTTATTGATCACTTGCCAAGTAATATGAAGTTTTTTCTCTCATTTATAAGCACACAATGCTAAAAGTTGACATCATATTCTCCTTTCCATTTCTCAAAGTCATGTTAAGAAGAACAATTGATTCTTCCCTCAGAAAACTTTTTCATCTCCTGCTGTCTTTCCTTTCTCACTGATGACTTTTACTCCATACTTTCATCAGGTCATACCCAAGGTCGTGAGTTGAGTTGTGTCCACCAAAAAGATATGTTCGAGTCCTAACCCTCTGTACTTGTGAATGGACCTTATTTGGAAATAGGATCTTGAAAGATTCAATGAAGTTAAAATGAGGTCATACCAGATTAGGGTAGGCCCTAATCCAGTGACTGGTATCTTTAAGGAAAGGGAAATTTGGACACAGATACAAACAGGGAGAAGGTCATGTAACAATGGAGGTAGAGACTACCGTGTTATGTCTACAAGCCAAGAAGAACAAACAATTTTTTATAAATACCAGAAGCTACAAGAGAGACACATCACAGATTTTCCCTCGAAGTCTACAGAAGGAACCAACACTTTGTACATGTTTATTTAGGACTACTAGCCTCCAGAACTATGGGAGAATATATTTTTGTTGTCTCAGGCTACCTAGTTTGTGGTAATTCGTTAAGGCAGTCCTTGGAAACTAATATGCCCAGTCAGTGCAATAATCGTCCAATAGTTCTCCTTGTCTCCAAACACACTGTGTCCTCCCATCATTGATCACTGTGGCATCCTGCACATTACTTGCAGGGATGGGTCAGTGCCAATCAAAGAGAACTCAGCCCTGGGAGGGGACATAAGAATTTGGAAAGGAGATTCTGAGACTAGAAACTGATTGTCATCATTTAAACCCCTGGATACTTGGAGAAACCTTGGGGTGGTCATGGATCACAGATCTTCCCCCAGACATGGAGTGGGGGACTCAAAGTACGGAGACACTACTGTTGCCATGTGGGTGACCTAAACGCAATCTCATTGAGTCCTCTCTGCCTGGGGCCACTACTTGCTCTTATAGGGAGGAAGCTGAGCCTCTGTGGGGTAGAGTTGCTGAGCTGGTCAAGTCCAGCCACAGAATTTGAACCCAAGACATTCTGCTCTACAGCCAGTATTCTTCCCTTCCTTGCCTGTACTTCTATATCAGCACACCAGGTTATTTATTTTTCCTGGCCCTATTTTGCCATTTTCTTGTCTGGGTGTCTCTCTTTTTCCCTCGGCACCTGGTCAAAATCTGTTTATCCTTCAAAGTCCAGTTTAAATCTAGTTTTACCTGTTATAATTTCTCCCAAGCACCTCAGCCAAAATAGAGCTGAACTGGCTTCACCAAACAAAAATTAATGACATACAAATCATTCCATTTGGCACAATTCAGCACTTCCTAAGTTATTCTTCAATTATTGTCTTGATCTCTTTGCATGCTTTTCTCTGGAGTTATTTTTTTCAGGATTGTTGTGAGCTCTTTAGGCAGGGTCCATAATTTATACTCCTTTGTATGTCTAGCAGGCCTCAGAACAGTGGCTTGCACACTGCTGCTCAATCAACTCAGCTGTCTTGGTTCTCAGTAGAACCATCTGCTCTGGATTTGTTAACTCCAGGACACTGAAAGGAGCCCTTAGATGCTCTCAGTCTTGGTTCCCTTGCTTTTGACGTAAAGAGTTTGACCTGGCAAGTTTCAGTTTCCTCCAGTCCTATTAGGCTGGGACACGACTCCTTTGGCTTAAAGCCATGTCAGGAAGATGGGATGTGAGACTCTTCTGGCTCAATTCCTGAACACATGGGGCCTCAGCAAGTTTCACCTGAACCAGATTCACCATATGGTTGGGCTGCAGTCATGACCTTGATGTTGGGAGGAAATGAAGGCCAGGTGTGATGTCAGCAGTGTCTCTTTGTGGCTCAGGAGTCTGCCTGATGTTCTGTCTAGGATACACATTGGAAAATGCCAGATCCCAGCAGGACAGATCTGTCTTCCCACATATGCTCAGAAAGTCTCCGCCAAGACGTTCACACAGGAGCCATGGTCCATGATGTTCTGGGGAATCATGCTCTGAATGGTAACAGGAGTAAATGTACCCATCCTTCTTCACAGCACCTTCTCGAAAAATAGGTGATGTAGGTGGACATAGCTGTGTTAGTGTGTGTGTGAGTGTGTGTGTGTGTGTTGGGGGGGTGTTGGAATGAACACTTAGAGGGGGGGTTTGAAGCTCTGTTTTATCTTTTCTTATGAAATGACACCCCTCCCCTGCTTTAATCTTATGAGTGCTTCTCCAGTGCAGGTTCATAAAACCCCAAGTTCTACCGATGAGATTTGTGGCCAACTGAAGTTTTATAAGCTGGCAGACAAGTTTTTAAAAGTTTACAGCATAATTTTTATATCCAGATGCTGACGGTTTGTGATGGTTTAGGAAGTGAGAACATTCCCTTGCTGGGTGTAGCATCTCCCTTTATTGAACTGTGTTAAAACCCCACAACCAATCATACATTCCAGCGAGAACCATCTAGACATGTTGAGAAAAGAATTCTCAATTTTGGTGTAGTTAACAACATCTGGTAGTGCCCACATAACATCACAGCCAGAAAAATTTGGGGGGAGAAGACGATGGAGACTTTGTCCTTAAAGAGGGATCATAATCATTGACAATCATGCATAACTTTAGGTAGAGTTCTATAAAAACAGGCAACATGAAGTAGTTAATTAATTTTTATGGGGACTAACTTTATTTTATGCTCATTTTACTGAGAAAAATTCTTTCCTAGAATCCTGAGAAGTAAATGTAGATGCACTCATCATTTGTACTCTTAGCAAAAGAATTCAAACTTTGTCTTTGTTTCAGAGGCAAACACTGTCACTATTACTATTTCAGAATGATTTTCATAACAGTTATAGGTGTGATTATTTATTTGCAAATACCTTAAAAAAGTGGCAACAAAGGAATAGGTGGAGATTTGGGTAGTGTATTTCTAACTTTAATTACATGTTGTATTTAGAATTCAAAGGTAATACCCGATCTATGTTTTTCACATATATTCAACTTGAGGCTGCTTTATTCTAGGGCAGTGGTTCTAACCCAGGGTTGATTTTGACCACCCCCCCATTTCCAGGGGACATTCCAGTATCTGGGGACATTTTTGATTTTCCCTCCTGTGGAGGGTGCTACTGAGATCCAGGGGGTAAAAGCCAGGAGGTGATGCTGAGTACCATACAACACACAGGACAGTCCCTCACACCAAAACTAATGTGGCCCCAAATGTCAGAAGTGCTGAGATTGAGAAGCTCTGCTCTAAGGAAGAAGAAATTGTATTTCTCTCTGATGATAACCCACCATTAACTTTTGAGCCCTGTTTTGTCCATAACGGCTGAGTGGTCACGACCTGAAAATTAATTTCAGAAGAACTTCACATCGTTGTTAGTGCAGAACAGAGAGGGTATATCCAGCCTAAGCGTGATTTGCTACTTTAGCACCACCTGATAGCTTAGAGGACATTCTACGCATCATTGTCTGAAATACACCCCCTCAGCTTGCCTTTCTGACATTTTGTAGGGACCATGATTAATCTTTAGCTAAGGATGTTTCAATGGTGGCCAGGTTTTACTCTGAAGGATACTACCACTTGGAAACAAAGAAAAGGTAAAAGGAGGAAGAAAAAAAGTTATGTTTTCATTTTAAACATCTCCAATACTTGATGGGGCTCACATAGGGAACCATTAATTATACCAATAGTTGAAAAGATAATGCACATGTTACAAACACAGCTAGCTATTAAATGTTATGGCATCTGGGAGCACTAGAAGCTGGCAACTTAAAATGATTTTCTTAGGTAACTCTACTGTACTCCAGCATAATGTACAGGAGAGATGTTAGAATCTCACATCTGCTTCCCCTCTGGTCCTGCCCTCCTCTCAGAAGAAGTCCTAAAGTCTAATACAGCACCAGAATAAGGTAAATCCAAATGTCTTGCTTGTTATTTGGCAACATTTTATTGCTATGCCATTGGATATTATTATTTAGAGACTATGTTGTTTCCTTAAACCTTTCTTATACTGTGGGTGGGGGAGACTGAGCTCTGGGGGATGGTTAAGAAAAGGAAGATGGGACTTCCTTGGTGGTGCAGTGGTTAAGAATCTGCCTGCCAATGCAGGGGACATGGGTTCGAGCCCTGGTCTGGGAAGATCCCACATGCTGAGGAGCAGCTAAGCCCATGCGCCACAACTACTTAGCCTGCACTCTAGAGCCCACAAGCCACAACTACTGAGCCTGCATGCCACAACTACTGAAGCCCATGTGCCTAGAGCCCATACTCCACAACAAGAGAAGCCACTGCAATGAGAAGCCTATGCACTGCAACGGAGTGTAGCCCCTGCTTGCCGCAACTAGAGAAAGCCCGTGTGCAGCAAAGAAGACCCAACACACAGAAACTAACACACCATTGTAAAGCAATTATACTCCAATAAAGATGTTAAAAATAACTAACTAACTAAAAAAAAGACCCAACGCAGCCATAAATAAATGAATGAATGAATAAATAAATAAATTTTTTTTTTAAAAAAAGAGAAGGAAGATGCCAGATTACATCTGATGCCCTAGGCTCCTGGAGTAGTGCTCACCTTAGGAAAAACGGTCCTTCATTCCCAGTTCACAGAAGGAACCCATTCCAGACTTCTTGTGATAAGCTCCATTTCTTAACAGTATGAGGTTAATGAACTTCCTTATTTTTGGCAGGATGAGTAAGTGGAAAGCAGAAAAATCTATCTGAGAGAGCCCAGTTCAGAGGCTTTAATTGCTTATGTGACAGTTAAGAAGAAAGCCCCCTCCTTTCAAAGCAGTAGGCTGCAGCACTCTCATCCCCAATCTGGCAGCTATTCCTCAATTACATAAACAAGAAGGAAATTAAAATTTGATGGATTAAATAAGGGGGTGAACTGGTACTTATTTCCTAGCTAGAAATTACCATTTTTACTCTTTTGAATCGATAATTATCAGCACCATAGTTTATTCACTGTGTAATGAGATCCTTTTAATTTTAATTAAAATTGAGATGCTTTACATTCCTTGCCTTCCCTTAAGAAAATCTTTTAAGTGTTGAAGTCCCTGATATTGGAAAGCTTTAATTACACCATAGAAAGAGCAGAGTGGAAAGAGCTGGAGAAGGGTTGTGTCTCCTCGTTTCCCATAAACAAAATCATGCTGAGAACTCAGGCAGGTTGGTGACTTTGTCGATTTGCCAAAGATTATGTTTACTGGAAGCTGAAAAGCTTCACTGAGGGACCATGCATGTAGGGTGGTTTCCAAGCATTTTGCCTCCTCTGCCTAATTTCAGAACCACAGGAGCTCATCACCAAACTTCACATATTGTCCTAAAAATATACATAAAAATTGTCATAAAAATCAAGCCAAAACAGATACCCAGGTTTGCACCTGTATTCCACACCAGTGGGAAATCTGCTTATATTGAAATAAGGTATTGCATCAGTCAGGGTTCTTCAGAGAAACAGAACCAATAGAAGATAGATAGATAGACAGAGAGATATTTTTAATTTTAATTTTTGAAAGTTTTAAAAGGCTTTATTTTAAGAAATTGGTTTATGCAATGTCAGGGCTAGCAAATCCAAAGTCTGTAGGTCAGGTTGGGAGGTTGGAAACTCAGACAGTCTCGAGGCAGAATTGCTTCTTTGGGAAATAGTTTTTGCTCTTAAGGTCTTCGACTGACTGGACAAAGCCTAAACATTTTATTGAGGATAATCTCTTACTTAAAATCAAGTGATTGCATGTTAACTACAATGGAAAATACCTTCATAGTAACACTTAGATTAGCATTCGATTAAATGAATGTGTACGATTACTTTGTCAAGTTGACACATAAAACTAACCATCAAGGCAAGAAGCTTGAATGTTTGTTAGGACAGTGAACAGTGGATTAATGCATACTTAACTGAATGACATCCAGAAGGGCTCAAAGCCTTGAGCTTCCCTACCAACCCCATTCTGATCTCAACTCTCCTTCTGTTTTGAGGGTCTGGCCCACTTGCTCCAGTTCTGATCTGCTCTACCTTCCCCTGTCCTTCTGGTCCAGGAGCCTATTGAATTGTAGGACAGACTTCACCATTCCTTGAATGCCTATAGCACTCAAAGTCTATGTCCCATAATTTTTCACTTGATTCCCATTTTTATGGTTTACTTTATGTGGTTTAACTTGCCTCTCCGATTCATACTATAGATTTCTGTAAAGTAGAGAATGTTTCAATTTTTTCTTGTATGTGAAGTTCACAATCAGGGTTCAGGTAGTTACTCAGAAAATACATTCAGAACTTTAGAGGTATATGGGATGGAAAAACTGGCAAAAATCATTAATTCATTCATCAATGTTTCAAAATCAGTAATTCATTCTAAATGATTTATTCATCCATTCCTCTATTTGTAGTCCATCCATCCATCACCATCCATCCAGCATTCATCATGTATCTAACCATTTATCCATCCTTCCATCCAGGCATTCATCCATCATCCATCCATCCACTTATTCTTTTGAGAGTCATATGGCTTAAACTGAGAGATAGGGAACTTAAATGACTTATGGGGGATGAGGCAATGTTTTCTTGGCAAGGTTAGGCCTCTCTCTTAATTTTTAGTCCTTTTTTTTTTTTTTTTCTTTTTTACATTTCATCCACTTAGCTGCTTTAGGGGAGAAATTCCTGTCCTGTAATTCTTTGAGCCTGATGTAGTTGCTAAAATTTGTAACTCAAATAAAAATGCATGATTCCTGAAAACGTGTCTCACTTTCTTTACTTCCAATATAGATGTCTGTTTGGTTTTCCTGTCACTAAATGTGAGTTGAGATCACAAAGAAGTGATGATAGCTTATCAGGGACTGGGCATTTGCAATCAAAGTTTGTGAAATAATTGCATCAATTCATTGAATAATCCAGTCACAATAAAAGACTTTCTTAAATTACCCACAAAATTTTGGAAAGGCTGGTTTCATTTATTTAATGAAACTAACCAGTAACACCTATGTCTCCAATTTTGTTTTGTCAGTTGAGATCTGGCTTAATATTCCTCAAAGAAAATTAGAGAATTTAGGCAAAATGTATTTTAAACTATGAACAGATATTGATGTGTTCATATTCAAAAAGACAATGCAACTAGATGGGTATATTTTGTGTATTATTTATTTAATTAGCACGTACACTGACCCCACCACTGCCTTCAGAATATATCTCTCTGACAAAATCAGAAGAGAATAAAGAAGAAAAGGGAGGAGAGGGCTAGGGTGGGTAAATCTAGGTTGTGCTTCATACAAGTGGCTTGGGGCCTCCAGGACAAATTTTAACAGAATCTACTGCAGCCTAAAGACAATGCCCTTCTGCTGGGGCCACTGAACAAAGATGAAAATAGATCAATTAAGCATTACTCCACTTATAGTGCTTTTGGCAAAGACGATCTTTCAGAATTCTTCATCTGCCCTTGGCAAAACTTCAGAGAATCTCCTCCTGTTATTCACACTTGTGGCAACTTACCAAGAAGAAATTCCACAAAGAAAAACATGTCTATTTTTTTCTCAAAATTGAGAGGATGGGAGAAAATGCAGGCTCATAGTAGGCACTCAGGTTCTGCCATTGACCTCTAGGACAAACCCCACCCACACCCCTACCTGATGGCTGTTGATCTTGGCTATGGCTCTGACCTCCCATGTCCCCACTTGTGGAATGGAGTAATGACACTCCTTACTTGGCAGGGTGGTTGGGGAACTAGGTGAGACTGTGCTAAAGATGTGCAGGTCACATAGTAAACTGAGAAAAATGGAAGATTTTGTTCAGAGGAGAGAGAGAGACAAGTGGAGTGGATGGAAATATCCCATGACTGTTGAAATTGCCATCGCATCAATGAAAATTATATCTCCATGGCTTTTCTTTTTAATTCATAATACCTTCAGGTATTTAGCTGACACTCTCAATATATTTTACACTTTAGCTGACACTCTCAATATATTTTACAAAGTAGATAATGTTGACTGCTCTTTAATAAAGATGTCTTTTGTTTTCTTGTCTATAAATCAAATGGAGAAGTCTATTGGTCTTCTATTGTTAACTTAGGCTTTTATAATTATTTCAACTGTCTTCTCTCCACTACTCCATTCACTGACTATGCCTAAGCATGCTTTAAAAAGCCCATAAAATACATAAAGTATATTCATTACTAGTAGCCATCACCATCAGGAGAGAATTTAAACCAACTTATCCCATATCTTTCAACCTGACTATTTTTCAAAGGACCTATCTCTATCTGAAATTACTTTATACATCTTTATTTTCTTATTTATTATCTGTCTTCCTTACTAAAATGCAAACTTGAGTAGAATAGGGGTCATTTGGCATTATTTACCAGTGAACCTCCAGTAACCTGACAGTACTCTACAAATACTTGTGGTATGAATGTTGAATAAGTGAATTTGGAAATGAGTATTTATATTGTCATAAAGTATATGTTTTCATGGTTTCATATAATACCTATCTGGTTTTACTATTTATCTTGTTGCATTTGACGTTTCTGAAGTAATCCATGAATTTATGTCCTATTGGAACCATACTTGCTGAATGTGTAATTTTCATCAAACCATGCTCTAATATTAATCAAAATAAAAAGAATCCTTTAAAATATTTGTTGACCTTGAGCTTGTATCATGTCTTCATAATGAGGTTTTTCAAGTAGAAATTTATTTTTATTTTATTTTATTTTTTTTTTTTGTGGTACGTGGGCCTCTCAAAGCTGTGGCCTCTCTGGTTGCAGAGCACAGACATGCAGGCTTAGAGGTCATGGCTCACGGGCCCAGCCACTCCATGGCATGTGGGATCCTCCCGGACCCGGGCATGAACCCGTGTCCCCTGCATTGGCAGGCGGACTCTCAACCACTGCACCACCAGGGAAGCCCCAAGTAGAAAATATTTTAAGGAGCAGAGAGCTATTCTCTTATATTCTGTGTCATGGACAAGGTACAAGACACAACCTCAGATTAAAGCAAGACAAATAAAAATAAAGAAGACAAAATATCAAGAAAACTGAAAGCTAGTTTTTTGAAAAGATAAATAAAATGAGTGAGAATGGTCCAAGGAAAAAAAAGAACATAAAGAACAACATTAAGTAAACTAGATAGCTAGTGGGAAGCAGCCACATAGCACAGGGAGATCAGCTCAGTGCTTTGTGACCACCTAGAGGGGTGGGATAGGGATGGGGGAAGGGAGGGAGATGCAAGAGGGAGGGGATATGGGGATATATGTATATGTATAGCTGATTCACTTTGTTATAAAGCAGAAACTAACACACCATTGTAAAGCAATTATACTCCAATAAAGATGTTAAAAAATAAATAAATAAAATAAAATAAAAATAATAAAATGTCACTGAAGTAAATGTTAAAAAAAAAGAACAACATTAAGAATAAAAAAGGATATATAACTATAGGGTACAGTAAATACTTTTAAATCTCAAGAGAACACGATGCCAGTAAATTTGCATCTTAGATTAAACCTTTGCTAGCAATTATAATTTTTAAAAATTCACTCAAGGGCTTTCCTGGTGGCGCAGTGGTTGAGAGTCCGCCTGCCGATGCAGGGGACACGGGTTCGTGCCCCGGTCTGGGAGGATCCCACATGCCACGGAGCGGCTGGGCCCATGAGCCGCGGCCGCTGAGCCTGCACATCCGGAGCCTGTGCTCCACAACGGGAGAGCCCACAACAGTGAGAGGCCCGCGTACCGCAAAAAAAGAAAGAAAGAAAGAAAGAAAGAATAGCTGAGGAAAGGAAAAATGGCAAACTTCATTCAGATAAAATTTAGTCTACTGGTTAAAAAAAATGTTGAGGTTACCAAATATTGAGGAAGAACAATGTTACCAACAACAATAGTAGTTTTAAATGTTCCTTGTATGACACACAATTTTGATATGTGTCATGTTTCTGTCCTTTGAGTTGGGTCCTGATTGAGCCTCTGTTTTGCAGATGAGGAAACTGAATCAGACCAAAGTCTCCAGCAGAAGGGGGCGGAGGTCAAATTCCAACACCAACGTCTGATTCTAAAGCCAGGGTTTCCCCCACTAGTGGCATTTCTTTTTTTTTTCTTTTTTTTTTTTTTTTTGCAGTACGCGGGCCTCTCACTGCTGTGGCCTCTCCCGTTGCGGAGCACAGGCTCCGGACGCACAGGCTCAGCGGCCATGGCTCATGGGCCCAGCCGCTCCGCGGCATGTGGGATCCTCCCAGACCGGGGCACGAACCCGTGTCCCCTGAATCGGCAGGCGGACTCTCAACCACTGTGCCATCAGGGAAGCCCACCAATGGCATTTCTTTACACACTTTTGCTAGAAAATCTTTACACATGGAAGTTTGTGTCAGTTTAAGCTTTTGCAGGATCTGGGGATCTGCAGAATCTGGGGGCACGTGACTTTTAAAATGTAGGCTTTATTATTATTTAGATATAGGAACCAGGAGACAACTGCCATTGAAAAGATAGTTTGTTTTTCATAGTTACCAAGAGATGGGGGGCCATGTTTACACCACACAGGGCCACATGGGGAAGCAACAGGGTGAGTCAGGAGGCAGAGAGAGAAAGGGAACAAAATGTGGGTGAGAGCGTTTATTGTGGTCTTTGTGGGAAGGGATGGATGAGACAGGGCAAGCAGGCATAAGGATGGATGAGACAGGGCAAGCAGGCATAAGATTGACTCATTTGAGTAATTTCAGTGGTCTCTGGAGTGTAGGGGTTGTCTCAAATTGTCTAGTACCTGGCCCCTAAGTGATTAGGGCAGGGAAAGACTGGCCTGGAGTGTGAAAGGTGGTTGTGGTATGGGCTCTGGGTTGGTTGGTTTGCATATGGAAGGTATGCTTGTAGGTGAGTCATTTACAGTCTATAGGAATTGGTTAGCCCTGGGAGAGCTGTCTTTCCAGGTTAGCCGTGCCCCAGATTTAAAAGCATCAGAATACAAAGCATGCTAATACAAGGACCTGGAAGACACAAGTAGACAAGAGACCCAGAAGCTGCTGCCTGGTCTGAAGAGTCACCTCTTGGGAGCAATGTCTTCTCCTTTGTTAAGACAAGACAATACATCTTTGAAAAATGATTAGAAAGAGATATTGCAAAAATGTGTGTGCAGCTCGTGGAGACAGCCCTGTTCATCAGAGCTGCAACCACACGTCCCAAAGATGTAAACTTGAGAATAAATGGCACTGGAAAAAGAAAGCAAATGTGACACTTGGTGATTGCAAGTAGTCATGATTATCGCTTCTCAGTAATTAGGCAGAGATGATAAGCAATCTAAAATTTTTTCAAATGCATATTACCTTTGATTTTCTTTTCTCACTTTGCTAGTTTCCCAGTGTCAATAAACAGAATTAGTGTTCATGAGCCTTGGGTTCCTCAGGCCCCACATCAGGGGTCTCACTCCACCAGTCCCCACCCTGCCTCCTGCTCTTGTTTAACTGGTCCTTGATCTGGACTCTCAATTGCCCTCCTATTCCTACTGGGAATCTTGAAGTCCTGTGGGCTGAGGACTTAAGGCACCAAGATGTCTGGGCCCCCTGATCCCATCCACCCGGAAGACTGGCAGGCAGCTGCTGACCTGTCCTTGTCCAGACCCCTATGCTCCTTTATGGGTCAACCATGGTGCTCAGAGCTGAGCTCAGCTAATGGGACACCAAGATTTGATTCCAAGGCTCTCAGACTTTAGTGCACAGCTCATGGGTTAATAGGTTTCCTTTGACCCTCCTCCTAGAGTGCACCCTCTACTGCCCCCAGGGATCCCAGGCCCTCAAATCCCAACAGTCAGATTAGATCCTTTTCCTGGAGAAGTAGAGCTGTCCCCCTGCTCACCTACAGGCAGCTACATCCCCCTTTGAGCTCAAAGTTTCTCTACTGGCCTTAGAAAAGGCAAGGTGATGTTCCACTGTCAGTCTTGCTAGAACAGAGAAAAAAAAGAAAAATACAGAAAAAAAAAATTTTTTTCCCCAGGGCATTGTCCTACACTTACTTTCTGAAAGGTGTAATCATTTTTCTCACCCCTTTCTACTCCCAGCACAAATATCTTCAAATAGAACTTTAGGTCAAGGTCAAGGCCATTTTGTTGCATGCACACACCTCAACATCTTGGCCGTCTCTTCTCTGATACTTAAACCCACTCATAAGTAGACATACAGTATTTCTTTCCAATATTTACTTGGCAGTTACAACTTTATGATGGGCTAGTAGAAGGAATGTGTTTCACCCTTCATTTTACATTCATTCTGCCATTCTCTCTCAAGTCAGACTCTGTGATGGTCTTGATCAGGGCTTGGCAAACTATAGCCCATGGAGCAAATCTGGCCAGTTGCTTGCTTTTTATGATGCAGGGATTCCCTTAAAAGTCTCATTGGAACACAGCTATGCTCATTCATTTGCCTATTTTCTATGGCTTCTTTCAGGCTACAGCAGTAAAGTTGAGTAGTTGCAAATTAAAATGTATAGCCCACAAAACCTACAATCTTTACCATCTGGCCCTTTGCAGAAAACATTTGCTAGCCTCAGCCTAGGTGATGTCAGTTTCAGTTTCTGGCTCCAGTGCTTACCAGTGGAGTGACACTGAGGTAGTAACTTAGCCTCTTTTCACCTTAGTTGTCATATCTGTAAGCCAGGCATAGTCACACCCACCTCAGGGATGTATGAGCAAAAAATCATCAATACTTGGAAAGTTCTCAGCAGTGATTTGCACCTGGGAAATGCTCCATTTAGTAGATAGCTATTGGCATACAAATAATGTGTCAATGGGATCATAAGGGAAAAAAATGGTTGACTTTGGTAAATGTCTCTGAACCTCTCAGTTCTCACAGACGTCCTGGTTACATCATCTCTGCACAGATAGAATCTGTGCCCTGACGTTTTTCGTGTCCAGCTCATGTCTAAACATATGTCTTACATGTATAGGTGATGAAACAATGCCTTTAACCTTGATCAAGATATGTGTTTCTGAGCATCTGAGTTGATTGTCAATATTACACTAAGCACAATGTTTGAAACATGCTCTGCTAATGTCACAAAGTGCGGCATATGGCAGGGGGACAATTATTCTTTTATTGTTAAAAGAATAATTTAGAAGAAGCCAGGAACTACTGAACTGAAAGAAGCAATTAAAATGTAATTTTCAGATAAGCTCAAATGTAATCTGTCTCCTATTCCTTATCATGGGCTAGATCCAGTCTTAATTGAGGCAGTCAAACTATGGTTCTCATAAACAAAAGTGTTAAGTTCAGGAAAATCATATACCTCACCTAATTTTAAGCCCTATTTTGTGCTTCCTGTGTTACCATCTTTCTGAGCAGTAAATAAAAGAACATTGCTATTTACATTTATAGAGCTTTCCATCCAAAAGCAGAAGAATATACATTCTTCTCAAGTGCACATGGAACATTCTCCAGGATAGATCACATGCTGGGCCACAAAGCACACCTCGGTAAATTTAAGAAAATGGAAATCTATATCAAGCATCTTCTCTGACCAAAACACTATGACGCTAGAAATCAACTACAAGGAATAAAACAAAAAACTACAAAAAACACAAACACATGGAGGCTAAACAATATGCTACTAAACAACCAATGGATCATTGAAGAAATCAAAGAGGAAATTAAAAAAGAACCTAGAGACAAATGAAAATGAAAACATGATGATCCAAAATCTATGGGATGGAACCAAAGCAATTCTAAGAGGGAAGTTTATAGCAATAAAAGCTTACCTCCAGAAATAAGAAAAATCTCAAATAAACACCCTAAACTTATGCTTAAAGGAACTAGAGAAAGAACAAACAACACCCATAGTATAAAAAATTTTCATTGAAACATCAACCTACAAAAGAATCAGCAAAAAAAAATTGAAGTTCCTTTACACTCTTGCTGGGTGACAGCAGTGCTGGAAGAACAGGATGCCTTAGTACTCTCCTTACCCTTCCCTTTGGGGCAGCAGATGCTTCTAATGGCTTCACTGGGAGGTAGTGTGGTATTGTGGTCATACTGACCAGGGGTCCAGAGGTGAGCTTTGGTGTTGGTTTTGCCATGTAGCCTTGAACCATTGAATCATCCTCTCCAAGACCTGTATTCCTGGGATGGTTCATTTTATATGTCAACTCAGAGGGCATTTGTGGATGAGATTAACAGTTAAATTGGTGACTTTTGGGGTAAGCTGATTGTTGTCCATAATGTGTGTGGGCCTCACCAATCAGTCGAAGACTTGAATAGAAGAAAAAGACTGACCTCTCTAAGCAAGATGGCGTTCTCTGCTTTCACACTTCATCTGCACCATCAGCTCCTCTGGGTCCCACACTGCAGTTACGGGCTTGCCAGTCTCCATATTTGCCAGGAGCAGTTCCTTATAATCTCTCTCTCTCTCTCTCAGTGTGTGTCTCTCTCTGTTTCTCTCTCTTTTTCTCTCTCTCCCCCATCTGTCTGTCTGTCTGCCTCTGTATCTTTGTCTCTCTCTCTCTATGTATATCTATCTATATCTATCTATATAGATATAGATATCTTTTATATCTGAATAGATCTACCTATATGATGATATACCTATCTCAATGTAGATATATAGAGAGATATCCTATTGGGAAAACCCTGACTAATACAAGTCCATTCGTAAAATAGCACTTGAGAAAAGTCCCTGTTAACACAAATAAAAAGCTACCATGGATGTCCAGGGTTGAGTCATTGACCATCACCTGTAAATGTGCTTTACCTCAAACGTGTGACTTCATCTTGCTTCCTGGCACAGCAAAAGGCCTTCTCATTATTGGAGTGATTGAGAGCATAAGTGCTGGAGTTAGATTCTATTGGTTAAAATCTGAGCTCTGCCACTTAGGAGCTTTGTGGGAAAACTACTTAACCACTCTAGGCCTCAGTTTTCTCATCTGTAAAATGGAGATAATAAAAATACCTACCTCGTAGGATTATTGTGAGAAATAGTGAGCTAATACAAGTAAAGTTAATATAAGGTTTCTGACCCTCAGTAACTGCCTATCTCAGTTAAGATAGACCTGGTTATACTGCAGTGATGAATACCTCATTATTTTTCTCAGAACTTGTTGACTGGAAATACTTAAGTAGTCAAGTGGACCCTTAAGAAATGAAATAATTGGAGAACAGAATTAACAACTTGCACAGTTATTATTATTCATAGCATGTATTTACATGTATTCATGTCTATGCATATTTAATTAATATTATGTAGTATGGAGTCAACTTCACTTTGCTTCCTTGCTCAGGACAAAAGACTTCTTTTAGCATTAGATTGATGCTTTCTTCAGGAAGCATTCTCTCCATCTTACTTAGCAGAGATAAGTATGGCTTATTAAAAGATGGTACAGCTCCTCCAATAGTTATAGCCCTGAGCTATGAGATCATCAGTCTCCAAGCAGATAGAAGCAGTTTAGCATCTTGGGCTGATATCAAGGAGCTTTCCTATGGAAGCAATTACACCCTTGGTGGTAGTGGGCAATAATTAAAATGCAAATATGCAGTTACTTACTAGCTCTTGGAGGTCATGCCTCCTGCATTTCATTCTGAACTTCTTGCTCAATATCTTTCAAATCTCCCCTGATAATTTTGGCTTCTCAGAAATAATTCCACCAAGGCAGAAAATTGGCAGTCAAATAAGTTTCATTGGCCATTAGATCACTGTATTTCTTAACTTGTAATTTTCCATTGCTCTCTGTTCTCCATTGACTTTCCATTCTCCATTATATTACACAAGTAGTACATAGCATCGGTCTTGACACATGATATACATTCATTTATCAAGAATCAATCCATTAGGTGGACTCCTCCCAGGGAAGTGTGAGCTGTGTCAATCAACTTAAGAATGTAATATACGGACACACTATGTTATAAACAACTTCTAAAAACATGTGCACAGAGAAAATGCTACTCAAGGACATATAAAATAGCTTTTCTTTATTTTCAGCTGAATCCCCATTAAGAGTTTAGGTATATTTAAGTAAGTGGTCTGTGTCCTCGACAATCTTGCCATTTTTAAAATGTTCCTTGTGACTTCCTCAGGGTCTGATGAGTGTGGCTAGCTAAGGGAGAAATTTTGCTGAGAAAATCACTAATTGTCTCTCTTGGAAGGCTCGTTGTCTCTGAAGAGAGGAACAATGCAATCCAGTTATGTATTCAATCGATTTTTATGGAATGCCTACTATGTGCTAGATACAATTTTAAGCAGTGGGACACATTGGTGAACTAGCTGACCAAGCTATCTTGTGAACATTCTGGTGGAGAACATAGATAATCTCAAAGAAATTTGAAAAATGGATCCCATAATTGAATTGAGAATCCTTTGGTTGTGAAAGTGGGATTCAGCATACATTTTGGAGGAAAATCCAGCCTGACACTTTGCTGGATTAAATGTGGGATGCAAAGAACAAAAATGAGGAGTCAGGATGACTCTTAAATTTTTGTTCTTAGCAACTGGGTAAATGTTGGTGCTATTAGCTGAGAAGATGGGTGACTATATCAGTGAGGGTTCATACAGAAAAAAAGAAACCACTCCAGGTGTTTTAAGCAGAAAAAGATTTAAGATAGGGAATTGAGTGCTTACAGAAACCTTTGAAGAGCTGAGGAAACACAAGTTAGGGGAGTGACCAGTAGTATTCATTTCTGCCACCACTGTTTGGTCCAGTGAATTTAGGAATTGTTGCTTCCACCCAGAGATTAGAAAACTACAGGAAACTAAGAAACTGATGGTGATGGTTGAAGTTGCCTCACAGCCCTGAGCAGAATTATCTCAGTGGAAAACCCAGAGGCTACTGAAAAAACTTGTCTGCCAGAGCTCCCATGTCCAACATCAGTGCACAGGGGAGAAGAATATATTCTGTTTCTTCTCTACCTTCAAAACCTCACACTAGAGCATTTCATTAACACAACACAGCTATAACTGGCAACTGAAAGGCAAATCAGCCCAGAAGATAAAGTTCCCAGCCTTTCAGCTGATTGTCAAAAAGAAGCATACAGCACATGAAAGAGGGGAAGAACTGGTCCTTATAGGCCGGGGGGAGGAGGAATAATAAAACATTTTCAGATTGTTTGGTCATAAGTTTTCCTGTGGACACAAACACATCCAAGTTAGAAGTCTCAAGTAGGCCGTTGGATACACAGGTCTAGAATTCAGGGGAAAGGTGAGGAGAGAAATATAAATTGGGGAGCCACAAACATATAAATGGTAACTAAAGGAGTGCAACTGGAGAATATTACCTAGGGAATAAGTAGATTGAGAAAAGGTCCAAGAACACAGTCCTATATGCTTTTAGGAAACTGGGATATGGTGGCAATTGAGAAATGCTCTAGGATAAAGAAGGTTAAGTTGGGACCTGAAGTTAGCTTAAATGGCTAAAGTAATCCAGTCAAAACTACAAGAATGTTTAGAGGTCAGGAAGAGGGACAGATAACAGCCAATGAAACTGAGAACATGAGAAAACAATCTAGAGATGTGGTTTGCTGACAGTCAAGTGAAAGAGGAGAGAATGATAATCAGTGTCAAACACTGATACAAATTTTAGTAAGATGGAGTATGAGAATTTAACACTGGATTTTGTCAGATGGCAGTTGTAGGTGATCTTAACCAGAGTAGTTTCCAAAATCCTGAATGAAATAGGCTGGAGAGAGAACATACAGTGAGAAAGTACAGTAAATTTACCCAACTCTTTGGAGTAGTTGTGAAATAATATAAAGATAGCAGAGACATAGAGTAGCAATTGGAGGTGATGTAGAGTCTAGGCAAGGCATTTTTAAAGAAAGGAAACATTAAAGCAGCTTTGTGTGTTGATGAGCATGAAGCACGATCATGATGGTCAACTTGAGAATGGAACAGTCAAGACTCAAATTGATTGGCAGGTCATGATCAACATGATAGGAATCTCTATTCGGATTCCAGATGATCCTTGATGCTGTAATTTTTTTTTTAAGGAAGACATAGAGTTTGCTTTCAAAGAAATATATACATCAGCAAAATTGAGGAGCAATTTCCAATAAAATGTAAATAAGATCAATATTTTATTTTATAAATTATTTTCTGTTTACGTGGTGGAGGCAGCGAATAAAGAATGAATTATAAAATTATAAGGGGGAAAGGTAGAGGAACACTTTTTGAAACCTCTTTCCTATAAGATCTTAAAGAAAGTTAAGGGCATGAATTTTTGGAGAAGAGACAGGTGAATTTTTCAGGGATGTATGGCTTACTAATAATGCGGAATGAGGAATCAGCAAAGTATGGTGGAAATATCAAAAGAAGTGGGATAGCTGGATCAGAGGGGCTATAGTTGGGGGGCCCTGAGTGAGGGTCTTGTCTTTCTCCCACTGGGTAATAAGAATCCACTTAATGGGTAATAGATGGTAGATTCTTGAATAGGGTGATTAAAATGACCTATTTTGCCCATGTCAGTGGATCCATGAGTTATTTGCTCTAAAGCAATGTTGTAAGCCTTGGAAATGAAGGAAGTTCTTCTGGAATAATGCAACTGTCCATGCCAAGACCTACAGTACCAGTCCACTAGGTCCATCCAGGTCGTGCTATGGCAATTCCCTTAAAGCTACTTTTACTGTTTGTTTTCATTTGTTTCCGTAAGAGTGAACACATACTTAATTGCAAAGCTTCCATCAATAAAAATTCTTATCATACCTCATTGCACAAATGTCTTTCATGTGTGCTAGACACTTTCAAAAGTTTAATAATTCTGCATCTGATTTGCATCATCTTATTGAAACAAAGACAGTCTTGGCAATACTGCCTACCAAAACAGGCTGTAAGAAATTACAATAATTTTTGCAGCTATGTACTGACAATCTCTCTCTTCTGAGTTTCCAGAAAAAGTTCTGCTCTCCGTGCTCTTAAGAAAACTCAGGCATTGGCGTAGGGAGGTATTGTTGGAAAACGCTCCTAGTGTTAAGAATGTAGAAATTAAGACCAGGTAAGTTTAAAGGAATGGCCTAAGTATTCCGGTCAGAACTTCACAGATAGTGTCAGCATGATGACCTAGTTCTGTGGTGACTCTTCACCAATGTGGTATAATATCCTTTGATTCCATTTCCTATCATCCAGGGAACCCCCGAGAGACTCATGCTCCTGATTCATCAGCCCTTCATGGTATGTGGTAACATCCCTCTGTGTGACTGAACAAGCAGTGACTTAAAAAAAAAAAAACTACGGTCATACAGCACATCAAAGAGCTCAACAGGGAGATAATTGATGTTCTTCCTTTTTGGTTTTCTGTAAAATAGTGAAGAATGACTCTTCCACCCTGTGGCATTTTGTGTAGTGAAGCAATCATAACTCTTTAGGCTTCTTGGAGGATGGGGTTTTTCTGGAAACAAATGATGGAGGGGTGGTGGGTTGCTGGCAATCCAGAGAAATACAGAAGCAGGCTCAGAGAAAGAAGATGGAAAATGCTTCAGAGGAGATAAGATAATCTCACCCAGAAAATGAACACACACACACACACACACACACACACACACACACACATCTTGTTAAAAAGCATGGAAGCAAACTGAAACCTTTAAGTCCCCAGTGCACAGAGCTCCTTAAGGGTAATTCTGTTAACTTAAAAGGAAAGGCTGGTCCTCTGCAATGAACACAGTTTAGATTCTGGTGGATAATCAGCTACTGTGCTCCATTGCTGTCTTACTGAACTGGTGGATCTTGAGGGCATAGTATGCTGAGCTTCTGCACGCCAGGCCCTTATTCCAAGTGAGCTCACACTGCTGCCCCACTCAGTTCTAGGAATGTTTTGATGTTGCAATTTTATTCCATATTCAACGATATAGAAAATACAGAGTTTTGAGTTTTGGTTCTCTCCCGTCAATCAATCCACTACGGTTGTTGTTGATTATCATTGTTGTTAATAATTTGTTTTGTTTTTAATGCTGGTTCTATTTGTGGTTTAGTAATATGTACAGAATTTGGCTTGGCTGGTCAATCAGTGAGATCTCCTCCAGTTTGGGATTCTTGGCCTGGGTTGCACTGTGTGCAGGATGGGTTTTGCCTCCTCTAAATGCCCAACAGCTCCGGGACCCTCAACAAATGTAACTGAATGAAAGACAAATTTTTCATGTGCAGGTTTTCCTTGCTCTGAAGTGCACAGTATACATTAGCATTAAGCCCCTGCTTGGCTTTGGCCACCTTTGAAGCCAAGGCACTGTTTTTCAAGCAGGTGGGTCTGTGTTGAGATGCTGTCATCTTTCTAGACAGTTCACCTACTGCAGAGTGATGCTTTGTGCTGCTGAAAGGAGCAACAGCTCCACCATATGTGTGATTCTCTGTAGCTTCCTGAGGCCCCTGTATCCTGGGGTTGCTCCAGGGGGCTGTCTGGCAGGTGATACCTACATGGCCTCCACCCAGCCCTGAGTAGATGGATTCAGCCAGCTTTTCTTGGCATTCTCCAAGGCAGAGCTTAGCTCAACAAGTACCAAGATGTCCTCAGCTTCAAATACACCTGTTTCATCAACATATAGTGACTCTGGCTCACTTTCCAGCATTTTCCCTCTGAAAATAAATTTACTTATAGAAATAGATTTATGATGACCCTAGGGCAAACCCCAGGGTTTTTTACACAGGCTGTTTTGGCATTTGGACTTAGTTCTTACTGTTTAAGCCTCTCCAGCTACTTATTCTCCAGTTTCGACACTCTGTTGAATGAAACGTCTTGGTCCTTACCCTGCTGTCAAGATGGATTGAGTGAAGGATCCTATCAGATTCTCAATGTACCCTAATTATAAACTAACCATTCTAGTCCAACAGAACATGACCTCCACCACCCACAGGATAGACTTGGCATTTGTTGCAGTGTGAAATCAGTTTCTCTGTATTAGACCACCAATTTCCATGTATATAGACCACCAAAGGGGTTACTGTTAGGATCTGAGGAATAACTTAGTATATGTGACCAGCAGTGTGGGAAGAGGAAAAAAAAAGATCTCTTTAAGGGTGGGCTTTTTTTTCTAGATGGAGGAGAAAACTACCCTGATTATCAAGTCAGTAGTTCCTGAAGATAAAATGCTGCCAGAATATGGATTCTGAGGGAAACCAAGTCCCAAGTGTTCTCCACTGTACACTCTGGTACAACCTGGAGTTCTTTTCAGAAAGGGGGTGGAAAGAGCATCAGGAACCTTTGGCAAAAGGGGAACACCCTGCATCCCAGGCTAATGTGGCCAAGAGACACCTTCAGAGGCTCAGTAGGTGCAGCCTTTCTCTCTTTCTGGGATGCTCTGAGAGCAGTGGGTACCCCACTCCTGTTCCTCCCCTTCTGGGTGTTTTACCATGCACTGGGAAAAGGCATGAGTGCTGGGGTCAAGTCAAGCTTGCTTTGAATCCTGCCTTTGCCAGTTACCAGTATAGTGACTTTAGTCACATGACCTCACTGCTGCCAGTACCCAACGGTAGAGCCAGGGGACTAATGGTAACTCTCCTTGATTTTTAAGGATTTAATGAAACAATCCATGGGAAATGCTTAGCACACTGTATGACAAATCAGTGAAGTTTCTTCCACTCCCAATGTCGGTCCTCAGTCCCTGGTGGTCTCACAAGCAATTGAGGGCACAGCTCAAAAACCTGAATTCCAGGGACGGAGTTGATTGGATCTGTTTCTGAGACCATCCACCTCCTGAAGGAGGGACAGTCTTTTCAGCCACTAGGGGGCACCAATTACATGGAAAAGAAAGGGTTGAATTTAGAAGGCTCAGTCCATTGCCCTGAAATGAATATCATTTAATTAATTTTTTCTCTTGGAACAAAGTTTGGGTGTGGTTGATACAGAAAGGTGCCAAATATACCTGCTGGGGAAGGTGGTAACACTTTCATGTTGTTTGAAGAGTTTTCTTAGATCCCTTCCATGTCCAGCTATTGTGGACATACAATTAAAAAAAAAAAATCAACCCCTTCTACTTTCACTCCTTCTTTTTCTATATTTATACTCCAACTGAAATAGAAAATCTTCTTAGTGTATGGAAGAGATATGTGGATGAAAGAAGGATCTTTACGTTAAAATGTGTCAGACTTTTTGAGCGAACCAAGTTTATGTTAGGCATTTCAATCTGAAGCCATGTGTTTTCTTAGCCCGTTAAACCTGGCTCATAAGTGGACATAGTGTAACGTTCCTGAGATATCTAGGAAGCCATAGCGTTTTTCTTATCAGAATTAACCCCTCATTGCATTTGAAGGTAACTAAATCCTGGGAAACATGGGATGCAATGGACTTCTGGAATCCACAGCAAGTGGGGGGACAGGGAGAGGTACAGCAAATATACCTGCCTAGGTCAGGACACAAAACATGGCTGAGATACGATAGTTGTTTCTCAGAGGGGAAAAACCGACACTCCCCAGCACTGCTGGGTAAAGGAGTCTGTAGGCTTTCTTAGGCGTTGCTCAAACCTCTTCCAATAGCCTCAGAGCTTCCAAATTAGACTCTCTTGACGTACAGCCCAGGAATACACAACAAATCCATAGGTGACTTTATAGCCCTAAAATTTAAGAGCCACTGCACTAGGAGGTTATAATAAGTCTAACTCCACTGACATTTCAGGGAATACATTTAAGGGTGTCTCCCTAGGACTTTTGTCCCAACAAGTTTCCACCTTCTGGAGGAATCTTTGAATGCTCTTACTGCTATGAAAAGTCCAATCCAACAGCAAAGCCGCCAACGATCAGAACTGTTCACCCTGAGATGCTTCATGCCCCAGAATCATACATGCAGTCCAGCACACTGCCAGAGTGGATTCCTTTGATTTGTGACTCTCCAGTTTGTATGCTGAAAGGCTCTGAGCTGCAGACTGGCATCCAGGGCGGTGGTCGTGAAAGGAGGTGTCTCAATTACAAGAGGCAACAGTTCCAAGGAGCCAGAGGGGGTGTGGGGTGGGAGAAGCGGGGGTGCCGTGGAGCCCCTCTGCAGCATCCAGTGAGCAAAGACACAGGGCACAGAGGATACGGTGCCTCGTGCTGCTCTCCAGGGAAACGCCACTGAAACACAAAGTGAGTGCCGATAGGCTACATCAAGATCATTCCAATTATAAGGAGATGGAAATGGAGCGCTTCATTGGAAATTGGTTTTCAAACATCGTGTGTCTGTTTCTGCTTCTGGAAGACACTTCTAGATGAACCTTGGATTCAGCTCATCTCCCCTTTAGCCACATTCTCTGAAATCCAAGCAGTCAGATGACCTGGGTGTGTTTCACTGGCCATAATTCCCACCCGTCAGCAAAAACAGAAAAGCCAACCATCCCCAAACACCCTGGAGAATTGGTACATTGTGTACCTTCATCTAAAGCTGTATGTATGAGAAAATCTCTTTTACTGCATCCACCCAATGCTCAAATTTAGTTTTTATCGAGAAGAAATCAATAACAGATCTGACGAAATTGTGAGCAAACGCTAAAGAACGCAGCCTCGCAGTGAATCTCCTCCTAACAGGTAAAAATAATTTGTCCCCCAAATAATGTAAGTAACTGCAACCAGTTCCTGACATACGTGGTGTAGGTATTTTTTTAAACATCTTTATTGGAGTATAATTGCTTTACAATGGTGTGTTAGTTTCTGCTTTATAACAAAGTGAATCAGCCATACATATGCATATATGCCCATATCACCTCCCTCTGGTGTCTCCCTCCCACCCTCCCTATCCCACCCCTCTAGGTGGTCACAGAGCACGGAGCTGATCTCCTTGTGCTATGCAACTGCTTCCTACGAGCTATCGATTTTACAGTTGGTAGTGTGTATATGTCCATGCCACTCTCTCACTTTGTCACAGCTTACCCTTCCCACTCCCTGTGTCCTCAAGTCCATTTTCTATGTCCGCGTCTTTATTCCTGTCCTGCCCCTAGGTTCTTCAGAACCTTTTTTTTTTTTTAGATACCGTAATATACGCTAGCACATGGTATTTGCTTTTCTTTCTGACTTACTTCACTCTGTATGACACACTCTAGGTCCATCCACCTCACTACAAAAACTCAATTTCATTTCTTTTTATGGCTGAGTAATATTCCATTGTATATATGTGCCACATCTTCTTTATCCATTCATCTGTCGATGGACACTTAGGTTGCTTCCACGTGCTGGCTATTATAAATAGAGCTGCAATGAATATTGTGGTACATGACTCTTTTTGAATTATGATTTTCTCAGGGTATATGCCCAGTAGTGGGATTGCTGGGTCATATGGTAGCTCTATTTTTAGTTTTTTAAGGAACCTGTTCCTTAAACTTGTTCCATACTGTTCTCCATAGTGGCTGTATCAATTTACATTCCCACCAACAGTGCAAGAGGGTTCCCTTTTCTCCACACCCTCTCCAGTGTTTATTGTTTATAGATCTTTTGATGATGGCCATTCTGACTGGTGTGAGGTGATACCTCATTGTAGTTTTGATTTGCATTTCTCTAATGATTAATGATGTTGAGCATCCTTTCATGTGTTTGTTGGCGATCTGAATATCTTCTTTGGAGAAATGTCTATTTAGGTCTGCCCGTTTGGGGATTGGGTTGTTGTCATTGTTGTTGTTTTTGATATTGAGCTGCATGAACTACTTGTAAATTTTGGAGGTTAATCCTTTTTCAGTTTCTTCATTTGCAAATATTTTCTCCCATTCTGAGGGTTGTCTTTTCATCTTGTTTATGGTTTCCTTTGCTGTATAAAAGCTTTTTTTTTTTTTTTTTTCTTTTTTTTTTTTCCTTTGCTGTATAAAAGCTTTTAAGTTTCATTAGGTCCTCTTTGTTTATTTTTGTTTTTATTTCCATTTCTCTAGGAGGTGGGTCAAAAAGGATCTTGCTGTGATGTATGTCATAGAGAGTTCTGCCTATGTTTTCCTCTAAGAGTTTGATAGTGTCTGGCCTTACATTTAGGTCTTTAATCCATTTGGAGTTTATTTTTGTGTACGGTGCTAGGGCGTGTTCTAATTTCATTCTTTTACATGTAGCTGTCCAGTTTTCCCAGCACCACTTATTGAAGAGTCTGTCTTTTCTCCATTGTATGTTCTTGCCTCCTTTATCAAAAATAAGGTGACTATATGTGCATGGGTTTATCTCTGGGCTTTCTATCCTGTTCCATTGATCTATATTTCTGTTTTTGTGCCAGTACCATACTGTCTTGATTACTGCCGCTTTATAGTATAGTCTGAAGTCCGGGAGCCTGTTCCTCCAGCTCCATTTTTCTTTCTCAAGATTGCTTTGGCTATTCAGGGTCTTTTGTGTTTCCATACAAATTGTGAAATTGGCATAGGTAATTTAACAGAACAAAATACATATTTCTTGAGTGACTCTTCCATGTACCACCCAAATGTTCATGTTTATAAAATATTATTTTTGCTAAATTGTAAGCTCGAGGAAGTGAATTAAATAAGACTTTGAGTGATGAATCCAAGTCTTGTTTGTCAACTAATGCCCAATAGGCATTTCTCATTGATGAATGGGGTCATCTTCTATGATGTCTGGAAGCTGACCCTGGCCTAGTCTCCTAACGTCCAAGAACAAATGTGTCCTGGATTAATGTGTGTAAGAGAAAGTGGACCTCTTGGGAGTGGAGGCTTTTCCAGCACTTTGTTTTAA